>NC_047103.1:170647098-171393601 GCF_902500255.1 Thalassophryne amazonica
TTTGTTGTCTGTCTGGAGTTTTGTTGTCTGTCTGTCTGTGTGGTGTGAGACAGGAGGTTTGTTGTCTGTCTGTCTGTCTGTGAGGTGTGAGACAGGAGGTTTGTTGTCTGTGTGTCTGTGTGGTGTGAGACAGGAGATTTGTTGTCTGTCTGTCTGTGAGGTGTGAGACAGGAGGTTTGTTGTCTGTTTGTCACTCTGTCTGTCTGTGAGGTGTGAGACAGGAGGTTTGCTGTCTGTTTGTCTGTCTGTGAGGTGTGAGACAGGAGGTTTGTTGTCTGTCTGTCTGTCTGTCTGTGAGGTGTGAGACAGGAGGTTTGTTGTCTGTCTGGCTGTGTGGTGTGAGACAGGAGGTTTGTTGGCTGTCTGTCTGTGTGGTGTGAGACAGGAGGTTTGTTGTCTGTCTGTCTGTGTGGTGTGAGACAGGAGGTTTGATGTCTGTCTGTCTGTGAGGTGTGAGACAGGAGGTTTGTTGTCTGTCTGTCTGTGTGGTGTGAGACAGGAGGTTTGTTGTCTGTCTGTCTGTGAGGTGTGAGACAGGAGGTTTGTTGTCTGTATGTCTGTCTGTGAGGTGTGAGACAGGAGGTTTGTTGTCTGTCTGTCTGTGAGGTGTGAGACAGGAGGTTTGTTGTCTGTATGTCTGTCTGTGAGGTGTGAGACAGGAGGTTTGTTGTCTGTCTGTCTGTGTGGTGTGAGACAGTAGGTTTGTTGTCTGTCTGTCTGTGAGGTGTGAGACAGGAGGTTTGTTGTCTGTCTGTCTGTGTGTCTGTGTGGTGTGAGACAGGAGGTTTGTTGTCTGTCTGTGTGGTGTGAGACAGGAGGTTTGTTGTCTGTCTATCTGTCTGTGAGGTGTGAGACAGGAGGTTTGTTGTCTCTCTGTCTGTGTGGTGTGAGACAGGAGGTTTGTTGTCTGTCTGTCTGTGTGTCTGTGTGGTGTGAGACAGGAGGTTTGTTGTCTGTCTGTCTGTCTGTGAGGTGTGAGACAGGAGGTTTGTTGTCTGTCTGTCTGTCTGTGAGGTGTGAGACAGGAGGTTTGTTGTCTGTCTGTCTGTGAGATGTGAGACAGGAGGTTTGTTGTCTGTCTGTCTGTCTGTCTGTGTGGTGTGAGACAGGAGGTTTGTTGTCTGTCTGTCTGTCTGTGAGATGTGAAACAGGAGGTTTGTTGTCTGTCTGTCTGTCTGTGAGATGTGAAACAGGAGGTTTGTTGTCTGTCTGTCTGTCTGTCTGTCTGTCTGTGTGATGTGAGACAGGAGGTTTGTTGTCTGTCTGTCTGTGAGGTGTGAGAGAGGAGGTTTGTTGTCTGTCTGTCTGTGTGGTGTAAGACAGGAGGGTTGTTGTCTGTCTGTCTGTCTGTGAGATGTGAAACAGAAGGTTTGTTGTCTGTCTGTCTGTCTGTCTGTGTGGTGTGAGACAGGAGGTTTGTTGGCTGTCTGTCTGTCTGTCTGTGAGGTGTGAGACAGGAGGTTTGTTGTCTGTCTGTGTGGTGTGAGACAGGAGGTTTGTTGTCTGTCTGTCTGAGTGGTGTGAGACAGGAAGTTTGTTCTCTGTCTGTCTGTCTGTGAGGTGTGAGACAGGAGGTTTGTTGGCTGTCTGTCTGTGTGGTGTGAGACAGGAGGTTTGCTGGCTGTCTGTCTGTCTGTCTGTGAGGTGTGAGACAGGAGGTTTGTTGTCTGTCTGTCTGTGAGGTGTGAGACAGGAGGTTTGTTGTCTGTCTGTCTGTGTGGTGTAAGACAGGAGGTTTGTTGTCTGTCTGTCTGTCTGTGAGATGTGAAACAGGAGGTTTGTTGTCTGTCTGTCTGTGAGGTGTGAGACAAGAGGTTTGTTGTCTGTCTGTCTGTCTGTGAGGTGTGAGACAGGAGGTTTGTTGGCTGTCTGTCTGTCTGTGAGGTGTGAGACAGGAGGTTTGTTGTCTGTCTGTCTGTCTGTCTGTGTGGTGTGAGACATGAGGTTTGTTGTCTGTCTGTCTGTGTGTCCGTGTGGTGTGAGACATGAGGTTTGTTGTCTGTCTGTCTGTCCGTGTGGTGTGAGACAGGAGGTTTGTTGTCTGTCTGTCTGTCTGTGAGGTGTGAGACAGGAGGTTTGTTGTCTGTCTGTCTGTCTGTGTGGTGTGAGACAGGAGTTTTGTTGTCTGTCTGTCTGTGTGTCTGTGTGGTGTGAGACAGGAGGTTTGTTGTCTGTCTGTCTGTCTGTGTGGTGTGAGACAGGAGGTTTGTTGTCTGTCTGTCTGTCTGTGAGGTGTGAGACAGGAGGTTTGTTGTCTGTGTGTCTGTGTGGTGTGAGACAGGAGGTTTGTTGTCTGTCTGTCTGTCTGTCTGTGAGGTGTGAGACAGGAGGTTTGTTGTCTGTTTGTCACTCTGTCTGTCTGTGAGGTGTGAGACAGGAGGTTTGCTGTCTGTTTGTCTGTCTGTGAGGTGTGAGACAGGAGGTTTGTTGTCTGTCTGTCTGTCTGTCTGGCTGTGTGGTGTGAGATAGGAGGTTTGTTGTCTGTCTGTCTGTGTGGTGTGAGACAGGAGGTTTGCTGGTTGTCTGTCTGTCTGTGAGGTGTGAGACAGGAGGTTTGCTGGTTGTCTGTCTGTCTGTGAGGTGTGAGACAGGAGGTTTGTTGTCTGTCTGTCTGTGTGGTGTGAGACAGGAGGTTTGTTGTCTGTCTGTCTGTGTGGTGTGAGACAGGACGTTTGATGTCTGTCTGTCTGTGAGGTGTGAGACAGGAGGTTTGTTGTCTGTCTGTCTGTGTGGTGTGAGACAGGAGGTTTGTTGTCTGTCTGTGAGGTGTGAGACAGGAGGTTTGTTGTCTGTATGTCTGTCTGTGAGGTGTGAGACAGGAGGTTTGTTGTCTGTCTGTCTGTCTGTCTGTGTGGTGTGAGACAGTAGGTTTGTTGTCTGTCTGTCTGTGAGGTGTGAGACAGGAGGCTTGTTGTCTATCTGTCTGTGTGGTGTGAGACAGGAGGTTTGTTGTCTGTCTGTCTGTGTGTCTGTGTGGTGTGAGACAGGAGGTTTGTTGTCTGTCTGTGTGGTGTGAGACAGGAGGTTTGTTGTCTGTCTATCTGTCTGTGAGGTGTGAGACAGGAGGTTTGTTGTCTCTCTGTCTGTGTGGTGTGAGACAGGAGGTTTGTTGTCTGTCTGTCTGTGTGTCTGTGTGGTGTGAGACAGGAGGTTTGTTGTCTGTCTGTCTGTCTGTGAGGTGTGAGACAGGAGGTTTGTTGTCTGTCTGTCTGTGTGGTGTGAGACAGGAGGTTTGTTGTCTGTCTGTCTGTGAGGTGTGAGACAGGAGGTTTGTTGTCTGTCTGTCTGTCTGTGAGGTGTGAGACAGAAGGTTTGTTGTCTGTTTGTCTGTGAGGTGAGACAGGAGGTTTGTTGTCTGTCTGTCTGTCTGTCTGTGTGGTGTGAGACAGGAGGTTTGTTGTCTGTTTGTCTGTCTGTGAGGTGTGAGACAGGAGGTTTGTTGTCTGTCTGTCTGTCTGTGAGGTGTGAGACAGGAGGTTTGTTGTCTGTCTGTGAGGTGTGAGACAGAAGGTTTGTTGTCTGTCTGTCTGTGAGGTGTGAGACAGGAGGTTTGTTGTCTGTCTGTCTGTCTGTGAGGTGTGAGACAGAAGGTTTGTTGTCTGTCTGTCTGTGAGGTGTGAGACAGGAGGTTTGTTGTCTGTCTGTCTGTCTGTGAGGTGTGAGACAGAAGGTTTGTTGTCTGTCTGTCTGTGAGGTGTGAGACAGGAGGTTTGTTGTCTGGGATCATTTTCAGGTTTATTTCCGCTTTTTAAACTTGGTGTCACGAGCAGTGGCTTCACTTACATCCTAAACAGCAGGTCAGGGGTTCGAGGCTCCCAGCAGTCCATCAGGAAGAGCATCTGGTGTTAAACTTGTCCCACGTGCCACATGGAGTGACAAGGGGACAGTTAATATTTAATCACTGAACAAAAAAGTTTTTAAATGCTCCCAAAACATGAAAGGGTGAAGATGAACCGAATAAATTCCACATGGATTTGTCTCATCCAGCAATTTGCAGCCTGATCGATCATCTCTTCTGTCTCTGGGTGACAACATGGCGCCTGGTTCTGTGCTGTCAGACTGTGGCTAACTACTGCCCCCTGCTGCTTCAATAGGGGACGACAACAGATAACTCCATCTCATCACATCACACGTTCATTCTGTTTTAGACATTGTGATGTGACGTGTTTGTGGCAGTTTGTGAGATATTTTTATGAACTGGCAGAATTTTGTGACTTTGGAGCTGCAAAAGATGAACAGATAAGAGATCAGATTGTCATTGGAACTGCAGACTTTGAAATATCTGCAATTAGAACCAGGACTAACTTGGGAAAAAGCCATGAACATCACTCGCCAGTCGGAGCTCATCAAGACTCAAAACGTCACGTCCAGATCCACTGAGACTGACATAAGTGCAATCACACGTAAGTTCAAACAGTCCAGGCCGTTTGAGAAGAAGTACGCCAAGGCCAAGAGTGGCACACAAGTTAAAGGAACATCGAAAGCAGCACAAGAAGTTAAGTGCTCGAGGTGTGGGAGGATGAATGAGTTTGGAGCATGTGTCCAGCAACGAGAAAACACTGCTACAAAAATGGCCACTTTGAAATAATGTGCAAAACCAGAGCTGTGAGGGCAGTGTGTGGTTCTTAAGAGCTGTTTCAGAGGACAAAGGTCTGGATGAAGACAAATGGGTTACAGATCTGAAACTCAATGGAACCACTGTGCAGTTTAGAATTGACACGGGTGCAGACGTGTCATATCAGAACAGACATATCACAGCCTCCCTCAGTGCCCAGATCTGAAAGACACTAAAGCTGTCTTCAGTAATCCTGGGGTGAAGCTGGATTGCAAAGTCAAATTTGTAACACATGGAGAGAAATACACCTTTTGGATTTAAGTAATGAATTTACTATGAATCTGTTTGGAAGGGAAACAGCAGTTAAATTGGGGCTCGTCCTCAGAGTGGATGGACTTGAGTCATTTGAGGATGTTTTTGGTGACATTCGACTTCTGAGATGTGAACCTGTGAAAACAGAGCTCCAGTCTGATGCCACACTTTGATGTATACTTTTCCCATCCTGTCTCAAGTTGAAGAGGAACTGAAACAGATGGAGTTGCTGGGCATCATTGAGGAGGTGAAAGAAGCCACAGATTGGTGCACGTGTGGTGCCAGTTATTAAAAAAAATAGGAAACCCAGAATTTGTGTGCATCCAACAAAGCAGTACAACAGGAGAGATTCATTCTTCCCACACTGGAAGATATAACACCAAAGCTTTCTGGGGCAACTGTTTTCTCCACTGTCGATGCCTCCAGTGGATTTTGGCAAAAACCACTTGACGCCAACAGCAGGATGCTCACAGCTTCATCACACCGGTGGGTCGGTTCTGTTTTTGGAGACTTCCTTTTGGCATAACGTCAGCCCCAGAGATTTTTCAACAAAAGATAAGTGCTCTTCTGAGGGACCACACAGGCACAGCAGTGGTGATGGATGACATCCTGATTTTTGGCAAAGATAAAAAGGACCAGAGCAAAGCTCTCCATTTACCGATCGATCTACGTTCCGACCCTCACCTATGGTCATGAGATTTGGCTCATGACCGAAAGAACGAGATTGCGAGTACAAGTACATCTTTTCCTGCATGCCCCCTGGACACCTCGCTGGAGAGGTGTTCTGGGCATGTCCCATCGGGAGGAGGCACCAGGGAAGACCCATGACACGCTGGAGGGACTACATCTACAAAGCACTGGTGAGATGTCAGTGGTTGTTGATGCGCTTAATGACGTTTAATGCTGACGCTGTCCACGTCCTTGGGACCCAGCCTGTTGTGGCCGACACCTTGTCTCACAATCCTCTGCAGGACAGAGACTCATCTGACACAGAACAAGAGGTAAAAACAGGCCCGTGTGCAGGCAGTCATCTCATCAAGACCAACAACAGGTGACAGACTGGATGCCATTAGGGCGGCCACTGATCTCCAGACAGTCAGTCACTTCATCAAATGTGGCTGGTCAGAGGACCCGACACAAACACCACATACACTGCACAGGTTCCATGTGATCAGAACACACCTGTCAGAAGCGGAGGGACTACGATTGTATGATGACAGGACTGTTATACCCCTCTTACATCAGAGAGATGTTCTTACCCGGTTACACAAAGACCATCAGGGCCTCACCAAGTGTCGCAGGAGGGACAACATGTCTGTCTGGTGGCTAGGGATCGGCCGTGCCATCACTGACATGGTAAAAACGTGAATTCTGCCTGAAGAACAAACCAACTCAGAGACGTGAGCCATTGATGACCTCACCACTACCTGGAGATCCGTGGCAGAAACTTGCAGCTGACATATGTGAACAAGATGGTCAACAATACCTCATAGCAGTGGATTACTACTCTCATGATGTTGAAATTGAACATCTGATCACCACAACAAGTCAACAAGTCAGTTCTCGCCCTAAAGCATGGTTGTCAGGTGGGGGATCCCATTGGACTCATATCTGATAATGGATCCCAGTTCACCTCAGCAGAGTTTAAACTGTTTAGTGAAACATACAACTTTAAACATACGACATCCAGTCCCCATTACCCACAGGTCAATGGGGCAACGGAGAAGAGCGCTGCCACAGCAAAGCACATCCTGCTTCAGCCAGACCCTCACCAAGCTCTGATGAACTACAGGGCCCCTGCAATAACAGCAACAGGCCTGAGTCTGGCTCAACTCACAACTGGTCAACAAATCCAGACAACAGTCCCTGTGCAGCCAAGCAGCTACTTCACAGCCCGACTGACCACAGCACAGTGAGGTTTAAGGACCAACAGACTAAAATCAATCAATCAATCAATCAATTTTATTTATATAGCGCCAAATCACAACAAACAGTTGCCCCAAGGCGCTTTATATTGTAAGGCAAGGCCATACAATAATTACATAAAAACCCCAATGGTCAAAACGACCCCCTGTGCGCAAGCACTTGGCGACAGTGGGAAGGAAAAACTCCCTTTTAACAGGAAGAAACCTCCAGCAGAACCAGGCTCAGGGAGGGGCAGTCTTCTGCTGGGACTGGTTGGGGCTGAGGGAGAGAACCAGGAAAAAGATGTGCTGTGGAGGGGAGCAGAGATCAATCACTAATGATTAAATGCAGAGTGGTGCATACAGAGCAAAAAGAGAAAGAAACACTCAGTGCATTATGGGAACCCCTCAGCAGTCTACGTCTATAGCAGCATAACTAAGGGATGGTTCAGGGTCACCTGATCCAGCCCTAACTATAAGCTTTAGCAAAAAGGAAAGTTTTAAGCCTAATCTTAAAAGTAGAGAGGGTGTCTGTCTCCTTGATCCGAATTGGGAGCTGGTTCCACAGGAGAGGAGCCTGAAAGCTGAAGGCTCTGCCTCCCATTCTACTCTTACAAACCCTAGGAACTACAAGTAAGCCTGCAGTCTGAGAGCGAAGCGCTCTATTGGGGTGATATGGTACTATGAGGTCCCTAAGATAAGAAGGGACCTGATTATTCAAAACCTTATAAGTAAGAAGAAGAATTTTAAAGTCTATTCTAGAATTAACAGGAAGCCAATGAAGAGAGGCCAATATGGGTGAGATATGCTCTCTCCTTCTAGTCCCCGTCAGTACTCTAGCTGCAGCATTTTGAATTAACTGAAGGCTTTTCAGGGAACTTTTAGGACAACCTGATAATAATGAATTACAATAGTCCAGCCTAGAGGAAATAAATGCATGAATTAGTTTTTCAGCATCACTCTGAGACAAGACCTTTCTAATTTTAGAGATATTGCGTAAATGCAAAAAAGCAGTCTTACATATTTGTTTAATATGCGCTTTGAATGACATATCCTGATCAAAAATGACTCCAAGATTTCTCACAGTATTACTAGAGGTCAGGGTAATGCCATCCACAGTAAGGATCTGGTTAGACACCATGTTTCTAAGATTTGTGGGGCCAAGTACAATAACTTCAGTTTTATCTGAGTTTAAAAGCAGGAAATTAGAGGTCATCCATGTCCTTATGTCTGTAAGACAATCCTGCAGTTTAGCTAATTGGTGTGTGTCCTCTGGCTTAATGGATAGATAAAGCTGGGTATCATCTGCGTAACAATGAAAATTTAAGCAATACCGTCTAATAATACTGCCTAAGGGAAGCATGTATAAAGTGAATAAAATTGGTCCTAGCACAGAACCTTGTGGAACTCCATAATTAACCTTAGTCTGTGAAGAAGACTCCCCATTTACATGAACAAATTGTAATCTATTAGATAAATATGATTCAAACCACCGCAGTGCAGTGCCTTTAATACCTATGGCATGCTCTAATCTCTGTAATAAAATTTTATGGTCAACAGTATCAAAAGCAGCACTGAGGTCTAACAGAACAAGCACAGAGATGAGTCCACTGTCTGAGGCCATAAGAAGATCATTTGTAACCTTCACTAATGCTGTTTCTGTACTAAGATGAATTCTAAAACCTGACTGAAACTCTTCAAATAGACCATTCCTCTGCAGATGATCAGTTAGCTGTTTTACAACTACCCTTTCAAGAATTTTTGAGAGAAAAGGAAGGTTGGAGATTGGCCTATAATTAGCTAAGATAGCTGGGTCAAGTGATGGCTTTTTAAGTAATGGTTTAATTACTGCCACCTTAAAAGCCTGTGGTACATAGCCAACTAATAAAGATAGATTGATCATATTTAAGATCAAAGCATTAAATAATGGTAGGGCTTCCTTGAGCAGCCTGGTAGGAATGGGGTCTAATAGACATGTTGATGGTTTGGATGAAGTAACTAATGAAAATAACTCAGACAGAACAATCTGAGAGAAAGAATCTAACCAAATACCGGCATCACTGAAAGCAGCCAAAGATAACGATACGTCTTTGGGATGGTTATGAGTAATTTTTTCTCTAATAGTTAAAATTTTATTAGCAAAGAAAGTCATGAAGTCATTACTAGTTAAAGTTAAAGGAATACTCGGCTCAATAGAGCTCTGACTCTGTCAGCCTGGCTACAGTGCTGAAAAGAAACCTGGAGTTGTTCTTATTTTCTTCAATTAGTGATGAGTAGTAAGATGTCCTAGCTTTACGGAGGGCTTTTTTATAGAGCAACAGACTCTTTTTCCAGGCTAAGTGAAGATCTTCTAAATTAGTGAGACGCCATTTCCTCTCCAACTTATGGGTTATCTGCTTTAAGCTGCGAGTTTGTGAGTTATACCACAGGAGTCAGGCACTTCTGATTTAAAGCTCTCTTTTTCAGAGGAGCTACAGCATCCAAAGTTGTCTTCAATGAGGATGTAAAACTATTGACGAGATACTCTATCTCACTTACAGAGTTTAGGTAGCTACTCTGCACTGTGTTGGTATATGGCATTAGGGAACATAAAGAAGGAAACATATCCTTAAACCTAGTTACAGCGCTTTCTGAAATACTTCTAGTGTAATGAAACTTATTCCCCACTGCTGGGTAGTCCATCAGAGTAAATGTAAATGTTATTAAGAAATGATCAGACAGAAGGGAGTTTTCAGGGAATACTGTTAAGTCTTCTATTTCCATACCATAAGTCAGAACAAGATCTAAGATATGATTAAAGCGGTGGGTGGACTCATTTACATTTTGAGCAAAGCCAATAGAGTCTAATAATAGATTAAATGCAGTGTTGAGGCTGTCATTCTCAGCATCTGTGTGGATGTTAAAATCGCCCACTATAATTATCTTATCTGAGCTAAGCACTAAGTCAGACAAAAGTTCTGAAAATTCACAGAGAAACTCACAGTAACGACCAGGAGGACGATAGATAATAACAAATAAAACTGGTTTTTGGGACTTCCAATTTGGATGGACAAGACTAAGAGTCAAGCTTTCAAATGAATTAAAGCTCTGTCTGGGTTTTTGATTAATTAATAAGCTGGAATGGAAGATTGCTGCTAATCCTCCGCCTCGGCCCGTGCTACGAGCATTCTGACAGTTAGTGTGACTCGGGGGTGTTGACTCATTTAAACTAACATATTCATCCTGCTGTAACCAGGTTTCTGTAAGGCAGAATAAATCAATATGTTGATCAATTATTATATCATTTACTAACAGGGACTTAGAAGAGAGAGACCTAATGTTTAATAGACCACATTTAACTGTTTTAGTCTGTGGTGCAGTTGAAGGTGCTATATTATTTTTTCTTTTTGAATTTTTATGCTTAAATAGATTTTTGCTGGTTATTGGTGGTCTGGGAGCAGGCACCGTCTCTACGGGGATGGGGTAATGAGGGGATGGCAGGGGGAGAGAAGCTGCAGAGAGGTGTGTAAGACTACAACTGTGCTTCCTGGTCCCAACCCTGGATAGTCACGGTTTGGAGGATTTAAGAAAATTGGCCAGATTTCTAGAAATGAGAGCTGCTCCATCCAAAGTGGGATGGATGCCGTCTCTCCTAACAAGACCAGGTTTTCCCCAGAAGCTTTGCCAATTATCTATGAAGCCCACCTCATTTTTTGGACATCACTCAGACAGACAGCAATTCAAGGAGAACATGCGGCTAAACATGTCACTCCCGGTCCGATTGGGGAGGGGCCCAGAGAAAACTACAGAGTCCGACATTGCTTTTGCAAAGTTACACACCGATTCAATGTTAATTTTAGTGACCTCCGATTGGCGTAACCGGGTGCCATTACTGCCGACGTGAATTACAATCTTACCAAATTTACGCTTAGCCTTAGCCAGCAGTTTCAAATTTCCTTCAATGTCGCCTGCTCTGGCCCCCGGAAGACAATTGACTATGGTTGCTGGTGTCGCTAACTTCACATTTCTCAAAACAGAGTCGCCAATAACCAGAGTTTGGTCCTCGGCGGGTGTGTCACCGAGTGGGGAAAAATGGTTAGAAATGTGAACGGGTTGGTGGTGTACACGGGGCTTCTGTTTAGGACTACGCTTCCTCCTCACAGTCACCCAGTCGGCCTGCTTTCCCGGCTGCTCGGGATCTGCCAGAGGGAAACTAACGGCGGCTAAGCTACCTTGGTCCGCACCGACTACAGGGGCCTGGCTAGCTGTAGAATTTTCCACGGTGCGGAGCCAAGACTCCAATTCGCCCAGCCTGGCCTCCAAAGCTACGAATAAGCTACACTTATTACAAGTACCATTACTGCTAAAGGAGGCCGAGGAATAACTAAACATTTCACACCCAGAGCAGAAAAGTGCGGAAGAGACAGGAGAAGCCGCCATGCTAAACCGGCTAAAAGCTAGTAGCTGCGCTAAGCTAGCGGATTCCTAAAAACATGCAAAGTGAATAACGTGTAAATAATTTAGAGGTGATTCAGCAGAGGGAGTGCTTTAGTTAAGGCACGTGAAGATTACACTGTGAAACAAATCGTTATCTAGGTAACTAGATCAATCTAACTGTGCAGATTAAACAGCTAACAGATACAGCAAAACACCGCTGTGCTCCGGAACAGGAAGTGATACAATACCGCAGTGAGAGCCAACCACCAGTAGAGGCAAGCAAGAGCTAGAATGCAAGCGTTTCTTCTACAACAGACATCACTCAGTGCAGCCGGACCAGCACGTTAAAATAAAACTGGACACAGAAAAAGGCTGGAACACTCCTGTGAAAGTTGTTGTTTACAGTATTGAGTTATTAGTATGTTTTGAGAGGTAGTCGTACCAAAGGGTTGCGATAATGAGCCATTAGTATTTTGTTTCATGCATACTTTGGTTTTAGACACTACTGGCAGTATTTTTGTTATTTAGGATTGAATTTTTGGTTTAACTAAAGGGGGAGATGTGATGTGACGTGTTTGTGATAGTTCTCACTTTAGCCACCGGGTGTCACTGTTAGACAGAGAAGCGTGAGGTTACGAAAGAGATATAGACTGAAGAGTAAGAACTTCTCGGCTAAGAGCCGAGTGTGTGTCGCTCTCACTGATCGTGCTGTACTTCGTGTTTGTTAATGAAGCCAGTTAACAAAACCACAGCTGGGTAGTTCATGACAGACGTGAAATATTCAGCAACTTAGCACTTTTTAGATTTTGCAGAGGAAAAAAAAGAATATTTTCAACGTCCATTACACACATGCACACACACACACATATATATATATATATATATATATATATATATATATATATATATCCATCCATCCATCCATTTTCTTCCGCTTTATCCGGAGTCGGGTCGCGGGGGCAACAGCTCAAGCAAAGCCGCCCAGACCTCCCGATCCACACACACTTCCCCCAGCTCCTCCGGGGGAACCCCAAGGTGTTCCCGAGCCAGCCGAGAGATGTAGTCCCTCCAGTGTGTCCTGGGTCTTCCCCGGGGCCTCCTCCCAATGGAATTTGCCCGGAACACCTCTCCAGCGAGGTGTCCAGGGGGCATCCAGAAAAGATGCCCGAGCCACCTCAACTGACTCCTTTCGACGTGGAGGAGTAGTGACTCGACTCCAAGCTCCTCCCGAGTGACTGAGCTCCTCACCCTATCTCTAAGGGAGCGCCCAGCCACCCTGCGGAGGAAACTCATCTCGGTCGCTTGTACTCGTGATCTTGTTCTTTCGGTCATGAGCCAAATCTCATGACCATAGGTGAGGATCGGAACGTAGATCGATCGGTAAATCGAGAGCTTTGCCCCCCTACTCAGCTCTCTCTTCACCACGATGGTCCGATACAGCGACCGCATTACTGCAGATGCTGCACCGATCCGTCTATCGATCTGACGCTCCATCCATCCCTCACTCGTGAACAAGACCCTGAGATACTTAAACTCCTCCACTTGAGGCAAGGACACTCCACCGACCTGAAGAGGGCAAAGCACCTTTTTCCGGTCGAGAACCATGACCTCGGATTTGGAGGTGCTGATTTTCACCCCAAACGCTTCACACTCGGCTGCAAACCGCCCCAGTGCACGCTGAAGGTCCTGATTTGACGAAGCCAACAGAATCACATCATCCGCAAACAGCAGAGACGAGATTCTGTGGTTCCCAAACCAGACCCCCTCTACACCCGGGCTGCGCCTAGAAATTCTGTCCATGAAAATAATGAACAGAACCGGTGACAAAGGGCAGCCCTGGCGGAGGCCAACGTGCACTGGAAACAGGTTTGACTTACTACCGGCAATGCGAACCAAGCTCCTGCTGTGGTCGTACAGGGACCGGATAACCCTTAGCAAAGGACACCGGACCCCGTACTCCCGGAGCACCCCCCACAGGGTGCCCCGAGGGACACGGTTGAACGCCTTCTCCAGAGCCCCAAAACACATGTGGACTGGTTGGGTGAACTCCCATGAACCCTCGAGCACCCGATGGAGTGTGTAGAGCTGGTCCAGTGTGCCGCGACCAGGATAAAAACCACACTGCTCCTCCTGAATCTGAGGTTCGACCATCAGTCAAATTCTCCTCTCCAGTACTCTGGAATAGACCTTACTGGGGAGGCTGAGGAGTGTGATCCCCCTATAGTTGGAACATACTCTCTGGTCCCCCTTCTTAAACAGAGGGACCACCACCCCGGTCTGCCAATCCAGAGGCACTGTCCCTGATCGCCATGCGATGCTGCAGAGGCATGTCAGCCTAGACAGTCCCACAACATCCAGAGACTTAAGGTACTCAGGACGGATTTCATCCACCCCAGGAGCCTTGCCACCGAGGAGCTTTCTAACCACCTGGGTGACTTCGGCCTGGGTAATGGATGAGTCCGCCTCTGAGTCCCCAGTCTCGGCTTCCTCTTCGGAAGACGTGACGATGGGCTTGAGGAGAGCCTCGAAGTATTCCTTCCACCGCCCGACAACATCCCCAGTCAGGGTCAACAGCTCCCCACCCGCACCGTAAACAGTGCTGGTGGAGAGCTGCTTCCGCCTCTTGAGGCATCGGACGGTTTGCCAGAATCTCTTCGAGGCAGACCGATAGTCCTCCTCCATGGCCTCCCCGAACTTCTCCCAGACCCGAGTTTTTGCCTCTGCGACCGCACGGGCTGCGGCAAGCTTGGCCTGCCGGTACCTGTCAGCTGCCTCTGGGGTCCCACCTACCAACAAAGATAAGTAGGACTCCTTCTTCAGCTTGACAGCATCCCTTACTTCCGGCGTCCACCACCAGGTTCGCGGATTGCCGCCGCGACAGGCACGAGACCTTGTGACCACAGCTACGAGCGGCCGCATCGACAATGGAGGTGGAGAACATGGTCCACTCGGACTCCATGTCTCCAACCTCCCCCGGGATCTGGAAGAAGCTCTCCCGGATGTGGGAGTTGAGGACCTCGCTGACAGAGGGTTCCGCCGGTTGTTCCCAGCAGACCCTCACGATACGTTTGGGCCTGCCAGGTCTGACCGGCTTCCTCCCCTCCCAGCGGATCCAACTCACCACCAGGTGGTGATCGTTCGACAGCTCTGCCCCTCTCTTCACTCAAGTGTCCGAGACATGTGGCCAAAGGTCAGATGATACGACTACAAAGTCTATCATCGACCTCCGGCTCAGGGTGTCCTGGTGCCGCGTGCACTTATGGACACCCTTGTGCTCGAACATGGTGTTCATGATGGACAAACTGTGACTAGCACAGAAGTCCAACAACTGAACACCACTCGGGTTCAGATCGGGGAGGCCGTGCTTCCCGATCACCCACCTCCAGGTCTCACTGTCGCCGCCCACATGGGCGTTGAAATCCCCCAGGAGAACAATGGACTCCCCAGTCGGAGCGCTATCTAGTACCCCTCCCAGGGACTCCAAGAAGGTCGGGTACTCGGAACTGCCGCTCGGCCCGTAGGCCGAGACAACGGTGAGAGACCTGCTCCCGACCCGAAGGCGTAGGGACGCGACCCTCTCGTTCACCAGAGTGAACTCCAACACATGGCCACTGAGCTGGGGAGCAATAAGCAATGCGACCCCAGCTCTCTGCCTCTCCCCGTGGGCAATGCCAGAAAAATGAAGCGTCCAGCCCCTCTCCAGGAGTTGGGTACCAGAGCCCAAGCTGTGCGTGGAGGTGAGCCAGACTATCTCTAGTTGGTATCTCTCAACCTCCCGCACAAGCTCAGGCTCCTTCCCCCCTAGCGAGGTGACATTCCACGTCCCAACAGCCAGGGGCTGTGAGCATGGACCCGGCCGCCGAGCCACCCGTCCTCGACCACCACCCAGTCCTCTCTGCACCTGACCCCCATGGCCCCCTCTGCAGGTGGTGAACCCACAGGAGGGCGGGCCCACGTCGCTCTTTCGGGCTGAGCCCGGCCGGGCCCCATGGACTAAGGCCTGACCACCAGGCACTCGCGCGCGAGCCCCAACCCCAGGCCTGGCTCCAGGGTGGGGCCCCGGCTCCGCCATAGCAGGCGACGTCTCGGTCCTTGATTTTTTACTGGTCATGGAGGTTCTGAACTGCCCTTAGTCTGACCCGTCACCTAGGACCTGTTTGCCTTGGGAGACCCTACAAGGGGCACAAAGCCCCAGACAACATAGCTCCTAGGATCATCCAGGTACACAAACTCCCCCACTATGATAAGGTGGCAGCTTGAGGGGGAGTATATATATATACTCAACAAAAATATAAACGCAACACTTTTGGTTTTGCTCCCATTTTGTATGAGATGAACTCAAAGATCTAAAACTTTTTCCACATACACAATATCACCATTTCCCTCAAATATTGTTCACAAACCAGTCGAAATCTGTGATAGTGAGCACTTCTCCTTTGCTGAGATAATCCATCCCACCTCACAGGTGTGCCATACCAAGATGCTGATTAGACACCATGATTAGTGCACAGGTGTGCCTTAGACTGTCCACAATAAAAGGCCACTCTGAAAGGTGCAGTTTTGTTTTATTGGGGGGGGATACCAGTCAGTATCTGGTGTGACCACCATTTGCCTCATGCAGTGCAACACATCTCCTTCGCATCATCCGTGAAGAGAACACCTCTCCAACGTGCCAAACGCCAGCGAATGTGAGCATTTGCCCACTCAAGTCGGTTACGACGATGAACTGGAGTCAGGTCGAGACACCGATGAGGACGACGAGCATGCAGATGAGCTTCCCTGAGACGGTTTCTGACAGTTTGTGCAGAAATTCTTTGGTTATGCAAACCGATTGTTCCAGCAGCTGTCCGAGTGGCTGGTCTCAGACGATCTTGGAGGTGAACATGCTGGATGTGGAGGTCCTGGGCTGGTGTGGTTACACGTGGTCTGCGGTTGTGAGGCTGGTTGGATGTACTGCCAAATTCTCTGAAACGACTTTGGAGACGGCTTATGGTAGAGACATGAACATTCAATACACGAGCAACAGCTCTGGTTGACATTCCTGCTGTCAGCATGCCAACTGCATGTTCCCTCAAATCTTGCGACATCTGTGGCATTGTGCTGTGTGATAAAACTGCACCTTTTAGAGTGGCCTTTACAACCTTATTTCTTTTTCAAATTCTCCCATTTTTTGCATCCAGCCTTATTTCCTTTAGAAATTTCCTTGACAAATAATATCAGTCTATTAGGACGTCAGGTTATGTGTTACACATATACATGTGTGTGTATATATTTTACAACTTATTCCCATTGATGAAACTTTTCATTTTTTGCCTGAAAGCTTATTAGATGAGTGTGTTCAGTGCTCCGTTTGTTTACAAAATACACACACATTACAGACCTTGAAATCCAACAGCAGGGATTGATATTAGCCAAAGATTTATGAACATACAAATTAACGTGCTTACGCTTTATCATGATTTTCTCCATTGTGAGATATAAAAGTGTCTTATCGTATCGTTCATGTGTATGTGCATTATAACGCAGCGCACAAGCTTTTTGGCTGCTCTCAGAGTACCTCTCTGCTGGGAGCTCTGTATTAAACAAGAGCTTCCAGCAGAGGCCAAATGTTGAAAGAAAAGTGTGGTCTCATTGTTGGGGTATGTTGTTGTTTTTAATATTATTATAAGCTATTAAATTTGTTCTAGTACTAGTTGTAGATATGTCAGAGGTAATATTGGAATTTATCTGTTATTGGTTATCTGTAACTTCCGATACATTTTTGGGTGGTTTATTGTTTTATCTTTATCGAAGATAACTTTTCAGTTATCTGATTATCTGTTATCGAAGATAATTTTTTGGTTATCTGTGCCCACCACTGTATATATATATATATATATATATATATATATATATATATATATATATATATATATATATATTTAAACGCAACACTTTTGGTTTTGCTCCCATTTTGTATGAGATGAACTCAAAGATCTAAAACTTTTTCCACATACACAATATCACCATTTCCCTCAAATATTGTTCACAAACCAGTCTAAATCTGTGATAGTGAGCACTTCTCCTTTGCTGAGATAATCCATCCCACCTCACAGGTGTGCCATATCAAGATGCTGATTAGACACCATGATTAGTGCACAGGTGTGCCTTAGACTGCCCACAATAAAAGGCCACTCTGAAAGGTGCAGTTTTGTTTTATTGGGGGGGGGGGGATACCAGTCAGTATCTGGTGTGACCACCATATGCCTCATGCAGTGCAACACATCTCCTTCGCATCATCCGAGAAGAGAACACCTCTCCAACGTGCCAAACACCAGCGAATGTGAGCATTTGCCCACTCAAGTCGGTTACGACGACGAACTGGAGTCAGGTCGAGACCCCGATGAGGATGACGAGCATGCAGATGAGCTTCCCTGAGACGGTTTCTGACAGTTTGTGCAGAAATTCTTTGGTTATGCAAACCGATTGTTTCAGCAGCTGTCTGAGTGGCTGGTCTCAGACGATCTTGGAGGTGAACATGCTGGATGTGGAGGTCCTGGGCTGGTGTGGTTACACGTGGTCTGCGGTTGTGAGGCTGGTTGGATGTACTGCCAAATTCTCTGAAACGCCTTTGGAGATGGCTTATGGTAGAGACATGAACATTCAATACACGAGCAACAGCTCTGGTTGACATTCCTGCTGTCAGCATGCCAATTGCACGCTCCCTCAAATCTTGTGACATCTGTGGCATTGTGCTGTGTGATAAAACTGCACCTTTCAGAGTGGCCTTTTATTGTGGGCAGTCTAAGGCACACCTGTGTACTAATCATGGTGTCTAATCAGCATCTTGATATGGCACACCTGTGAGGTGGGATGGATTATCTCAGCAAAGGAGAAGTGCTCACTATCACAGATTTAGACTGGTTTGTGAACAATATTTGAGGGAAATGGTGATATTGTGTATGTGGAAAAAGTTTTAGATCTTTGAGTTCATCTCATACAAAATGGGAGCAAAACCAAAAGTGTTGCGTTTATATTTTTGTATATATGTATGCTGCAAATAACTATTTGAACACCTACCAACCAGCAAGAATTCTGTCTCTCACAGACCTGTTATTTTTTCTTTAAGAAGCCCTCTTATTCTGCACTCTTTACCTGTATTAACTGCACCTGTTTGAACTTGTTACCTGTATAAAACACACCTGTTCACACAATCAATCACACTCCAACCTGCCCACCATAGCCAAGACCAAAGAGCTGTCTAAGGACACCAGGGACAAAACTGTAGATCTGCACAAGGCTGGGATGGACTACAGGACAACAGGCAAGCAGCTTGGTAGAAGACAACAACTGTTATGATTATTTATTAGAAAGTGGAAGAAACACAAGATGACTGTCAATCTCCCTCGGTCTGGGATTCCATGCAAGATCTCACTTTGTGGGGTAAGGATGATTCTGAGAAAGCTCAGAACTACACAAGAGGACCTGGTCAATGACCTGAAGAGAGCTGGGACCACAGTCACAAAGATTACATTAGTAACACATGATGCTGTCATGGTTTAAAATCCTGCAGGGCAGCAAGGTCCCCCTGCTCAAGCCAGCACATGTCCAGGCCCGTTTGAAGTTCACCAGTGACCATCTGGATGATCCAGAGGAGGCATGGGAGAAGGTCATGTGGTCAGATGAGACCAGAATAGAGCTTTTTGGAATCAACTCCACTTACCATGTTCAGAGGATGAGAACAACTGAACAATTGAAGGGAGGATGGATGGGGTCATGTATTGCGAGATTTTGACAAACAGCCTCCTTCCCTCAGTAACAGCACTGAAGATGGGTCATGGCTGGGTCTTCCAGCATGACAATGACCCCAAACACACAGCCAGGGCAGCTAAGGAGGGGCTCCGTAAGAAGCATTTCAAGGTCCTGGAGTGGCCTGGCCAGTCTACAGACCTGAACTCAATAGAAAATCTTTGGAGGGAGCTGAAACTCCAAACCTGAACGATCTAGAGAACTGGCCACATATTTTCTAAGTGCCATGCAAGCGGTGTTAGATGTTCATGTGTATCACCTGGAATTTGGCCAGCACCTGCTGCGAGAGGGTGCAGTGGGTTTGCACAGTGCATACTCTGTCTTTCAGGCACTTGTGTATGCAGATAGTTGTAGCAACAGGTGTACAAGGCGTTGGAGGCAGAGATGACATTATGCGGTTTGCACGATTCCTGCGTCATGCACACAAAGTGTGTACTTCGTCCAAATGTCGCACTATGTGTGAATGGGCTCTTAGTTGTGTGTCTGTGGACTTGATGTGGAGATCTTCGGACCTCCTTTAATGGACCCTGTGAAATGTTCCATGTCTGATATTCACCTCTAGGGTTGTGTGGCAGAGACGGATGCCTCAGCCATGGTTCATCTGATCCCCAGCATGCTGCTCAACAAGAAAGACGACCTTTTTGCCAACATGTCTGAAACCTACCAGTTTCGTCAGAGGTAGATCTTTTTTCCACAGCCTGCATGTGGAATCCTGAATAACCATCTCTAAAATCTTTGGTTTCATGAATGATTTAAGAACAAAGATGTTTTTTCTTGTAGCTTCTGAAAGAATGTTTTTGCAAAATAAAAGATAATGTCATAAATCAGTGTCTGGAAAAATGGCACTTTGTGGCCCTGTGTGTGTGGGGGGGGGGGGGGCACAGGAACTCAGTCAGAAAGTCCATCTTACTGTGACCAGACAGACACACAAAGATTCTTTGTGCCTAATTTAAGAAAAATTCTGTGAACAGATTTTTAGAAAATCAGCAGACTTTGTCTTGATCCTTTATCCAAAAGACTGACGATCAAGGTCAGAGGTCAAGGTCAAATTTCCAGTGAAAGGATCATTTATAGGAAAATGGCGAGTTTATGGGAGTGTATTAATTTATATTTTTTTTAAAAGCTGGTGATGATGTAAGGGAAACTTTCACCTGATGTTCACGTGTTTGTCCTTCTGCAGGACGTTCCTGAAGGAACTTGAGGCGTCTGTGGATCCTCCTGAGCTGGTGGGCTGCTGCTTTCTATAGCAGGTAAATACATTTGACAGACTGTATGTCACACATTCTGACTCCATCCACCACGTGAGATGAGGAGCAGACGGAGCAGCTGAACGATGAAGTGTAACATGTGTCTTCTCTGTCTGCAGATGAAGGAGCTGCAGATCTACGAGGCTCACTGTAGGAACAGACCGCGGACAGCACTCGGAGTGCTCCGAGTGCTCTCACGCTGCCTTCTTCCAGGTTGACCCCTCACCTTTTCATTGTGCCTCTGTGACCCTCATGTCTGTTGGGTTTGAGCTGATGTCACACTGTAATGTGAACGTGTGTTTGTTTTTACTCCTCTCAGGTCTTTTTTTTTCCATTCACACTGAAGTCGGTTTGCAGTTGAAGGTCGACCCCCTGATTGCCCTGAAAGGGTGGGTTTTGAGGAAGGTCAAGGTCACTGGGGTCAAATGTTTGATTTTCTGTGCAATTTGCGCCAGATGTGGCACAAACGTGTTGATGAGTCCCAGGGTCAAAGCTCAGTCTTTGGGGTTAACGTCAAGGTCATGTCTGTCTGTCTGTGTGACTGTCTGTCTGCCTGTCTGTGTGACTGTTTGTCTGTGTGTCTGTATGTGTCTCTCTGTCTGTCTGTCTGTCTGTCTGTCTGCCTGTCTGTGTGACTGTTTGTCTGTGTCTGTATGTGTCTCTCTGTCTGTCTGTCTGTGTGTCTGTCTGTCTGCCTGTCTGTGTGACTGTTTGTCTGTGTGTCTGTATGTGTCTCTCTGTCTGTGTGACTGTTTGTCTGTGTGTCTGTATGTGTCTCTCTGTCTGTCTGTCTGTCTGTGTGTCTGTCTGTCTGCCTGTCTGTGTGACTGTTTGTCTGTGTGTCTGTATGTGTCTCTCTGTCTGTCTGTCTGTCTGTGTGTCTGTCTGTCTGCCTGTCTGTGTGACTGTTTGTCTGTGTGTCTGTATGTGTCTCTCTGTCTGTCTGTCTGTCTGTGTGTCTGTCTGTGTGACTGTCTGTGTGTCTCTCTGTCTATCTGTCTGTCTGCCTGTCTGTGTGTCTGTCTGTCGGATCCCCTCAAGGTGCTTTACACAACACAATACCAAAAACAGAGAAAAAATTGAATAAAAAAAAAAAATAAGAACACAATAAAAAGACAAAACATAAAAGAGCACAAGAATAAAAACACATAACAACACAATAAAACTAATGATAAAACAAGGAAAACAAAATGGTTTTCAGTCTTGATTTAAAAGTCTCCACATTATCTGACTGCCGTATGTGTGCCGGGAGATCGTTCTACAGAGCTGGGGCACATTAGGAGAAAGCTCTGTCACTGGCAGACTTTTTATTCACTCTGGGACACATAAAAGTCCTGCACCTTGCGAGCGCAGGCCCCAAGCCGGTACGTAGGGCTTGACCAGGTCAACCAGACAGGGAGGTGCAAGTCCATGAACAATTTTAAAAGCCAATAACAGAACCTTAAAATCCGATCTTGCAGTGACAGGAAGCGAGTGAAGAAACACCAAAATGGGTGTAATGTGGTCAAACTTTCTGCTTCCTGTCAAAAGTCCAGCAGCAGTATTTTGAACCAGCTGAAACTCCTCCCATGTTCTTTGGCCAATTTCTTCAAAACTCAGTATGTGGATTGAAGTCCACCCTGGAACTGTGCGTAAAGGGTTCATTGTAGCAAAGCTCAAGGTCTTTGGGGTCAAAGGCCAACAAACTTTATTTTAACCAGATTAGAATCAAACTTGGCTCACAGAAATTGATCAAATTGTTCCTAGATTTATTTGGCAGGGTAGAAGTCGCCAGAGTCGAATATAAAACACGACAGCTTTCAAAAGCAGAGGGAGACGTGGCCTTACTATACTTTGAAGGATATTTTTCCGCAGCTCAGATCAAACCACTAATAAATATGGGCTCTTCAAAATATCACATTAGATGGAAAGATGTTGTGTGGGCCGCTGAAGATGAGGTACTGCTGGCCCACCACCAGATGGCGCCCTGCCATGTTGGCAGCGTTTGGGCCTCTAGAGGGGGCACTGGCCTTTTTGGTACCACCAGGTGTGCCCGTTAGGCCGTCATCAGCTGTCTGTCATCACTCATCACCACATCCATAAAAGCCTGGGAGAGACACCATAACTCTGCCGAGTTATCAGCTTACCACACAGGTAAACCTACTCAGCCGTTTTGTGCCGTACGCACATTCATTGCTACTGAAGTCTTTGCAGTTGTGATTTATATACTTGCAGCTTATAGCTGTGGGAAGTTTGGAGGAGTTGGCGTCTGCACTCCTCACTTCTTACTTGCTACGTATAACAATTGACACTGCATGTTTTTCCAGTTTTCCTCTGCACTCTGGGAGTATTTGGATTTATTCCTTCAGGAGGATTACTGAGTTTTGCTGTTTGCTGGGTGTACACACACCCACCTAATCTGTTTTTGCTCCTGCCAGCAGTACCGGTCTGACAGCCTCGAGTGGTGGCCACCTGGGGTACCAGGACTTGGTGGCTCTGGTGTATTGCAGGCCTCCAGCTGGCGGTGGAACTTTGTGGGTTCCGCCTCTTCTCTGGATAGGCGTCTCCTACCCTCGGGCCTGCCCACATGTCACCATTTTCTGTTATTAATTGGACTCAGCATATTCGTAACCTGTTTGCACTTTTGCATTATAAATTATTTATTGGTATTCCTATTGACCGCTCATTTACGCCCCCTAACGTGGGTCTGTGCATTCACTTTCTCAACAGGATAACTCGGCCACGTCATGGACTCCGGGGGGCGTTTACCACCTGATGAACTATCACTGGAAGTGCAAGGTGCGCAGGATCTACCGGGAGGAAAGCTGGGTGAGCTGCAGCATATATTGTCTAACCTCACTGCTCATTTGGATTTATTAAACGAGCAGAATGCTCACCTCAGCCGTTGGATGGAGGCTCTCACCGCGCAGGTAGACACGAGCACATCAGGCGCGGCTGCAGCCACTCCTCCTCTAGTAGATCTGCATTCAAACAGAATAAATCCAGCGGTTGTTCAGAGGTCTCCCCCCCTCGTCGCCCGAAGCTTACAATAGTCCCGCGGAACCGTACGGTGGTTGTGTTGAAACGTGCGCGGACTTCTTGATGCAGTGCGCGCTCGTTTTTTCACAACGGCCCGTTATGTACGCGTCTGAGCACAGCCGGGTGGCTTATGTGATTAATTTGCTTCGGGGCGAGGCACGCGCCTGGGCTACAGCGCTCTGGGAACAAGATTCACGGATCCTCTCAACTTACACTGGGTTCATAAGGGAGTTTCGACAGGTGTTCGATCATCCCAATAGAGGCGAGTCTGCTTCAAATATGCTGCTGTCAATGAGACAGGGACGACGGAGTGCAGCTGATTACTCAATCGACTTCCGCGTTGCGGCAGCGAGGTCCGGTTGGGATTCCGTCTCACTCCGCGCCGCCTTTGTAAACGAGCTGTCTCCGGGCCCTAAAGGAGCATCTGGTGGCTAAGGATCAGCCGCGGGATTTAGATGGGCTTATTGATCTGGTTATTCGTTTAGACAATCGGCTTGAGGAATTCAATCGGGAGCAAGACGAAGGGCACGGCTGGGTGCGCGCCGTCCCTCTCCCCTCCAGATCCGAGTTAGCGCCGTCCTCTCCCAGCTCCAAAGCCAGGGCTCTTCACGTTGCACCAGCTCCCCCTGCTGATATTGCTATGGACACGAGCAGGGCGAAAGTGAAAGTTAAGGAAAGACAAAGGAGGCTGGCTTGTGGAGAGTGTTTTTACTGCGACTCAAGTGAGCATGCGCAGAAGAATTGCCCCAAGCGGTTAAAACTTTAATGCTCACCCTTACAGACTGGGCTAAGGGTGAGCCATACAAACCACACGGGTGTTCCACGAAAATGCGCATGACTCCCAGTCACAATCCTCTGTGGGGATTTAACCCTTACCGCTCCAGCACTGATTGACACAGGATCGGAAGGGAACCTACTGGATAGTAGGTGGGCTAAGGCAGTGGGGCTCCCTCTGGTGGCCGTTCTTTCGCCATTGAAGGTGCGAGCACTAGATGGCACCCTACTACCAGAAATCACACACCAGACACGGCCTTTAACCTTGGTCATCTCTTGTAATCACAGGGAGGAGATTGTGTTTTATGTAACACCTTCTACCTTCAGAGTTATTTTGGGCTATCCATGGATGATGAAACTCAATCCCCGGATTGATTGGCTGTCTGGGGTTGTGGCTCAATGGAGCAAAACCTGCCACTGGGAGTGTTTAAGATGGTGATGAAGTTAAAGAGGAGGTCAGAGTCCCCCCCAATCTCACGGAGGTGCCGGCTGAGTATCATGACCTTGCTGACGTCTTCAGCAAGGATCTGGCACTCACCCTGCCCCCGCATCGACCGTATGATTGTGCCAGTGATTTGGTTCCAGGCGCTGAGTATTCATCCAGCAGACTGTACAACTTCTCACGTCCTGAACGCGAATCAATGGAGACCTAGATCCAGGACTCATTAACTGCCGGGCTAATCCGAAATTCTTCATCCCCGTTAGGTGCAGGTTTCTTTTTTGTGGGCAAGAAAGACGGCGGTCTCCGTCCATGCATTGATTATAGAGGGCTGAACGAGATCATGGTTCGCAACCAATACCCGTTACCTCTATTGGATTCAGTGTTCACGCCCCTGCATGGAGCCAAAATATTCACAATGCTTACCATCTAGTTCGGATAAAGGGAGACGAATGGAAGACGGCATTTAACACCCCCTTAGGGCACTTTGAGTACCTGGTCATGCCGTTCGGCCTCACCAACACCCCCGCGACGTTCCAGGCTTTGGTTAATGATGATCTGCGGGACTTCCTGCACCGATTCGTCTTCGTATACCTGGACGATATCCTCATCTTCTCCCAGGATTCTGAGACTCGTGTTAAGCATGTCCGTCACGTCCTTCAGCAGTTATTGGAGAACCGGCTGTTTGTGAAGGCCGAGAAGTGCGAGTTCCACCGCACCTCTTTGTCCTTCTTGGGGTTCATTATTTCCTCCAACTCCGTCGCACCCGATCCGGCTAAGGTAGCTGCAGTGAGAGATTGTCCCCAACCGGTAAATCGTAGGAAGCTGCAACAGTTCCTAGGGTTCGCCAATTTTTACAGGAGGTTTATTAAGGGCTATAGTCAGGTAGCTAGCCCCCCTTACAGCCCTGACCTCCACCAAGGTACCCTTCACCTGGTCGGATCAGTGCGAAGCCACGTTTAGGGAGTTGAAACACCGATTTTCAACTGCACCAGTTCTGGTGCAGCCCGATCCTAGCCACTAGTTCATTGTTGAAGTGGATGCCTCTGACTCAGGGATAGAGCCGTGCTGTCCCAGAGCAGGTAGTCCGATAGTGTTCTCCACTCTTGTGCTTACTTCTCCCGCAGGTTAACCCCCGCCGAACGGAACTATGACGTTGGCAATTGGGAACTCCTGGCTGTGAAAGAGGCCCTTGAGGAGTGGAGACATCTGTTGGAGGGAGCTGTGGTCCCATTTGTGGTTCTCACTGACCACCGGAACCTGGAATATATCCAGACTGCTAAGCGTCTGAATCCCAGGCAAGCCCGGTGGTAATTGTTTTTTGGACGCTTTAACTTGGGAGGGAGTTGCTAGGGAGGCCCTAACTCGACACCAGGATCCCAGAGGTGGACCACCCAACAGACTGTACGTGCCACTAGATGCTCGGACTGCCGTGTTGGACTTCTGTCACGGTTCGAAGCTCTCCTGCCATCCGGGGGTGCGAAGGACCGTGGCAGTGGTCCGGCAGTGGTTCTGGTGGCCGTCAGTCGAAGCCGACACCAGGGACTACATCCGGGCATGCACCACCTGCGCCAGGGGCAAGGCTTCCCACCAGCCAGAGAAGGGGCTCCTCCAGCCGTTGCCCCTGGTCCCACATTGGTTTGGACTTCGTCATGGGTCTCCCTGCCTCCCAGGGGAAGACAGTCATCCTGACGATATTGGACCGGTTCTCGAAGGCGGTCCACTTCATGGCCCTCCCGAAGCTTCTGACTGCCCAGGAGACTGCAGACCTCCTGGTCTACCACGTCGTGCATCTGTATGGTATCCCCATGGACATTGTATCAGACCGTGGTCCTCAGTTTTCCTAAATTGTTATTTATTGGTATTCCTATTGACCGCTCATTTACGCCCCCTAAAGTGGGTCCGTGCATTCACTTTCTCAACAGAAAGATATTGAATCCTCATTAATGAAGGATCCTCCAATCAACTCAATTTTAGATCATAAAAATTTAAATAAACATATCAAGACAATTTAAAATCCTTGGATTAACACTCAAGTAAAAATATGGGGGAAGTAAAAGGAGAATATAAATTAGACGATAAAATCCAGATAATTCAGTGGTGTACATTTGACCCTGGATTTAGCCCAAACCTCAGATACAGCACAGTTAAACACTGGATTTCAAAGGGCATAACAATTTTTTTTTATTCGCTTACACATAACAGAAAGATGAAAGATTTTGACAGTTTGAAGATAGATTATCACCTTAATAATTCAGTTGTTTTTTTTAGATATCTCCAATTGTGGAACTATTTTCAACAGAACATTATCACCAAAACTGATATTGACTGATACTTGTTCTGAAGGCCTATAAAAATACTTTAGTTAAAGGTGTCATTGGTAAATTTTACAAAGGATTTTTGACAAATCTCACTCCACAGAATACATTTTAAAAAATGGGAAGCTGAAGGAAATCTGTTAATATTAAATAAAGAATGGTTGGATGTATGTGAACTTTGGACTTTAAGTTTTGAAGAAAGTGGGTCAGATATATAAAGCTTTAAGCACAAGCTTTGCGGAGGTCAATCATTATAGAAATTATTACAGCAAAATTCTCAATCCCTTTTTGGTTTTCTGGTAGACTGTTATTACTATCATTATTTTTCTTCAGGATTTCCTGTGCACATTGTTTATCTCTCCCTATCTGTTCAGCGTTTTTGTTATAGAAAAAAAAGAGAACAACAAAAAAAGTGGATATTGTATGATATGGTTGTACTGTTATACTTAGTGTTCTTTTCCAAGAATAATAATGAAAAAAACTTGGCACACAGGTGTAGGTGAGCTCTTGAATTGCCACATGAAGATCAGAATTTTGGGGTCAGAGGTCAGGTTTCTAGTGGACAGTAATTGTGCTGTTTATCTGTAAACAAACCATCCAGATCCTGATTGGTGCTTGACTGAGCCGACGTCACGGCCGGCAGGACACACCAAGACTGTTCCTAGTTCAACAAATCCGGACAACTTGACACTGAATGTAGACATAAAATCCTGAACTGCTGCCGTTTAAGTCCAAGAACGGGTCATCAATCACTTTGATCAGTCAGTCCTTTTGATCGCTGATATTGGGTCTGAAAAGCTGAACTTTGCTGTGTTCTGGGACTAAGGAGTGCCAGAAAAAGCTGGGACACAGACTGGGATTGGACACCTACCCCCAGAAACCCGTCCAGAGAGTCACAACGTACCAGCTGCTGCTGAAGGTAAAGCCTGAGGGGGGTGAAAGGTGTGGGTCCCTGTGAGAGACGGACCTGTGTTCTTCGCTCTGTCTGCAGGAACGGTTGGAGTGCAGTCGGAGCTGTGAAGGCCAAGACAAAGCTCTCTCCTCCATGCTGGAGGTCCTGAAAGCCGTCAATGACGCCGCCTCACGGCCATCACAGGATACGAGGTCGGACATGCCACCACAACATTTACACTTATCTTTTAGAGCTGCACAGGAGACTTTAAACAGTCTCTGTCCAAATACTTGTGGTCCTGAGTGTCTGTTGTGACCATGGTTCCATGTTCTGTGTCCTCAGGGGGACCCGTCAGAGTCGACCATCTGCTGATGCACAGCTCCTTCAGCATATGGATGGTGGCACAGACCTGACCCGGGTCTGCTCCCCGGGAGGAAGCTGCTCCTGCAGGAGCAGACCGAGGTCGGAGAAAACTCTGTCAGGGTGCATACCTGAGGGTCCACCTCGGACTCAACGTGCTCTAACTTCAACCTGATCCCCTTCTGTCTCACAGCGGAGCCACGTGATCATCATGGAGCATGTGAACAGAGACAACAACACGTCTGGGATGTGGTGCAGCACCAGTGACCCGGCTGTCATCATCCAGGTAAGTATAGTTCTGCCCACCAACGGAGGACGTTCTGTCACTGCAATGTTTTTTCTAGGCTCCAACTCCTGAAATCAGAGTGTGAAGGAGATCAGAACCTTCTGACCAAACAGCTCTGCGTCCACTAAGGTAGAAGAAAAACAAGACCCACAATCTTCTTTTCCATCTTCACCTCACCAGACCATCAAAGACGGTTCAGTAAAGTCATTTTTATCCTTGAAATCCTGCGTCCTGCTGCCTCTTCTTATCTCACTATAAATGAGAGACTGATGACGCACTGCACTCTGGGAGAGACCCGCAGGTCCACATCCCTCAGGTCGCATTCACACAAGCACACTTTTGAGTGTGGACAGTTTACTGATTACAGAAGCCTCTGGTGATCATTTGAATCCTCCAATATTTTGTTGAAAGGTAACACACCTTCCTGTGTTTATTGTCTTCTCACTCCCAGCCGTCACTCATTTATAAGCCTGGAACAGAGTGACCTCAAAGACAAACCAGACTTCCCTTTATGACATCATCATGACACCACCTATACTAATCACAAATATTTAACTATCAATATACAACCCCTGGCAAAAATTATGGAATCACCGGCCTCGGAAGATGTTCATTCAGTTGTTTAATTTTGTAGAAAAAAAGCAGATCACAGACATGACACAAAACTAAAGTCATTTCAAATGGCAACTTTCTGGCTTTAAGAAATCAGGAAAAAAAATATTATGGCAGTCAGTAACGGTGACTTTTTTAGACCAAGCAGAGGAAAAAAATATGGAATCAATAAATTATGGAATCACCCTGTAAATTTTCATCCCCAAAACTAACACCTGCATCAAATCAGATCTGCTCGTTGACATTGACCCTATGTGTCTTTTTGCAAGGATGTTTTCACAGTTTTTGCTTTATGGCAAGATGCATTATCATCTTGAAAAATGATTTCATCATCCCCAAAACATCCTTTCAATTGTCCAAAATATCAACGTAAACTTGTGCATTTATTGATGATGTAATGACAGCCATCTCCCCAGTGCCTTTACCTGACATGCAGCCCCATATCATCAATGACTGTGGAAATTTACATGTTCTCTTCAGGCAGTCATCTTTATAAATCTCATTGGAACAGCACCAAACAAAAGTTCCAGCATCATCACCTTGCCCAATGCAGATTTGAGATTCATCACTGAATATGACTTTCATCCAGTCATCCACAGTCCACGATTGCTTTTCCTTAGCCCATTGTAACCTTGTTTTTTTCTGTTTAGGTGTTAATGATGGCTTTCGTTTAGCTTTTCTGTATGTAAATCCCATTTCCTTTAGGCAGTTTCTTACAATTCGGTCACAGATGTTGACTCCAGTTTCCTCCCATTCGTTCCTCATTTGTTTTGTTGTGCATTTTTGGATTTTTGAGACATATTGCTTTAAGTTTTCTGTCTTGACACTTTAATGTCTTCCTTGGTCTACCAGTATATTTGCCTTTAACAACCTTCTCATGTTTGTATTTGGTCCAGAGTTTAGACACAGCTGACTGTGAACAACCAACATCTTTTGCAACATTGCGTGATTTACCCTCTTTTAAGAGTTTGATAATCCTCTCCTTTGTTTCAATTGACATCTCTCGTGTTGGAGCCATGATTCATGTCGGTCCACTTGGTGCAACAGCTCTCCAAGGTGTGATCACTCCTTTTTAGATGCAAACTAATGAGCAGATCTGATATGATGCAGGTGTTAGTTTTGGGGATGAGAATTGAGTGATTCCATATTTTTTTTAGCCTGAGACATGTTGAACATGACCTCCAGGTCAAAGAGAAAGATTACACTAATACCATCCCAATCCTGGCCCGCCTCCGTAAACCGGAGTCTCATGGACTCGGCAGCTCTTTAACCCACATTCAGCTTTTCCAGGCATATAAATAAATAAATACACATCTGAACATTTCAACACAGCTCACGGTGCAAAGCATTACTGTCCAGTGGCAGTAAGTTCTTATTTTCTTGGGGGAAACATGATTTGGAGCAAATGTTGCAAATATGCATTTTAAAATAATTTAAAGTTCGTTGTTCATCCACACATACAATAAACAAATTGCATAATACTAATTGTGACTGATTAGATTTGTCATTTTAAGATTTGGTAAAAATTAAAATAATAAAAAATCACAGCCAAACCAACCAAAAAAAAAAAAAAAAAAAAAAGGAACTACACAGCAAACCACCACCACATTTAGGATGGAGGCTGCTCCCCTCTAGGTGGGGCTATTTCACTTCACACTTTTATTATTTATCCACATGTGGCTGATATGTTCTGTAAATCTTTAATAGTTATGAAGATAATACAGTAGTTACTTTAAGTGTCTTCACTCTGAGACACTGACGCTTCCTCCTGGTTTGGTCCTGTTGATTTATTCTGGTCATCAGACGGTTTTCTGCTGGTTTTTGTGGTGAGTTTGTTAAAGTTTGATCTGGCCCACAACCCTAACACTCCTCCTCCCTCTTGTTCCTCCCCCCCCCCCCCCCCCCCCCCCAGTGTGCCTTAACTGACAGAGTGACGTCAGAACACGGCGCCATTTTGGTTCCAACTGCGCTGAAATACTGACAAAATCATTTAACCACATACAGAAACACATCCAGGTACAGGTTCTGTCAAAATAAATATAAAAATAGTTAAGCTATCACATTTACATAAATTTACAATTTATGATGATTTATTTCATTAATTTAAAGCCTGATTTATGCAGCTGCAGCTCTGTAACTCTGTGTCATACAATGACGTATGTGACAGTTTTAAAGTTCTCCATCTCTGGATTTTGCTCTATTCTGGATTAATTTGACCCTCAACAAGCTTTTCTTTCTATCATCATCACCTCCAAATCAAAGGTAAGCTGAACAGTTTCCTCTTTTATCGACTTTGTGCTGTAAATGTGGACTTTTCTGATCCATTTTTTAATCAGCGTGCACACTGTAAAAACTATGATAATATGATGGCAGACGAAGGAGTTAAAGAAGAAAAGTGTCAAATCACAGCCTTTTGTGTTTGATTTACCAGGTGCACGTCAGGCTTCAGGTTAGAGTCTGAACACGGTGTGAAAAAAAATAAACGGTCAGTCTTTTAATCACGGAAATGACTCTGGTCCCACTTTACTCAAATCAGCAAGTGTCAGAGCTGAACTTTAATTTGTACCTCTGTTACTGTGCACATCCAGACTGTTCAGGATTTTTAATGGAAATACATTGTGATCGGACGGGACATTTTATCCGATGTGAGTGAAAAATCCACTGTATAAAAACCGTTACATACGGTGTTTATTACATGGAAAACAATACAAAAACACTTGGTTTAAATCATGACTGCTCAGGAGAGTTTAAAAACAGTTAAGCTATCAAATTTACAATTTATGATGATTTATTTAGTTGCACTTTAATCAGTTCTTTCAGTGTACAAATTAGGTAAATTTTTTTCAATATTACTTTTGGTAACAGAGTTCTTGTCAGGCTTCATGTTTCAACATTGCATTTTATTATTTCTTGTTCAGCAATAAATGCAATTACTAAATGCAATACAGCAAATCTATAATATACAATGCAAAGAACTTCACACATGTAGGTTGAGCCAACATATTAATTGATTAGGCAAATAATAATAAGAATAATAAAGAAGAGGCAAAAATGATAACTCAGGTAGGTCAAAATTTCCTCTGAAATATTTTTTCTGCCAAATGTATTTGATCCATTACCCAAATGTAATCTGCATGCGCACTGCAAAAAAACTATTAAAATATGATGGGAGATGAAGGATTAAAAGCAGCAAAGTGTCAAATCACAGCCTTTTGTGTTTGATTTAACAGGTGCACGTCAGGCTGCAGGTCCGAGTCTGAACACAGTGTGGAAAAAAGTAAGAGTCAGACTTTTAATCACAGAAATGACTCCGGCCCCACATGCAAGGAGTTTTAATGGAAGTACATTGCAATCAGACAGGACATTTTATTCGACCTTTAACAAGATTCCTGACAGCGAGGAGCTGCTCAGCCATCACATGACGTTCAGATTATTTAGACAAAATTCAGATTGACGATTGACGATCTTTAAACATCTTCAAGTCTTTGTTAAAAACCCATTTGTTTGCTCTGGCTTTCGACTCAAGCCAGCTGATTCCTGATTTGGTTATGATTATCATCTTAGCCATTTTGTTCATGTTGTGTTTTTCATTATTGCTATTTTTTTGGGGTGTGTGCAGTACTTTAGGCAGTTTTTCTGTATTAAATGTGCTATACAAATAAATTTGACATTGATATTGACATTGACGTGAATGAAAAATCTGCTGTACAAAATCAGTTGTATACAGTGTTTATGACATGGAAAACAATACAAAAACTTTGGGACTTTTTTTGTCCAGTGACTGTGAATATCTTACTGAACATGGGACTGAACAATAAATTGACCTCTCAAAGCTTTGATGTCGCTTCCATCCCACACGCTGACTTTATTTTCCCAAATGTTTCTTCCTTTTGGATCTGAAGGGAATCTGTACATCTTGAAGCCCTTGTTGTGTCTATTTGTGCCTCCAAACGCACAACAACCCGTCATTTTCAGCCAATAAATAAATTAAATAGCTGGATTTACATAGACACATTAACAGGAAACGCTATTTTGAACCCAAGATGGCACCAGGAGTCATGTGACCAATTTTTTTTGATTGGTCATGTTGCCACTCTCTCAAATAGGCACACTGCTATTCTCCTCCCCCTCCTCCCCTCTCTCTCTCCTCCTCCCTCCCTGTTGTTCCTCTCTCTCCTCCTCCCCTCTCTCTCTCTCCTCCTCCCCTCCCTGTTGTTCCTCTCTCTCCTCCTCCCCTCTCTCTCTCTCCTCCTCCCCTCCCTGTTGTTCCTCTCTCTCCTCCTCCCCTCTCTCTCTCTCCTCCTCCCCTCCCTGTTGTTCCTCTCTCTCCTCCTCCCCTCTCTCTCCTCCTCTCCTCCTCCCCTCCCTCTTGTTTTCCTTCCTCTGGTCTCTTTCCATCACACCAGGTTTGTGGTTCCGTCCCGTCCAGTGTCCACCTGCCTCCGGCTGGATGCTGTCGTCCTGCTCACAGACAGAGGAGTGGCTCTGGTGAGACAAACTCTCTTTACAGCACAAACATTTTTTTTCAGTAAACAGGTTTTATAATCTGATACGAACGATGGTTGTCTGAATTTTGTCTGAATAATCTGAATGTGTTTGAATAATCTGAATTTTGCTATAATAATCTGAACGTCCTGTGATGCCTGAGCAGCTCCTCGCTGTCAGGAATCTTGTTCAATTGTCGGCTGGTTTGAAACAAAATCTGTGTTAAAATTCCAGAGTCAAATATTTCAGAGATGATTTTAACTTCACTTGTCATTTTAACACTGATCTGAACTTTACCAATGTTGAAGTTAGTCAGATTTGATGACATCAGTGCAGTTTAACTCTCAGAAGGTGTTGTTTTAACTCTGCCTATGCACTATGAGTTGTCAGTGGTGTTGATATTGTTGCGTCATAACCAGAAGGTTGTGGGTTCAAACTGAAGCCTTTGTTCCTCTCTGGTATTTGCATATCAACACACAAACCTTTTTAAATCAGTGTTAAAATATTCTTTGTGGCTTGTAAAATTACACTGCAGAGAGTTAAAATCTGAACTCTGGCAAAGTGTTGGATTTTTTCCACTACTGGAAGAGTGTTAATTCATCTCTGAAATGTTTGGAGGTATATAAACTTTGACAAAAGTGTTCAATCACCTCTGGACTTTCTCTTTGGTTTATTCAAAAGCTAAAACACTCTGAACAAACACTAAAAAAATGAGGTGTTACATATAGTGTCCGATAATCCAGTTCTGTCAACTGGTTCCACGAAACCTTCTGTAAATGGGAAAAGCCAAATGTTACAAATTGTTGCAGCAGACTTTTCCCACAACTAGACTGACTAAATATAACGTTTCATTTTTTAGGGTTTATGCATCAAAATGACATGATCTTCTGTTAAGTCAACATGATCTCTGATTCTGAGGACAAAGGTTTTACAAAGTACAGTTCCTGTTCCATGGTACTAGTAGTAGTAGTTGTACTGGGTTAGAGGTGTGGACTGACCACCTGGTAAATGTGTCAGTCATCATTCAGCGGCTGAAGTTAGCACAGAGCTCAGTGTTGTGGTGAGATGGAACAGAACCCTCTGTGGGCTTTGTGAAGATGATCTTCTTGCCGTCTTTAACAGTCACGTCTTCCCTCTGTTGGTTCCAGAGTGCTGCAGAGTGATGAAGGAGTCGGTGCTTCTCCTCATCCTGTTGGTGGAGGTGTCTTCCAGATCCCACAGCAGCCGGTGTGAGTCCGGCTGCGAGTGCCGAGGTGGTCTGAAGATCACCATCTGCTCAAAGGCTCTCCTCGCCCAGCTGCCAGTCCGAATCCCCACCACCACCGAGCTCCTAGACCTGTCCGACAACCGCATCAGTGCCATCCCACAGCGCTCATTCAGGAAGAACTTCAAGCTGAGGGTTCTACTGCTGCAAAACAACAACATCACCTTGTTGGAGTCTGGTTGCTTCTCACAGCTGGAGGTCCTACAGAGGCTGGACCTGAGCTCGAACCAGATCTCTACCCTGAGTGAGGGCTTTTCTATCGGCCTGGCAGTCCTGAGGGAGCTGCAGCTGGCCCACAATCACCTGATGATGCTGGACAGTCAAAGCTTCCAGCACCTGGATGGTCTCCAGAGGCTCAACCTGAGCAGTAACTCCATCCACACCATCCAGATCAGGACATTTGCTTCAATGAGCACTCTGCGGCAGCTCCATCTGAAGGACAATCAGCTGACATCACTGAAAAGCGGGATCTTCTCCATGCTACGATCCCTGGAAGTCCTCAACCTGGGGAACAACCAGATCAGGGAGACTGAGCCGGGTGTCTTCAAGCCCCTTGCCAGCTTGACGTTGCTCAATCTGGCCAACAACAGGTTCTCCTCCCTCTACTTCAAGACATTCCTCAGCATCCACAGTTACAGCGCCCACATCCTGCTGGAGGGGAACCCCTGGAACTGCGACTGCGACCTGCAGAGAGTTTTCTGGAAGCTGCGGACCATCCAGAGGCTCTTTCTCGACGACTACTACAACTTGACCTGCAAGGCACCAGCCGACCTGAAGGACTACCCACTGATAGAAGTGGACGCAGAGCTGTGCGTCGCAGAGACCGTCACCGTGCTCATCATCACCATCACCGTGGTGATAACCGTGGTGGCCGCCATGCTGATGGGAGAGAGGAAGAGGAAGAAGAGGAAGAAACATAAACACTGGACGCAGTACGGGGAACTGTCTGACGACTCGGACTACTGAGCATGCCAACCGCCACCACTGTCTGTTCACATTCATCTTCATGCACACTTGAACCCACAATGGTCCAAAAGACAAAACAACAAACAAAAAACCCAAACACCCCCCCAACACACACACACCCACACACACACATACAACCACACACACACACACACTGGACTTTCTCATAATTCTGAGAGGCAACTGTCACACCACCTGTTGAGGATTAAATCCCACAAGAAAATCTGGATCCCGCATGTACTTAAAGAGCTTTTGGATTTTCTGGATGATGTCAGATTTATATTTTTTGTTTTGAGAGAAAGAGAGAGAGATTTCCCATCTGCTTCTCAAAGACTCTAAAATCAGTTTGAATTATGCTGATGTACGACAACATAAAAATTATTTCTATTTTTTAAATGTAATGGAACAAACACATTTTTTTTTTTCCCTGTGCTTTGGTCTGCATTTGCTCCAGATCACAACTGACCGCAAAACACAATCCAGAGGGATTTAGAAAAATTTAAAATATTTCACACTGATGATCCAATTTGAGAATTTGTCACATTTGTAATAAAATTAAACCAGTGTTTTAATTTCCCTGCATGAAGTCAAGTGTGTAAAATAATTAATCAGTTTGTGTCCTGTTAAGACAACCTGTTTTTGATATTATTTTTCAAAGTAAAAAAAAAAAAATATATATATAAAGAGGTTAATAATGAGTTCTCATTTATTTACCTCTTTAATGACGACACAGTCTAACACTGCCCCCTGCAGGCAATTATGATCATTATGATGTTCCGCATTATTTGGTCTTTAATTAAATTGAAGCGTCAGATTTCTGATAGTTTATGTTTACAGTTTTTGCTGCTTTTTTTTTTACACACATTTTGCAAAATTTGGCTCACTGTGTCAAAACTCTACACATAAGCAAGAAAACACTTGTCAAACTCACAGCTCTGATGAAACCTGACAATCAAAACCTAACAATCTCTTCTAAAAAGGTCATTCTGTCAACAAAATGATTCACACATGCACCATTTTGAAACACTTTTAAATCAACAGCAACACACTTATGTGTTTTACACAAAACACTGAAGTCAATATATTTTTAGTTACTTTTCGTCAAACAAGAGCTGAAAGTTACAGTAGTTAACAACAAAAGTGTCATTTCCCTGTTTTTATTTATTTTACAAAGAAATAGAAATGTCTTACAAATACCTAAAGAAAGACAGAGTACTGTACAGTTCAAATTCAAAACACAAATCAAGACAATGAAAACAAGTGTTTCCAGTACTGTAGTTTATATACATAGTACCAGTAACATCAGAGTGATACTGCACTCGACAGTACTATCCACTGTGTGGGGGGCTGAGGTTTGAGTGGACAGTTTGTCCACACGCTAAAAAAAATGAACCGCTGTCTCAGAAGAAATGATATCGCAATTTGCATAGATTTTCTTAAGTTATTTTACTGTAACTTCACCATGTAAAGTTATTTCAACTTAAATAACTAGAGAAGTCTTGTGGCATTATGAATGAACTTAAATAAAAGAAAAAATATATGCAAATTGTTCCATCAATGTTTCTCATTGAGACAGCACCTTTTTTTAGAGTGCAGCTTCCCTCAGTGTGAGGCCGAGGTTGATCACATGGTCCACCAAAGTTGCTTGAATTTCATTTGAACCATTTCTCCTTCTTGCTCTTCTGTGTCCTTGTCCACATATCTCTTTGTCTTCTTCCTCTGTCTCTGGGTCTTACCGCCTCTGTGACTGCAGATTTGACTAAATGTCTTACCTGAGCTCTATTTGTAGAGTCAAAGGTCAGACTGATTGGTGGTGAGTTTTCTGTGCGAGTGTTTCTGTGCGAGTGTTTTCAGATATAATTTCCAATTACCAGATGTGTTTTGCATTTTTATTAGTGTTTTCCAGTGATAACAAGATATTTTATCTTTGAGTTTAGTGTTTACTGTAGGAAACTGTAATGTTTTGCAAGAACTGTGTTGAAGAATTGCAAGTAAAGTGCAAAGCAGAAAATGTGTTTAAGGTTTTGTCACATTGTGTTTTACCTGTTGTTACAAGAACAGTTGGATTTGAAGTTTTAGTCTAAGCATTCGCTTTTTGTGTGTAAGCAGTTGGCAAAAACTGTAATAACACATCACATACCAAATGTATGTATGGAAGCCCGTTTGTGCCACTTGAAGAAAATTGCGAGATAGTATCTCGCAATTCTGACTTATTATCTCACAATTCTGAGATACTATCTTGCAATTCTGACTTATTATCTCACAATTCTGACTTATCTCACAATTCTGAGATACTATCTCGCAATTCTGAGTTACTATCTTGCAATTCTGAGTTACTATCTTGCAATTCTGACTTATTATCTCACAATTCTGAGATACTATCTTGCAATTCTGAGTTACTATCTTGCAATTCTGAGTTACTATCTTGCAATTCTGAGTTACTATCTTGCAATTCTGACTTATTATCTCACAATTCTGAGATACTATCTCGCAATTCTGACTTACTATCTCGCAATTCTGAGTTACTATCTTGCAATTCTGACTTATCTCACAACTCTGACTTATTATCTCACAATTCTGAGTTACTATCTTGCAATTCTGACTTATTATCTCACAATTCTGAGATACTATCTCGCAATTCTGACTTATTATCTTGCAATTCTGAGTTACTATCTTGCAATTCTGAGATACTTTACGTTACAAAATGCATTGCCCCCTACCCCACATGGTCATTCCATGGAGTTGATCATTGAAAGCTATTTTCGGCGTGGTTTCACAAACAGTGAGATTCGGACGCTATTACATGAGGAGCATGACATTGAAATAAGCCTCCAAACTTTACAAAGAACTTTGGCAAGGAACCATCTCTGGCGCAGGCGAAATAATACTATCTTAGACTTGTGACATACTATCTCGCAATTAATCAAAAAAAACTTTTTTTTTCAAGTGCCACAAATGGGCTTCCATAATCATGTGGGGTAGGGGGCAATGCATTTCATAACATAAAGTATCTCAGAATTGCAAAATAGTAACTCAGAATTGTGAGATAATAAGTCAGAATTGCGAAATAGTATCTCAGAATTGCAAGATAAGTCAGAATTGTGAGATAGTAACTCAGAATTGTGAGATAATAAGTCAGAATTGTGAGATAACTCAGAATAGAAGGAGAGAGCATATTTCACCCATATTGGCCTCTCTTCATTGGCTTCCTGTTAATTCTAGAATAGAATTTAAAATTGTTCTTCTTACTTATAAGGTTTTGAATAATCAGGTCCCATCTTATCTTAGGGACCTCATAGTACCATATCACCCCAATAGAGTGCTTCGCTCTCAGACTGCAGGCTTACTTGTAGTTCCTAGGGTTTGTAAGAGTAGAATGGGAGGCAGAGCCTTCAGCTTTCAGGCTCCTCTCCTGTGGAACCAGCTCCCAATTCAGATCAGGGAGACAGACACCCTCTCTACTTTTAAGATTAGGCTTAAAACTTTCCTTTTTGCTAAAGCTTATAGTTAGGGCTGGATCAGGTGACCCTGAACCATCCCTTAGTTATGCTGCTATAGACTTAGACTGCTGGGGGGTTCCCATGATGCACTGAGTGTTTCTTTCTCTTTTTGCTCTGTATGCACCACTCTGCATTTAATCATTAGTGATTGATCTCTGCTCCCCTCCTCAGCATGTCTTTTTCCTGGTTCTCTCCCTCAGCCCCAACCAGTCCCAGCAGAAGACTGCCCCTCCCTGAGCCTGGTTCTGCTGGAGGTTTCTTCCTGTTAAAAGGGAGTTTTTCCTTCCCACTGTCGCCAAGTGCTTGCTTACAGGGGGTCGTTTTGACCGTTGGGGTTTTTACATAATTATTGTATGGCCTTGTCTTACAATATAAAGCGCCTTGGGGCAACTGTTTGTTGTGATTTGGCGCTATATAAATAAAATTGTTTGATTGATTGATTGATAATCAGCATCTTGATATGGCACACCTGTGAGGTGGGATGGATTATCTCAGCAAAGGAGAAGTGCTCACTATCACAGATTTAGACTGGTTTGTGAACAATATTTGAGGGAAATGGTGATATTGTGTATGTGGAAAAAGTTTTAGATCTTTGAGTTCATCATACAAAATGGGAGCAAAACCAAAAGTGTTGCGTTTATATTTTTGTTGAGTGTAAATAAAATTGATTTGATTTGAATTGTGAGATAAGTCAGAATTGCGAGATAGTAACTCAAAATTGTGAGATAAGTCAGAATTGCGACATAGTAACTCAGAATTGCGAGATAGTAACTCAGAATTGTGAGATAATAAGTCAGAATTGCGAGATAGTAACTCAGAATTGTGAGATAATGTCAGATTTGTGAGATAAGTCAGAATTGTGAGATAATGTCAGATTTGTGAGATAAGTCAGAATTGTGAGATAGTAACTCAGAATTGTGAGATAATAAGTCAGAATTGCGAGATAGTAACTCAGAATTGTGAGATAATAAGTCAGGAATGCGAGATAGTAACTCAGAATTGTGAGATAAGGCAGAATTGCGAGATAGTAACTCAGAATTGTGAGATAAGGCAGAATTGTGAGATAAGTCTGAATTGCGAGATAGTAACTCAGAATTGTGAGATAATAAGTCAGAATTGCGAGATAGTAACTCAGAATTGTGAGATAAGAAGTCAGAATTGCGAGATAGTAACTCAGAATTGTGAGATAAGAAGTCAGAATTGTGAGATAATAAGTCAGAATTGCGAGATAGTAACTCAGAATTGCGAGATAATAAGTCAGAATTGCGAGATAGTAACTCAGAATTGCGAGATAAGTCAGAATTGCGAGATAGTAACTCAGAATTGTGAGATAAGTCAGAATTGCGAGATAGTAACTCGGAATTGTGAGATAAGTCTGAACTGTGAGATAAGAAGTCAGAATTGCGAGATAGTAACTCGGAATTGTAAGATAATAAGTCAGAATTGCGAGATAGTAACTTGGAATTGTAAGATAATAAGTCAGAATTGCGAGATACTATTTCGCAATTAATCAAAAAACCTTTTTTTCAAGTGGCACAAACGGGCTTCCATCAAAAAACCTTTTTTCAAGTGGCACAAAGTGGCACAAACGGGCTTCCATAGTCGACAACTCATTCGGACATAAAAATAAACAGCGGACCACGGTACCGTGTTTTACAAAATAAAACCAGGACGCGCTGTAAGAATAAGGGCTTTTATTTTGAAACGAACGTCCGGGTGGAGCTTTTTTTGGGTGACTTGATGCTGGTGGCGTGTGGGTCTTGCGCACAGGTGGAGCGTCGGTCTGTCGACTTCCTGTTTTCCTTCATATTATGACTTTATTTTAAATATATTCTGTAACATATTAAGCTATAAACGGGGATTTTAAACACTTTCCAATTGTCAGAAGTTACAATTCTGAGAGTTTGATGAGAGAAATGCGCGCGCGCGGAGAGAACATAAAGTGTGTTTTTGTACTTTAATGGGAGCTGTGACCTGAAAAGGTGAGAAAATCCGTTCATTTAAAATATTCTTATTTTGTTCCGCTTTTAATGTCTTTATTTGGTTTAATAGAGTTATAAAAATTAAGCTAAACGTTTTCATTCAATTCTTCCGGCTGGAAGCGGATTTCACGTATCTTTGGAAAGAAACACAATTTAACATGAACATATTCTGTTTTTATTATTAAACTCCGTGAATTAGCACATTTTTTTGGATAAAACTGTCTTCACTATTGTTCAGAATGACGGCCGATTTCCGCGTTGACAGCAGGTGACTGATAAAGTTAACAGGCTAGTTAACAGGTTACCGTCAGTGATCAACCTATAGTCAATAACAGGTTAGTACCATCAGTGATCAACCTATAGTTAACAACAGGTTACCGTCAGTGATCAACCTATAGTTAACAACAGGTTACCATCAATGACTGACCTTACTGTCAGTAACAGTTAACAACAGGTTACCATCAGTGATCAACCTATAGTCAACAACAGGTTACCGTCAGTGATCAACCTATAGTTAACAACAGGTTACCGTCAGTGATCAACCTATAGTTAACAACAGGTTACCATCAATGACTGACCTTACTGTCAGTAACAGTTAACAACAGGTTACCATCAGTGATCAACCTATAGTCAACAACAGGTTACCGTCAGTGATCAACCTATAGTTAACAACAGGTTACCGTCAGTGATCAACCTATAGTCAACAACAGGTTACCGTCAGTGATCAACCTATAGTTAACAACAGGTTACCATCAATGACTGACCTTACTGTCAGTAACAGATAGTTAACAACAGGTTACCATCAATGACTGACCTTACTGTCAGTAACAGATAGTTAACAACAGGTTACCATCAGTGATCAACCTATAGTCAACAACAGGTTACCGTCAGTGATCAACCTATAGTTAACAACAGGTTACCATCAATGACTGACCTTACTGTCAGTAACAGATAGTTAACAACAGGTTACTGTCAGTGATAGTTACATTGGGTTACCATTAGTGGTCAACCTATAGTCAACAACCAGTTATTGTCAGTGATCAACCTATAGTTAACAACAGGTTACCGTCAGTGATCAACCTATAGTTAACAACAGGTTACCATCAATGACTGACCTTACTGTCAGTAACAGATAGTTAACAACAGGTTACCATCAGTGATCAACCTATAGTCAACAACAGGTTACCGTCAGTGATCAACCTATAGTTAACAACAGGTTACCATCAATGACTGACCTTACTGTCAGTAACAGATAGTTAACAACAGGTTACTGTCAGTGATAGTTACATTGGGTTACCATTAGTGGTCAACCTATAGTCAACAACCAGTTATTGTCAGTGATCAACCTATAGTTAACAACAGGTTACCATCAGTGATCAACCTATAGTCAACAACAGGTTACCGTCAGTGATCAACCTATAGTTAACAACAGGTTACCATCAATGACTGACCTTACTGTCAGTAACAGATAGTTAACAACAGGTTACTGTCAGTGATAGTTACATTGGGTTACCATTAGTGGTCAACCTATAGTCAACAACCAGTTATTGTCAGTGATCAACCTATAGTTAACAACAGGTTACCATCAATGACTGACCTCACTGTCAGTAACAGATAATTAACAACAGGTTACTGTCAGTGATAGTTACATTGGGTTACCATTAGTGGTCAACCTATAGTCAACAACCAGTTATTGTCAGTGGCTGACTGACAGTTAACAACACGTTACTGTAGTAACCGAGTGACGATTAACAGGTTACGGTCAACAGGTTACATTGACTGATCATGAATAACAGGTAAACTGTCAGTGACTGACTGATAGTTAATAACAGGTTGCTGTCAGTGGCTGATAGTTAACAAGTTATCCTCAGTAACTGATAGTTCACAACAGGTTACTGTCAATAACACAGTTAATAACAGGTTGCTGTCAGTGACAGACTGATAGTTAACAGGTTAATGTCAGTGACGGACTGGTAGTTAATAACAGGTTACGGTCAGTGACAGACTGATAGTTAACAGGTTAATGTCAGTGACGGACTGGTAGTTAATAACAGGCTACTGTTAGTGACCAACTGGATGTTAGTAACAGGTTACGGTCAGTGACAGGCTGATAGTTAACAGGCTAATGTCAGTGGCGGACTGGTAGTTAATAACAGGCTACTGTTAGTGACCAACTGGTAGTTAATAACAGGTTACAGTCAGTGACAGACTGATAGTTACCAACAGGTTACCATCAGTGATCGGCCTATAGTCAACAACAGGTTAGTACCCTCAGTGATCAACCTATAGTCAACAACAGGTTACCATCAGTGATCAACCTATAGTTAACAACAGGTTACCATCAATGACTGACCTTACTGTCAGTAACAGATAGTTAACAACAGGTTACTGTCAGTGATAGTTACATTGGGGTACCGTTAGTGGTCAACCTGTAGTCAACAACCAGTTATTGTCAGTGATCAACCTATAGTTAACAACAGGTTACCATCAATGACTGACCTCACTGTCAGTAACAGATAGTTAACAACAGGTTACTGTCAGTGATAGTTACATTGGGTTACCATTAGTGGTCAACCTATAGTCAACAACCAGTTATTGTCAGTGGCTGACTGACAGTTAACAACATGTTACTGTAGTAACCGAGTAACGGTTAACAGGTTACGGTCAATGGCCATCTGATAGTTAACAACAGGTTACCATCAGTGACCAGCCTATAGTTAACAGGTTACTGTCAATGACTGACCTTACTGTCAGTGACAGATAGTTAACAACAGGTTACTGTCAGTGATAGTTAACATTGAGTTACCATTAGTGGTCAACCTATAGTCAAACCAGTTATTGTCAGTGGCTGACTGACAGTTAACAACACATTACTGTCAGCAACCGAGTGACGATTAACAGGTTACGGTCAATGGCCGAGTGACAGTTAACAACAGGTTACATTGAGTGACTGATCATGAATAACAGGTAAACTGTCAGTGACTGACTGATAGTTAATAACAGGTTGCTGTCAGTGGCTGATAGTTAACAAGTTATCCTCAGTAACTGATAGTTCACAACAGGTTACTGTCAATAACACAGTTAATAACAGGTTGCTGTCAGTGACAGACTGATAGTTAACAGGTTAATGTCAGTGTCGGACTGGTAGTTAATAACAGGTTACGGTCAGTGACAGACTGATAGTTAACAGGTTAATGTCAGTGACGGACTGGTAGTTAATAACAGGCTACTGTTAGTGACCAACTGGACGTTAGTAACAGGTTACGGTCAGTGACAGGTTGATAGTTAACAACATGTTATCATCAGTGACTGACCTATAGTTAACAACAGGTTACTGTCAATGACTGACTTATAGTTAACAGGTTATTATCAGTGAATGATAGTTAGCAAAAGGTTACCATCAGTGACATAGTTAACAACAGATTACTGTCATTGACCAATCTACAGTTAACAACAGGTGAGAATTAAAACAGGTTACCATCAGTGATCGATCTATAGTCAACAACAGGTTATTGTCAGTTGCTGACTGATAGTTAGCAACAGGTTACTGTCAGTTACCCACGATAGCTAGCAACAGATTACCGTCAGTGACCGACTGATGGTTAACAACACGTTACTGTCAGTACCCGAGTGACGGTTAACAGGTTACAGTCAGTGGCCGACTGATAGTTAAAAACAGGTTACTTTGAGTGACTGATCATGAATAACAGGTAAACTGTCAGTGACTAGCTGATAGTTAATAACAGGCTGCTGTCAGTGACAGACTGATAGTTAACAAGTTAATGTCAACTACCCAGCAATAGTTGACAACAGGTTACAGTTTTTTTTCGCTTGTACCGTTGCTCCCGTTATGCCTGACCTTCTCATTCTGGTCTTCCAGATATGGCAGCTGACGACAAGGTTGCCATCCTGACAGACGATGAGGAGGAGCAGAAAAAGAAGTATGTATTGGCTGAGTCATTCAACAGTCTGTCGTTGGAGGTGTGTGACCATCGGGGGGTCATGCCTACCTTGGCCACACCCCCTGAACAGCCTCCCGTCACACAGTCTGACACCGTCAACTGCTGTGCGCGGATGTGCCTTCACATCAACCAACACCTCCTGGTCTCTAAAATCTTCTACTTCTTCTTCTACGCGGCCTACGGCTCGCTGCACCCTCTGCTGGCGGTTTACTACAAGCAGCTTGGCATGTCAGCCAGCCGCAGCGGGTTGCTTGTCGGCATCCGCTACTTCATAGAGTTTTGCAGCGCCCCCTTCTGGGGTGTGGTAGCTGACCGCTTCAAGAAGGGGAAGGCTGTGCTGCTGTTTTCTGTGCTTTGCTGGCTGGTCTTTAACTTCGGGATTGGGTTCGTCCCACCGGCTGAGATGACGTGCCAGCATACTGGGGTTGGAGGTGCAACTCCGCTGCCACCGCTGACGGCACTTCCACCTGATAACCAAACCTTTTTGAGCAACTTGACCGAACGCAGAAGAAGTCGCCGGAGCTTCTCATATTTCCCCGTTCATCTTAATGTTGATAAAGTTCACTACAGGCACAAACGAAGTACCAACGCCACCATGACTTTGGGTCCCCACAAGCTGAACAATGCCTCTGCAACACTGGCTACCTATAAGCTGAAGAACGCCACCGCCAACCATACCACCCTACCACCCACGACTCGTACCACCACCTCAACTACTCCAGGTAAACCCACAGGAGACCAGATCATCTACAACCAGGACCAGGTGGAGAACATCTTCCTGATGATCCTGCTGGTCATCATCGTGGGCGAGTTCTTCAGTGCTCCTGCAGTGACTATCGTGGACACGGCCACGCTGCAGTACCTGGGTCAAGCCCGAGATCGTTACGGCCTGCAGAGGATGTGGGGATCGCTGGGCTGGGGCCTGGCCATGCTTCTCGTGGGCATCTGGATTGACCATACTCGAATCAATGTGGTGATTGACAGCCTGGGCTGCATCCTGCCTGACTACCACAACTACCAGATTGCCTTTATCGTCTTTGGCGTGCTGATGGGCATCGCCTTCATCGTGGCTACTCAGTTCTACTTTGAAAAACCAGAAGACCGGCAGCAGGACCTTCCAGAGGGGGTGGAGGAAGTGACTAACAGTTCTGCAGCAGTGCCGAAGATGGACTCCTCTGATCAGACGTCCGCCGGCCCAGAGGTTGTTCTGGATTTCCACTACAGTGACCTCCTGAAGCTGCTGTGCAGTGTGCGGTACAGCTCGGTTCTGTTCGTGGCCTGGTTCATGGGCTTTGGCTACGGCTTTGTGTTCAGCTTCCTGTACTGGCACTTGGAGGACCTGAACGGGACCACCACCCTGTTTGGGGTCTGTTCTGTTCTCAGCCACATCTCTGAGCTGGTCGCCTACTTCACCAGCCACAAGTTCATTGAGCTGGTCGGACACGTCAGGTAATCTGGACTCAGTCTTTCTGGGCTTAACAGTTCTGCAGATTCTGGACCATAAATCCAAGCAGTTGGTTATCTGGTTGTTGGATTGATACAGACTATAGATATTTTTCATCAATTCATCAATTCATCATCAATTTTATTTATATAGCGCCAAATCACAGCAACAGTTGCCCCAAGGCGCTTTATATTGTAAGGCAAAAGCCATACAATAATCACAGAAAAACCCCAATGGTCAAACGACCCCCTATGAGCAAGCACTTGGCGACAGTGGGAAGGGAAAAACTCCCTTTTAACAGAAGAAACCTCCAGCAGAACCAGGCTCAGGGAGGGGCAGTCTTCTGCTGGGACTGGTTGGGGCTGAGGGAGAGAACCAGGAAAAAGACATGCTGTGGAGGGGAGCAGAGATCAATCACTAATGATTAAATGCAGAGTGGTGCATACAGAGCAAAAAGAGAAAGAAACACTCAGTGCATCATGGGAACCCCCCAGCAGTCTAAGTCTATAGCAGCATAACCAAGGGATGGTTCAGGGTCACCTGATCCAGCCCTAACTATAAGCTTTAGCAAAAAGGAAAGTTTTAAGCCTAATCTTAAAAGTAGAGAGGGTGTCTGTCTCCCTGATCTGAATTGGGAGCTGGTTCCACAGGAGAGGAGCCTGAAAGCTGAAGTGACAATCCTTCAAAATTATGACAGATTTTACTTCAGTCTCCACTAATTTGTGTGCAGGACACAATTATTAAAAAAAACAAAAAAACACTTTTGTTGGATGAAATAAAACTGCAGTATATAACATAAATCTAATGCACAAGAAAATAAACCAGTAGAGATAATTTTGTCTAAATAAGCAGCCATGTGTCAGATTCCTGAAAAGTGGGCATGTTGTTTTCTCGTAGGGTGGCAGACCTTACCACCCAGAATTTACTAGGTATTTATCCCTAGAGTTATGTATGGTGGCCATCCCAGGTGGCAGCTGTAGCCTGGTAGGCATCAGTGAAGAGTAACACACAGGTTAACATTAAAAATATCTTCAGTCATATTGAAAAGTAAAACCAGATTATTTATCTGATCATAAAGATCCCAAAAAGGTATAGTTTGGACTATCTGTGACTGAATGTTCTGGAGTTATCAGGGTATGTAATGTCATAACAGATCCAACTCATCCTGGACACTTGCTGTTTGAACGATTGCCCTTGAACAAAACCCCAACAAATAGATTAAAAATAGTTTTTATCCCAAAGCAATAATCACACTCAGTGCCTTAGAAACTCGGCTTCTGTGTGTAATATCCAGTGTGGTCGTGTGGGACTGGCTGAATGTAAAACATTGAGTACACACATACACCAGTACTGCAATACTGACATTTTATTCTATGCTTTTATACAGTACATTTACACTGTTTTTTTTTATTCATTTTGTAGCAACAAGGGATGTGTGTAATTTCACTATATTAAGTGTACAATGACAATAAAGACACATAAATGAATTGAACTGAAAAACAGCAAAAATAGGGACAAAGTTCTGTTTCAGTTTGCACATTGGTCAAAAGTTAAAGTTGCTTCAATTTTGGTAAAAAGCGATGCAACTTATTGAGTTAATATGGTTATAAAAAGGAGTAGTTTGCACTATCTGTTATGGTTAGTTATCATAATTGTGTAGCATATGTGTTGACCTTGTTTGACCACCAAACAGTCGACTCTGTCACAAGTATTCCATTTATTAATCTCATGAAGTCAACCGATAATATCCACAAACTCCAGAACATTCAGTCACAGACGGTCCAAAGTCTACAATTTTGGACCATTTCAAGTCAGATCAGTTACATCAAAGATACTTTATTGTCTCTGCAGAGACATTTTGATGTGCAAAAGTACAAAAATAACAAAGACAAAAAACCCCACAAAAACCAGCCCTAGGCACTCGTGTGAGTGGAGTCATCTGCACCGCTTCAAAACGCCACGTTTCACAACATTAAAGAAAAGAAAGTGTAATAACTTCCCAAATCCTCAACAAAATGTAGTCGTTTTTATGTAAAAATGTTTCTTGCTCCAAAACACATTTTTCAGGGCTTCTGCAGAATCGGTTCTGGAAAAAAACAAAAACAAAAAAACAACCATTTCCTGCTGTCCAGCCTTTTTTTAATTTAAAAGTTTCTCTTCTATGTGAGACTTAACCATCTGATCGCACATCATCCTGCACACGCAGGTTTGATTGATGTTCATTTCACCTCCTCTCTGGAGTTTCATCAGTTGTGAAAATTTCAAAGGAAAATGTGTTTTACGGATGTACTTTTGATGACCTTGACCTTTGACCAATCAGCTCCAGGAGGGAATATTCTGACCAAGTTTTTAAAGATCTGTTGACCTGTTTCAGAGTTATTTTGTGAACAGCCGCTCGAGCAACAGCGTTAACCTGCAGCACGCCAACGTGCACGTTAACGCAAACCAGTTCTTAATGTTTTGTGTAATGCTGCAAACAAATCGACAACAATAACACAAAACATCTGGAGACTCACTGCAGCCCCTGCTGAGTGTGTGTGTGTGTGTGTGTGTGTGTGTGTGCGTGTGTGACAGCTGAGCAGTGAGCTGGTCTCTCTGGAACAGTGACGTCACTGATGCTTAGTGACATCTGAGAGGCCGGTGTTGGATTTCAGCCACGGCGTCCTCGAGCTGCACACAGACACACGACACAAGATAATGATTAATCAATACTAATAAAAGCCCGTCTGTCTGAGCGCTTCTGAGATGCAGGAAACTGATCTGACAAATCCTTCAGGAAAACAAACGGCTGCAGAATCTCATCTGAAAGTTATTTTATTGTTAATGTCAAAGAGGTTTTATTTTGTTTTGTCTGGTTTCACTTCCAGCGTTTGTTGATGGGAAAGCACTCGAACCCGTTACATTCTGGGTCAGATACAGGCAAATAGTTTGGTTTTCATTCCTGAACTCATTTTTTCTTTATCCAGATTCCATTTTGACTCTATAATCTTTCTCAGTTCTGTAATATTTCTAATAATATAAAATTGGTGACATAGAAATAGTATTTCTACATAGCTGTGTCTGTAAGTAAATACCACAAAAAAACAACAGACAGCAAACTTTTGAGTCCTTATGTCTATCAAGGTCCAAAAAACTGTGTTTGCAAAAAAAGTCTTTTTTTAAAACTTGGTTGATAGTTAAAAATGTGCAGAATCTGTTTTATCATTTTATTTTACTTTTTGAAACTGTTTTTGTTACAAATATTACTGCATAATAAAAATAATGTGATATTTCAGGATCCCTATCTGTGGTTTGGTTTATAATTCAGAGATACAATGATCCTGATGATCTAAAATAAAACAGTAATTAAACTTTAGCAAAGCAGATAAATGTCATCTGTTTCAGCAGATATTAACTCCTGTGTGTTGTTACAGTGCTGCCAAAAACACTTGTGTACCCTCGAGTGTGATTAAAAATGATAATTCAGGCTGCTTTATATTAAAATGATGCCCTTTAAACTCACAGTGAAAACTAAACAGAAAACTTCACAACAGAATCACCATATCTTGTGGTGTCAGTACTGCAACCCGTTCAAGCCTTCTTGGTTGAACTCAGATAAAACTGAAGTTATTGTACTTGGCCCCACAAATCTTAGAAACATGGTGTCTAACCAGATCCTTACTCTGGATGGCATTTCCCTGACCTCTAGTAATACTGTGAGAAATCTTGGAGTCATTTTTGATCAGGATATGTCATTCAATGCACATATTAAACAAATATGTAGGACTGCTTTTTTGCATTTGCACAATATCTCTAAAATTAGAAAGGTCTTGTCTCAGAGTGATGCTGAAAAACTAATTCATGCATTTATTTCCTCTAGGCTGGACTATTGTAATTCATTATTATCAGGTTGTCCTAAAAGTTCCCTGAAAAGCCTTCAGTTAATTCAAAATGCTGCAGCTAGAGTACTGACAGAGACTAGAAGGAGAGAGCATATCTCACCCATATTGGCCTCTCGTCATTGGCTTCCTGTTAATTCTAGAATAGAATTTAAAATTCTTCTTCTTACTTGTAAGGTTTTGAATAATCAGGTCCCATCTTATCTTAGGGACCTCATAGTACCATATCACCCCAATAGAGCGCTTCGCTCTCAGACTGCAGGCTTACTTGTAGTTCCTAGGATTTGTAAGAGTAGAATGGGAGGCAGAGCCTTCAGCTTTCAGGCTCCTCTCCTGTGGAACCAGCTCCCAATTCAGATCAGGGAGACAGACACCCTCTGTACTTTTAAGATTAGGCTTAAAACTTTCCTTTTTGCTAAAGCTTATAGTTAGGGCTGGATCAGATGACCCTGAACCATCCCTTAGTTATGCTGCTATAGACTTAGACTGCTGGGGGGTTCCCATGATGCACTGAGTGTTTCTTTCTCTTTTTGCTCTGTATGCACCACTCTGCATTTAATCATTAGTGATTGATCTCTGCTCCCCTCCACAGCATGTCTTTTTCCTGGTTCTCTCCCTCAGCCCCAACCAGTCCCAGCAGAAGACTGCCCCTCCCTGAGCCTGGTTCTGCTGGAGGTTTCTTCCTGTTAAAAGGGAGTTTTTCCTTCCCACTGTCGCCAAGTGCTTGCTCACAGGGGGTCGTTTTGACCGTTGGGGTTTTTCCGTAATTATTGTATGGCCTTGTCTTACAATATAAAGCGCCTTGGGGCAACTGTTTGTTGTGATTTGGTGCTATATAAATAAAGTTGATTTGATTTGATTTGATTTGATTTGGTTGGCTTCATGTAGGTCTTGCTGGGTGACATTTGGGCCCAGTTGGCATTAAAGCCCGACTGATATGGATTTTTTGAGGCCAATGCCGATAACGATATTTGGATGAAAAAAAATGCAGATAATCGATAAATCGGCTAATTCGGCGATAGTTGATAAATCAGCGGGTATTATTATTATTTTTTTAAATGAATAAAATGTTCTTTTTTGGACCCTTAATAAAAAAGGTGTGAGCTAAAAGCTGAAATACGATTGACAAGTTATTTACAATTTAGTAAAGCTTGGTCCCAGCCGTCGTATACGACGGCGTCGGCCCCAGAGGTTTAATGGCGAATGGCAGTAATTCCCAGAACCCTTCCGGATGACCAGTGAATCTGAATGTTTCGACCTCTTCGCAGTAGACGAACGTTTTTCATGCTAGAAATAAGGTCTACACAACGTGGGCTTAATAAAAAGTGTGACCGACGCAATGAAGCACATTTGACACATTACTACATAAACTGGGTTAATCAAACTGAGTTGAACTGAAACGGGAGAAATGTGGGGTGAATGTAATCGCAAAGTTATTACAAACAAGATCCTTATAAACTTACTTGTATGCTTTTGTCAGCCGATCAGTGCAGTGTGACGGCGAACTACGGGGGGCCAGTGATGAACACATTTAAGCAGGGTGTAAGCAGCTCTCAGTTGAATGGAGTCAGAGCTCCATCTACTGGACAAATGGTGCAAGGACATTTTACATTGCCGACACAAACATTATTTCAGTAACTGTTCTGTTTATGAAAAATTATCGGCGTTCTATGGGCAAAATTTCGGCTGATAGTGAGTACTTTGAAAAGGGCTTATATCGGCCGATAATATTGGCCGGCTGATAATATCGGCCGGCCGATATATCGGTCGGGCTCTAGTTGGCATTCATGGAGAATTTGTTGCATGGTTTGGTTCGGGTGGCCACACGTTTCCTTCTGGGCAAGTGAGTACCATGAGGTAGGGACAGAGTGTCCAGAGTTTACAACAATCTGGACAACATGACATAAATAAAATAAAAATCTAAAAGTCAAAACGATGTAACGTGTCCACAAACAGCACTTACATTGATTATTAAGAAACGTGGTCAGTACAGCAGGGTAAATCTGTCTGCAGGAGCCGGGTCTCAACAACTCAGTGACTCGTGAGGGAAGCTGCCGAGATGCCCGGACAGCTCTGTGGGAGTTACAGGCTTCTGTGGCTGTGACTGGAGGAACTTTGCACAGTGAAACTTTTGTCTGTTGTGTTCACCAGTTAAACAGCTTTAGGGTGGAACAGAGAAGGATTTTCTTTAAAAGATGTAAAAGTCCAGCTCTAGTTTGCCAGAAGGCACATGGGTGATGCGAGCCTAGATTTGATCTGTTTTGTGTGAAAATCCTTCTCTGTGTAGCTCTGCCATGAAGCTGTGGCTTTAACAGCAGCTGCAGAAGCTCGTCGTTGCGGCTGTTTGTTTGTTTTGGTTGAGTTGTACTTAATGATGTCTTTAATTATGCACAGCATCGTTTAGACTTTTATGTATTTATTTTGTTTATGTCGTATTGGAGAGATTCATTTTCACTGTGAATTTAAAGGGCGGCAGTCTGAGTTTATTTTATTTCATTCAGTTTGGTGTAAGTGTCTGTAAATGTTTTGGCAGCACTTTATTCTAAAGATATTTTCCTGCATGATTGTCATTGATTTGTGCTGTTAAAATGGCAGATATTCTAAAATGTTTGAAAGTAACGATTTATGATTTTTATTCTTTATTTTTGTGATTTGTTCTCATAATAACTGATGTTTCCGTGAAGTTTTGTTTAAATAAAAAAAAAAAAAAATCATAGTAATGGAACAGAAGTGGCGCTAAAGTTGATCAGAACCGTCTCTGGTAATCATGTGACTAAACAAAATGTGTTTATGTTTAAAGAAATGAAGAACTTTGCTGTGACCTGTGATTGTTTTTTTTTCTTCTTCTCCTCTCAGGGTGCTGTACATCGGCTTAGCTTGCAACACGGCGCGTTACCTGTACATCTCGTACCTGCAGAACGCCTGGACCGTCCTGCCCATGGAAATCCTGCAAGGTAACCTCTGAGCCTGTGTGTCTGCAGGGAACCGAGGGGAAGCTAGGACCCAGAGAACTGCGCAGGAACCCGCATTGTTTGTCCAACAGGCCGTTTATCAGTCCATCGGTTTCCTGACAGATGGCGACCGTGAAGCAGGATCTGCTGGTTTGAGGGCGGGGCAGCACTCCTGAAGGCTCAGAATGTAGCACCATTGTGTTTGTACTGGATGGACGTTATCACACCCATCAACGCATCAGGAAGTGTTTTGATTTAATGATGTCTTTGTTCCCTTTAAGCCCGTCAGCCAATCACAGCCGGGTGTAAGCGGTTACTGCTGTGTTTTTCCTTCTTATCGATCACATGACGCATGTTCCTCCTACAGAACTTCAGTACTGAAGCAGAAAAGCACTGGGATGAAATGTTTCCACCAAGGACGAGCACGCTGACGTTAATGACATCATCATTGCACCTGTCGATTGTCCTCTTTCTAATAACGCAGAATGTAGATTTGATTGAATCTGGTTCTGATCCCGATCCAGAAACAGATTTCCGTATATTGACATCTGTTGTGTGATGTGTCCAAGTTTAATCCAGATCAGTGAATTATTTAAGAAATTGACTGAAGCAGGTAAACGGCACCCGCGAGCATGGAGATGGTAGCAGCTACAGCTCGAGCACCGTGCACATAGAGCACAAACCTCCACCAAGACGAGTTACCAATTCTACAAAATCTTACCTTTGAAAAAATTTTCAAGGTCAAAGTCCTGTTCGAAGTGACTTTTCATAAGATACATTAGATGTGATCAAATGACAGGAGGATGTGGTTTAGTTCATGTACTTGAATCAAAGTTTTTTGTGGTGTTGTCACATTTTTGCTTTTTTTTTTTCAACTTTTTCAGTTTCTGAATTCTTTTTCAGATAATTTTCACAAAACACTGGTTTTCTCCGCTGTGCACAGTTTGTTGTTGTTTTTTGGCACTTGGTTTCCGACTGATAACTGGAAGACAAACAGGCATAAAACTGGAACTTCAATCCAATTTTGGTGGTCTCGGTAAATCCAGAACAGAAAAATGAGAGTGACTGAGGCACTTTTGATTGAGAAATAATGTAAAATATACATTAAATGGACTTTTCAGTATTAAATTTAAATGTCTACAAAATCCACAATCTGGATCAGATCCTGATCAAATTTTTTCAGTCAATAAAGGATACCATCCTACAAAACACTTGCAGATATGAAAGAAATTTGTTCTTAATTGACAGAGTTATGAATTAATGAAAATTCGTTCAGTGTTAAAAGACAGATTTTTCTCATTTTTATCCGAGGCCATAATATGGCCATTGTATGTTGTGAAGACTTTGCGTCCATCTGTCCGTGCTCAGCATAAGTCCAGTCCTGTTACTGCCATGGTCTTCAAATTGACAGGGAACATTCTTGGGACACAGACCTTGGACAAGTTCAAAGATGGCTAACCTGAACCTATTCTAAGAGGTCAAAAGGTCACATTCTTTCTACACACTCTTTCATTGACTGCATGCTCATATGTCACAGGGTATTTCAGCATTGCATTATATTCCAAGATTTTTCCTGACTTTGACCTTTGACCTTGAAAATTGAGTCACTTCTTGCCTATCAGGATATGAATCTTGAGTAAAAATTTCATAACAATATATGAAGAAGTGTGGGTTGTTCACAAACAAACAGGGATGAAAACATAACTTCTGTCCAACTTCTTTATGGAGCTAAAAATCAGACATTTGGCCCCAGTGACCTTGACCTTCACCTAATTAATTAACCTCACCTGGATAATTCCACAACCCGCCTCCATATTTGTGCTGTTGGAGTTTGGGCCCAATAGGGCAGCGCCGTCTCATTTGGGGGCGGGTGCTAAAGGGTTAAAATATGACGCATATGAGGTAATTTCTCTACTTCCGGGTTACAAACCACGGCATTTTCAATGGGTTTTTGGGCAAATTACATGCAAACAAAGTGAAAATGCAAAGAAAAAGTGACGATGCGGTGGGAAAGTGGACATCTGTTGCGGTTTGTTTCTGATCCAGAGCTCAAACGTGTCAAATCGGTTTTGCAGGCGAGAGAACGGAGGTACTCTGGTTAGCTGTGTAGGCTAACACTTACCGACACAATGTCTCCCACTCGCTTCATCTTTTCTTCTCCACTGGAAACCCCCAAAAAACTTTTTGCGTTTGCTTCGGTGATTGCAGTGGAAAACAAAACAGTACACCATTTATCTGTGTGAAGTTATGCTGTGTCTGTATTAAATGGAGGCCCCCGTAAGTGGTCAAGTCCCGTGATATCACGGAGGGTTCAAAGGAGACTGTGGCCTCCTAGTGCTTTTGGCAATTTAGCTGCACATTTGGATGTATGGACGCCGCTCGTGACTGTGTTTCCCGCTGATGTCAGTGGAGCAGCAGATAATTAAAAGTAAACACAGTAGCAGTTTGTGCGTCCGCCTTGAGGAAACGGTGACACCCTGTAAGATAAACAAGTGAAAACCCGTTTAGCGCCTGATTCTATGGTGACAGTGGAACACACCTGAATTTCCAGACTGACTGTGCCAATGACATCACCGTGTGTGAGACACTGCCGCAGCCTGGGGCGCTGCCTGGGCATGGCCTCATGCTGTCTGTTATTCTGTATGATGTTCATCCGTGTGAGCTCCAGGTGTGACCGTAGTCTGTCCCTGTGTCTCTTTTAGGTGTTACCCATGCCTCAGTTTGGGCAGCCTGCATTTCCTTTCTGAGCGCCGCCGTCCCTCCCGCTCTGAGGACTTCAGCACAGGGGATCCTCCAGGGTCTGCACCTTGGTCTGGGGCGTGGCTGTGGGGCCATGGTGGGAGGAGTCTTTGTCAACTTCTTTGGTACAGCTTTTTTTGTCTAATTGTCAACAAGACAACTAAAAAAATATGGAGCTGATTGTTTTTTAAAAATTGTAAACAAACAGCAGTAGCTTCAATGTCCAGCAGACCTAGGCTTTGGTGTCCACCACACTTACAGTGCATCCAGAAAGTACTCACAGCATTTTACTCTATCCACATTTTGTTATGTTACAACCTTATTCCAAAACAGATGAAATAATTCTAAATTATTAAATAATATTAATAATTCAAAATTCTACTCACAACACCCCATAATAACAACATGAGAAAAGTTTTTTTTTCTCCATCTCTGTTTGGTTTCTTTCTGCCTCCATACATGACAGGCTTCAACCAAGTGTCAGGTCTGCATAAAAACTCACTGGAGCCAGTCCATCCAGGACTTATGTGTGTCCAGGAACAAGAAGTGAGCTGGTAACATCTCTGCAGACCCCTCCCACCCTGGACACACCCTGTTTAAACTCCTCCCCTCTGGTTGATGTTACAGAGCTCTGTATGTCAGAACAACCAGACACAGGAACAGTTTCTTTCCACAGACCATCACACTGATGAACAACTTAACCTGCCAAAAACCTCACTCATTCATATACTTCATGTACAGTTTAACTTCAATCTCTGTCTGTTTCTCCTTTGCACATATTCTTTTTATTGCACATTTTCACTGTGAATTATTCAGTGTTTAGTGTATATTCATACATGCCGTACAGAGAGAGTGCAGCTCAAACCGAAGCCAGATTCCTTGTATTCTGTGGATACATGGCAAATAAAAGCTTTTCTGATTCTGAAAAAAAAAATGAATTTCATGCATTTTGGAATAAGGTTGTAACATAACAAAATGTGGAAAAAGTGAAGCACTGTGAAGACTTTCTTGATGCTCTGTGGGCTTTGATATCCAGCAGACATAAGGCTGATTTATGCATTTCTGTCTCTGCAGTTCCGTAGAAACACAGAGCAATCAGAAAATAATATGGCATACGGTGGTGGTTTTATATTTTCTGCCCCTTACTGTCCAATACACAGTTAAGAACTTAAGGCCAAAACGTAATATGAACATTTCAGTCAAAAAGAATAATAATTTTACTGACATATTTTGCCCCCTGGTGGTGGCTGCTTACAGGTGCAGCAGAGACGTTCAGAGGGATCGGAATGGCGTCACTCGTCATTCTGCTCGTCTTCGCCTTCATTCAGTGTCTCTCTGAGGGAAACGGTGAGAAAACAGTTGAGCTCCTGTTCAAGTCAGTGTTCAAACACAGCGACATCTAATGGTTAAAGTGAGTCACTGCAACAGTGTGGGCTGGAAACACGAAGGAACACTTTATAAATGTAACAAAATCAACTGAAGAAAAAGCATTAAAATGACCAAAATATAATGAAAGCACATTGTTCCCATTAACTGATTACTGTTTGTACCATTTTTTAGATTATTTTTTATATGCCCCTCTTGTCATTTTCAAACAGATTATTATGCTAATAGTTATTATTTTTATGTCAGAAAAAAAAATGTCCTTCAAACTTTCTTAAACATTATGAAAAAAACTTTAAATGACCTTTTTTGACCAAACAGCTGCTCGAAATCTATAAAGATATTCACTTTGTTTTTAATAACGTTCAAAACAATGTATCTCAAATTTAGTCTGTTTCTGTTATTTCTAATATGCATATGTCGAGAGAAGCTCTTCAGCATCTCACCATGTCACTGAGGTCATTCAGACTGTTTATTGAGCAAATGCTTCAGGGGAGCATTAGCATGGCTAAAACCTTTCAGTTTCTGCCCCCCCCCCCCCATACCCCCCTAATTACAGCCCTCTTAACCCCCTGCTGCTTTAAGCATTTTTTAATGTAGATGTAAATTAATATTTAAACTTTTTGGATATTTGACAGTAGTGCTGTACAATATGGCCAAATTATTGTATCTCAATATTGTCATATCAATATGATATATGATATGACTATGATTTGACACAAAGTGCAGCAACAGTGAAAATTAAACATTCTTAAACAAAACAGTAATAATACCACACTCATTTTGCACTCATCATAAGGTTAGGATACTGTGCCCTCCAAAAGTATAGGAACACTTGGAATTTCACACATTTTAATTTGTTTATGCCACTTCAAATACAAGAAATACAAAAAATATAAAGAATAAAAAATTCTACAATTATTTACCTCCCTGGGAACCATCACCTTATTGTGGTGGAGAGTTTTGTGTGCCGCTATGAACCTGAGAGCTGTGTTGTCCGGAGCCTTTGTGCTCCAGGTAGGGTCTCCCATGGCAAATTGATCTCAGGTGAGGGGCCAGACTAAGAATGGTTCATAAGACACCATGACAAAATGAGGCAGAGGAAATGTGCCCCCATCTGGAGCCAGGTCTGGATGTAGGGCACGTCAGCGAGCACCTGGTGGCTGGGCTTGCCACAGAACCCAGTCAGGCACAGCCCAAAAAGGCAATGTGGACCTTCCATCTCCACCCTGTGGGCTCACCACCCGCAGGGAGAACCGCTGGTGTTGGGTACGCTGTCCCACGGGTGGCAGTGAAAGTTGAGGGCCTCAGGGGACCAGACCTGGGTGGCAGGGGCTAGCTCTGGGGGTGTGGAACGTCACCTCGCTGTGGGGGAAGGAGCCGGAGCTTGTGCGGGAGGTGGAGCGATACCAGTTAGATCTGATGGGCCTCGTCTCCACGCACAGCCTCGGTTCCGGAACCACTCTCCTTGATAGGGGTTGGACCTTATTCTTCTCTGGAGTTGCCCAGGGTGTGAGGCGCTGGGCGGGTGTGGGGATACTCACAAGTCCCCGGCTGAGCGCTGCTATGTTGGAGTTTACCCCGGTAGAGGAGAGGGTCGCCTTCCTGCGCCTTCGGGTGGGACTCTGACTGTTGTTTGTGCGTATGCACCGACAGCAGTTTGGAGTATTAGGCCTTCTTGGTGTCCCTGAATGGAGTCCTGTATGGGGCTATGGTGGGGGACTCCATTGTTCTGCTGGGGGACTTCAGTGCACACGTGGGCAGTGACAGAGACACCTGAAGAGGAGTGATTGGGAGGAACGGCCTCCCTGGTCTAAACTCAAATGGTCGTTTGTTATTGGACTTCTGTGCTAGTCACGGACTGTCCATAATGAACACCATGTTCGAAACATAAGGATGCTCAAAGTGTACATGGTACCAGAGTACCCTAAGCTGAAGATCGATGATCAATTTTGTGATTGTATCATCTGATCTGTTCTGGACACTTGGGTAAAGACAGGGGCAGAGCTGTCACCTGATCACCATCTGGTGGTGAGTTGGATCAGAGGGTGGGGGAGGACTTTGGACAGACCTGATAAGCCCAAACAGGTAGTGCAGGTGAACTGGGAATGTCTGGAGGATCCCACTGTCTGACACATCTTCAACTCACACCTCCGGCACAGCTTTTCTAGCATCCCTGTGGAGGTTGGGGGCATTGAACCAGAATGAGCAATGTTCAAAGCTTCCATTGCTGAAGCTGCAGCGGGGAGCTGTGGCCTGAAGGTCTTACATGCCTCAAGGGGTGGCAACGCTCGAACACCGTGGTGGACACCAGTGGTCAGGGAAGCCAAACAAGGCGTCCTTCCGGGATATGTTGTCTCGGAGGACTCCGGAGGGAGTTGCAAGGTACCAACAGGCCCGAACTGCAGCAGCCTCTGCTGTAGGGTCTGCAGCAGGTGTGGGAGGAGATCACAGCAACCATAGAGAAGGACTTTCGGTCGGCACCAAGGTGCTTCTGGCGGACCGTGAGGCACCTCAGGAGGGGAAAATGGGGAACCATCCAAGCTGTCTACAGTAAGGATGGGAGTCTGTTGACCTCAACTGAAGATGTAATCCGGCGCTGGAAGGAACACTTTGTGGAACTCCTGCATCAGACTGGAGCACCCTCTATAGTAGGGGCAGAGCTGGAAGCTGATGGAGGATTTTCATCAATTTCCCTGGTGGAAGTCACTGAGGTAGTCAAACAACTCTGCAGTGGCAAGGCCCCAGGGGTTGATGAGATCCGTCCAGAAATACTGAATGCTCTGGGTGCGGAGGGATTGTCTTGGATGAGACAACATTGCGTTGAGGTCTGGGACAATGCCTAAGGAGTGGCAAACTGGGGTGGTGGTCCCCATATTTAAAAAGGGGGACCAGAGAGTGTGTGCCAACTGCAGGGGCATCACACTACTCAGCCTCCCTGGTAAAGTCTACTCCAGGGTGCTGGAAAGGAGGGTCGGCTGATAGTCGAACCTCTGATTGAAGAGGAACAATGCGGGTTCTGTCCTGATCATGGAACAACTGATCAGCTCTTCACTCTCACAGGGATCCTGGAGGGTGTCTGGGAGTATGCCCATCCAGTCTACATGTGTTTTGTGGACTTGGAGAAGGCGTATGATCGGGTACCCCGGGAGATACTGTGGGAGTATGGATTGAGAGGGTCCCTTCTCAGGGCCATCCAATCGCTGTACTCACAAAGCGAGAGCTGTGTTCGGGTGCTCGGCAGTAAGTCGGACTCATTTCCAGTGGAGTTGGCCTCTGCCAGGGCTGCACCTGGTCACCAATCCTATTTGTGATATATTCATGGACAGGATATCGAGGCTTAGTCGGGGGGAGGAGGGCTTCCAGTTTCGTGGGCTCAGGGTTTCATCACTGCTTTTTGCAGATGATGTAGTCCTGTTGGCTTCATTTGCTGGTGACCTCCAACACTCACTGGATCAGTTCGCAACCGAATGTAAAGCAGCTGGGATGAGGATCAGCACCTCTAAATCTGAGGCTATAGTTCTCAGCAGGAAACCGATGGATTGCCTCCTCCGGGTAGGAAATACGGTCTTGCCCCATGTGAAGTAGTTCAAGTACCTCGGGGTCTTGCTCATGGGTGAGGGGACAATAGACCGTGAGATTGGCCGGAGAATCGGCGCAGCAGGGACAGTGTTGCATTTGCTCTACTGTACTGTTGTGACGAAAAGGGAGCTGGGCCAAAAGTTGAAGCTCTCGATCTACTGGTCAGTCTTCGTTCCTACTCTCACCTATGGTCATGAGAGTTGGGTCATGAACGAAAGAACTAGATCGCGGGTACAAGCCGCTGTAATGGGCTTCCTTAGGAGGGTGGCTGGTGTCTCCCTTAGAGATAGGTTGAGAAGTTCGGTCATCCTTGGGAAGCTCAGAGTAGAGCCACTGTTCCTTCGTGTTGAAAGGAGCCAGCTGAGGTTGTTCGGGCATCTGGTAAGGATGCCTCCTGAGTGCCTTCCTATGCAGGTGTTCCAGGTACATCCACCTGGGAGGAGACCCCGAGGAAGACCCAGGACTAGGTGGAGAGATTATATCTCCACACTGGCCTGGGAACACCTCGGGATCCCCCAGTCAGAGGTGGTCAATGTGGCCCTGGAAAGGGAAGTGTGGGGTCCCCTGCTAGAACTTTGCCCCCGCAACCCGATCTCAGATAAGTGGTTGAAGATGAGTGATGAGTGAGTCAAAATTATCTTACTCAAACTGAAAGCAAATCTCTAAAACTTGATAAAACCTGTAAATAATAATCAGTTTTATTGCCAGTTTTCTTCAGACAAGTCAGGGGATGGAAACATGAACATTTCCAAGCCACTGAATATATCTTGGACTTTATTTCCATCAATTATGAAGAAATGCAAAAATTTCTTTCATCTCAAATGTACTTTCTGGTAAATTATAGCTGAACTTTCAGGTCTTCTTTTTAAGAAAATCCTCCTCCACACCACTTCATCAGGAAGCTGAATTTTATATTTTTAATTAATTTATATTAAGTTGTAGACATTTTCTTTCAGTTTGAGTTTAAGGAAGATAACTTTAGATTTATTATTTTTTTTATAATTGAAATGGCATAAACAAATTCAAATATGTGAAATGCCAAGTGTTCCAATACTTTTGAGTACAGTTGAGAAACACTCCGTGACATGTGTATTTTTAAGTGAAATGTATCATTCTGGTGTCACTCAGAGAGCAAAATTAAGAGGTTAAGGTGGACTAGAATTTTTTGTGGTGCACAGCACCAACTACTGGACAGGAGGAACCTAGCAGTCAGTGTGACTCACTAATATGAAAATGCAGCTCTTTTCAACCAGACGTGTGGTGCCGTGACATGTCAATTATCTGTGTCCAATCAGATTTCAGGGGAGTCCAGTGCAACCCCGGCCTCCGCTCTAGCTCCACCCATGTCAGCAAGTGTTCAACACTTGACATTTCCTGTTTCATGGTGGACTCAAAATTTGGCACTTCCTGTTTCACTGTGAACTTGCCACTGAGTTCCCACAAGATTCCATGGGATCTCATCTGTCAGTCCAGGAAGTGGTTGACATTTGTCATTTCCTGTTTCACTGTGGACTCACAATTTGGCACTTCCTGTTTGGTACCCCCTGTACCATGAGCGAGCTCGTATTATAAATAAATTTGCTGTTTAAAACCATTAAAACTAATTTGAAGTCACTCAAAAGCAACTTAAACTAGTTTTAAACTAGTATTTTACCATCAGTTTAGAGCTGTTTAAATCCAGTAGAAAATGAATATGGGATTCATCAGGTTTAATTTTTCTATTTTTTTGGGGGGGGGCTCAGTTTAAAACTACTTTATCTCAAACTATAAAACACATTTGAGAATCTGACAAATGTCAATTTTTTTTCTTTAGTATATAAATCTTTTTTTTTTAATAAAATATTTGATGTTAGATATTCTGTTGATAAATTGTTTAATTGTCTCCAATCTCCAAATTTTATCTTCACCATTTTGTCAGTGTTATCTGATATTCCTGTCAAACTGATCTGTCTCAGAGGATAAAATGCTGGCAGAGAACATTCCGGTACCGTCCAGCCTGGTTCCCATTGCCACCATCGAACTGGTGGACAGCCACCCAGCCGCCGGCAGCCCAGTGCTGACCCGCCAGGCCGCCGACAAACCCATCAGGAAGACGAAGCACCAGCAGGAGCAGGAGGATATTTCTCGACCCGCCTGGGTGCTCTCTGGTGCCCCCTGGGTTACGATAGCCTTTGCCATTGTTCAGGTCTGGGAACTGCTGCAGATGAGGAAGGGCGGTGGCCCCCCAACAGAGACCCAACCCCTGCAGGTAATCGTGTGTGTTCACAGCTTAAAACTGCACAGCAACATTCATTCAAGCGCGATCCTTCAGTCACACCAACTATACTGCTTATTTATCTCCAAATTTTAACAACGTGCATTTGTGTAGGGTTCAAATCCCTGTCAGAGTCCTTAAAGTAATAACATGGAAACCTGATGAAAAGTCAGTGACGGGAACAAAATATTAACAATCTTCAGGTACCAGGTCAAATGAGAAGAGGTACCAGACGATACCCTCAGAAGGTCTGCTTGTGGATTTTATCTCTGTCCTGCCTGCCCGGTGAGCTCATATGTCATCCTGGAGATGCCTGGATACAGGACTAATCAGGCCAAAGACCTGGATCCCGCATGGAGAACATCGCTGGAATCCACAATCAGGGAGTCTGGAAGAGAAGTTCAACAACTTGCAGAGGTGCCAGAAAGTAGAAGAACAGAGAGATTTCTGTCTGTTACGCTGTGGGACAAAGTGTCCACGATGGACGCAGAAGCTCCACCAGGATTTGTATGTAGAAGAGAGAAACTCTGAGTTCAAAGAAAGCTGAACGTCTCCTGCAGTGAGGTGAAACATTAGACGGACGTTCTTTAGCTTTTGAAGTAGTGAACTCACTTTTTTGTGTGTGATGGTCGGCACCGCAGTGTCAACACGCCAGCTGCAGCGCCGCCCACAGGAAGTCACAGCATCACCAGACTTCCTGTGCGCTCTCTTGGTAAGATGCCAGTGAAACCCGTGTTCTTGTTAGAGCTGCACTTTTTCCAGATACAGCTGACATCATGCTAGCGTCAGTATGCTAATTATGTTAGCATGCTTTAGCTTTAACAGCCTCATGTCTGACTTGATGAATTGGTGTTCGTGAAAGTCGAGGACGAAGATGAAATATCTTTCTGTGTCTGTGTGAAAAGTTTGACTAATGAGAACTTTTTCCTCTGACGGCCGCCACCGCACGCTGCAGAAACATGAGACAGTTAAAGGTGAGTGGAATAAAGGCTTGCTGCATTTTGTCTGTATGCTGGTGCATGTGGTGGAACCGGTGTCCCATGTCTTAACCGCCCATGCGTGTGCTGTGACAAACATGCATGTCTGCCTTAAATACTCTCAGTGATAGCACCCTGACCCCGCCCCCTGACACTGCCTCATGGAAACAACATCGCAAACCATGACACAGGCTTCATGGAACGATGAGTGTCTAATAATTAGTTTCAAACTCAATTTGTCTAAAGGTCACATTTGTTGTATTCATGTTTATTATTCAACATGTCAGTATAGATCATTCCTGTATTTAAGGCTTGCAACACATAAAAAAAGTCTGGCCGGGGCAATTAATGACAAAAAAAGAACATATTTCAAACAGGCGATTGTGATCATAATTTGGTACAAAGGCTAAGTCTTTGAGGAGCAAAGATGGACAGAGGATCTCCAAGAAAATTAAATTTCAGTTTCAATTAATTTTCATTTATATAGCGCCAAATCACAACAGAGTTGCCTCAAAGTGCTTCACACAGGTAAGGTCTAACCTTACCAACCCTCAGAGCAACAGTGGTAAGGAAAAACTCCCTCTGAGGAAGAAACCTCAAGCAGACCAGACTCAAAGGGGTGACCCTCTGCTTGGGCCATGATACAAACACAAATTACAGAACAATTCACAGAACAATTCACGGACGAATATACAAGAAATGCTATTGGCGCACAGAACAGGAGGATCGCCAACATGAATACAACTCCCATCTCTGGATGGAGCTGCACCTTAAACAGAGAGAAAAAAAACAGAATCAGGCATCAGAAAGACAAAAAATACTGTATAATTTGTCAGCATTAAACAACAAGAAAAACAGAAATACTAAGGTGATCGCCAGCCACTAGCCCTAAACTTCACTAAAAGACCCAGAATTTAGGTAAAGTTGAGGCCGCGGGCCACTCCAATTACTAATAAAATGATTTAAAAGAGTAAAAAGCATAAAACAAAACTGTACCAGTATGCTAGACATATATAAGAAAAAATAAGTGCGTCTTAAGTCTGGACTTGAAAATCTCCACAGAATCTGACTGTTTTATTGACGCAGGGAGATCATTCCACAGAACAGGGGTGATAAGAGAAAGCTCTGTGACCCGCAGACTTCTTATTCACCTTAGGGACACAAAGTAGTCCTGCACCCTGAGAACATAAAGCCCGGGCCGGTACGTAAGGTTTAATTAGGTTAGCTAGGTAGGGAGGTGCCAGTCCATGAATAATTTTATAGGTTAGTAGCAGAACCTTAAAATCTGATCTCACTGGGACAGAAGCCAGTGAAGAGACGCCAAAATGGGTGTAATGTGGTCAAACTTTCTGCTTCGTTTCAAAAGTCTGGCTGCAGCATTTTGAACCAATTGGAGAGCCCTAATGCTAGACTGCGGTAAACCAGAAAATAGAACACTGCAGTAGTCCAATCTAGAAGAGATAAATGCATGGATCAGGGTCTCGGCATCAGCCATAGACAGGATGGGACGAATCTTCGCTATATTTTGCAGGTGGAAGAAAGCAGTCCTTGTAATATCTCTAATGTGGAGGTCAAAGGACAACGAAGGATTCAAAATTACCCCAAGGTTCCTCACTTTGTCAGTGTGATGTATGACACACGAGCCGAGGCTGAGCGTTAACTGGTCAAATTGATGCCGATGTCTCACTGGACAAAGAACCATCATTTCAGTCTTATCAGAGTTTAAAAGTAGGAAGTTTGTAGACATCCAACTTCTCACTGCTGCATGGCAATCTTCTAAGGATTTTATGTGAACGAGATTACCAGCAGTTATCGGCATGTATAACTGAATATCATCTGCATAGCAGTGAAATTTAATCCCAAAATGCCGCAATATATGCCCAAGGGGTGCTATATAAAGGGAGAAAAGCAGGGCCTAAAACAGACCCCTGTGGAACCCCAAATTTCATGTCACTAAGGTTAGAGGTAGTGTTACTGTATAAAACACAGTGAGAACGACTGGTCAAGTATGATGTAAACCATACAAGGGCACTCCCAGTAATCCCAAAATGATTTTCCAGCCTATCAAGTAGAATATGATGATCCACTGTATCAAATGCAGCACTGACATCTAACAGCAACAGAACCGTAGTGGTGTCTGAATCCATTGTAAGCAGAAGATCATTCACCACTTTAGTGAGTGCCGACTCTGTGGAATGATATTTTCTAAAAGCAGACTGTAGTGGCTCAAAGAGATTATTCTCGGTAAGATAGTCTACGAGCTGCCGTGACACCACTTTTTCCAGAATTTTAGAGAAAAATGATAGATTTGATATCGGCCGATAGTTTGTCAATACACTAGGGTCAAGATTAGGTTTCTTAATAATGGTTTAATCACTGCAGATTTGAAACATTTAGGAACAGATCCAGAAGTTAAAGAAAGATTATTATAAAAATAAAAATAATAAAAATATTTAAAAATGTTCCTCAAAGAAACATTAGAAGGGATTTACATACTTCTCCTTCAGCAGTGCAGAATATCATTAAACAATTCAAGGAATTTGGAAGAATTTTAGTGCATAAAGGCCACAAACCTAAACTGAACACTCACAATCTCCTCAGACGGCACTGCATCAGGAACTGTCATTCATCAATACCTGATATAACCACACAGGTGAGGGATTACATTATGACAGTCCAGAGTTACAGTCACAAAGTGTTTACTGTGCAGAAATGAATCCTGATGTTAACCTCATCCACAAGCATGCTCGACGTCTCCGGGCTCAGAGGCATCTGGGCAGCTTTTTCTGATTTTTGTGTGTGTGTGTGTGTGTGTGTGTGTGTGCGTGTGTCTGGCGGTGTTGAGAAACTTGTCACGTTAATGCTGAGAAGTGGTGATGTGTTTGGTGTCCTCACACCTTCTTGTCTTTGATTCTTTTTTGATTGCCTCTGAACCGACAGCATTGTTTGTACTTCCTGTTGCTAGGTACTTAATGGGCGGGTGGTGGCTGAAGACCAGGCGTCGATGTCATCGCACACAAACAGCGCTGAGGGCGGTGCTCATCCACCAGCATTCACACCCACAGAACTCAGCACCACACAGGCGGAACCCACAGACTCAAACACTGGTAGAAACCAAACGGACCCAGACAGAGGTGGACCTGTGGAGAACCCGGCCTTCACACCAGAACATGCCGACTGATTGTGCTTTTAGGAACCATTTTCATTTATGGACAATGCAAGAAAAAAAACAAAAAACAACAAACCACCATCGCGACACAAATCTGTCTCAACAGGTTCCTTCATGAGCAGTTTATTACAGCTGAACGACTCCGTTTATGAAGTTACTGCCTTAAAAAAGAATGCACCAGGACGTTGGAACATCTGGGGAAAAATGGTTTTGTTGATGGATGTTTTTTGCAGTCAGAGATGATTTCAGTGTTTAGATGCAATGCGTGCAGTTGGATTTGAGCGGCTGTGTGGCCTCAGGATTTCACAGGTGAGGAAATCAAACGCACCTCAGCTGGAAAATCCTACAAATTCAAACACGGCGTCTGCGATTCCTTCATTAAATCAGCAGCAAAATCAGAACAGATACGCAACAGTCAGCGTCAACAGTTCAGTTCCATTCTGACAGAAAAAGCACAAAAATAAATATGTACGTTGTATGAAGTCGTTATTATGACAGCTTTTGCTGTTTACATCCGTTTCTTGTCTCGCATGTTTTCCCAAACTGTCTTTAGTCCGGGCATCTGAACCCTGCTCCACGAGCGCACCTCATCCCGCACGTTTTCCAACTCCTGACTCCACCCATTACTAATTAACTCAAGTGTGCTCAGCCAATCAAGAGCTGAGAAACCATCAGGTGTGAGTCGAGCAGGTGGACACGGAAACCAGGCAGGACAGTCCAAGACCCGGGTCAGAGAACCTGCTTTAGTCCTGCTATCAATGAATGTTACGGATTTAAGATTCACACATTTAAATGTTTCATAATTTAAAGCCTTCTTAAGTATAATGATTTTTTTGGGGGGGTGGGGGGGTATGATGGTCTAGTGGTTAAGCGTTGGGCTTGAGACCAGAAGATCCTCGGTTCAAATCCCAGCCTGACTGGAAAATCACTAAATCACAAAATCACTAAGGGCCCTTCGGCAAGGTCTTTAATCCCCTAGTTGCGCCCAGTGTGTAGTGAGCACCTTGTATGGCAGCACCCTGACATCGGAGTGAATGTGAGGCATTATTGTAAAGCATTTTGAGAATCTGATGCAGATGGAAAAGTGCAATATAAATGCAGTTCATTTATTTATTTTTGTTAATTTACTGTACTTTAGATAATCAGTGTTTTTCTTTGGTGACCAATCACGTTTCTTTTTTCTATTTTCTAATTTCAGTGTTTATATATATATATATATATATATATATATATATATATATATATATATATATATATATAATTTGAATGTGTGCGCACTAGCATGAAATCACAAATCATATATATATAATTTCCTTTTACTGTATCTGCAAACAGGAACATTCATAACCCAACTGGAAAAAATAAAACATAACTTTAATTATTATTTATTTATTAATTATTTCTTGTAATTAGAATTCTGGCAGCTGCATTTTGAACCTTTTTGAAGGATTTTTTTTCTTTAAAGCTGTTTGAGGTACAGTGGCTTCAGCTCAAAGCAAGAAATGCTTCTTGATGGAAGTTTTTCTAATATACAACCTATAAAGTGGGATCAAAAGTAAAGAGTTCAAACAACTGTGCAGATGTTATAACTGAACTTATTCTGCATTTTCCAACAGGACCAACTGCAGAAGGCTCTGGTTTTTTTGTTTGTTTGTTTTTTGTAGATAAACATAAGAACTTGTGTGATATCGGTTTTTCATTGTAACCAAACCAGTTTCTTTGCTCCTTATCATGGAGAGATTATTTGCACTGATAGTAACGGAGTTGAGTGTTGTCAGTGTGACATAAATTCTTTGAATACTTTTGTTACAGTTTGGACAGCAGGCACAAAATGAAGAGAAAATATTACAGGACCAATCACAGATCCCTTCATCTTCTTTGTGTTTCGGCTGTTCCCGTTAGGGGTCACCACAGCAGATCAATCGTTTCCATCTCACCCTGTCCTCTGTATCTTCCTCTGTCACACCAACCACCTGCATGTCCTCCCTCAGCACATCCATGAACCTCCTCTTTGGTCTCCCTCTTCTCCTCCTGCCTGGTGGCTCCATCCTCAGCATCCTTCTCCCTATATACCCTGTGTCCCTCCTCTGCACATGTCCAAACTATCTCAATCTCGCCTCTCTGACTTTGTCTCCAAACCGTGATCCCTGTGGTGCACCATATTTAAAAGTGAATGTCAAAGCGTCTTTGCATTCAGTGCAACATAGTACATGATGGTGTGGGTTTTTCTGACTGAATGTTTGAGTTGTCTGCAGTATTTAATGTTGTCATTCATTTATTGAAACATTTGTGTCCCGTTCTTCCACCTGATAGAAATCAGAACACAGCACAGTTGCCATTACTAGTTTCCACCTGATACAGTGTTCATGTTGTAAAATTAAGTGTAGTCTGGCACTTTGTTGGTCCATCACAGACCAACAAAAACCTGAGCTACGTAAAGTCAGCCATAGAGGTTTTCTGCTGTTTGTCCAGTGTACACTGGCGGGTTCATGATGTGCGTACTCTGTACACACAGGGCCATACATCGAATTACAGTGACACTGACTTGAAAACAAACATTAAAAGTAAACGCTAGTAGATGATGCGCTTGGACTGTGTGTGTCAAGATAGGGCCCTTAGCATCAGAAGTGACTTGTTCGGAGCGATGTCAGTATTTGTGACATTAATTATCGGCTGTTCGATTTCCATCACGCATCATAACATCCACAAAGTTCCGGCCGTGCAGTTTAGAGACGAAGGACTGAGATCTTCTGTGTTTTCGTGCAGTTGTCAGAGAGTGAAGACGTGCCTGTTTAAAGACGTCTGACCTTCAGGTCTCAGCGAGCCCTTTTATAACCTCATCCACAACATTACTCACTTCATCACAATTGTTACAACCTTGATTTTAACCTTTTTGTGCTGAAGGCCTTTTATGGTGTATTTTCCTCTTTTCATACCAAATCGTTTGCAGTATTTACACGTCTGAGGAAACTTAACATCAGTCGCTGTGAAATCTGTCAGATTTTTTTAATGTGTTTGTTGTGAAGGTTCCTGGTACCCCTGTAGACCCGAGTGACTGTCATCTCCAACAAACTGATTCAATTAAATATTAATGGTTATGTCCACGCGTAATCTGTATAATCTGAGTTTTACTGTACATTGAAGTCTTTTTGCTTGTTTTACTCAACCTGAGGATCATTTTGCATTTTTCTACCTTTCATGTTATAAGTCTGAATATTTATTTACTTACAAATGATCAGAAACCCATTTAGTGACTATTTGAAAAAAATAATATTTGTCATTTTAACGCACAAATGCCAAACATTCTTTGTTGGCAGCTTCTCCAGTGTGCATGTGTGTTGTGTTTTAAATCCTTGTAAATTTAATATTTTTGGTTTGTGGACTGTTGGTTGGACAAAAGGAACTATTTGAGGATGTCACTTTGGATATTGTGATGTGCATTATTATTATTATTATTATTATTCCATTCTCTGACCTTTAATGAACTGCTTTTTCTTTCTTTCTTTCTTTTTTTTTTTTTTTTTTTTTTGGGGGGCAGTTTTTTTTTTTTTTTCAAATCATTTGAAAAGGAAAATTAGCTTCAGAAAAAATGTTGCATTTCAGCAGAAACGTAATGAGAATTAAGATATAAATTATTTTGGACAAATGCTCAAAAATGTCCTCAAATATCTGTAGTTTGACCAATGGCTAATTAATTTAAAACAAATTCATTTAAAACTTATGTGGATCTGGGCACCGATCTCACTCACTCACTCACACACACCTCACTGGCAAAGGTTGATGGCAGATATAATGGTCTAACATCAGCCACTTGATGGCAGTAGCGCTCTAAGAATGTCAGTGGATTTGTTTTGTGTGTGTGTGTGTGTGTAGGGTTATTGAGGTCGTGGTGTGCCTGCTGCTGATGGGTGTGTGTGTGGGAGGACAGTAATAGGCTTCCTCAAAAACTAGACTATGAGCTGACATAAGAAAAAAAAATATAATAATAATAATAAAATGAAAGCGTGTTGGTGCACTCGGGCTGTCTGGTGTCCGTGGGGGAATGTAATCAGCCTCTGTGCCGGCTGCTGTTGTTTCTGATTTTTCTGTCTTTTTAATAATCAAACTTGTGTTTGTTTGTTTGTTTTTTTTTGTGAGCTGCTGAACAGTGAGGTGCTGACACTGACTGGAAAAACTCCAGTAACATCATCACCGGCCTCTGGCTCGTGGGCACTTTGGCTAATAAACACATTCAGTTCCTTTGTTGTTGCGCGGCTCAGACCTGTGACCTTTGACTCTGTGAAAAGATAAAAACAAAATGACTGTATTTTCTCTATTTAAGGACAACAACCTTCAAACTACAAAGGTCTTTGAGTGTTTGTTCATCATTCTTGGCGACATCATTTAGAAACAATAATAGGGATTTTTTTTAAAGTTCCAGAGTACATGCAAATTACCTGCTTCATTTTCAGAAACTTTTGTTAAAAGTTTAAAAAATAATCTTCCCTTCAGACTACAGACAAACACTGGGTTCCCTCCTCTGTCAGCTGGTGGCAATAAAGGTCAAAAGGTCACTTTCTACCATCAACTGAACTTCATTGTCTTTTTTTTTTTTTTTTTGGCTCCATTTTTAAAAAAAACTTGCAGTTTGTTTTTGTTTTGGTTTTTTTACGTTGAATTAACTGACCTGCCACTTTAAAGTCATTCAGATAATATCTAATAAATGACACAGTCACATTGTTAACAGACCGTAATGGGCCCATTTTGTTAAGTGCCCCAGTTGTCAATTAAAAATAAAAAGCTTGGACCTCGTGCTAAATGGTCTCCTGGCTGCCCCGTGACATTCATTATCTCCTTTGTGCTGAGGTGGATTACTGAATCTCTAGAACAGGGGCGGATCTAGATTTGGGGTGGGGGGGGGGGGGGGTAACAACTCCAACCCAGACAATTTCAAAAATCTCTTTTTCCCTGCATTCTAAGGCAATCTGGGAAGAGGAATGCTGACTTTATAGTTAGTGTTTTTAAAACACGATATTTACTGAGGACGGTGACTTCAGTTGGTTGAGCTGTACACAGCAGGAACATATTCTGCACACAGCAGTGTTCATAAATCAGCCGTTATTTCTTCAAGACCTTTCTCATGCTTTATCACACCTTTGGACAGCAGTTCAAGCAATGGGTCGTGGCCCCCTCAGCCACCCTCTAGATGTGCCACTGTGGAGGAGAGGAATCAGATCTTTTCAATCAGATTTTAAGGTTCTGCTACTAACCTATAAAATTATTCATGGACTGGCACCTCCCTACCTAGCTGACCTAATTAAACCTTACGTACCGGCCCGGGCTTTACGTTCTCAGGGTGCAGGACTACTTTGTGTCCCTAAGGTGAATAAGAAGTCTGCGGGTCACAGAGCTTTCTCTTATCGTGTCCCTGTTCTGTGGAATGATCTCCCTGCGTCAATAAAACAGTCAGATTCTGTGGAGACTTTCAAGTCCAGACTTAAGACGCACTTATTTTTACTCTTTTAATTCATTTTATTAGTAATTGGAGCGGGCTGCGGCCTCAACTTTACCTAAATTCTGGGTCTTTTAGTGAAACTTAGGGCTAGTGGCCGGCGACCACCTTAGTATTTCTTCTGTTTTTCTTGTTGTTTAATGCTGACAAATTATACAGTATTTTTTGTCTTTCTGATGCCTGATTCTGTTTTTTCTCTGTTTAAGGTGCAGCTCCATCCAGAGATGGGAGATGTATTCGTGTTGGCGACCCTCCTGTCCTGTGTGCCAATAGCATTTCCTGTATATTCGTCTGTGAATTGTTCTGTAATTTATGTTTGTATCATGGCCCAAGCAGAGGGTCACCCCTTTGAGTCTGGTCTGCTTGAGGTTTCTTCCTCAGAGGGAGTTTTTCCTTATCACTGTTGCTCTGGGGGGTTGGTAAGGTTAGACCTTACCTGTGTGAAGCGCTTTGAGGCAACTCTGTTGTGATTTGGCGCTATATAAATGAAAATAAATTGAAATTGAAAATTCAGTCGGCCATACCAAAATCCGAAATGGGCGAAACGGAGCGAAATGGGGACCGCTAATCACAAAATGGGGGCAAAAAGCAATGAAATGGAGCAGAGGGAACCAGACCGACTCCAAATAATTACTTTTATTTAATTGTTTGGCTTTTGTTTTTTTGAGATGCACTCAGTATATGTAGTAGGGGCAGGTGCGCCATCTGGAATTCGAGATATGAAACTTCAGTCAATGGGTCAGTCTGCTCCATTTCGCTAAGTTTTACCCCCATTTGATTATTATCAGTCCCCATTTCGTCCTATTTCGCAAAAAAAATAAATAAATAAATAAAAGTACTTAACTGAATCATATTTAATCATATTTGGAGTCAGTCTGCTGCATTTTGTTACATTTTACCCCCGTTTTGTGATTAGTAGACTCCATTTCGTCCATTTCGTATTTTAGTATAGCCGCTTTTCAGTGACCTCGGTATGGTTGTTTGTGTCTGAGAACTCTGGACTGTCCACACCGCCAGTTTGCTCCTGATGACACCTTGAAGGATTCATGATATTCTGGTGGTTTGTACCAACAAAAGGTCTCCATTCTATCAAACCCACTTCTCAGTCTTCTGGACATTGATTCAGTGACTTTTTCTCGCTTTTTTCATGCCATAAAAACAAAATAATGTGTAAACAATTTATAGCCTTGACATTTAGTGGACACTTTTTTCTTTTAGTTTTTGTGTAATTTGCTTTATCTTATTTGTACTTTAGCCACATTAGCTTATGCAGCTACAACAGAAAGAGTAGCCTATAGAATGCAGTTTATGTGTAGCAAGGTGAAGTTCAGATTGGAAAGATGTTCCTGCTAGCTTGGTTAGCGGGGAATTCTCCTTTGTCTGACCTGGTAGAGTGTTGTTCTGCAGTTCAAGCAGTCCGGTGGTCGAATCCCACCGCCATCCCGGCCACAAAGATAGGTCCTCCAGTCACAAATGTTTCCTTTATTTTGGTCGCGTTAATGTAGTTTGTCTTATCTTGTTTGGACTTCAGCCATATTAGCCTAAGTTAATATGGCTAAACAGAAATATTAATTGTCATGGGTGGAGGCAATAACGTGACGACCATGTAGGATGTACGGACTAGAACTGCCGGTTTATTCTGAACGTGACCCTATGACATCATACGTAAAAGCAACTACGGTGGCCCACACATTCACATATCATCACATCTCCCCCTTTTAAGTTGAAGACACCCCATTAACTACCCAAGACAGAACAGGTACAATTTCATATAAACTAGGATTTTGGGGTAGACTGCCCGCCACCCACAGCAACGTAGGGATTTATTCTGCCCTCAATAGTTGCTGTTCCTATTACTCAAAACAGTTCAAAGAGTCATTTGGTGTTTAACTTCGGCAACAGCCATGCATGTCCATGTCCATCGTCCCGTGCTATGGCTGAAGAATGCATCGTTCATTATAACACATAATAACTCATAACTGTCGGTATGAAAATTGTTAAACCTCATCAATAACATATGAATACTGTCAGTTGATAATAAAACTTAAAATAGCAAATCATGTTGTTATTTCGCACTACATCTAATACATTTCCCCCCCATTTTATTTTTATTTTCCAAAACACATTCCCTCTTTTTTCAAAGTGTTATAACAAAGCAGGCCTAACTAAGTGTCTCTATACCTGCATGGATGTCTGACCTCACGGCCCCTGGAAGTCACCTGTACCCCTGTGCTGGTGTATGCGGGGTTGCATGCCCCGCAGCTTGGTCTGGGGCCCTCTGGTCTGGTGGCTTGTCACTGCGCGCTGGACTGGCTGCAGGTGAAGGTCTACCTGGCGGCGGTGTTGGTACCTCAACTGGTGGCTCTCGTTGGTCAGATGAATCTGAAGACTCTGGCCCGGCTTGTAGAGGAGGCCCGGCTTGTAAATGTTGCCGATTGCAACGCAGCACTGCACTGTGATCTGTCTTCACCAGGTACGACCGGGGCTCGTTGCACCAGCCAATGACTTTGGCTGGAGTTTTCCACCCCTTCTCCCCTTGATAACAATCACCTAGTACTTGTAGCGCTGTCCCTTGTATGGACTTAAGGCAAGGAACCTGCCCACAGTTTGCACCTCACCTCCTGGGCTGGTAATGAGGGGTTTTGGCCCAGTCCTGATCAACCGTGGACGTTGCAGTAGTTTATTGAAAGCAGTCTGTGACATTACTGTAATGTCTGCACTGGAGTCTATTTTAAATTCTACAGGACTGCCATTCACATCCAGCTCTACTAGCCACTCATTGTCGGGGTCAGACTGTGCAATCACGTCTGGCGTCGCCTCACGTACAGCGCCAACAAAAAAATGCATCCTCACTGTATTCACTGTCGGACGCAACATTCACTTCTTTTAGTGCTCTACTTTGACAGACAGCCTCGAAGTGCCCTATTTTGTTTCAATTTCTGCATCTCCTATTCTTAGCTGGGCAAGGGCGTGCGTTTCCATGCTGGCCATTACATTGTGAACAGGCAAACTGCTGCGACTCACCCCTGTCTCTCTTTGCCCACTGCAGTCTGTCCTTCCCGCCATTTCTTCCATTGGATTGCAGTCTCCCTTGTCCTTGCCTCATAGCATCCACTGAACAGTCCGCACTCAAGCACACATTTTGTTGTTTTATTTGTTCATTTTGATGAGCTATTTGGATGGCTTTCTCAAGAGACAGTTCTGGCTCCAACTGCAACTTTTCTGACACGTCCATGTCCGAGATGCCAATCACAAGTCTATCCCTTATTTGCTCGTCCTTGTTAGCTCCAAACTCACAGTACTGTGCTAGCTCGTACAGGCTTCAGATAAAGACTTCCACGGGCTCGTCAGGCTTTTGCACTCACTTATGAAAGCATGCCCGTTCATGTATTACATTTCTTTTTGGCACGAAATGCTCGTGGAACTTTTGTATCACAATGTCATAATTCATTTCAGGGCTTACTTCATCGTTCTCCTCCTCATCCTTGGCATTTTCGATCCGGTCGTACGCGAACGACTCGTAGATACCCTCGGCTTCCCTCCCCATAGCATAGAGAAGCGTGTTCACCAGAACTTCCCCGCTGTCCTGGTCCAGTTTCGTTGCCACTCAATAGCGATCGAAACAACGGCGCCACATCGGCCATTCCACCGGGCGGGTGAAGTCGAACTTTTCTGGAGGTCCTAATTATGCCATTCTCACGGTCACTTCTGACACCATGTCATGGGCGGAGGCAATAACGTGACTACCATGTAGGTTGTACTGAATAGAACTGCCTGCTTATTCTGAACGTGACCCTATGACATCATACGTAAAAGCAACTACGGTGGCCCACACATTCACATATCATCACATTAATCTACAACAGCAAGATAAAACTAGCTTATATAATATAGTGTATGATTCCTTTATATTTGTCATGTTAGCGTAGCGCAGTCAGTGTAGTTTGTTTGGACTTTAGCCACATTAGTACAATCAAAAGCTAGCTTATATAATGTAGTTTATGTTTCCTTTATGTTAGTCATGTTAATGTAGTTTGCCTTAGTTTGTTTGGACTTTAGGGGAGGTGATGGTCTAGTGGTTAAGGTGTTGGGCTTGAGTCCAGAAGATCATGGGTTCAAATCCCTGCCTGACTGGAAAATCACTAAGGGCCCTTGGGCAAGGCCTTTAATCCTCTATTGCCCCTCGTTGTGTAGTGAGCACCTTGTATGGCAGCAGCCTGACACTGGGGTGAATGTGACGCTTTGAGCATCTGATGCAGATGGAAAAGCGCTATATAAATGCAGTCCATTTACCTTTTTTACCATTTGTGGCTAAACAGAAACATAAATCTACAAAAGCAAGCTACAACTAGTTTATATTATATTTATGTTTCCTTTATATTTGTCATGTTAGCGTAGTTTGCCTTAGCTTGTTTGGACTTTAGCCACATTAGCTTATGCAGCTACAATCGAAAGCTAAAACTAGTTTATATAATGTAGTTTGTTTCCTTTATTTTGGTCATATTAGCCCATGCTTATCTTTTTTCTATGTGTTCGAATTGAACGTGTCATAGCTGTGAATTGTTTGCAGGTTTCCTTTAGTGCTCTTCGTGTTCAGGTAATCCAGCTACTTCCCTTGTATTGGCATCCGTTTTACACTGGAACCCATGTCTTCTTGGTAGTAGTTCCAGTGATGGTCAGAATGAATTCTTCCTGATGTTTGGTCAGCAGAACTGGACCCCAGTGTCCCGGTGTTTTGCCGGGTCTCTCATGGGGAGGAGCTTACTATCAGTTCTTCATCATATATTTTGTAGATAATTTTGTTAGTCTCTATCATGTCCTCTGAGTCTTCGTCACTCTTGCATTGGCAGTCCTTGTTGTCTGGTCGGTCTTAGCTTCAGTGCCCTGAGCATGGTCACAATCTGGGTTTGTTGCGCTGAATATTTTCAGCATGTTGATGTCCATCTTTGTGTTGAGTCCCAAAGAGGTTTCATTACCAAATCTGGTTTGACAAACGCTTTGCAAAGCAGAAGAACCATCTCATTGTCCAGGGAGTCAAAGGTTCTGAGGATCCTCATGCTGCTTTTTGCTATGTCTACTTTCTGCGTCATTTGTGGTCTGCAAGTGTGGTTGGTCTGTGTTACATCTTTTTCTTCTGTGGTCTGGGCGAAGTTTGATGTCTTTGGTGTTTGTTTGTGTTTCATCTGGGTGCAACGTTTGGAGGTTGTTTAGATCTTACTGTGTCTGAATTCAGTTCAGAACATTTGTGATTCTTCTAAATAGTTTGGTGTCATCTGCAAAGATGTAGACTGTTTAACCTACTACATCAGGATCATGTTTTGCTAGCTTGTTATCTGGATAGTATTTAGTACAGGTTGCATTCATGTTCCTGGTCCTTGGCCTTTAAGGCCAAGAAAGGCCTGGGATGATCTTATGGACTCATGAAGTTAATGAATATACATGCTTGATGATGTCCAGGTCTGGTGCGTCCTGTCTTATTGTATTGGTTGCGAGACTTGAATGTTAACCAATGGCATAAGGTGACGACTAGATATCTTTGGTACTAGGCCTCCTTGAAGGATCCTAACGGAACTCTGGAATAGGGTTGGGTATCGAGAACCGGTTCATTTCGGGTATCGTTAAGAAATGATTCGATCCACCAACATCAATAGCCTTTTTGCTTAACAATTCCCTTATTGGTTCTTCAGAGCAGCCATTGTTTTTGAGGGTGTTTGTCAGGAAAATGATCATTTCTCTACGTTGATTGTAGACCCTGCAGCGGCTCTGTAATCAACCGCTTCTGCAGCGTGACACTGATTTGAAGCTTGAACAAATGAAGCAGTGCTTCAATCCGCTGGCTCATTGGTTCTTTCATTTGCTGCTCTTCAGAAGTGACAAGTCCACTTCTTAACCCCTCTCAAAGCCATTAAAATATGTCAGTAGCGAGTTACTGTTGTGTGGATTAAAGTCACTAACTGGGACTCTTGTCTTGTTGCAGTCAAGAAATGAGAATCGTCCTCCGTTCTGTCGCACAGAACTGAACTGAGGACACTCATGATTGGGTATAAAAGGAGCATCCCCAAAAGGCTCAGCCATTCACAAGGAAAGATGGGGTGAGGATCACCACTTTATGAACAACTGCATGAAAAAAATAGTCCAACAGTTTAAGAACAATGTTTCTCAATGTTCAATTGCAAGGAATTTAGGGATTCCATCATCTACAGTCCATAATATAATCAGAAGATTCAGAGAATCTGGAGAACTTTCTACACGTAAGTGGCAAGGCCGAAAACCAACATTGAATGCCCGTGACCTTCGATCCATCAGGCGGCACTGCATTAAAAACCAACAACATTGTGTAAAGGATCTTACTGCATGGGCTCAGGAAAACTTCAGAAAACCATTGTCAGTTAACACAGTTTGCCGCTACATCTACAAGTGCAAGTTAAAACTCTACCATGCAAAGTGAAAGCCAAACATCAACAACATCCAGAAACACCGCCGCCTTCTCTGGGCCCGAGCTCATTTGAAATGGACAGACGCAAAGTGGAAAAGTGTTTCAAATTGTTTTGTGAAATCATGGACATTGTGTCCTCTGGAAAAAAGATAAAAAAAAGACCATCCAGATTGTTACCAGCACAAAGTTCAAAAGCCAGCATCTGTGATGGTATGGGGGTGTGTTAGTGCCCATGGCATGGGCAACTTACACATCTGTGATGGTACCATCAATGCTGAAAGGTAGATCCAGGTTTTGGAGCAACACATGTTGCCATCCAAGCAATGTCTTTTTCAGGGACGTCCCTGCTTATTTCAGCAAGACAATGCCAAGACACATTCAGCACGTGTTACAACAGCGTGGCTTTGTAGTAAAAGAGTGCAGGTACTAGACTGGCCTGCATTATGAAGCGCAGAATACAACAACGGAGACCCCGGACTGTTGAACAACTGAAGTTGTACATCAAGCAAGAATGGGAAAGAATTCCACCTACAAAGCTTCAACAATTAGTGTCCTCAGTTCCCAAACGCTTATTGAGTGTTGTTAGAAGGAAAGGTGATGTAACACAGTGGTAAACATACCACTGTCCCAGATTTTTTGAAACCTGTTGCAGGCATCCATTTCAAAATGAGCAAATATTTGCACAAAAACAACAAAGTTTATCAGTTTGAACATTAAATATCTTGTCTTTGTGGTGTATTCAATTGAATATAGGTTCTGTTTTTATTTACATTTTACACAGCGTCCCAATCTCATTGGAATTGGGGTTGTACAATCGACTAAAACATTTTTTCCTCCCAAAATGAGATGTCCTGCATTCTTTATGAATTACATCCTGACGTGCAGCACAGCCAGCTGCAAGAGCTCAGCTCAGAGGTATGGAAAGACATTCATGCCAATAATATCTGACAATAACTACAGATTTTGTTTATTTCTATTTATGTCCAGAGATCAAGGATCCAGTGACCAATTTCATATTTATTTACTTTAAGACTCAATAAAATGTTGTTGACATAGAAAACCTGTACAACCTACTTATAGTTCATAGAAAATTCACAAAAGGTATTGATAAGGGACTTGATAATGAATCGGATCGATATGCGGAATCGATAATGGTATTGATATCGATTAAAATCTTATCAATACCCTTCCCTACTTTGGAATGACGTGTCAAAGGAATGTTTACTGTGGGAGACTAAGATGAGGATTATCACTTGCATTGCGGGGTAACAACAGCTACAACATTTTGGCCATGTTCTGTGCTTCTCCGGACCACCTGGGCAAGGACACGATCACAATTCACCTGGTCAAGGACACGCCCATGATTCACCTGGTCAAGGACACGCCCATGATTCACCTGGTCAAGGACACAACCACAATTCACCTGGCCAAGGACACGTCCATGATTCATCTGGTCAAGGACATGCCCATGATTCACCTGGTCAAGGACACATCCATGATTCATCTGATCAAGGACATGCCCATGATTCACCTGGTCAAGGACACATCCATGATTCATCTGGTCAAGGACATGCCCATGATTCATCTGGTCAAGGACACGCCCATGATTTACCTGGTCAAGGACACGTCCATGATTCACCTGGTCAAGGACATGTCCATGATTCATCTGGTCAAGGACACGCCCATGATTCACCCGGTCAAGGACACGTCCATGATTCACCCGGTCAAGGACACGTCCATGATTCATCTGGTCAAGGACATGCCCATGATTCACCTGGTCAAGGACACGTCCATGATTCATCTGGTCAAGGACACGACCGCAATTCACCTGGTCAAGGACATGCCCATGATTCACCTGGTCAAGGACATGACCACAATTCACCTGGTCAAGAACACGTCCATGATTCATCTGGTCAAGGACACGGCCACAATTCACCTGGTCAAAGACATGCCCATGATTCACCTGTTCAAGGACACAGCCGCAATTCACCTGGTCAAGGACACGTCTATGATTCATCTGGTCAAGGACATGCCCATGATTCACCTGGTCAAGGACACGTCCGTGATTCACCTGGTCAAGGACACGTCCATGATTTATCTGGTCAAGGACACGACGGCAATTCACCTGGTCAAGGACACGTCCATGATTCACCTGGTCAAGGACACGACTGCAATTCACCTGGTCAAGGACACAACTGCAATTCACCTGGTCAAGGACACGTCCATGATTCACCTGGTCAAGGACATGCCCATGATTCACCTGGTCAAGGACATGCCCATGATTCACCTGGTCAAGAACACGTCCATGATTCATCTGGTCAAGGACACACCCATGATTTGGCTGCAGCAGAGAGGTGGTTACTTTTGAGAGGCTGAGACAGGTTTCTACCAGGACCCAAGTTGATGGATGTGGTGACAGCGCATGCTCCCTGACTTGACCTGATCTGACTAGCATCTTGTGCTGATCGTACTTGCTGGCTCAAAACTAACAGTAAACCAGACGGGCTCAGTGCAGCTCACTGTTTCTAAGTCGATGTGAAACCATTAAACAAATCCGTCGACACGTCATGATGCACTGTTAAGACTTAGCTCTTTTTAACTGGTCTTGACAGGAACACTCTGCAGTTTCTCAGTTTTCTGGAGGTATAATGTGATGAACTTAAACTCAGGGTTTGGGGATTGGGACCCCCACCCTTGTGTGTGCAGAGGAGAATCAGTGCCGTAGTAGTGAGGACAAAGTTCAACCGAGTGAGAGACATGAGAGCTGACAGCTGTCGCGTCTCATCCAGCATCGCCCGAAGGACTGTGTTCAAACACACCTCTTCACACTCACGTGGTCAAAGTGCACTTTTGAAAAGTACCTTATCACCTTTTAGCTTTGGTATCAGGTTTGAATTCCTCAGGAGGGTAGAAATGCTGTTCTCCTGGTGTTGCAGTCTTTGCTGCCACCTGGGAGGCGAGTCCCATCGCTAAGGACTGGAAGAAAGGATCTGTTGTCCCACTCTAGAAAGAAAAGGAACAGGACAGGTGATTGGCTGGATGGCAGTGACTAGAGGGGTATTACTGTACTCCCTGTGCTGGGAAAGCTGCTTGGAGGGATTATTCTCAACAGGATGTGGAGCAGATAAGTGTAACAGTTGTTCATTTCTGGAAACAAGAACCAAATTTAGCACAAATACTCCTTAGACATTACTCTTTTGTAAAAGCACGTTAAGCTAAGTCCAGGCACCCAACTGTAAGTTGATTTTTGTTCTTATTTCCACCAAAACATAACTTCTCAAATTAACAAACAGTCAAGACCTTGCTGCACATTTGAGCTGCTTTTGTCACCATCTAGTGGGTGATGTGAGCATTTCAGGGCTTGTGTATATTTTTCCTACTTGAAACCGAAAAATCAGTAAAAAATTCATTTATAAATGACAGAAATGCATGATTTTTTTTATTTCAGAGTTTTCTAGTTCTTGAGTTTTAGGAAGCTTTTGTCGTACAGATGGACAGACAACAGTTTCTCTTGACAAGCACAACTTATGGCTGGGAATAATCATGACTATTTATATCGGCCTTTCCCAGAATCAAAGTTCTAAACAAAATAAACTCTAATAATAAAAGAAAAAAAAATGCCAATAAATAAAAAGTATATGACAACAATGCACAAAAATCCCAAATTAAACAGCTGATTATAAACTCCAGCGAGACTTACATATTTACATATGGGATTTTTCCTCTTCAGGAGGCATTTTTTAACAGGTGCAACTTTTACTCCAGAAATTACAGTAGGTCAAGATCATTGGGGTCAAAGGTCAGATTTCCACTGTGCAACAAATTCTGTTGTTTACCATAAAATTATATCCTAAAGGTGACCACATTCTAACTGATGCTATATCGATATTCTAACTGCATGCTGACATAATCGTGCCCACAAGTACCAATAAATAACTGTTCATCTTCCCGGTGGGGGGGGGGGGTGTACTTATTTACTCTGAGTCACATAAAAATGACCCACTGATGCTTCATTTTTCTGTTTGTCACCTTTTTTTGGAGTTTGAAGGTCACTGAGATCAAAAGAAGTGTCCTTTGGAAGATTCTAATGAATTGTTTTTCAATAAATGTGAACATTAAAGATGTTTGTGTGATGTGCTGAGACCTTCGTCCAGACACGTAGTACTGTTTGAGGTAGTTGTAGTAGGAAGTGTTCTCTGCAGTACTGCTGAGTACTCTGTAACACAGACTTTTATTATACTGCATCACAACTGCAGGACAACAGGGAGACTTTTTGTCCGGTTTGCGATCAATCGCTCCATAGATGACGCCCACCAAAGCCGGCTCTCTGTGGGCGAGCGGGAGCCCAGCAGGCCGGCCCGGCCCGGCCCGGCCCCGCCTCACCCTCCTCCAGCCCCCGCAGCCTGCAGGAGCAGCACAGCAGGAGAGCTGCAGATCGGAGCTTTCAGCCGAGCGCCGCTGTCATAAAGACGCCAAAGCAATCAAAGCTTTTATTGTCCGTTGTAGTAAACTGAGATGAGCCGGCAGTTTTGGGGGGAAAGATGTCGGGGAAAAATAGTAAATTTTGGCTTAAACCTCTGAAAAATGAATTAAAATAAATAAATAAATGCAATAAACATCTTTTTCTAATTGCTTCATATGTCTGTGTAGATCAGGGGATCTGAAACTGCTGGCCTCAACAGATTTCTGCAACCCGCTGGAAGTGCTTCCGGTTTTACATGCTATGTTACACATCACTGAACGCCACCCACACGCCATCTACACGCCTTCTGTGTGTGTGCTGTTTAGGCTGGAAAATTCATGATTAAAAAACTTTTTATTTTACATTTAAAATGAAGATTCTTTTTTCAAATTATAGCTCATTATTAAAGGGGATTTAGAATGAGAAGAGCAGAGTGAACACAAATTTGTATAATTTCCACCTTAAGCTTGCCAATAAGAAGTATTCACACTAATTAATTAGTTGAATTAATTTGAACTAAAAAATAAGTTTTAAAAAACTTAATAAAAATGTAAACAGAGCTCCAGAAAGTGACCACAACTTATTCAAATATTAAAAATAAATTTTTGTGTAATCTTGTGATTTCATTAAGAGTTAGTCTAGCAAAGTGGGCGGGGCTAAGAGGGAGTCACATGTCTTGCCTGATTGTTTTGATCATGTGGAGAAAATCACCTGAAAATGGACGTAATATTAATTTTCTTGTAAAAACACTGCACGGGGGCGCCGTGTCACCCGCTAAACATATATTAGCATGAAATGTATGTTTGCAAACAAGTTCAGCAAGTCTGTTTTCTGGGCATATACATGCTAACTAGCAAAGAAGGCAGAAGTGGAACTCCACCTAAGACCAGAAATGTGAACTTGAACCCAAACCCATCAAACAAGTACTGTGACTCTCAGACCGTAATGTGGCACTCAGTTATCTTAGTCTCTACCCGGTCTGCAGAACTGAGTAAGTTTATTTATTTAATTACCTCCGCCAGGGATGTAATTAAATCGGCGTTTATTTATTTATTTGTCTGTCTGTCTGTTAGCAGGATTACTTCGAACTACTGCATGGATTTTGACAAAATTTGCACCAGATAGACATTAGTGCATGGAACATCCCACTGGATTTTGGAGGTGATCCAGATCCCGATTGGCTGTCGTCAGAAATCTCAGATTGCTCTTGTTTGTTGATGAGTTTACTCTTCAGCCGCCTTTATTTTCACATTTTATTATTTTATTTCCAGTGCACTAAGCTAAGAAGTCAGTTAAAGTCCTGTGAGCAGGAACCTCTTTTTGTGTTGGTAGTTCTTCTGTTGTGTTGTGGAGATTTGCAGTGCATCTATACTTTTGTGCATGTTGTGTGAATTTGCAACAGACCTGCCAACGTAATCAGTTGTTACAAGTGTTGCAGTTTGTGTTCTTTACCTCCACCAGCGAAGTTGAAGGAGGTTATGTTTTCACCCCTGTGTGTCTGTGAACAGCCTGTAACCCACAATTTTTCATATATCGTGATGATATTATTACAGAGGATTCATATCTAACTAATTCAATTTTCAAGGTCATAGATCAAAGGTCAAAGTCAGGAAAAATCTCAGAAACCTGGAAAAATCCCCATCTTTAATGCTGAACACTCATCACTCATCTTCAACCACTTCTCCGAGTTGGGGTCGCGGGGCAGCAGCTCCAGCAGGGGACCCCAGAGTTCCCTTTCATGGGCAACATTAACCACCTCTGACTGGGGGATCCCGAGGCGTTCTCAGGCCAGTGTGGAGATATAATCTCTCCACCTAGTCCATCGGGCTCTCCACGGATGATCGAACTTCACTGAACAAATTTTCAAAACTTCATAACTCTGTCAAAAAAGACTGAATTTCTTTCATATTTGAAAGTGTTATTTAGGACAGTATCCTACATGCTATGCTATCGTCTGACAAAGTTTGATCAGGATCTGATTCAAATTACAGAGTTTGTGGCCATTCAAATTGAACATTGAAAACCCCATTTCATGTATATTTTACATTATATCTCAATCAGACGTGGCCCATTCACTCTCATATTTGAATGTGAGGTGCAGACTGACACTCACTATCACCTGACAACGTTTGATTCAGATCTGAGCCAGATTGTGGATTTTGTGGACATCTGAATTTAATATTGAAAAGTCCATTTGGTGCACATTTTGTATTATATCTCAATCCAAAGTGCCTCAGTCACTCTCACTTGTCTGTTATGTATTTACCTACACCACCAAAATTGGATGGAGGTTCCAATTTTATGCCTGTTTGTCTTCCGGTTATCAGGTGGAATCCAAACACGCAAAAGCAAAGACAGATTGTGCATAGCAGAGAAAACCAAAGAATTCAGAAAGTGAAAAAGTAAAAAAAAAACAAAAAAAAAAAAAAACCTGACAACACCACAAAAAAAAAAAAAAAAATCAAGTGCATGAACTAAATACATCCTCCTGGCACTTATAAAAACAGGACTTTGACCTTGAAATTTTTTTTCCAAGATAAAAATTTGTGGAATTGGAAACTAGTGTTGACGGAGATTTGTTCTCTAGTTATAATTGTGTTTTCTAAATGCTGGTGTTGTCTTAATTTGAAAGTGTTGTGGCCTCTCATGGCCACCATACAACAGGGTTAAAAAACACAGAATTCTGTTTGTGGAAGGTTAAAGTTGGTCTTTGTAGCGTCTTAAATAAGAACGCAAGTCTGATTAGAAGTCCAATTTTGGGTTCTGATGAATAAATGTTGATTTTTGTTGTTGTTGGTGCACAGTGGACACATTAGTGAGGCTGTGTCTGCATTCATGTCAGTGTGCACGTGCGCATGCTGCAGAGATGTGGGCAGGCCGGTGTGGGTACTTGTGTGTGAGGAGCCCTAAGTTGCAGAGGTTTTTTTCTAATTGAGTCAGGGACTTATGCTGGAGCGGTAGGCGTGTGAGTGGGGGGAGGGGAGACTAATCCCAAAATGCTGTTGTTTTTCATGCCTGCTGGCTCCAGATCAAAAACTTAACAGCAATAATCATGCAAAATGTGTGGCGGCACTTCAAAGCCTGCCTCAACTTTGCTCACGCCCATGCAGAGCACATTGTTTCATCATTTCTGCTGCTGCTGCAGAACAGGAGCTTTGACGGCGATCTGATAGGTGACCTTTCTGCAGAAGCCCCAAATTAACACACTTAACGGATTAATCATGAAAAGTGCAAAGTTGAGGTGTTTGTGTCACACACGCACGCCTGGCGGAGGCCGGCTGGTTTCCCTCTGACTGCAACGTGTGGTTGCAGCTCAGGCAGATAGCAGCCACGGCAGACGTCAGCAGCACTCTCAGGGTGAGGATGGCGTGGGCGCTGAGGGTCGCTGAGGCCCCGACGTGGCCAAAATGGGCAAATCCCCTCCACGTCAGCCCACGGCCTGTCAGCAGGCAGCTAACGGCCTCCCACTGAAGATTTAAAGGTGCAGGCTGCAGCAGTTTGGTTTTTTAATCACACTGACTGATTTCTGAGTGCAGAAGAACCGAGAGCCCACTCTGCAAACACGTACTGGCATTTTACTGTCAATCACTAGAGGCGGGCGGATCGATCCTAATATCGATGATATCGATACCAATGCTGGTATTGATATTGAATGATCCTCATGTAAAAAGATCAATACTCAAGCTTTTTTCTCTCCCGCACACACTGACAGCTGCGCACGCAGATTCATCTAAGTCTACTCTCTGTCTGTCACACAACACAGTGCAGTGCATCCTTGTATTGTGGTTTGTCAGCCCTCTACCTCAGGAGATTTTGTTTTAAATTGTGTTGAGTGATATTTTTTTAAACAAATATGTTGATTGTGATAATAAAGTATTTTGTTGTCACGTACAATGTTTGGAAAAATTCTATCCTAGGTCTTTTGGATCCTTTGGATCTTTGAAGTTTAAATATGAAAACGTATCGGTATCGATATTGGCGATACATGGCCTGTATTTACTTGGTATCGGATTGATACCAAAATTCCCGGTATCGCCCACCTCTATCAGTCACATCAAATTAAAGAACATGTTTTTAAAAGTTATACCAATCAATCAAAAACATGTGGTACAATCTTTGTATTTCATAGAAATCATGTTCTGTTGGAGCTTAATTTTTTTAAAGTGTTTTTAAATAAAGAAGTGTGGCGCACATTCAACATGTAATGGACATTGTGGACATAATTCACCATACCAAGTGCCGTCACCTGTGGTTAGAGTTTGTTCACCGTTTTGCATAGTATGCTGAGAGGTGCGAAGGGCATACCAAAATGTCTCGGCCCTGTTGATGTTTTCCGTCAGGACCCCTGTGTGGTTAATGGGCGGGGCCGAGCTGTTCTCTAAAGTCTGTGTGTTGTGTGAACCAAAGGAGAAATAAATGACACCCCGATGTGCTGTCAACATGGGAAATTATTGCTCCTTCTTTCATCTATCACAATTTCCACAGTGGTGACCCCAACGTCTGACTTTTGAATATTTTTGAAGGACATTCCGACGAGCTCATGACAGTGAACATTGTGTCTTTGAAGCTCCCTGAGTTTTGGGAGTTGTTGGCTTCAGCTTGATTCACGCAAAAAGGGGCACAGTTGCGGGAGATCACCGCGGACAACACAAAGTACTCTTATGTCATGCCGGCCCTCAACTGTTCCACAGCGACAAGACTGTTTAATCTCCTACAAAATCCCCCTGCAGTGAATAAATACGCAGCTCTCAAGGCTCACCTTTTAAAGTCATTTGAACTGTCTGATGCTGAGAGAGCCAGCAGGCTTTTTCTCTGCACAGCTTAAGGAACAGCAAACCCTCTGAGCTTATGGACAGAATGTTACAGTTCCTAGAGGAGCACAGGCCTGATTTCCTCTTCACCCACATCTTTTTGTGTCAACTTCCCCCTCAGGTGTGTGTAGCTTTGGCCAACACCACCATCACTGACTGCCGTGTATTGGCAGAGGAAGTGGTCAAGTTTTTTCTAGCTGCTCAACACCATGGCTGCTGCGGCACTCATCCCTGCCCACACTGCCACGCCCATCCCACACCTTTCACACACCTGTGTCGCTCCCAGGTGATGCAACTTTCATGGCAACAGCACTTATTTCACCTCGGCAGCGTTCTGAGCCTGGCTCCTGTTTCTACCATCCTATATTTGAAGCCAGAGCCAAGCGTTGCCGCTCACGTTACACTTTCAGCAGACAAGGGAAACTTCGGGGCCGGCGCTCAGGAGTGGCCATGAGTGTCGGCCACACCGACAGGCTACTGTTCATCCAAGATAACGTCTCCAGCTGTCATTTCCTGTGTAACACTGGCACACAGAGGAGCACAATGCCCGCTTCCAGACTGGACGTCATAGTGGATGGGCTTGCCCCCTTGCAACCGCCAATGGCAGCCCCATACGCACTTATGGAACTTGAGATGTTGACTTGTGTTTTGGTGGCCAGAGGTTGACCTGGGACTTCATCACGACTAAAGTCGCTGTCCCCCTCCTGGGCGTGGATTTTTTGTGTGCTTATGGACTACTGGTGGGTGTCCAAAATCACCACCTTTTGTTCATACAGCTGCACCCTCAGTGGTGTGGACTCCATCAGACTGTCGCATGCTGTTGCATGCTGACATGTTTCACCACCTGCTCGGTGAATTTCCTGCCTTCACACAGCCAACATTTTCATCCTCTGCCGCCAAGCACGGAGTAGAGCACCATGTCACCACCACAGGCCCCTGGTGTAGTCCTGGGCAGTGTTGCCAACTCCTCCATAAGAAAAGTAGCTATTATCTGTCCTAAAAATCACTAAAAGTCACTAAATGACATCATGATCTAATTTGCATATTATTTGCATAGTATGATGTCGTCACAGATGCTGCAGGAACAAAAAAAGTTGTGGGAGAGACCACTGAATACATTATCAACTTTTTAATATTGTTTAGTAAATTCCATATTCATACATGTAGAGTCTGGAAAAGGAATCTACACGGACGTCTGGCTGAATTTGAACAATATATAAGCAGTATTAAGCTTATAGACTCTCCCAGATGTCATAAAACTGTCACACTCTATAAGGTATTTTTAAAGAGAATTAATTCTAAAGAAATCTTTTACTTTTGTGATTGTAAAGTGAGTAAAAACACCTTAATAATATTGAACTGCAAATAAACTTGATTGTTGGTTTGTTTATTAATTTTGCCATTAAAAGTGTCTGTCACTTCTCAAAACAACATAACTTCTCAAGGCCAGGGAGCCTCAAAGTCTGGAGACTAATTAATCACAGCGCAGCAAATGAGGTAAAAGCTGATTGAGTCTGAGTCAGATTGGACATTCAATGTGGGAACACCCACGGAGGCATCGCGTATGCGTGTTTGAACATGGCGGATTGTGGATTTCCCTCTGCTCAGGGCTCCGTGGCTTTGCAGCAGCAGCGGAGGTGGGGAGACCCGTTGCCACTCGGTGACAACAGAGGCTAGATCTGAGTCGCCAAACATGACAAAAGTCTCCAGTGATGCCGGGAAAAGTAGCTACATTTGTCGCTAGTCACTTTTGAGAAAATAAGTCGTCAAGAGGGTTTTTTCTCATTTAGTGAGAAATTTCCAAGTTGGCAACACTGCTCCTGGGTGAGGTGTCTCGACCCAGGCAATCTCGTCATTGCCAACCTGTGTTCGACAACATGGAACAACTTGGCATTATCTGTCACTCTAACAACCCATGAGTGTTGCCCCTTCACATGGTTCCCAGCGGCAGGTGGTACCCTTGTGGTGATTACCGCCGACTTAATGATGCTACACCAGACTGCTACCCAGTACCTCACATCCAGGATTTTTCAGCACACTTGCCGTTTATGGTCATCTACTCAAAGGTGGATCTTGTCCATGGATAGTACTAAGTGCCTTCCACCCGCTGGATGTCCCCAAAATAGCAGTGATCACCCCATTTGGACTGCTTGAGTTCTTGAGAAAGCCACCCCACCCAGTCTTTCCAGCGCCTCATGGACTTTGTGCTACATGACCCGCCTTTCTTGTTTGTATACCTGGATAGCATCCTAATGGCCAGTTCCTGCCAAACAGAACACCTGTCCCACCTGCGGATACTGTTTGGACATCTCAGCCTGCATGGGCTGATCATCAACCCAGCTAAGTGCCAGTTTGGTTTGACCACCATGGACTTCCGGGGACACAGAGTCACCAAGGACGGGGCTGTGCCACTCCAGTCTAAGGTAAACGTGGTCTTAACTTTTCCACGGCCGGTCACAGTATGGGCCCTGCAGGAGTTTTTGGGAATGGTGAACTTTTACCACCACTTCATTCCCTAAGCCGCCGTAGGTATGCACCCCCTATATGAGGCCCTGAAGGGGAAAGTGCTCAAGCACCTGCTGGATTGGTCCGCTGAGAGAGAGAGAGCATTTATGGATGCCAAACCTGCCTTAGCTGCTGCGAAGATGCTGGCTCATCCATCGCCGGAGGCCCCCATAGCCACTACCATGGATGCATCAGTATATGCTGTGGGTGCAGTGCATGAGCAGTGGGTGAATGGTGCCTGGCCAGAGAGTGCATGTGTAGCAGTTTTGACCGGGAGCTGCTTGCCCTTCACCTAGCCATTCAACACTTTCACACATAGTAGAGAAGCTTGAATCTTCGACTGGACTGGGTTGCTTGACACGAGGACGTTTCGCTTCAAATCGCAGAAGCTTCCTCAGCTAAAATTCTTGCTCTGGTGGTCTGAATTCTGTCTTGACTCTTGTAGAGAAGAATAATCAAGAAGTCACAAAAGCTGGAGTTTTAAACCTAACCAGACCCCTCCTACCGAGAGGCAGACTGCTATAGGCTAGTGACTAAACAATAGCTGTAATTAGCACCTATTGTGCTCTAGTTAGCACCCTCCTAATGACAGGGCAGCTGTCCCTCCTCATGATGGGACGGACCCTCTCATGATGGCTGCCTTGACGACTCTCCTGATACGTGAATGACTCATTACCATGAACAAAAGACTGAAACTGCTTTGACCTTTCACACACTGCTGGAAGGCCGGTGGTTTACAGCTTTTGTTGATCACAAACCGCTGACTTTTGCCATGATTAAGTGTCTGAACCCTGGTCTGCCCAGCAACATAGACAACTCTCTTATATCTCAGAGTTCACCACAGACATACAACATGTTGCGGGCAAGACGAACTTTGTCGCAGACCGCCTCTCTCGAGCTTTTATAGCCACTGTCCACCTCGGGCTGGACTACACCCTCATGGTGGCTGAGCAGACCACCGACCCAGAGGTGCAGTCATTCAGGTCTGCTGCCACTGGACTGTAATCAGCAGACGTCGCTTTTGGTGAGGGTGGCACCAGGCTGCTCTGCGACATCTCCACAGGACAGCCATGGCCCATTGTCCTCACTGCATGGAAGAGACGTGTTTTTGATACTGTGCATGGCCTTTCCCACCCAAGACCGTCACAAAAGTTGGTGGCAGCCAGATTTGTGTGGCATGGGCTCAAGAAGGATGTGATTGACTGAATGGACTCTTGTGGCGAGTGTCGGTGCTCCAGAATTCACCACCAATCCAAAGCTCCCCAAGCTCACTTTCCCATAAATGAGTGGAGATTCGATTACATTAATGTTGACCTCGTGGGCCCCCTACCCTCATCCCATGGTTCCACACACCTCCTTAAAATGGTGGATAGGACCGCCCGGTGGGTGGAGGCTGTTCCGTTTACTGCCGCAACAATGGCTGAGATGGCCCGGGCATTCATCGGCACCTGGGTCACTCCAGGTGACTCCTTTACTCCATCTGACCTCTCTTCTGACAGGGGCTCACAGTTTACATCCGATCTCTGGATTGCAATTGCAGACAGCCTGGGTGTGAAGCTCCACTGGACCACAACATGTCACCCCAAGCTAATGTGAGAGCATTTTCATCACTCTATGAAGGTTTCTCTGTGGGCCAGCTTAACAGATGGCAGTGGGGTGGACAGACCGCCCCTAAAGAGAACTTCCAATCCTCATTGGCAGAGTTGGTCTATGGCCAACCACTGTGGGTCCCAGGAAATTTCATTCCTGACACCACCACCCCGTGGTTGGCTGCCCACCAACGGAGTGTGCTTCAGGACAAGATTAGGCTTTTCGTGCCTTTGCCTACTTCACAGCACGGCCTTCTGTCTTCCTACACTCCCTCACGCCTGCAGTCAGTGGATTACGTCTTCATTCGCCATGATGCTCAAAGGGGACCGCTGCAGCCTCCCTATGATGGCCTGTTTCACGTATTGAAGTTGGGAGACAAAAACTTTGTGGTCGGCATAGGTGGTAAAGCCAAGCACATTTCAGTGGACTGCTTCAAGCCAGCCCACCCAGATCTGGACAGACCCACAGAGCTTGCCCGTCCTCCTCTTTGGAGGCACCCTTCTACTCGATCAAGACCCCCATGGGTGATGCCTGCGGTCCCCTTACGCTACAGTGCCACTCACGCTCTGGTACGGAGGAGTCGTTGCAGACAGATTGTTCGCCCACCCACTGAATGACATTTATTCTTTTTGCTTATGGTGAATTCTGGGGAGGGGGGTGGCGTATGTGGCGGGCATTCAACATGTAATGGACATTGTAGACATAATTCACCATACCAAGTATCATCACCTGTGGTTAGAGTGTGTTCCCTGTTTTCCATGTGATAACACGCCAGGAGGTGTGAAGCTCATATCAAAGTGTTTGGCCCCTTTGATATTTTCCCGTCAGGACCCCTGCATGGTTAATGGGCGGGGCTGAGCTGTTCTATAAAGTATGTGTGTTGTGTGAACCAAAGAAAAATAAATGACACACCGATGCGTTATCAAAATGGGAAATTGTTGCTCCTTCTTTCATCCATCGTCATTTTTCACTGAAGTGACATTTTGTTTTACATCATTAACACATAAAATATGTACAGATTTGGTCAGGTGTGTTTCAGTACTCACCCAGTTTGGCTTGTATGTGTTATTACTGTTTTATGACATGAAATAATAATTAAAAAACTAAAATAAATGAATTTAAAAAAATCATACAATTCAAATGTCTTTACACAAAACTTAAAAAAAATTAAATAAAATAAATGTTGCAGTATGAAATAAAAATATCACAAAAGTCACAGGTTTTGTATGTGCACGCCTCTTTTACCTAATAGAATTAAACCTTTATTATTTTTGCAGTCATTAAACTTTAGAATAGTCAGTCAGATGGAAAAAAATGTTAAAAGAATAAAATTTCATTAATTCTCTTCAAATTTGTTGTCTGTTTTGTTGTTAAAGTTGATTACATTGTGTTGATTTGCAACAGTGTTTCCAAGTCACAACTTTTAAGTGAATCTACCTTCAGCTGATTAATATCTTTGTTTTGATTTCATTGAGCTCACGTTTGAGAGATTTGTGGCTGGAACGTTTCTGATGTCACTAAAATAAAATTAAAGGAGTAGAAAGTCCCAGCGTGCACGTTTTCTCACAGGACGCCTTGAGCTGTAAAGTTTCTCACAGTGCAGCTTGTGTCTGTGTGTCACATCACCTCGGCCTACGCACATAACGCCCACACGCGTCCTCGCCCAAAATGCCCACGCGGCTTAATGCAGCAGACTTCACCCCGATACACACAGCTCGCCCACGTGGCGCACACACGTGTTCACTCAGACATAAGCCGCTCAGACATCCCACACTGTGCACAATGTCACCCAGCCTGCAGTACTACTACTGTACAAATACTGCATCGTACTGCAGACATGTCCTGGAGGACTAACACTGCATCGTACCAGACACGCAACATACAGTACTACTGCTGTACAAATACTGCATCGTACTGCAGACACGTCCTGGAGGACTAATACTGCATCGTACCAGAGACACAACATACAGTACTACTACTGTACATATACTGCATTGTGCTGCAGACACGTCCTGGAGGACTAACACTGCATCGTACCAGACACGCAACATACAGTACTACTGCTGTACAAATACTGCATTGTACTGCAGACACATCCTGGAGGACTAATACTGCATCGTACCAGAGACACAACATATAGTACTACTACTGTACATATACTGCATTGTACTGCAGACACATCCTGGAGGACTAATACTGCATCGTACCAGAGACACAACATATAGTACTACTACTGTACATATACTGCATTGTACTGCAGACACATCCTGGTGGACTAATACTGCATTGTACCAGAGACACAACCTACTCTACAAAAACTACATAATACCACAAACATGTCCTATAAGACTCATACTGCATTGTGCCAGAGACACATCTCACAGTATTAATACTGCCTCATACTGTAGACATGGCCTGCAGTACTAATACTGCATACTACTGCAGACACATCCCACAGTAAAGTGCATCCAGAAAGTATTCACAGCGCTTCACTTTTTCCACATTTTGTTATGTTACAGTCTTATTCCAAAATGGAGTTAATTCATTTTTCTCCCTCAAAATTCTTCTCACAACACCCAATAAGGACAATGTGAAAATAAGTTTTTTTGAGGAATGGGCCAAACTGATAGGTGCACCAAGCTTGTGACATCATATTGCTGCCAAAGGTGCATCAACAATGTATTGCGCAAAGCCTGTCAATACTTATGTACATTTGATTTCTTAGTTTTTTTTTTTTTCATTTTTAATAAATTTGTAAAAAAAAAAAAATGTTGTCATTATGGGGTGTTGTGTGTAGAACTTTGAGGGAAAAAATGAATTTACTCCATTTTGGAATAAGACCGTAACAACAAAATGTGGAAAAAGTGAAGCGCTTTAATACTTTATGGATGCATAAAGTATTCATAAAGTATGGATGCCAAAATAAAACACGTTCACTGTTAAGAAGAATAACTGTCATGACTATTTATATCGGACTTTCTCAAGAATCAATGCACTAAATGGGGTAAAATCTAATAATGAAAGAATAAATACCAAAATGTACCCAGCAATGCACAGAAATCCCAAATCAAAGAGCTGATAATACAGAAAAAGGTGTGATTTATACTCCAGTGCGACTTATATATGGGTTTTTCCTCTTCAAGAGGTGTTTTTTAACAGGTGTGAGTTATACTCCGGAAACTACGGCAGTGTAGTTTGTATTCTGTTGCAGGAAAAACCTGAAGAGCTGAACACATTCCATTCACAGGTCACATGAGTGTGAGAGCTAACCCAGCAACGCTAGAAGGGCTACTTAGCACTTAGCAGCTCAAACACGGTCAAACTATGATTGCTTGATAGCAGATAATATTCTTCTAATGTATGGGTACTGAATTTATCAAATGTGTCACTTAAGCAATTTGTGTGTCATGAATTAGTGCACCACATCTTAACTTGTAAGAGATTACAACCTTGCTGGCTCCTACCATTCTGTTCATTACATGGTTGCATTAATGTCACCAAAAACCCCCATGTGGCCACAAGAGAAGCTGCGGTCATAAACTGCTGGCTCATTGACCTCATCCGGCCCCTGGGGTTCCAGTTTGACACCCTGTTGTGGATGGTTTAAACAGAGAATGAGCTTTTATTATTTTGGTGAGGCCGCTGAGAGGAGCAGGAAGGATTTCCGAGGTTATCTGATGAAGTTGAGAAACGTTTCCACAAACTCAAAGATCCTCACGTCCTCCAAAACCTGAAACTAAATGAGACCAGAGTCATGGAGGTTTTACACGGCAGCAGCAGTCTCTTTTCATGTCGTCCTGTCAATCATCCCCTGACTGTAGGCGTCTTCACTCCCAAACTCGAACCCGCCACGCAGTCGCTACTTCCCGTTTGGCAAAGAGCCTCGCCGTATTTCACTTTTCAGGAGATGCCTGCTCCTTTCATTTCTGCAGCACCTCCTCTCTTCTCCTTATTTTCTCCCTGCAACTTTTTCTTCTGCCTTCTCCCCCCCTCTGGAGTGGAAACACATTTCAATGACACGCCCACGCCTGGGCCTGTCAGCCCCGCGCCCTGTCAGCGCTCCCACGCCGCTCTGCTCCCCGTCTCCATCTCCTCCCAACAACCCACATCCTCTGCACTTTGCAGTCTTAAAAAAAGCAGCTCTTTTCATCCAACTTCCTCTTTTGGAGGGGGGAATAAAGGCAGGCGGAACAACGGCGTGACAAGATTCAGTCTCCAGGCGGTGCTAGCGCTCGCCGTGGAGTGTCCCGGTTCATTCGACGAGGGTTACGGACTGAAAAGTCACACCAAAAAGCACAAGTTAAGAACTAAAAGCCCTCCTGTGCCCTGCAGCGTGGCTCCGTAAGACACCCGCTGCGTCTCCAAACAGGTTTCTAAGATGCGGTAACGTGCGGTTGCTAGCTTAGTGTTGACTTTCAAGGCTAACTGTGGACAGAAGGTCGCTGAAACAGACATAACTGCAGTCTGATAGTTTTTTGCTGCTGTGTCACGTGAATACAGGAGTATCTGTAGTAGTAACGCAAGTAGTAGTAGTAGTAGCAGTAGCAGTAGCAGTAGTAGTAGCAGTAGTAGTAGCAGTAGTAGTAGTGTCAATAGCCTTTGATCAGGTCTAGGAATGTGCACTGGCACTGTGTATCACTGCGTCCCCCACATCACGGAACTGCCTTGGATCCTGGATGTCAACCAAGCACACAGATGACCAGTTCATCCCCACCTTGGCCACATGAAATGTGGGCGTGTCCTTGACTGTCTCCAGCCAATGGGGTCCTCAACACTGCAGCACCTGTAACACTGCAGCAGCATTAGTAGTGCAGGACATGTCAGCAGTATGATGCAGTATTTGTACTATAGGATGTGTCTGCAGTACAATGCAGTATTAGTACAGTGCATCCAGAAAGTATTCACAGCACTTCACTTTTCCCACATTTTCTTGTTACAGCCTTATTCCAAAATGGAGTAAATTCATACTTTTTCCTCAAAATTCTACTCATACCCCATAATGACAATGTGATTTTTTTAAAAGATTTTTTGTAAATTTATTAAACATGAAAAACTATGAAATCACATGTACATAAGTATTCACCGTCTTTGTCATGAAGCTCAAAGTTGAGCTCAGGTGCCTCCTGTTTCCACTGATCATCCTTGAGATGTTTCTACAGCTTAACAAGAGTCCACCTGGGGTACATTCAGTTGATTGGACATGATTTGTAAAGACACACATCTGTCTACATATAAGGTCCCACAGTTGACAGTCAGAGCACAAACCAAGCATGAAGTAAAAGGAATTGTCTGTAGACCTCTGAGACAGGATTGTCTTGAGTCTCCAATCTGGGGAAGGGAACAGAAACATTTCTGCTGCTTTGAAGGTCCCAATGAGCACAGTGACCTCCATCATCTACAAATGGAAGAAGTTCAGCTCCTCCAGAACTCTTCCTAGAGATGGGCGCCCGTCTAAACTGAGCGATCGGGGGAGAAGGATCTTAGTCTGGGAGGTGCCCGAGAACCCGATGGTCACTCTGTCAGAGCTCCAGCATTCCTCTGTGGAGAGAGGAGAACCTTCCAGAAGGACAACCATCTCTGCAGCAATCCACCAGTCAGGCCTGTATGATAGAGTGTCCAGACAGAAGCCACTCCTTAGTAAAAGGCACATGGCAGCCCACCTGGAGTTTGACAAAAGGCACCTGAAGGACTCTCAGACCAGGAGAAACAAAATTCTCTGGTCTGATGAGACAAAGGTTGAACTCTTTGGTGTCATGTTTGGAGAAAACCAGGCACCATCCCTACAGTGAAGCATGGTGGTGGCAGCATCACGCTGTGGGGATGTTTTTCAGCGGCAGGAACTGGGAGACTAGTCAGGATTGAGGGAAAGATGAATGCAGCAATGTACAGAGACATCCTGGATGAAAACCTGCTCCAGAGCACTCTTGACCTCAGACTGGGGTGAAGGTTCATCTTTCAGCAGGACAATGACCCTAAACACACAGCCAAGATATCAAAGGAGTGGCTTCAGGACAACTCTGTGAATGTCCTTGAGTGGCCCAGTCAGAGCCCAGACCTGAATCTGACTGAACATCTCTGGAGAGATCTGAAAATGTCTGTGCACCGACGCTCCCCATCCAACCTGATGGAGCTTGAGAGGTGCTGCAAAGAGGAATGGACCAAACTGCACAAAGATAGGTGCACCAAGCTGGTGGCATCATATTCAAGAAGACTTGAGACTGGAGTTGCTGCCAAAGGTGCATCAACAAAGTACTGAGCAAAGGCTGTGAACACTTATGGACATGTGATTTTTTTTTAAAAGTTTTTATCATTAAAAACTTTGCAAAAATTTCTAAAAACCTTTTTTCATATTGTCATTATGGGGTGCTGTGAGTAGAATTTTGAAGAAAAAAAATGAATTTCCTCCTTTTTGTAATAAGGCTGTAACATAACAAATTGTGGAAAAAAATGAAGCGCTGTGAATACTTTCGGGGTTCACTGTAAATAAACCTTCAGGTTCCGCTCTGCTCTGAAAATGCTTTTTTTCTTCTTTAAAGGATGGATGTGGCGCGGACGTGACCTATCTGACAGACTGCAGCTCCGATTCAGATTCAGATTCAGATTCAGAAAACTTTATTAATCCCAGAGGGCAATTCGTTTGCAGCATTCCAGAACAGTTCTCGCATATGCACAACATACTACCATCCATTTCAATTACAAGTGGAACTCTGGTGGAACAATAAAAGTTATACAACATTTAAAAAAAACCCAGTCCCCTTAGAGTTCATCAATTTAATAGCAGAAGGCACAAAGGAATTTGAGAAACGATTAGTTTTCCGAGCTGGAACATAAAAACGACACCCTGAAGGCATCAAGATGAATTCTGGAGTCAGAGGATGGAGCGGCTGAGTCAGGAGACACTTTGCTTTACTCAGCACTTGTTGCTCCCACAGCGACTGCAAGTCTCTCAATTTAACACCTGTGATTTTAGAACAGGTTTTGACAATGCCCTGCAGTTTGTTTTTGTTCTTCACAGACAGGGATTGAAACCAGCAGATAAAAGAAAACGTCAATAAAAGAACAATAAAAATTGGTTAAAATAGTTTTACTCACATTAAAAGAGTTCAGCTTCCTCAGAAGGTAAGTTCTTTGCTGCCCTTTTTTAACAGTGCTATCAGTGTTCAGGTCAAACTTCAATTTATCATCAATCACAGTGCCCAGGTACTTGTAGCTACTGACAATCTCTACATTTTCCCCGCTAATGACACTAACACTGTGAGGTGAAGCACGTCTAAAATCAATCACCATGTCTTTGGTTTTTAAAACATTCAGATCAAGGTAATTGCTCTCGCACCACTCCAAGTTCTCCAAGTTGCCACTTCAGAAATTGGCCACTGATCACGTTTGCTACCATAAAGTGATGTTAGATATATTTGTGTGTTTATCTATTATTTTGTTATTTTGTTTTCTTTATTTGTTTTGGTATTAATTAATTACTTTACTGTATTCTTAGTTTGATATACTTTTAGTCTGTTATTTGTTTAAATGTGCATGTCGAAACGGGAGATTCAAGTTAAAATATAAATCATATGTCCCATTATCATGTGGGTTATAGGCAGGGGGCGGGATCTCTCCTGAATGCCCACGGGGACCAATAAGGGAAGGATTTTACGAAATAAGGTCCGCCTTTGTCATGCTCCTGCTCCTCCATGCAGGGGGTAAAGTAGAAAGACCAGAACCCTGGGCTGGACTCACGTCCGGGTGTGGAAGGCTGGATTCCATGGACCCAAAGTGACATGGGGCCGCATACTTTGAGCAGATGGAATCAGTGAAATCACCTGGTGGAGTGGGTGGAGCAAAGAAAGCCTGCACCCTCTTGGGCCTTTCTGGAATCAGTTTGAGACCTCTGGCCTGGAGTGTTCATCAACTGTATGTACAAAGTTTGGTGCACATTAGAGTCATGCCCTAAGATTAGTTCAATAAAGTAAGTTTTACATATGCTGCATTTTGCATAACAATAAAAAAAAAGAAAAATAAGAAATGAGCGTGGTCTAGTATAAGATTCAGCACACTTCACTAAATGAGAGGATATATGACTTTTGATCGTGCGATGTACACTGGGGGTTTTCAGCAAAAACACAGTTTTCTTTATTATAGTGCCACCTGCAGGTGGATGGATGTAAATTTTGGTATGTTAGTAACGTGCCACTCTGAATCATCATTCAAAATTTCACTTTGATAGCTTGCATGTGTGAGTCACACTTGCAAGCCAGCAGGCCACACCCTCTTTTATTAAACATGATGTACCTTATTTTCCATAGTATAAATCACACTGGAGTATAAGTCGCACACTTGAAGAGGAAAACCCATATATAAGTCACACCTGTAAAAGTTGCACCTTTTTTTTCTTTATCAGCTCTTTAATTTGGGATTTTTGTACACTTGTGAAGGGTACTTCTTATTATTGGCATTTATTTATTTTTTTATTATTAGAGTTAATTTTGTTTAGTGGTTTGATTCCTGTGAAAGTCCAATATATATATATAGACATACTCAACAAAAATATAAACGCAACACTTTTGGTTTTGCTCCCATTTTGTATGAGATGAACTCAAAGATCTAAAACTTTTTCCACATACACAATATCACCATTTCCCTCAAATATTGTTCACAAACCAGTCTAAATCTGTGATAGTGAGCACTTCTCCTTTGCTGAGATAATCCATCCCACCTCACAGGTGTGCCGTATCAAGATGCTGATTAGACACCATGATTAGTGCACAGGTGTGCCTTAGACTGCCCACAATAAAAGGCCACTCTGAAAGGTGCAGTTTTATCACACAGCACAACGCCACAGATGTCGCAAGATTTGAGGGAGCGTGCAGTTGGCATGCTGACAGCAGGAATGTCAACCAGAGCTGTTGCTCGTGTATTGAATGTTCATTTCTCTACCATAAGCCGTCTCCAAAGGCGTTTCAGAGGATTTGGCAGTACATCCAACCAGCCTCACAACCGCAGACCACGTGTAACCACACCAGCCCAGGACCTCCACATCCAGCATGTTCACCTCCAAGATTGCCTGAGACCAGCCACTCAGACAGCTGCTGAAACAATCGGTTTGCATAACCAAAGAATTTCTGCACAAACTGTCAGAAACCGTCTCAGGGAAGCTCATCTGCATGCTCGTCGTCCTCATCGGGGTCTCGACCTGACTCCAGTTTGTCGTCGTAACCGACTTGAGTGGGCAAATGCTCACATTCGCAGGCGTTTGGCACGTTGGAGAGGTGTTCTCTTCACGGATGAATCCCGGTTCACACTGTTCAGGGCAGATAGCAGACAGCGTGCGTGGCGTCGTGTGGGTGAGCGGTTTTCTGATGTCAGTGTTGTGGATCGAGTGGCCCATGGTGGCGGTGGGGTTATGGTATGGGCAGGCGTCTGTTATGGATGAAGAACACGTGCATTTTATTGATGGCATTTTGAATGCACAGAGATACCGTGATGAGATCCTGAGGCCCATTGTTGTGCCATACATCCAAGAACATCACCTCATGTTGCAGCAGGATAATGCACGGCCCCATGTTGCAAGGACCTGTACACAATTCTTGGAAGCTGAAAATGTCCCAGTTCTTGCATGGCCGGCATACTCACCGGACATGTCACCCATTGAGCATGTTTTGGATGCTCTGGACCGGCGTATACGACAGTGTGTACCAGTTCCTGCCAATATCCAGCAACTTCGCACAGCCATTGAAGAGGAGTGGACCAACATTCCACAGGCCACAATTGACAACCTGATCAACTCTATGCAAAGGAGATGTGTTGCACTGCATGAGGAAAATGGTGGTCACACCAGATACTGACTGGTATCCCCCCCAATAAAACAAAACTGCACCTTTCAGAGTGGCCTTTTATTGTGGGCAGTCTAAGGCACACCTGTGCACTAATCATGGTGTCTAATCAGCATCTTGATATGGCACACCTGTGAGGTGGGATGAATTATCTCAGCAAAGGAGAAGTGCTCACTATCACAGATTTAGACTGGTTTGTGAACAATATTTGAGGGAAATGGTGATATTGTGTATGTGGAAAAAGTTTTAGATCTTTGAGTTCATCTCATACAAAATGGGAGCAAAACCAAAAGTGTTGCGTTTATATTTTTGTTGAGTGTGTGTGTGTATATATATATATATATATATATATATATATATATATATATATATATATATATACTTACTGGAATTATTTTTATGAATAACAATCTCATGATAGTTCATATATAAGTCACACCTGAGTATAAGTCACAGGGCCTCCCAAACTATTTTAAAAAATGACTTATACTCCAGGAAATACAGTACTTGTGGAACTCCAGTAACAGCTATCCTAAGATGATGATTACAAAATTTCATCGTTCTCTTCAGCCAGTTTTGAGATATAAACTTTTGAGATTTGTTATGCCCTCTAGTGGACATTCTGCACTATATTGAACAAACTCCCTCTCTGTGACATCAGATTCCTGAGGTTTGTATTTATCGGAATTGCCATTGTATAGCTCGGACAAAATTATTGTGTTTAGTGATTTTAACAGGATGTTATCTACATTATAATAGCTAAGTGGCCTCTGTGTGTGCGTGCATGCGTGCGTGCGTGCGTGTGTATGGCTTCAATCACAGAGAAACTGGGGAGAGCTGACATTTGCTGTTTGGTTTGCTTATGTATTTTGGGTCAAGGATGAATGCTGTGCAAACAGAAAGTTGATAGGACTAATATTTTTGGAAAAATTAGCAATATTAGCTAACAACAGTGAAAAATGGATGTTGTGCTCCAATGCACCATGGGAGTTCAGGGTTTTGGGGTTTTAAATTTTGCTATTGTGGTTTATGTTAGTTTCACAGTGTTGTTGTTAGTGTTACTGATTTATTGTGTTTTTGTAGTTCCATTGGTTTACTTAGTTTAGTTAAGCGTCATGTTGCCATTAACGTGAGTGAAAAGTGTATTGTGTTTGATGTCTTCCGTCACCATCTCTGTTTGTAAAATAAAAGCATGTGCTTGTGGCAGAATGCAGAAAAGACAAAAAGCTCTGTGTGTGTGTGTGTGTGTGTGTGTGTGTGTGTGTGTGTGTGTGTGTGTGTGTGTGTGTGTGTGTGTGTGTGTGTGTGTGTGTGTGTGTGTGTGTGTGTGCCTGCGCGTGTGCGTGCGTATAACTTCAATCACGGACAAACTGTGGAGAGCTGACATTTGCTGTTTGGTATGTTTACGTATTTTGGGTCAAGGATGAATGTTGCGAAACTGGAATGTTGATAGGACTAATATTATTGGAAAAATTACATTACAACACTACAACACTGACATTAGCAAACAGCACTTAACAATGGACATTGATAATTACTTTCTGGAGTCACACGCCAATCCAGCAGAGGGCCATAAATTATCTATATATATATTCAAAACGCGCATGCGTGCATGATTTTATTTAGTAAGTTCAATGTAAGTACATAATATAATTGTAAATATCTTAAAAATACATGGATGACACAAGAAATTAAAACCATTTATTTCCATTGTGGTCCATTTAAAAATCAAATGACAAAAATAAAATAATAATACTGATAATAATAATAATAGCGTGTATATGATAACAAGAGCCTAAACAATTTATAAATACATTAAGACAGTAAATAACATAAAAAATTGTATCAATTAACAGGAAATAAAAAGGTTGAGTTCCTCTTCTAAAAACTGTTGAGGTCTAAGGTCTCGGCCTTGCTTGTGTGAAGTGCCATGGAGCAGTTTTGTTGTGATTTGGCAGTGTATAAGTTAAATAAATTGAAATGAATTGTCTCAGGTTCTAAAAACATTCTGGACTCACACGTCATTCCAACTCAGTATAGAAACTTTGCTTAATTTATTACCACCCTTGAAAAATGTCAGCTACCTATTTTATAAAGATGACCCAATCTACAGCCCATGGATCCCCATGGGCATGATGCTAGTTTCTTTATATCTTGGACAGTTTTTGGACTATCAAACACACTTTAATCATTTTTTTTCAGGGAGGGTCAACAGACCACATGTGGAAAGTTTCATGTTGATCTTGGTTGTGGTCTGAGAGGAGTCTGGAAAAGTAGCTTTGTGATTTTATGCAAACACTATCTCAACAGAAATGGACGTGGCCTATGTCAGGCTAAAATGCATTTGCACTGCTATAGCACCACCTACAGATGGATTTGTCGCTGTTTTTTTGTTTGCTGTTAGCATGTGGTTGACTTGAGATCAAGCTTATTAAGTTGAGTTGTGACCAATAATTTGCAGCGGCGTTTGACACTTGTGTATGATACATCAAACTGCCAACACGTTAGCCGTAGCTGGAGCTGATGTCACTAAAATCCCGCTATTCCTGTAGATGGTGTAGATAAGACCAGCACTGTGACCGGCCGCTAACGCTGACAGGCGTTTACTGTTGAAGTGTTTTTGGGTTTTTGCAGCACAGAGGGGACGGCAGTCTGAAAACCAGCACTGTGTAAAATCTGCACCAAACGGTAAACTGGGACTCATGGGATCCGGCGGTCAGGCTGGGTGTCGACCTGCCTCACTGCGTGGGTGGACATCCTATTTCCTGCTGGCGCTCCCCGTTCTAATTTGTTCTTGTTTGGTTCTGGTCGTTAGTTGTTGAGCACAGTGTCTGTGTGTCCTCAGAGGAGGAGGTGAGTGAGGAGGAGGAGAAGGAGGGAGGTCAAGAGAGAGAGAGAGAGAGAGAGAGAGATGGAGCTCATATCCTTCACTCTGACTCTGTTTCACAGTTTGATTTGATCTCCGTCTGCCTGAACGCTGATCCACCACAACGCAGTAGAAGGTCAAATCTGCATAATTGTATGCACACATGAACACAGCAGACGTGGATTTGGAGGTGGATGGTGGGCGGGCTGGAATCCTACCTGCCTACCTGCTCCAGGAGCTCGCTCGGAAAACACATTATGTGTTGGAAAGAATTTATCAAACCTCATAATGTGCTGATTTATCACATTTATGCTCTTCTTCACCATATGCTGCTGCTCACATTTGTGTAACATTCAAGAGCAGTCAGAATTTTAGTGTTTTTACCTCACAATTCTTCAAAGGTAAGTTTATAAATTAGAGATCTGTGATCAAGCTTAAAGCTGCAATGTGTTGTATTTAGTGACATCTAGTGGTGAGGGTACAGACTGCATTATGCTGTTATTGGTCACAATTTTGTTTCCCTTCACTTTTTAGCTTCTTTAGCTTGTCTCTTGTGGCTGTAATATGTCCATTCCAGCTGCAAATGAATGGCAGATGATCGCTTTGACTCTGTCTCTTGTAGCTAATATGACCAAGGGGTGATGGGGTCCCGGGAATTCTTGACAACACTGTAAACAAGAGCAATCAGAGATTTCCGCTAATCTAGATCCGGATCACCTTCAAAATTCAGTTGAGTCTTCCATGGCCTAATTATCTATCTGTGGTGCAAATCTGGTGAGAATCTGTGAAGTAGTTTTGAAGAAATCCTTTAAGGCCTATATAAAGGGAAATCTTGACCCAGAATCCAGATCTTGATCCGGTGATCTGTTGAGATGAGGTGCGTCGTTGAGATGAGGTTCCTCGCATAACTGCATATGTGTGCACTTAAAAAAATTACTTGATGAAGTTCGCTTATTTTGATGGGCAAGTAAATGTATAAATTGTTCATCCAAACGTAGTAATGTATAAAATCTACTCACTATAAAACGATAAGTATTTTTAACCTGGAGTTAGCTTATTTCGACAGGCAAAATATACATGTACATACATTTATGCTCCTAATGTAAAATACAGAAAATGTTTTACTTATTAGGCTATAAATACACTGAATACAATTAATAAAAAAAAACAAAACGACAAAAACAACAAAAAAAAAACAACAAACAAATGCACATGCGCAGTTGCACATCGAACAAGTTACATCATCTCCACATGCGCAGTAGCGCAACGCACCTCATCTCGACGGGACACTGGATCACCTTCAAAATTCAGTGGAGTCTTCCAAGGGTTGATATCAATCTGTGGTGAAAATTTCATCAAATCAGTAGTTGTCAGTCGTGCAGTTGTTTTGATGTTAATCCTGCTTGCTAACAGACCGACAGACAAATAATAAATGCCAGTGATTTTATTACATCCTTGGCGGACGTAACAATGCAGGTAGAACACCCTCTGCTGCACAAACTATGTAATGACACCATTTCCAACAGCCAAAGTGTTTTTCTGCATTGTTTAGTTGGTAAAATTTTTCCATATCAGCAAAAACAATCCAGATAGCGACGTGTTTGTGAAAGGCTCAGGCACCTGATACATACAGTATATTTAAGTCTTTTTCTTCCGTCTTCCAGCTCCTTTGCATAATGTGAAAGGCAGAGTAAGTCAGTCATTTTTGGCCCCCTGGATCAACATCACGCTGCAACACGATGACCTCAATGACGGGCCCTCGCCCACGGAGACATGAAGGTCTCATTCTGAGCTTGTGAAGACACACTGAGTCATTGTCGCAGTTACTTAAACACTAATGAACAGATGGTTGTGAACGCAACATTACATTAGTGCAACTGAACTGCCTTAAATCCAACATACTGTAACTTTAACACATGAGGAATCATCGAAAAACTAGCAGTTCCATGGCTGTTCTCTCTCTCTCTCTCATAGATAGATAGATAGATAGATAGATAGATAGATAGATAGATAGATAGATAGATAGATAGATAGATAGATAGATAGATAGATAGATAGATAGATAGATAGATAGATAGATAGATAGATAGATAGATAGATAGATAGATAGATAGATAGATAGATAGATAGATAGATAGATAGATAGATAGATAGATAGATAGATAGATAAAAACTGCTGTTCTGCACAGGCCTCAACCCCCTCAGTCAGCTCATCACAAAGAGTGACTATGGATATGGATTCAGGAGTGGACCATCAGCCACCTCCTGCACATGGATGACCTCAAGCTGTACACCAAGAGTGAGTGAGACATTGATTCACTGATCCACCTCACCAGGATCTACAGTGAGGATACTGTGATGTCATTTGGATTGGATAAGTACTGGCGAACAGTGGGGAAGGTGATCCAGACTGAGGGGTGGAATTGGCAGAAGGCAGGATAGCAGACATACAGGACAGCTACCTGGGAATCCCACAAGCCAATGGGAACCATGATGAAGGTGCAAGAAGGTCAGCCACAGCCAAATACCTCCAGAGGTTGAGAAGCCAGCTGAGAAGCCAGTTCAATGGTAGGAGTAAGATCCAAGTCATGAATACATATGCCCTACCACTCATCAGATGTCCAGCTGGGATAATAAGCTGTGGCCACAGAAGGAGATGGATGCCACTGATGTCAAGACACGAAAACTCTTCACAATGCATAGAGGTTTCCACCCAAAGTCCAGCACCCTGAGGCTCTATGAGCAACACAAGGAGGGAGGGTGAGGATTAGTGAGTGTCAGAGCCACAATCCAGGATGAGACGAGGAGCATCCATGAACACATCAGATGGCCCCCTGAGATCAGCTGGTACAAGAATGCCTCGGGCAGCTGAAGACAGATGGTAATAAGGAGCAGGAGGAGGAGATATCATGGAAGACGGAAGTGAACCATCAACAGATAGAGGTAGTGGCTGACATCAAGAAGACTACCAGTGGCTAGAAAAGGCCAGCCTAAAGGACAACAGAAGAACAAGCCCCACACCAGAGCCAACGAGGCAGAAGTCTACCACAGCTGACAAGACACAAGTTTCAGGCTGTGCAAATGTGTCCCAGAGACAGTCCAGCACATACAACCCCAATGCCAATGAAGTTGAGACATTGTGTGAAATGTAAATAAAAACAGAATACAATGATTTTTAAATCCTCTTCAACCTATATTCAATTGAATACACCACAAAGACAAGATATTTAATTTTCAAACTGATAAACGTTATTGTTTTTGTGCAAATATTTGCTCATTTTGAAATGGATGCCTGCAACACGTTTCAAAAAAGCTGGGACAGTGGTATGTTTCCCACTGTGTTACATCACCTTTCCTTCTAACAGCACTCAATAAGCGTTTGGGAACTGAGGACACTAATTGGTGAAGCTTTGTAGGTGGAATTCTTTCCCATTCTTGCTTGATGTACGACTTCAGTTGTTCAACAGTCCGGGGTCTCTGTTGTCGTATTTTGAGCTTCATAATGCGCCACACATTTTAAATGGGTGACAGGTCTGGACTGCATGCAGGCCAGTCTAGTACCCGCACTCTTTTACTATGAAGCCACGCTGTTGTAACACGTGCAGAATGTGGCTTGGCATTGTCTTGCTGAAATAAGCAGGGACGTCCCTGAAAAAGACGTTGCTTGGGTGGCAGCATGTGTTGCTCCAAAACCTGGATGTACCTTTCAGCATTGATGGTGCCATCACAGATGTGTAAGTTGTCCATGCCATGGGCACTAACACACCCCCATACCATCACAGATGCCAGCTTTTGAACTTTGTGCTGGTAACAATCTGGATGGTTTTTTTCCTCTTTTGTCCAGGGGACATGACGTCCATGATTTCCAAAATCAATTTGAAATGTGGATTCATCAGACCACAGCACACTTTTCCACTTTGCGTCTGTCCATTTCAAATGATCTCGGGCCCAGAGAAGGCGGCGGTGTTTCTGGATGATGTTGATGTTTGACTTTCACTTTGATGGTAGAGTTTTAACTTGCACTTGTAGATGTGGCGACGAACTGTGTTAACTGACAATGGTTTTCTGAAGTGTTTCTGAGCGCACGTGGTAAGATCCTTTACACAATGATGTTGGTTTTTAATGCAGTGCCGCCTGAGGGATCGAAGGTCATGGGCATTCAATGTTGGTTTTTGGCCTTGCCGCTTATGTGTAGAAAGTTTTCCAGATTCTTTGAATCTTCTGATTATATTATTATATTATTATTATATTACTGTAGATGATGGAATCCCTAAATTCCTTGCAACTGAACATTGAGAAACATTGTTCTTAAACGTGGACCAATTTTTCATGTAGTTGTTCACGAAGTGGTGATCCTCACCCCATCTTTGCTTGTGAATGGCTGAGCCTTTTGGGGATGCTCCTTTTATACCAAATCATGACACTCACCTGTTTCGAATTAACCGGTTCACCTGTGGAATGTTCCAAACAGGTGTTCTTTGAGCATTCATCAACTTTCCCAGTCTTTTGTTGTCCTGTCCCAGCTTTTTTGAAATGTGTTGCAGGCATCCATTTCAAAATGAGCAAATATTTGCACAAAAACAATAAAGTTTATCAGTTTGAACATTAAATATCTTGTCTTTGTGGTGTATTAAATTGAATATAGGTTGAAGAGGATTTGCAAATTATTGTATTCTGTTTTTATTTACATTTTACACAACGTCCCAACTTCATTGGAATTGGGGTTGTAGTAACAGGATGCAAGATCCAAGCTGGGACAGCATACACTGAGAGGTACAACCAAGTGTTGGGAATCATGCACAGGAACATCTGTGTTGGCCAACCAACCAGACATAGTGGTGATTGACAAGGGAAAGAAAACCGCAGTTGTGATCGATGTGGCAATGTGTGAATGTCCTTGAGTGGTCCAGTCAGAGCCCAGACCTGAAGCCGACTGAACATCTCTGAAGAGATCTGAAAATGTCTGTGCACCGACGCTCCACATCCAACCTGATGGAGCTTGAGAGGTGCTGCTAAAAGGAATGGACCAAACTGCCCAAAGATAGGTGCACCAAGCTTGTGGCATCATATTCAAGAAGACTTGAGGCTGTAATTGTTGCCAAAGGTGTATCAACAAAGTATTGAGCAAAGGCTGTGAATACTTATGTACATGTGATTTCTTAGTTTTTAATTTTAATAAATTGGCAAAAACCACCAGATGGTGATCAATTGACAGCTCTGCCCCTCTCTTCACACGAGTGTCCAGAACATGTAACCTCAGATCAGATGATACAATCACAAGCACCTAGGGTGCTCTGGTACCATGTACACTTATGAGCATCCTTATGTTCGAACATGGTGTTCATTATGGACAGTCCATGACTAACACAGGCGTCCAATAACAAACGACTGCTGGGGTTTAGATCAGGGAGGCCGTTCCTCCCACTCACACCTCTCCAGGTGTCTCTGTCACTGCCCACGTGCAAGTCCCCCAGCAGAACAATGGAGCCTCCCCCCAGAGGCCCATTCAGGACTCCATCCAGGGACTCCAAGAATGTCGAGGTCTGAACTGGTGTTCGGTACATACACACAAACATCAGTCAAAGCCCCACCTGAAGGCGCTGGGCGGCGACCCTCTCATCTGCTGGGTAAACTACAATGTAGCAGTGCTCAGCCGGGGACTCATAAGTATCTCCACACCCAGCCACTGCCTCACACCCTGGCTAACTCCAGAGAAGAACAAGGTCCAACCTCGAGCAAGGAGAGTGGTTCTGGAGCCGAGGCTGTGGGTGGAGGTGAGGCCCACCAGATCTAACTGGTAGTGTCCACCTCCCACACAAGCTCCGGCTCCTTCCCCACAGTGAGGTGACACTCCACTCACCCAGAGCTCACCTCTGCCAGCCGGGTCTCGTCCGTAGAGGCTCTCAACTTTCACTGCCACCTGTGGGACAGCACACCTGACCCCAGCGGTTCCCCTGCAGATGGTGAGCCCACAGGATGGAGATGGAACATCCACATTGCCTTTATGGGCTGGCTGAGCTGGACACGGAGCCCAGCCTGGTAGCTGGGCTCCGTGTCCAGCTCAGCCACCAGGCACTCGCTGACGGGTCCTCTGTCCAGGTCCTCTGTCCAAGTCCTCTGTTCAGGTCCTCTGTCCAGGCCTTGCTCCAGATGGGCCCTGGGCTTCCTCCGGGCTGGGTCACGTTCACTCTCCCTTGTTTGTCCATGGAGTCTTTGTGGACCAGTTTTAGTCTGGCCCCTTGCCTGAGATCAGTTTGGCAGACCAGGAGCATGAAGGCTCCAGACAACACAGCTCTCAGGGTCATGAGGTGCACAAACATCTCCACCAACGATAAGGTGACGGTTCCCAGAGAGGCGTTATGAGTAAATAATGAGTTTTGTCTGTATTCATGCAGTCCTCAGAAGACGTATTTTTAGTGATGGGAAACCTTTTGGGTTCTTTTCCTCCTATTTGATGATTATTCTTCATCTTTAAGTCTTACTGGTGTTTGTATTCTGTCTGCAGAATCAGGAAAAAAAAACACAGTCAGACATCATTTCTGCAACTGTTTTACCTTTTGTTCCTGTCGGAGTTTCAAATCTGCTGTTTTGCTTTGATGTTTGTTTGTGGCTTCCTTTTGAAATTAATTAGAGGTCAAGAAACTCGTTCACCCACACACACACAGAAACACACACAGAAACACACACACACACGCACACACACACACACACACACACACACACAAAAACACACAGAAACACACACAGACACACACACACAGAAACACACACACAGAAACACACACACACACAGAAACACACACACACAGAAACACACACACACACACACACACACACACACACACACAGAAACACACACAGAAACACACACACACACACAGAAACACACACACACACAGAAACACACACAGACACACACACACAGAAACACACACACAGAAACACACACACACAGAAACACACACACACACACACACACACACACACACACACACACACACACACACACACACACACACACAGAAACACACACAGAAACACACACACACACGCACACACACACACACACACACACACACACAAAAACACACAGAAACACACACAGACACACACACACACACAGAAACACACACACAGAAACACACACACACACAGAAACACACACACACAGAAACACACACACACACACACACACACACACACACAGAAACACACACAGAAACACACACACACACACAGAAACACACACACACACAGAAACACACACAGACACACACACACAGAAACACACACACAGAAACACACACACACAGAAACACACACACACACACACACACACACACACACACACACACACACACACACACACACACACACACACAACACACACAGAAACACACAGAAACACACACACAGAAACACACACACACACACACACACACACACACAGAAACACACACAGAAACACACACAGACACACACACACAGAAACACACACAGAAACACACACACACAGAAACACACACACACACACAGAAACACACACAGACACACACAAACACACACACAGAAACACATACACACACACAAACACACACACACAGAAACACACACACAGAAACACACACACATACACACAAACACACACAGAACACACACACACACACACACACACAGAAACACACACAAACACACACACAGAAACATACACACAGAAACACACACAGAAACAAACACAAACACACACACAGAAACACACAGAAACACACACACAGAAACATACACACAGAAACACACACAGAAACAAACACAAACACACACACAGAAACACACAGAAACACACACACAGAAACATACACACAGAAACACACACACAGAAACAAACACACACACACACACACACACACACACAAGAACAGACAGAAACAGAGAGACACACACACACACACACACAGAGTAACAATTTAAATTTATTTTCATTTATATAGCGCCAAATCACAACAGAGTTGCTTCAAGCTGCTTCACACAGGTAAGGTCTAACCTTACCAACCCCCAGAGCAACAGTGGTAAGGAAAAACTCCCTCTGTGGAAGAAACCTCAAGCAGACCAGACTCCAAGGGGTGACCCTCTGCTTGGGCCATTATATAGACACAAATTACAAAATGAATACACAGGAATTTTTTCTGGTGCACAGGACAGGAGGGTTACAGAAACAGACACTACACCCATCTCTGGATGGAGCTGCACCTCAAACAGAGAGAAAAAACAGAATCAGGCATCAGAAAGACAAAAAATACTGTAGAATTTGTCAGCATTAAACAACAAGAAAAACAGAGAAATACTAAGGTGATCGCCAGCCACTAGCCCTAAGCTTCACTAACAGACACAGAATTTAGAAAAAGTTGAGGCTGCGGCCCACTCCAATTACTAACATGAATTAAAAGAGTAAAAACTGTAAAACAAAACTATACCAGTATGCTAGTCATATGAAAGGGAAAATAAGTGCGTCTTAAGTCTGGACTTGAAAGTCTCCACAGAATCTGACTGTTTTATTGATACAGGGAGATCATTCCACAGAACAGGGGCACGATAAGAGAAAACTCTGTGACCCAAAGACTTCTTATTCACCTTAGGGACACAAAGTAGTCCTGCACCCTGAGAACGTAAAGCCCGGGCCGGTACGTAAGGTTTAATTAGGTCAGCTAGGTAGGGAGGTGCCAGCCCATGAATAATTTTATAGGTTAGTAGCAGAACCTTAAAATCTGATCTCACTGGGACAGGAAGCCAGTGAAGAGACGCCAAAATGGGTGTAATGTGGTCAAACGTTCTGCTTCATGTCAAAAGTCTGGCTGCAGCATTTTGAACCAATTGGAGACCCCTAATGCTAGACTGCAGTAAACCACAAAATAGAACATTGCAGTAGTCCAATCTAGAAGAGATAAATGCATGGATCAGCGTCTCAGCATCAGCCATAGACAGGATGGGACGAATCTTCGCTATATTTCGCAGGTGGAAGAAAGCAGTCCTAGTAATATTTCTAATGTGGAGGTCAAAGGACAACGAAGGAGTCAAAATTACCCCAAGGTTCCTCACTTTGTCAAGTGTGTATGGCACATGAGCCGAGGCTAAGAAACACAGACACACATGGAAACACACACAGAGACAGACCCCCCCCCCCCCCCCCCCCCCCCCCCCCCCACACACACACACACACTGGGCTCCCGGCGGGTCTTTGATGGGATTGACTGTGTAGATGCTGCGTTCAGGGTTGTGGGAAGTCAGATTTCTGCTTTGGTCCCGGGGTGCTGCTCTGGTGGCGTCTGGTCTGATTCCCTAAAATAACTCTCTGGTGGCAGTTTGGGACAAACTGGAGTGATGGTTTGAAATGTTTCAAACTATAAAACAACTTTTAATTGTTTTTTTGTTTTTTTTCAGCTCAGTGTTACCATGTACACGCTGTGACCTCTGACCTTTTGTCTCAGTAACTGGTCATGAAGCTGATTTCAGGAATGAAAAAAAAACTGTAAAGTTAAGAACAAAACTCTGAGGAATTTGCTGAAAGTATGAAAACAAATCACAATAGAAATACTACCACAGTACCAGTTTTTTTTTTTACTAGTACAATGAATACCAGTGTTACAATAAAATACAGTATTAAAGTATCAATGAGAAGAATAAGTATTTCTGTATATGATACCTGTATGAAGCCAAATACATACAACAAATAAAAGTATCAGTACAAGCATGTAACAACCGCAGTACAACAATTTGTATTTATATATTTCATAGTTGTATGAGACAGAATATTTGTAGTATCAGTACTAATAGTAGTTGTAGCAGCAGGAGTTAAACTAAAACCAGAAGTAGTAGTATCAAGTAGTACTCAAAGTAATGATTGTGTTGTTAATGACAAGTATACGTCTGATACTACTACTGTTGTTGTTGTTAGTAGCAGTATTAGTAGTAATGGATGGAAGGCTGTCAATAGTATTATTCTTATTCTTTAATGTCTTCATTTGTCTTTTCAATAGAAGTAGTCATAACAAAAGTATTAGCATTAGTAGCATTAGTAGTAACAGTAGTAGTACTAGTAGTAGTAGTAATATGCACTTATACAGTACTTATATAATACCTGAGTTGTAATATCAGTACTACTAGTAGATGTACATGTGATAGTAAAATTAAAAGTAACAGTACTATTAGATGTGTATCAATATGAGTAGTACTGATATAGGGAAAAATATGAGTAGCACTAGTACTGTTAGTAGTAGCAGTAGTAACATGTATGTGGTACTTCTGTAAAATGTCATAATAATATGTAAGTACTGGTGGCCAAAACTGATATTCTTTGTATGAGTAGAAGTAGTAGTAAATATAAATATAACACATATAATGTTACCTATACGGCTAAACAATACACACAAATGTATCTACGAGCAAAACTACAAAGTTACGTTTTTAAACACAGCTTAGGAACTGGATGAACGTGTCCTATGATAGAATCAACATTTCTTTCCAAGCAACCTCTTTTTTTGAGCTAGCTACACGCTAACTCTGCCATCACTGTCTTTATGAGCTGTTATCTGAACTAGATTAGATTAGATTAGATTAGATTAGATTAGATTAGATTAGCCAGACCTTTATTGATCCCTTGGGAAGACTCCCTCAGGGAAAGTGAGGTTCCAGCAGCATTGTATAGCAGCACACAGGGTAAGATGCACACAGAGTATCAAAAGTGACTGCTCGCTATTGGTTTACTGCTTACTCCTGTTCCTCTCCTTCCCCTCCTCTGTCTTCCTGTTACTCCTCCTCCCCCTGAGTGAGGAGTTGTCCAGTCTGATGGCCTGAGGGACAAAGGAGTTTTTCAATCTGTTGGTCCTGCACTTTGGAAGGAGCAGTCTGTGGCTGAAGAGGCTCCTCTGGTTGCTGATGACGGTGTGCAGAGGCTGGCTGGCATCGTCCATAATGTCCAGCTGTTTGTCCAGTGTTCTTTTCTCTGCCACATCACCACAGAGCCAGCCCACCTGATCAGTTTGTCCAGCCTGGATGTGTCCTTCCTGGATGTGCTGCGCCCCCCCCAGCACACCGTGGTGTAAATGAGGACCCTGGCTACTAGGGACTGGTAGAACCTCCACAGGAGTTTCCTGCAGATGTTAAACGACTGCAGCCTTCTCAGGAAGTCCAGCCTGCTCTGTCCCTTCCTGTCCAGGTGGTTGGTGTGGGTTGTCCAGCCAAAGCCTGAGGTACTTGTAGGGATCCACAGCCTCCATCTCAGCTCCCTGGATCAGAACTGGTCACGGTCTTGATCTGGACTTCCCAAAGTCAATGATCAGCTCCTTTGTCTTTGAGGTGTTGAGCTGTAGATGGTTTGTGTCCCTCACTAGGCTCCTGTAGTCCTCCTCTCTGTCATCTCTGACTCATCCAACAATGGCTGTATCATCTGTAAACGTCTGAATGTGACACAGCTTAGAGTTGTAGCAGAAGTCTGAGGTGTACAGTGTGAAGAGAAGAGGGGCCAGCACCGTGCCCTGGGGTGCTAGGCAAGCTAGCTCCATTCCTGTTTCAACAATAAGATAATAATTACTGGAAGGGAATTAATTTTGTGTTTCAGCTGACATGTATTAGGAACAACTAGTACTCTGGAAGCTGAGAATTTTATTGCCGAGCTCGGCCCATGTGTGTCACTGTCCACGTGATTACAGTTACACGACATGTTTGTCATATTAAATCTGGAGTGATTAAAGCTGAAGGTTTTAGCCATGCTAATGCTCCCCAGAAGTGTTTACTGAAAAAGAAGTCTGAAGGACCTAAATGAGATGGTGAGATGCTGAGGAGCTTCACTCGTTCATGTCCCTGATATATTTGTATTAATAATAATAATAACTCTCGCCAACATCTTAGTTCTTATTATTATTAACGAGTGGATCTGGATCCAAATCCAGATCATCATCTGAACGGTTTCTCTTATGACGGCAAATATTTCCTGCAGGTTTCATCAAAATGAGATTAATAAATGTTGGAATAATCCGTCTGAAAAACAAAGTGTGGGAAGAAGAATGACAGTTTTAAAACCGAGCAGGGATCAGAGTCAGTGGGGCTGTTTCATTCATTCATTATTTAATATGTCACCAAATAACAACAACAACAGCAATAATAATGATAATATAATAATAATATTTCACTGAGGTTAATATTTCTGCTCTCTCTCTCTCTCTCTCTGTTTCTCTCTCTCTCTCTCTCTCTCTCTCTCTTTCTGTGGGTGTTGAACCTGCCTGTGTTTGGTATTCCGTGCAGAAAGCCTCCCACGCCCCGTGTGTCCGCCCACGCACAGATTTGCGTCACGCAGGGAGCAGCGTGGGCGAGAGAGAGAGACAGAGAGACAGAGAGAGAGAGCGAGAGAGAGAGAAAGAGAGAGAGAGAGAGGCTATCCTACAATATTCTGCAGCTGCGTCAAAGTGCACACACTTCAGCAAAGACGAAGCGGAAATGATGGAGAGGACCTCCAAAATAAATGTTAATTACAGACGTCATTAAAAACATTCTACACATAAAAGGTATTTTCACACTCTGTATAATTGTGTGTGTGTGTGTGTGTGTGTGCGTGCGTGTGTATATAAAAGACAATTTATAAAGTAATGTAAAAGTTTAAAAAGTATTAAAAGTATGAAAACGTGTAACAAATAGCAGTAACTGACATTACAGTGCAATTTACAGAACAAAAGAAAAAAATGTAAAACATTTCTAAAACATTTAAAATCATATGAGAGAGAAATTAGGAGAATTTAAATGTCTATTTTCCTTTGATCCTTTTTTTCCTTTTTGCTCTGACTCATGGTTTCATTTACAGACTTTTATGACATTTTTGTAATTTCTTGTGTTTGCATTTTAATTGAAACTATGAACCTTTAAGTTGGATCTGTGGAAATTTGTTTCCACCAAGGCAAAAAAAAAAAAAATAATAAAAAATATATATATATATATATATATATATATATATATATATATATATATATATATATATATATATATATATATATATATATATATATATATATATTACAGTAGTATCATAAATATAAAGTTAAGTCATTATTTGCAAAGTCATAACAGTAATATTTAAAAATTGAGAAAGCTATCTTATAATCGTATACTACAATTATTTTTGTAATATGACAAACAGCATATCATAATAATTTTGTCTCATAAATGTGTCTATCTCATGAATCTGGACAAGCATATTTCATAGTCATGTCAAAGATGTGATATTTCTTTGAAACTCTGACTTAGATGTCACAATTATGACATTTTTAACATGATTCAACATCCCGTTATAATGTGAAAACACTAAATGGCTTTAATTACTTCGCCCGCGTGGCATTGCTATACTGCGCGTGCTTTTATTTTGACAGGGTCTTCCTGAAGTGTCTTTGCTGTGGTGCGTGTGGTTTGAAAGTGGTGTGAGCGGACCCACACGCACGCTCACACATTCACACGCACGCACAGACTCACAGAGAGGAAAAAAACCCGCACCAAAAGACGCACGAAGGTCAGCGGCTTTTACCGACAAACTGCGCCTTTTTCTCTCTGACGGACAAAGAGAGAACAAGTTTCCAAAAAATAAGCAAAAGAATTTGGTTCTGTTCCGTCCGCGCACAGAACCGAGTGCGTTCCGGCTTTATTTTTTTTTTCATTGAATCCTAGAAATTAGTTATAAAATTGTAATTTGTCACTTTAAATAGAATTTTTCGGTTTGCGCACAGCCGCCGCGGATCTTTGAGGATTTGTGTGATTTTTGCGTTCAGGTTTGTGTGGACACGGAGAACCGGACCGGGACCAGAGGGGGCACAACCTCATCCAGGTAAGACCCAGAACCCGCCTGCTCTCATCCAGATCCGCGTTCCAGTCGAATTTAGTGGGAAAAAGTCAAAGTGACGCCGAGTGCGCGTCACATGTGCGCCGATAACAAACAAACAAACAAATTATTACAGTGAATTAGAGCTTTTACACACGTTAACCATACACGCGCACATGCACGCGCGTTTGCCTTCCTGCTGCTGCCACTAAGTGATGACTACATTATTTATAACATTATTTATTCCGTTTGTTTCTTGTGAATCACAGTGTTTTTGTACTGCTTTATGACGTACTACAGTATTAATACAGCTCGTGTGTATTTATACTGCACGTGGATATACATCTGTTAAAATAATCATCCTCTCAGTTTGTCAAATTAAAAAAGCTTTCAAGTTCTTCTGCAATGCAAAATAACAACTAAATGATCACTTTTACAGCCATTTGTCTTTAGAAATGTCTTTGGAAAGAACAACATCACTGGTTCAAATAATTCAGTCATAAAGAAACGCAGATAAAAGACAGAGCAGGCCTCAAAAGGTCAGTCAGAGTGCACGCAGGACAGCGGCGAGGAAGACATGAGACACCCACCCACAACCCGGACACACCCACAACCCGGAGACATCCACAACCCGGACACACCCACAACCCAGACACACCCACAACCCAGACACACCCACAACCCGGAGACATCCACAACCCGGAGACATCAACAACCCAGACACACCCACAACCCGGAGACATCCACAACCCAGACACACCCACAACCCGGAGACATCCACAACCCGGAGACATCAACAACCCAGACACACCCACAACCCGGAGACATCCACAACCCAGACACACCCACAACCCGGAGACATCCACAACCCGGAGACATCAACAACCCAGACACACCCACAACCCGGAGACATCCACAACCCAGACACACCCACAACCCGGAGACATCCACAACCCGGAGACATCCACAACCCAGACACACCCACAACCCGGAGACATCCACAACCCGGAGACATCAACAACCCAGACACACCCGCAACCCGGAGACATCCACAACCCGGAGACATCCACAACCCAGACATACCCACAACCCGGAGACATCCACAACCCAGACACACCCACAACCCGGAGACATCCACAACCCGGAGACATCCACAACCCAGACACACCCACAACCCGGAGACATCCAATACCCGGAGACATCCACAACCCAGACACACCCACAACCCGGAGACATCCACAACCCGGACACACCCACAACCCGGACACACCCACAACCCAGACACACCCACAACCCGGACACACCCACAACCCAGAGACACCCACAACCCGGGCACACCCACAACCCGGACACACCCACAAACCAGAGACACCCACAACCCGGAGACATCCACAACCCGGACACACCCACAACCCGGACACACCCACAATCCGGAGACATCCACAACCCGGACACACCCACAACCCGGAGACATCTACAACCCGGACACACCCACAAACCAGACACACCCACAAACCAGAGACACCCACAACCCGGGCACACCCACAACCCAGAGACATCCACAACCCGGGCACACCCACAAACCAGAGACATCCACAACCCGGGCACACCCACAAACCAGAGACACCCACAACCCGGGTACACCCACAAACCAGAGACATCCACAACCCAGGCACACCCACAAACCAGAGACATCCACAACCCGGGCACACCCACAAACCAGAGACACCCACAATCCCTGACACACCCACAATCCCTGACACACCCACAATCCCGAGACACCCACAACCCAGTGACACCGACATTCCTGATGCACCCACAACCCAAAGACACCCACAATCCTGAGACACCCACAACCCAAAGACACCCACAACCCAGTGACACCGACATTCCTGATACACTCACAACCCAGAGACACCCACAATCCCCAGACACCCACAACCCAGAAACACCCACAACCCCAACACACCCAAAACCTGAGACACCCACAACCCCAACACAACCACAACCCATAGACAGCTCCAAGCTCCAGTGGCTGTGACTGGAGAGACTGTGCAGATCAATTTTTTTGTGTTTGCAGAATGTATTACAGAAACACTTTATGATGAAAGAGAATAAGATGAGAAATCTACATTAGACTTTGCCAGAAGACACGACAAACAGAGTAAGTAATATCAGTTATCAAGTTGTTCACCAATGAATATGGCTTTATACAACCTGAAGAAAACATACGTGACACCGGTGGGAAATACACACATGGAACAAGAGGTGAAGCTCTTAACAGCCAGTATATTTTACGTCCACTAATGCTTCAGCTGAACTGTGCTGTTTCTTTTTTTTTCTCCCTTGTTTCAGAAGCCATAACTGGCAACTGTCTTCTAGTGTTAGCGGAGGTTAGCCTGTAAGCTCGCCGTTGTGCTGATAATCATTTGAGTACATTTGTTTAATGAAGCTGCTGTAAATGAAGAAATCATCAAAAATTCATCAAAATATCGACGTAAATTGCGAAGGTGTTTTGCTTCCAAGCGCTGTTTTCTAAGTGAGGCAGAAAGAATTGTACGTGACACCTGATTGGCTGATTACTCAGGTCAAATCAAATCAATCAAATCAATTTTATTTATATAGCGCCAAATCACAACAAACAGTTGCCCCAAGGCGCTTTATATTGTAAGGCAAAGCCATACAATAATTACAGAAAAACCCCAACGGTCAAAACGACCCCCTGTGAGCAAGCACTTGGCGACAGTGGGAAGGAAAAACTCCCTTTTAACAGGAAGAAACCTCCAGCAGAACCAGGCTCAGGGAGGGGCAATCTTCTGCTGGGACTGGTTGGGGCTGAGGGAGAGAACCAGGAAAAAGACATGCTGTGGAGGGGAGCAGAGATCAATCACTAATGATTAAATGCAGAGTGGTGCATACAGAGCAAAAAGAGAAAGAAACACTCAGTGCATCATGGGAACCCCCCAGTAGTCTAAGTCTATAGCAGCATAACTAAGGGATGGTTCAGGGTCACCTGATCCAGCCCTAACTATAAGCTTTAGCAAAAAGGAAAGTTTTAAGCCTAATCTTAAAAGTAGAGAGGGTGTCTGTCTGCCTGATCTGAATTGGGAGCTGGTTCCACAGGAGAGGAGCCTGAAAGCTGAAGGCTCTGCCTCCCATTCTACTCTTACAAACCCTAGGAACTACAAGTAAGCCTGCAGTCTGAGAGCGAAGCGCTCTATTGGGGTGATATGGTACTATGAGGTCCCTAAGATAAGATGGGACCTGATTATTCAAAACCTTATAAGTAAGAAGAAGAATTTTAAATTCTATTCTGGAATTAACAGGAAGCCAATGAAGAGAGGCCAATGTGGGTGAGATATGCTCTCTCCTTCTAGTCCCCGTCAGTACTCTAGCTGCAGCATTTTGAATTAACTGAAGGCTTTTCAGGGAACTTTTAGGACAACCTGATAATAATGAATTACAATAGTCCAGCCTAGAGGAAATAAATGCATGAATTAGTTTTTCAGCATCACTCTGAGACAAGACCTTTCTAATTTTAGAGATATTGTGCAAATGCAAAAAAGCAGTCCTACATATTTGTTTAATATTCGCATTGAATGACATATCCTGATCAGAAATGACTCCCAAGATTTCTCACAGTATTACTAGAGGTCAGGGTAATGCCATCCAGAGTAAGGATCTGGTTAGACACCATGTTTCTAAGATTTGTGGGGCCAAGTACAATAACTTCAGTTTTATCTGAGTTTAAAAGCAGGAAATTAGACATCATCCATGTCTTTATGTCTGTAAGACAATCCTGCAGTTTAGCTAATTGGTGTGTGTCCTCTGGCTTCATGGATAGATAAAGCTGGGTATCATCTGCGTAACAATGAAAATTTAAGCAATGCTGTATAATAATACTGCCTAAGGAAAGCATGTATAAAGTGAATAAAATTGGTCCTAGCACAGAACCTTGTGGAACTCCATAATTAACCTTAGTCTGTGAAGAAGATTCCCCATTTACATGAACAAATTGTAATCTATTAGATAAATATGATTCAAACCACCGCAGCGCAGTGCCTTTAATACCTATGGCATGCTCTAATCTCTAATAAAATTTTATGGTCAACAGTATCAAAAGCAGCACTGAGGTCTAACAGAACAAGCACAGAGATGAGTCCACTGTCTGAGGCCATAAGAAGATCATTTGTAACCTTCACTAATGCTGTTTCTGTACTATGATGAATTCTAAAACCTGACTGAAACTCTTCAAATAGACCATTCCTCTGCAGATGATCAGTTAGCTGTTTTACAACTACCCTTTCAAGAATTTTTGAGAGAAAGGAAGGTTGGAGATTGGCCTATAATTAGCTAAGATAGCTGGGTCAAGTGATGGCTTTTTAAGTAATGGTTTAATTACTGCCACCTTAAAAGCCTGTGGTACATAGCCAACTAATAAAGACAGATTGATCATATTTAAGATCGAAGCATTAATTAATGGTAGGGCTTCCTTGAGAAGCCTGGTAGGAATGGGGTCTAATAGACATGTTGATGGTTTGGAGGAAGTAACTAATGAAAATAACTCAGACAGAACAATCGGAGAGAAAGAGTCTAACCAAATACCGGCATCACTGAAAGCAGCCAAAGAGAACGATATGTCTTTGGGGTGGTTATGAGTAATTTTTTCTCTAATAGTTAAAATTTTATTAGCAAAGAAAGTCATGAAGTCATTACTAGTTAAAGTTAAAGGAATACTCGGCTCAATAGAGCTCTGACTCTTTGTCAGCCTGGCTACAGTGCTGAAAAGAAACCTGGAGTTGTTCTTATTTTCTTCAATTAGTGATGAGTAGTAAGATGTCCTAGCTTTACGGAGGGCTTTTTTATAGAGCAACAGACTCTTTTTCCAGGCTAAGTGAAGATCTTCTAAATTAGTGAGACGCCATTTCCTCTCCAACTTACGGGTTATCTGCTTTAAGCTGCGAGTTTGTGAGTTATACCACGGAGTCAGGCACTTCTGATTTAAAGCTCTCTTTTTCAGAGGAGCTACAGCATCCAAAGTTGTCCTCAATGAGGATATAAAACTATTGACGAGATAATCTATCTCACTCACAGAGTTTAGGTAGCTACTCTGCCCTGTGTTGGTATATGGCATTGGAGAACATAAAGAAGGAATCATATCCTTAAACCTAGTTACAGCGCTTTCTGAAAGACTTCTACTGTAATGAAACTTATTCCCCACTGCTGGGTAGTCCATCAGAGTAAATGTAAATGTTATTAAGAAATGATCAGACAGAAGGGGGTTTTCAGGGAATACTGTTAAGTCTTCAATTTCCATACCATAAGTCAGAACAAGATCTAAGGTATGATTAAAGTGGTGGGTGGACTCATTTACATTTGGTAAATGAGTCCACCCACCACCTGGTACAGGTGGTATGAAAAATATTACCCGTCCGCGAAAAGGGTGTATTGCTATTTATTCTTTAGTGTTTTATCCAATCATATTGGCGTATAATTTTAGGTATATGATAATGTGTTCATAATTTATACTGATCAAACTCAGAAATAGTCTTGTTTACATCTTCTGACATAGTTAAACACAACTGGCTGTAAAAGTGATCATTCATTTGTGTTATATTAATGGTGATTAGTGCCAAGGCCAAACATTACATTATAGTTTTTTGACTTTTTATTTATTTGATATGTTGTCAAAGTGAATGAGTTTTTGTCAACATTTATTTATACTGTACTTCTTTTTATGCTATATACACTATAAATGTATACTATATGTGTACACTTTATTTATTATTAATTTTATTTTTGCCACAGCTGCAGACTTTTCATTATCAATGAATCTGTATTTTCATTTTTCAGTTGAAACATCAAGCCTATAACATATCAAAGTCAATGTTTTTTTCAAAACTCAGTTTAACAGTTAAAAAACAAAAACTGTTGAATTATATAAAAGTTAGATTTGGTCTTCAGCAAAATCTTTGTAAACAAGGGCTTTACAAAGGATTCAAAACTCCGTTCCTCGGTGTTTTGAGTATTCTGTCAGTAATTTACAATACAGACAAAAAGATTGATCCATTCATTAATTCTGGTTTTCCTTATCCACATGTATAGTTCGTCATGTGTTTGGCCACGTAATGAGCATCATGTTTCTCCCTGCAGTTGATATCTTGTTAGCTGATGCTAATGTGAAGACAGACACGTCTGTTGCGTTTTTGTTTTTTGGCTGATCTGGTGCATCAAAGTTAGCCAGAGTCTAACCTGTTCATCATCATTATCTGCTCTGTTAATCTGGTGAGTTACAAGATGAAAATCCTTATTGGTTTTGAGTCACTCTTTACACAAAGCTGAAATGGACTCACTCACTCACTCACCCGCTCATCTACATTTCTGCTGCTGCCTCACGCTGTGTCCAGCACTGGAAACATATTGTTAATCATTGGATGTTTGTTTGTTGGTTATTTGTGTTTGTGTGTCGTGTCTGTGTCAGAAAACAAAACTCGTTTAACTGGCTCAGTGAAGCAGGATTCATTTAAGGCCTGTTGTTAAAAAACACAGTTATTTCAGTCAGATAAGATCACAGAAGTGAATCCTGCTTTGATGTCGTCAACAGCAGACTGTAAAACCCCTTAACATAGACTGAATCACACACCGTCCACGCGCCTTCAGTTTCTCTGCATACATGTTGCTAAGTCCACTATTAGCTTCAACACTTTAAGGTTTTTATAAAACTGTTAAACAGTTAAAACTGTTTAACAGTTTTATAAAAACCTGACTGCACAAAGAAAACATTTATTTGTAAGACAAATGTGAACAACAATGATAATTTTTGAAAAACCCATTTTCTTCACCTATTTGTTAATTTCTAATCTGGTTAACAAACTAGCTATATCTGGCTCACAAAGCATTGCTACTTAGCATGAATCATTCGCTAGCACATATTCTTTTCAGCTAACGTGTTTTTCAATTCATGTTAGGCTGATGCTTAATGAGTGATTTTACTACCAAAAAAGAACATTACAGTCACGAGATTAGATATCTGTCATGATTTTCAGATCAGCTACATGCTAATCAGCAAGCTGGTTAGCTAAGTCTTTAGCTCGCCCAGCTGCTACCCAAATAATACAGTACGAGTACTAATACAGTACTAACAGTACTACTGAGACTTGTTTCACAACATTCTATAAATATAAGATCTAATTATGAAACTGTTTGTACTTTGATTGAGCAGGATTTGATAAATCTGGATCATGTGACATGATTCGCTAACATGTAGTCACAACAATATTAAAGGATTATTAACTGAGTGAGAGGTCTGTTGGGGAAACATCAGACGAGGTGTCAGTACGGACCTCGCTGCGCGCCATCTCTGCAAAAAACATCGATGTCTGATATCCCCGTACAGGCCCCGCAAGCGAGGGTCATAATTCATTTATGATATGGCTGTTATACATACAAACACGCAAACTTACAGTATCGCTCAAATATGCTGCTGACGGCGTTGGGCTCGTTCGCTTTCTTCACCTCCATGAAGAACTTGCTAACATATGGTCCGGTCGTTAGCTGGTTAGCTTTTAATCTGTGTGTTTTTTCAGATGCTGTTTAGATACAGTTGTATGTAAAAGTTTGGGCCCCCCTGATGATTTCCATGATTTTCCTTTATAAATCATTAGTTGTTTGGATCAGAACTTTCAGTTAAATATATCATATAGCAGACAAACACACTGATATTTGAGAAGTGAAATGAAGTTTATAGGATTTACAGAAAGTGTTCAATAATTCTTTAAACAAAATTAGGCAGGTGCTTAAATTTGGGCACCCCAACAGAAAAAATACATCAATATTTAGTAGATCCTCCTTTTGCAGAAATAACAGCCTCTAAATGCTTCCTATAGTTTTCCAATGAGAGTCCGGATTCTGGCTGAAGGTATTTTGGACCATTCTTCTTTACAAAACATCTCAGGTTTGTTGGTTTCCGAGCATGGACAGCCCGCTTAAAATCACACCACAGATTTTCAATAATATTCAGGTCTGGGGACTGAGATGGCCATTCCAGAACATTGTACTTGTTCCTCTGCATGAATGAATGCCTTAGTAGATTTTGAGCAGTGTTTAGGGTTGTCGTCTTGTTGAAAGATTGAGCCCCGGTGCAACTTCAACTTTGTCACTGAGTCATGAACATTGTTCTCAAGAATCGGCTGATATTGACTGGAATCCATGTGACCCTCAACTTTAACAAGATTCCCAGTACCTGCACTGGCCACACAGCCCCACAGCATGATGGAACCACCTCCAAATTTTGCTGTAGGTAGCAAGTGTTTTTCTTGGAATGCTGTGTTCTTTTTCAGCTATGCATACCCCCCCTTCTTATGTCCAAATAACTCAATTTTAGTTTCATCAGTCCACAGCACCTTATTCCAAAATGAAGCTGGCTTGTCCAAATGTGCTTTAACATACCTCAAGTGACTCTGTTTGTGGCGTGGGCACAGAAAACGCTTCCTCTGCATTACAGCATCATACAGCATCTCCTTGTGCAAAGTGTGCTGTATAGTTGAACAATGCACAGAGACACTATCTGCAGCAAGATTATGTTGTAGGTCTTTGGAGCAGGTCTGTGGGTTGACTATGACTGTTCTCACCATCCTTCGCTTCAGCTTATCTGAGATTTTTCTTGGCCTGCCACTTCGGGCCTTAACTAGTACTGTCCCTGTGGTCTTCCATTTCTTCACTATGTTCCTCACAGTGGAATCTGACAGCTGAAATCTCTGAGATAGCTTTTTGTATCCTTCCCCTAAACCATGATGTTGAACAATCTTTGTTTTCAGGTCATTTGAGAGTTGTTTAGAGGCTCCCATATTGCCACTCATTAGAAGAGATGCAAAAAAGAGAAACATTTGCAAATAGCCACTTTAATTACCCTTCCTCATGATTGGATTCACCTGTGAAAGGAGGTCAAGGGTCAATGAGCTTACCAAACCAAATTTGTGTTCCAGTAATTAGTGCTAAATGTATTCAAATCTGTAAAATGACAAGGATGCCCAAATTTATGCACTTGCCTAATTTTGTTTAAAGAATTATTGCACACTTTCTGTAGATACTAGAAACTTCATTTCCCTTCTCAAATATCCGTGTGTTTGTCTGCTATAGGATATATTTAACTGAAATTTCTGATCCAGACAACCAATGATTTATAAAGGAAAATCATGAAAATTACCAAAGGTGACCAAACTTTTGCATACAACTGTATTTACGGAGTATCTTCATGTCCGACTTGGATTTTCTAATCGTGTTTTTAGCTTCCTGGTTTGTAAAGAAAATATGCATTGCGGACCGAGTGTCATGGAAACCGGTCTGATATGGCAAAATATCAGACCGGTAGTCAGCCAATCAGAGCGTGCGTAGCATCGCAGTCATATAATAAAAAGGGGTCATGTGTCAAAAACAGACATTATACAAATAACAAATGTTTGTGAGAGGAATGGAAAGAATATTGTTCCATCTTTTAATGAATTAAAAGATTATTTCTGTTGCACAAATGGAAAACATTCATTATTTGTTTTGTATGACACCTGAATAGATCTGTTACTGAAAATTAGACAGGTGTTTCTTCTTGGAACAGGAAGGGGACAGCAGTGGGACAGAGATGTCTATGTCCCCACAGCGGTTGACTTGTCCACTTCACTTGTAAGCTTCAAATTGTCTTACAGTGAACAGGATTTAGCTTCCTTGTATTATGGACACATTTTTACTCAAATGTTGCAGAGTCCTTCCTTGGAGCAAAACGTATGGAACCAAAATGCACGTCAGTCATACAGTGGGTTATTTTTCTATACAACAGGACAAATAATGAATACCATGTCAATCAATCAATCAATCAATTTTTTTATATAGCGCCAAATCACAACAAACAGTTGCCCCAAGGCGCTTTATATTGTAAGGCAAGGTCATACAATCCATGTGACATACAATCCACAGATCAAATGGCAAGGATCTGTTTAGGTGTTCTATAATCACATTTGTAGAAACTGCAGTGACGCATCTTCTAAAAACTATTTTCAGTTTCCCGGAAAGGGTTTTTTTTGTGTGTGTGTGCATGTTGTTTCAAATGGACAGATGCTGCTGCAAGCCACGCCCCCTCTGCCAAGAGAGGAGGAGCAGCAGTGATATCATGGCTGAAGGCTCTCCACTGATTGGACAGGGTTCAGTGCATGAATTGATGTCTGTTACATATGTCACAGAATGTTAAAACGAGCCGTTTCAGGCCTGTTGTTTGTTTATTTTACACAAACAGACTTTGAGGAAATATTCACAGATAAATGAAGATTAAAAACCAGTTTTATACCCTGTGATCACTTCAAACCAGAGATGCTAATTCAGTAGCATTTGTAGCCCAGCTTAGCTCTATTAGCCTTAGTGTCAGAAATCGTAGTTTAGCAAGTATGAAGGAGTTTAAGAGGAGTTGTGTTAATCACGGCCTTCATTCCCAGAGTCAGTCAGTCTGTCTCTGAGGCGCTGTGGACCTATTCTGGGCCAGGCAAGCCCACCTCCTACACATCCTGCAGGGGTGGAGAGCGGCATGTGGTCCTCCTGGCAGCCCGGCCGGCTGACTGACACTCCTCTGTCGGCGGCCCCCACGGGGCCTCATGTCCGAAGGAGCAAAAACAAGCCTCTGTGTCAGCGCGCTGTCATATGTGGTGCAGAAACCATCCTGATGTGATTGTTTACTCACAATCTGGCAACAAATAAAGAACAACAACACCGGTTATGGAATGTAACGACAACATGGATGCACAAACTGAGATTACACATAAAGCATGAAAATCTGTTCATCCGAAAGGCTTTGTGACAAAAAAAATCCACTCTATCTGAAATTCCCCCAAATAAAAATACTTTAAATATAAATTTATAACATGAAATTAATGACGTATGTAAAATTTGGTGTGATGGGTGTGTGTTTTTACAAATGTGTGTTTTTAATTCTTTGGATCCCTACGACAAACACCTTCTCATTTTGCCTGCACTACAACTGTACATACAGTTAAATGACAATAAAGGTTGATTTAATTTGATTTGATAACACTGACAAACATGTTCGAAGTTTGTTCCAAATGATATATATTTAATCCAGTTGCAGTTCATAAATGTTGTCATTGTTGCAGCACTGTTTCCTTATTTTACTAAACTTACAGTCTTGTTATAATCTGTTGTATAATTAGCTTGGTGCTAGCTTGGAAGCCATGCTAGCATGTACATTACACCTAACATGAGCATGACCTGAGTGCCTCCATTGTGAGTAATGCAGTACCACGGGGCTAATGTTAGCATGAAAATTCACTCACATCAAATAATATGATGTAAATGGGGGTCACATAACAAGAAACTAACAGGCTAATAGCATGAAAACATGCGCATATCACATAAGGCAATGCTAATGGGGACTGTATTAGCACAGGCTAGTGTTAGCATGAAATTTTACCAGCATTGCATAATGTGATAGCGTCACATAACGCAATGCTGGCAATACAACAATACAACAAGAGACTAACGGGTTAACATTAGCATGAAAATGTGCTTATTCCCTTACCAAAAAATAGTACTTATAAGTATATAAAAAGTAAACTAGAAGTATACTTGAAACATACTTGCATAGACTACTTTTTGGTGAGGGTTGATTGAGTATATTTTGTAAAATCAATATAAACACAGAGGTGGCTATATCAATGATACACAGATAACTCAATAGAGCATAAATGCTTATTTCCATTGTGGTCCTTGTGACTTGACAACAAAGAGCAGTTTGACTGAACATGTACAAATTGTAAGTCAGACATTAGAATTTCAATAATTAATGCAAGTAGCTATATATATATATATATATATATATATATACACACTCAACAAAAATATAAACGCAACACTTTTGGTTTTGCTCCCATTTCGTATGAGATGAACTCAAAGATCTAAAACTTTTTCCACATACACAATATCACCATTTTCCTCAAATATTGTTCACAAACCAGTCTAAATCTGTGATAGTGAGCACTTCTCCTTTGCTGAGATAATCCATCCCACCTCACAGGTGTGACATATCAAGATGCTGATTAGACACCATGATTAGTGCACAGGTGTGCCTTAGACTGCCCACAATAAAAGGCCACTCTGAAAGGTGCAGTTTTATCACACAGCACAATGCCACAGATGTCGCAAGATTTGAGGGAGCGTGCAATTGGCATGCTGACAGCAGGAATGTCAACCAGAGCTGTTGCCCGTGTATTGAATGTTCATTTCTCTACCATAAGCCATCTCCAAAGGTGTTTCAGAGAATTTGGCAGTACATCCAACCAGCCTCACAACCGCAGACCACGTGTAACCACACCAGCCCAGGACCTCCACATCCAGCATGTTCACCTCCAAGATCGTCTGAGACCAGCCACTCGGACAGCTGCTGAAACAATCGGTTTGCATAACCAAAGAATTTCTGCACAAACTGTCAGAAACCGTCTCAGGGAAGCTCATCTGCATGCTCGTCGTCCTCATCGGGGTCTCGACCTGACTCCAGTTCGTCGTCGTAACCGACTTGAGTGGGCAAATGCTCACATTCGTTGGCATTTGGCACGTTGGAGAGGTTGGCAATGTGGATCGAGTGGCCCATGGTGGCGGTGGGGTTATGGTATGGGCAGGCGTCTGTTATGGACGAAGAACACAGGTGCATTTTATTGATGGCATTTTGAATGCACAGAGATACCGTGACGAGATCCTGAGGCCCATTGTTGTGCCATACATCCAAGAACATCACCTCATGTTGCAGCAGGATAATGCACGGCCCCATGTTGCAAGGATCTGTACACAATTCTTGGAAGCTGAAAATGTCCCAGTTCTTGCATGGCCGGCATACTCACCGGACATGTCACCCATTGAGCATGTTTTGGATGCTCTGGACCGGCGTATACGACAGCGTGTACCAGTTCCTGCCAATATCCAGCAACTTCGCACAGCCATTGAAGAGGAGTGGGCCAACATTCCACAGGCCACAATTGACAACCTGATCAACTCTACGCGAAGGAGATGTGTTGCACTGCATGAGGCAAATGGTGGTCACACCAGATACTGACTGGTATCCCCCCCCCCCAATAAAACAAAACTGCACCTTTCAGAGTGGCCTTTTATTGTGGGCAGTCTAAGGCACACCTGTGCACTAATCATGGTGTCTAATCAGCATCTTGATATGGCACACCTGTGAGGTGGGATGGATTATCTCAGCAAAGGAGAAGTGCTCACTATCACAGATTTAGACTGGTTTGTGAACAATATTTGAGGGAAATGGTGATATTTTGTATGTGGAAAAAGTTTTAGATCTTTGAGTTCATCTCATACAAAATGGGAGCAAAACCAAAAGTGTTGCATTTATATTTTTGTTGTGTGTGTGTGTGTGTATATATATATATATATATATATATATATATATATATATATATATAAAGTAACAGCTGAGTGGATCCTTGTCATTTGATTGGTGAGTTGTATGTCACATGACATGGATTATTCATACTATTTGCCGTTGTGCAATAGTTCTTTTTTTAGCATGCAGTTTGGTACTATATGAAACGTGGTATTGCACGTCCTGACCACCGTGCATGCTCACACTACCGGGGGCGGCGTTTAGCTAAACATAGTGGAGTTTGTTTTGCTGCCAGACAACAATTTGAAGGAGCTGATTGACGCTGCTGATTCTTCTTGTAACAAACAAACAAACAAACAAATCCACGCCGTGAGCTATCTGGAGGCATGAAGAGCTGTTAGGATGAAAAGCTGGATAAATTTCTGATGTGATTTTTTTGCTGGAGTGAGGAAGGCAGACGGCAGTCTGTACACAAAGTCAGTGGACGCCATCACGGACTACTGAGAACAATTTTGGACTTCTATTTAAAGTTCTCTATCTCTGTAGAAGTGTAGACAACAAATTTAGCACTGAGATTTGGACTAGAAAACAAAGGACTAGAACATAGGCTCGTCTTTTAAAACTTACTGCAAAAACAAAAAACGTACTGCACGTCTTAATTTTATGTGTTGCCTAAAACATGAGAATCTAACAATGTGTGGTATTTTATTTTGAAAGGCTGACGCCACACTTTTTATGCTGAATGTTTGACACTTTCTAAATTCTTGTCAATTATTCACTCACTAACTAAAATTGGACCTTTTCTGCTGGAAAACTGAGATTTTCTAATTAGTCGCCAGACAACAATTTTCCAAAAATAATTCAGTAGAAATGTGACACCCTGTTTCAATGCAGAAACAAGCAGATTAATTTAAAAATTCCTACAGTGTTATTATTATTATTATTTATTTTATAATGTATTTCTTTATTTGTCTCAGTGATTTCAGACATCTGAACTGTGTGTGTTGATGAAGGACTTTGTGGTTCTCAGCAGGAATCTTCTCTCCATCAGTCGTCTTGTGACTGAAGCCACTTTTGTGAATCTTAAAATAAAAATGAAATGAAATGAAAATAAGTTTTTATTAGTCAAAGGTTTAAAGTGTTTAAACCCACAGCATGAATGTGTCGAGAGGATTTACAGTTTGTGAAACACTTTCAGTGCGAAGCTGTTTTATGATTTTACACAATAAGAGCTGAAAATAATGAACTGTATTAAAATGATTGAATCCCTTGTTTTGTGTTTATTTGTTTCATCTTTTCATCGTTCTAGACAATGCATGATAAAACGTTTTTTAAACTGCTTGAAACCTGTTTTAAACTGGTTTAAACCAGATACAGTATCCTGCTATTTTTACTGGCTTAAATGTGTTAAACCACTTAATGTGTTTAAATTAGAAGTCATTTGGTTCTGAACGGTTGGATTCCTGATTTTAAAGTGGATTGAGTGCAGCTATTTTAAACTCATTTAAACTGGTTACATTCCAGATTAGTAAGACCCTTCGGCTGCTCCCTTGTTTGCACCCGGGTCACCACAGCAGATCCAAGGTGGATCTGCATGTTGATTTGGCACAAGTTTTATACTGGATGCCCTTGCTGATGCAACTCCATGTTACTTGGAGTTACCTCAAACCACATGAAGTACTTTAAAACATTTAGGACAGCAGTTTAGAGGTTTTATGGTTTTATGATGCATATTATCCAAAATGTCTTAAATGTTTGAAAGTACTTCATGTGGTTTGAGGTAATCTGGTTTGAAATACTGGCACACTGAAGTCCAGCTTAAAGTGCTTTACACTGCAGGTGTTTTCAAGTGGTTTTGAGACTGGAACACAGTAGGTCAGATGATCTAATCCCAGGTGCTGAAGTGCCGTTTAGCAGAACACTTAGGCCTTGTCCACACGGAAACTGAGCTGTCCCTATAAGACCTTTTTCTTTTTTGTTTTCAAAAAGCGTTCCATAAACACGGTACGGTTTCAAGAAATATCTACATCCACACGAAAATGCTCAAACTGCCTAAAAACGCTGTAATATATATGCCAGACATGTATGTGGTGCTGTAGCTCTTCCACAAAAAATGGATAAGACGACGTGGAGTGTGCACATAACCGGCGTAAGGAGCTAATCCGTGTAGCAGCAGAAGCAAGAACTGTGGCACACAGAGTAAATATGAAGACTTTTAATCTGACCTTTTGCATATTTTCTTGTGGATTCCTCATCATAGCCGAAAACTGCTGGAAAAGAACTAATTCCTAATTGTGGAGTTGCTTGTGAGTAAATAAAGAAGTCCCTCTGTGTTTGTCTGCTCCAGGTGCATTTCTCAACCTGAGCTGGAGGACGCTAATGCTTTGTCCCACCAACAAGAAGAAAAATGAACTTATTTTAAAAGGCGAAAGTCCTTTCTGCAATTATTGTGTTCATGTCACAATGGTTCGGGCATTTACCACAGCCATCCTTTGTCTCTTCAGCATTCTGCTAGCGACAAAAATAAATCCCATGAAGGATCCACCAAACAAACAAAAAAACAAAAACAAAATGACACTGTTAACAACAACAACAACATGTCAGTAATTATGAGCAGCTGAGCGTAGAGAGGTGGGGCTATGACATCATTATTTTAAAAAAGTTTCAGATAGGCTGTTCACACAAATATGCAAATCTGGCGTTTTCCCATGTGGCTGAAACACCAATATGATACGTTTTGTGGATATGCCTGAACTCGTCCCCGTGTGGGCGGGGCATTAATCTGCAGTTGAGTCTGCAGACCTCCCCAGCAGAAACCTCCACATGAGGCTGCTATGTGGATTATCACTCCAGCCCCCTTCCAGTGTGGAGCTGTGGCGGCGCTACAGTGTCCATGAGGACGCAGTAACACACCGCTAGGAGTGTGTTCCTGAGAACAGGTTTTGATTGGTCATGTTTTTAACCGTTCTCTGTTGTTTTTGGAGGTGACTGACTACACGTAAAGATAATAATGAAAGCTGATGTTGGTTTTCTCGCCTGTCGTCATCCTGCAGGGATGGCGGCGGTCTTACCGAGGACCCTGGGGGAGCTGCAGCTCTACCGGATCCTGCAGCGGGCCAACCTGCTCTACTACTACGAAGCCTTTATCCAGCAGGGCGGCGATGATGTGCAGCAGTTATGTGAAGCCGGGGAGGAGGAGTTCCTGGAGATCATGGCCCTTGTGGGCATGGCCAGCAAACCACTGCATGTGCGCCGCCTCCAGAAGGCGCTGCGTGACTGGGTGACTAACCCGGCGATCTTCAACCAGCCACTCACCTCACTGCCCGTGTGCAGCATTCCCGTCTACAAGCTGCCCGAGGGCTCACCCACGCTGCTCACTGCTCAGGACCGCGCCAATACCGCCAGTGTCAAGATACCCAAAGCCATTGCGGCAGCATGTTCTGACCCGGGGAAGCTGGAGGTGGCGCGGGACAAAGTATCCGCCGGGTCACCTCTGCAAGGCAGCAGCGAGGCTCGTTTCTGGTCGGGCCACAGCAACGACAGTGAGCACAGCCTGTCGCCCTCTGAACTCGGCTCCCCCTCCTCGCCTCGAGACGGGCTGGAGGCTCTGGACACGGCGGCTGTGCAGTCCGTTCTGGAGTGCGTGGACAGGATGGCGCCGAGTCTTCCAAAGACAGACCTGGCTGAGGTGAAAGAGCAGCTGAAGACCAACAAGAAACTGGCCAAAATGATCAGTCACATCTTTGAAATGAGTGACGATGACCCACGGAGGGAGGAGGAGATTCGCAAATACAGCGCCATCTATGGGCGATTTGATTCAAAGAGGCGGGACGGCAAACACCTGACACTTCACGAGGTTAACGATAATCCTTTCACACAACAGGAATGTAAAACCTTCACATGTATTCAGAGTTTTTACAAACACGCTCCTATAGAACGTAACTCCGCCTCCCGGTGTCCAAGGGAGCGTCGAAGGTTCTACATAAGTTTTGTGCAGAATTGTAGTTATAGTGCACAAATACTAAAATTATCACAGTAGTTTCATTTGTGTGTGCGAGTAAAGTTGTGAAATGCTAAGTTTCTGATTAAAAAAAAAAGCAGTAATAATCAAAGATTTGCTGAATGGCAGATTTGAGGGCGGAGCCCCCCTTCTGGAGCCGCCTCTGAGTGTGAGCCTGTTGTGCTTGTTGTTGTTTATGTTTTGATTGTTCTGTTTATGTTTGTGCAGCTGACGGTAAACGAGGCGGCGGCCCAGCTGTGTATGAGGGACGTGGCTTTGCTGACCCGCCGAGACGAGCTCTTTGGACTCGCTCGCCAGATTTCCAGAGAGGTCACCTACAAATACACGTACCGCACCAGCAAGTAAGACCTCGGCACCGCAACAGTTTTAGTTCCGCATCTAATGACACGCACACAAAAACCTGGGACAAACCCCCCTGGACCCGTCAAACCAAACCCAGTCTGGGTCGGACTGAACCACGATGTCTTAAAACTTCCTGTTTGTTTCTTATTGTGTCATTAATAGAAAATAAGGGTTTAGTGGATCAAAACCTGAACCGGATCCAAGTAGTATTTTTGAAAAACATCTGATTGTCAATTCTGGTCTCCAAGCTTTCCTTTGTTTAGAAATATATTAAAGTTTAACAAGTTCAAAAACAAATTTTGGAATAGGATGTAAAGCGTTTTCCTAAAACATTATTTCTATTATTGTTATTACAGACATAACCGGAATAAGATGATTTAAATGGTAAATGGGCTGCATTTATATAGCGCTTTTCCATCTGCTCAAAAGCGCTTTACAATAATGCCTCACATTCACCCTGATGTGAGGCTGCTGCCATCCAAGGTGCTCACTACACAGCAGGAGCAACTAGGGGATTAAGGACCTTGCTCAAGGGCCCTTAGTGATTTTCCAGTCAGGCTGGGATTTGAACTGAGGATCCTCTGGTCTCAAGCCCAACGCTTTAACTAAAAGACCATCACCTCCCCTTTAGAAAATAAATGAATGAATGATTTGTAGCAGCAGCAGCAGTAGTAGTAGTAGTACTACTACTAGTACCAGTAGTAGTGGTATTATTGGTACTGCTATTACTTTGTAATTTCACACAACCATTTTGTATTTGTGACATCAGACATTTTTGTTTGATGTGTTTTGATGATGTCACCAAGTCAATAACCTTTTAGTCCCGCCCTTTGTCAGACAGTGAAGATTTAATAATTATCATTTTTTTCAGCAGTTAGCATTAAGTATACAAAGTTCTTCAATTTCAGAAAAAAACCTGAAACTGGAAGATTATTGATTTTTTTTAAATCTGAGATTTCCAGGGTTTCCCCAGTTTAATATTATATATACATCTAAATTTTCTGTTGTTGGTCGGGTGTTTGTTTTTCTGTTTGTTTGATCTCATGTTTATTTGTTTGAATTGATGTTTGTTTGTTTGGTCTGATGTTTGTTCTGATGTTTGTTTTTGTTTGGTCTGATGTTTGTTTATTGTTTGTTCTGATGTTTGCTGTTTTTTGTTTGATCTGATGTTTGTTTGTTCTGATGTTTGTTTGATCTGATTTGATCTGTTTGTTTGATCTGATGTTTGTTTGTTGTTTGATCTGATGTCTGTTAGTTCTGATGTTTGATCTGATGTTTGTTTGTTTGATCTGATGTTTGTTTGTTTGGTCTGATGTTTGTTTGTTTGTTCTGATGTCTGTTTGATCTGATGTCTGTTAGTTCGGATGTTTGTTTGTTTGGTCTGATGTTTGTTTGTTTGTTGTTTGATCTGATGTCTGTTAGTTCTGATGTTTGTTTGTTTGGGCTGATGTTTGTTTGTTTGGTCTGATGTCTGTTTGTTCTGATTTTTGTTTGTTGTTTGATCTGATGTCTGTTAGTTCTGATGTTTGTTTGATCTGATGTCTATTTATTTGATCTGATGTTTGTTTGTTGGATCTGATGTTTGTTTGTTTGGTCTGATGTTTGTTTGTTCTGATGTTTGTTTGTTTGATCTGATGTTTGTTTGTTCTGATGTTTGTTTGTTTGCTTTGGTGTTTGTTGTTTGTTCTGATGTCTATTTGTTTGATCTGATGTCTGTTTGTTCTGATGTTTGTTGTTTGATCTGATGTTTGTTTGTTGTTTGATCTGATGTTTGTTTGTTTGATCTGATGTTTGTTGTTTGATCTGATGTTTGTTTCTTCGTTCTGATGTTTGTTTGTTGTTTGATCCGATGTCTCTTTGTTTGTTCTGATGTCTGTTTGTTTGTTCTGATGTTTGTTTGTTTGTTCTGATGTTTGTTTGTTGTTTGATCTGATGTCTATTTGTTTGTTCTGATGTTTGTTTGGTCTGATGTTTGTTGTTTGATCTAATGTTTGTTTGTTTGATCTGATGTTTGTTTGTTTGGTCTGATGTTTGTTTGTTTGATCTGATGTTTGTTTGTTGTTTGATCTGATGTCTATTTGTTTGATCTGATGTTTGTTTGTTTGGTCTGATGTTTGTTTGTTCTGATGTCTGTTTGTTTGGTCTGATGTTTGTTTGTTTGTTCTGATGTCTGTTTGTTTGATCTGATGTTTTGTTTGTTGTTTGATCTGATGTCTATTTGTTTGATCTGATGTTTGTTTGATCTGATGTCTATTTGTTTGATCTGATGTTTGTTTGTTCTGATGTCTATTTGTTTGATCTGATGTTTGTTTGATCTGATGTTTGTTTGTTGTTTGATCTGATGTCTATTTGTTTGATCTGATGTTTGTTTGATCTGATGTTTGTTTGTTGTTTGATCTGATGTCTATTTGTTTGATCTGATGTTTGTTTGATCTGATGTTTGTTTGATCTGATGTTTGTTTGGTCTGATGTTTGTTTGTTTGTTCTGATGTCTGTTTGTTTGATCTGATGTTTGTTTGTTTGATCTGATGTTTGTTTGTTCTGATGTTTGTTTGTTTGCTTTGGTGTTTGTTCTGATGTCTATTTGTTTGATCTGATGTCTGTTTGTTCTGATGTTTGTTGTTTGATCTGATGTTTGTTTGTTGTTTGATCTGATGTTTGTTTGTTTGATCTGATGTTTGTTGTTTGATCTGATGTTTGTTTCTTCGTTCTGATGTCTGTTTGTTTGTTCTGATGTTTGTTTGTTGTTTGATCTGATGTCTATTTGTTTGTTCTGATGTTTGTTTGGTCTGATGTTTGTTGTTTGATCTAATGTTTGTTTGTTTGATCTGATGTTTGTTTGTTTGTTTGGTCTGATGTTTGTTTGTTTGATCTGATGTTTGTTTGTTGTTTGATCTGATGTCTGTTTGATCTGATGTTTGTTTGTTTGGTCTAATGTTTGTTTGTTCTGATGTCTGTTTGTTTGGTCTGATGTTTGTTTGTTCTGATGTCTGTTTGTTTGATCTGATGTTTTGTTTGTTGTTTGATCTGATGTCTATTTGTTTGATCTGATGTTTGTTTGATCTGATGTCTATTTGTTTGATCTGATGTTTGTTTGTTCTGATGTCTATTTGTTTGATCTGATGTTTGTTTGATCTGATGTTTGTTTGTTGTTTGATCTGATGTCTATTTGTTTGATCTGATGTTTGTTTGATCTGATGTTTGTTTGTTGTTTGATCTGATGTCTATTTGTTTGATCTGATGTTTGTTTGATCTGATGTTTGTTTGTTTGATCTGATGTTTGTTTGGTCTGATGTTTGTTTGTTTGTTCTGATGTCTGTTTGTTTGATCTGATGTTTGTTTGTTGTTTGATCTGATGTTTGTTTGTTGTGCTGTTTGTTTGTTTGCTTTGATGTTTGTTGTTTGATCTGATGTCTATTTGTTTGTTCTGGTTTGTTTGTTTGGTCTGATGTTTGTTTGTTTGATCTGATGTTTGTTTGTTCTGATGTTTGTTTGTTTGCTTTGATGTTTGTTGTTTGTTCTGATGTCTATTTGTTTGATCTGATGTCTGTTTGTTCTGATGTTTGGTGTTTGATCTGATGTTTGTTTGTTGCTTGATCTGATGTTTGTTGTTTGATCTGATGTTTGTTTGTTTGTTCTGATGTTTGTTTGGTGTTTGATCTGATGTTTGTTTGTTCTGATGTTTGTTTGCTTTGATGTTTGTTGTTTGATCTGATGTCTATTTGTTTGATCTGATGTCTGTTTGTTCTGATGTTTGTTTGATCTGATGTTTGTTGTTTGGTCTGATGTTTGTTTGTTTGTTCTGATGTTTGTTTATTTGTTCTGATGTTTGTTTCTTGTTTGATCTGATGTCTGTTTGTTCTGATGTTTGTTTGATCTGATGTTTGTTTGTTTGTTCTGATGTTTGCTTGATCTGATGTTTGTTTGTTGTTTGATCTGGTGTCTATTTGTTTGATCTGATGTTTGTTTGTTTGATCTGATGTTGTTTGTTTGGTCTGATGTTTGTTTGTTCTGATGTCTGTTTGTTCTGATGTTTGTTTGTTTGCTTTGATGTTTGTTGTTTGTTCTGATGTCTATTTGTTTGATCTGATGTCTGTTTGTTCTGATGTTTGTTTGTTTAGTCTGATGTTTGTTTGTTGTTTGGTCTGATGTTTGTTTGTTTGTTCTGATGTTTATTTGTTCTGATGTTTGTTTGTTGTTTGATCTGATGTCTGTTTGTTCTGATGTTTGTTTGATCTGATGTTTGTTTGTTTGATCTGATGTTTGTTTGTTGTTTGATCTGATGTCTATTTGTTTGATCTGATGTTTGTTTGTTTGATCTGATGTTGTTTGTTTGGTCTGATGTTTGTTTGTTTGTTCTGATGTTTGTTTGTTTGCTTTGATGTTTGTTGTTTGTTCTGATGTCTATTTGTTTGATCTGATGTCTGTTCTGATGTTTGTTGTTTGTTCTGATGTTTGTTGTTTGATCTGATGTTTGTTGTTTGATCTGATGTTTGTTTGTTTGTTATGATGTTTGTTTGTTGTTTGATCTGATGTTTGTTTGTTTGTTCTGATGTTTGTTTGTTGTTTGATCTGATGTTTGTTGTTTGATCTGATGTTTGTTTGTTTGTTCTGATGTCTGTTTGTTTGTTATGATGTTTGTTTGTTTGTTTGTTTCCAGGTCTCGCTGTGGAGACAGGGACGAGCCATCTCCAAAACGGATTAAAACTGAGGTTTGTTATTCTGATGTTTGTGTGACTGTGATACGTCAACTGTTTGAATCTCTGCAGAAGTTCAGAGCTGCACCTGTTCCGGTGTCGAAGACTGAACGGTCCCCCCTAAAAATCAGCCCTCCCTGCCTTCACTGCTCGTGCGTCATTAGCTGCGGTTCACTGATTATCACCTTGTTTCTGCTTTAAACGGCCTCCAGTCATCATCTGTCTCAGCGACAGATATCTGAAGCCTTTCTACAACAATCATTTACACATAGATTCAGCATTATTTCATCATAAAAGATGGAGGAAGCGATCAGAGCGTCACAGCTACACGAGCTGCTAGCTGATGCGTTCACTGGGTGTCCATCATTTCAAAGTGTCACAGAATTTTGCCTCATTTCCGCTTCAAACTGACTTTAGAATGATTTAAGAGGTTTTACCTTTGTTATCTGATGGTTAATAATCACATTAATCCATTTGATCACTTTGGGTGAAGAGACTCCGTCCCAGATGACGCATGTGCAGTGGAGGCAGGGCGGACCTTTTTAGGGGCGGACCGTACACTGGGGAAACTCGACCAAAACCCACCTGACGCTCTGACATGAGCACACCAACACGTGTCAACAAAATAATTCAAAGAGTTCCGAAGGTCATCTGAGGACAATGTGATTTGATTTGGTGGGGAGGGGGAGGTTAAAGGTCGAGATCACAGGTCAAAGTCTGGATGAAGAATGGCTCATTCCAGGAACTAGTTAAGGATAAACTGCTGGTTACTGTGAACCACTTATATGAAATCATACCTCATCTTTCTTTGAGTCACGTGGCCTGTGACCTTGTAAGGTCAAACTCAAGGTCATTAATGTTTTTCTCAAACAGTGTTGAGCCCATGTGGACTAAACGTGGTGGAGGACTTGTCTGAGTTCAGGTTTTAGAGGTTCAGGTTTGGACAAAAGAGACCTGAGAGCCACGTCACGCAGAACCACACAAAACCACACAAAGAACTCATCAGCATGACGTGGAGCCGCGACTCCGCCGCCATCCGAGTCTGCAGCTTTTTATAGTTTCACATTCAGAGTTTTGTAGTTTCTTTACAAATTAACACATTACTAACAAACCCACAGTTATGATATAACAAAATGAGTCCAAAAATAAAATGCACAAGTGAATGAAAGTAAAAATATTATTACAAAATCTATTAATTCACATAAAGTGCCACAAAATACAAACAAATAAGTAAAAAAATATATTATTCTAGTTTTTATATTTTTAAATTAGATAGAAAATGAATATAAATGGAAAATCCTGTAAGTAACATATATAAAGATATTATTCATAATGTGTAAAAATAGATAAAAGTATGAAATATAAAAAACATGTATCACACAGTATAAAAGTAACAGGACAAAATATATAAAATGTAAAATTGTAAATGTCCAAGAAAATAAATCTGCTTTAAAAAACAAACACTCATTTGTCATCTTTGATGTCTTTCAGATTTCTGAGATTTGAATCAAAGTCAAACAACAACAAATGAGCAAAAATAAAAATAAATAAATAAAAAATAATCGAACATTTGAAACAAAACTATGTGAACAATTATTTAAAATGATCTTTTCAAACCCAAGTGAAGCTGCAGAATCAGAATCATTTTATGATAAAAAATAATTATTTAAATTTTCAACAGATCCATTCTTATTGATGATAAAATATTTTATTGATTAATTTCTCAGCAGCGTCCGGCAGGAAACGTTACAAATTCATCATCTGACTTTTCTGATGCTTCAGGAGAACTTCTTTGACATCCAGGAGGCGCTGCAGGCCATCCACATGCGGCAGGAGATGCTGAGGGAGCAGCTGGCCTGCGCCAAGTCTAAAGGAGAGGAAACCGTCGGGCGCAACCTGCAGGTGGGCAGCAAACCCGGTCACCTGGGCAACCGCAAACGGGCGCAAAGATGCCTGAGGGAAACCAGGAAAAGTCCTCAAAGTTCTCACCCTTATGACCCAGTTTTCATTGGTGATTTGGAAAACGTGACCAATCAGTACACAAGGAATTCTAACGCCTTTTTTCTTTCATGCTCCAGATGCAGCTGGAGCGTCTGCTGGCGAGGCAGATGGAGATTCTGCAGGACGCCGCCGTCCAGGAGCGGCTCCACGCTCTGGACTGGAGGATCCCACCCGCCGCTTTAAAGTACCTCAGTGATGTTCAGAACACCAACGGAACCACCAGCAACGCCGGCAGAGACCATCACGGTACTTCACTCAAAAAAACATTATCAAAGCAGACTCATTTGTGATCAATACGTCCACCAAAACAATGATCCACCAGATCACAAGGATCTGGATAAAGGGGCGGAGCCAGGACATTTGGAAAAGGATTTTGTAACAAAAGAAGAAAAATTTAATTTTTATGGAGCTTGATGAAAATGTGGGTGTGGTCTCTATTAGACACCACTGTGTTTTGCTGCAGAACATATTGTGAAACTTTTTTTTCCAGATTGTAATATAGGGGGCGCTATCAGAACTCATTCACAAAATGTGGTGAAACGGTTGGACTAGAACGGGTACTATGGATGGGGGTCCAGGTGGCGTGCGGGGGGGGGTCTACTATATTTTGAGTTGGCTCTGGACTAAGGGGCGGAGCCAGGGCATTATAAAAGGATTTTATAACATTAAAATAAAGCCTGTTTTCCCAAAAATAGATTTTTTTTTTTTTTTTATGAATGCTGGTGTAAATGTGGGTGTGGCCTTTATTAAAACGTCACTGTGTTCATTCGGTTGTTAAGTGTGATGTAACGCATCACTTGATTTTCAACTTCCGGGTCCAAACAAAAAAAAAAAGCGCACTTTGTCAGCTGTTTGTGGTCATTGGTCGTCTGCATCAGCTGAGCTTCTTTTGAAGGTCCCCGATGTGCGAGCGAGTCAGTACGTCGGAAACATCACCGGAGCCATTGTTTTATAGATTCCCAGCTGATGACGAACAGAAACAGACGTGGCTACAACTGCTCAGGTCGTCCTCCTACCCTGGACATTTTGTTTTGGTTGCTGACGCTGTAGCTGCTGTATCGACCATTTACGAAAAGAAGCTCGTCAATTTACATAACCATGTGTTCTGTTTGGACCCGGAAACAGATTTATCACGTGATGTGTTACATCAGAGCTTAACAGTCCCATTGTGTGACCAGTGTTGTATAGTAATGAAGTAAAAATACTTCACTACTGTACTTAAGTACGTTTTGGGAGACTTTGTACTTTACTTGAGTTTTTTTAATTCAGCTTACTTTCACTTTTACTTCACTACATTTCCGATGTTAATTGCATACTTCTACTCCGATACATTTTCTATGCGCCATGCTGTTACTCGATACAAAAAAAACCACACACACAAACACACACACGAAGAAAAGTCGTGTTTTCAGCCAGAGACACCACTGATTACTAGTGACTGCAACGAAGTCAGGCCTATTTGTCATGAGGCATGTCCGGTAGGCTTTTTTTTGCAGTTGCGCACTTGTTTGTCAGGAAAATGATCATTTCTCTGCAGCTTTTCTGCAGCGCGGCTTTGCTTTGAACCTTGTACCAATCGAAGCAGTGATTCGCAGGTTGAAGCAGTGCTTCGATCTACGATTCGTGGATTTTGTTTCGCTTTATCCTATTTTTTTTCCCGCTAAAACTCTGAAGAGCATATGTCTGTGAGTAATATTTAATATTTTTATGTTAAACCGACCTGTTATGGTCTTCTGAAACAGTTGATAGATGTATTTTATAACTTAAAAACACGTTATCATGTCTTTGGCGTTTTCAATGTTAAAGTTAGCATTAAGCTGTTCGTGTCAGCACGTTTGTGTTGTTTTCTGTATAATTAATGGCTCAGCGTTCGTTGTCGTAAAAGAGTCAAATTGTAATTTTTTTAATTTATTTTTATTCATATATTATAGCAACGACAATAATAGTCCACATAATAGACAATAATGGTCAATAAGACTAATAATGTTACAATACAATTTTAGAGAAAGAGACAAAAAGAACCTAATGAAACAAAACACAACAGAAAAGATAAAACCATGTAATAATGAAAATAAATAAATACATATAGAAATAAATAAGTGTTTCCTGTGAACACCTAGTGAGTAGCCTCCTCTCGTTTAGGTTTTGAAACCTTGTTTCTGAAGTGTTTTTGTGTGATGTGCACAATTTTCAGTATTTTGACTAATACTACCAGTCATTTACAAGCCTAGATAAACTTTTATTAAAAACTCAGTCCGTTTTTGATTATTAACATTTACTTGTACTTTTACTTTCAATACTTGAGTACATTTAGTTGTACATTACTTGTCATACTTAAGTACAATAAATACTAGATACTTTAAGACTTTTGAGTAGCATTTCAATCAGTGACTTGAACTTCTACCAAAGTCATTTTTTTAATGGGAATCTGTACTTTTACTTAAGTGTGATTTTCCGGTACTTTATACAACACTGTGTGTGACAACATGAGTGGGTGGGGCCAGAACATTTACAAGAATTTATTTATTTATTTTTAATAGTGCATCACGCTACAAGTATGATATATGATGAAATATTTGGATGTGAACTGGAGTAGAACCTGTTCCATTCTGGAGCACATCCACAAAAACGGGCAGGGCCAGGAATTTAGTGATCCTTTGTAGGTTTTACACATTCTGATAAATGCTCCTCCCCAACGAAATAAACTTCCAAAATACGCAGTTTGCAGCGTTTGGTGCCACAGTCACTCAGATTCCTGGCAGACGTTTCATCTGCGTGATGGAAACATCAGCCTGGTTTGCACAACCTCTCCTCCCACTTTTTCAGAAATGACAGGCAGGATGGCGTGAAGCAGGACGGCGTTTGCCCAGAGGGAGAGTTGAGTGATGTGCCTGGTGCACGTGGGCGTGGGGATGTGCACGGTGTGCAGCGCGGCTGCTTCGTGTGTAACACGGGGTGTTACTGTGGTTGACGGGCCGCGTGCACCTCCACCGTGGACCCTGAACACCTCACGAGGCCCGTGGCTCTGGTGGATTTGGTGTTGTCGATGCCACAGGACACGAGGACGCCGACGCCATGTTTCCACGCCCCGACAGCAGCCGTCACCTTCATCTCCATTTTCATACTTTTCTTTCTTCTCCTTCAGGCCTCGTCTCATTTTCCTCCCTCACCCACTCCTGACAGCTCATTATATCGCTGTTCCCACAAATCCCACAATGCACCTGTAATTATCACGCCCACGCCTGTTTACCTCCAGCCAGTTGCCCGGAGGGGGGCGTGTCTCTCTCTCTCTCTCTTCCCCTTTTCCTCCCACATATTTCTTTTCTCTCTTTCATTTTTTCATTTTTACATTCTTCTTTTCCTCTGTATCATTCCACCTCTCTCCATCTTTTCTTTCACTCTTGCTCTTATCCCCCATTTTTAACCTCTCATCCCGCCATTTCTGCCTCCTTTTTCTTTAATTCTCTCTTTCCTTTGAATGACTTTATTTTAGACAATTACTTTCTTCAGGCAGCAGCTAATAATGAGGAATAATTAATAATGATTGAAACCAATAAACTGTCCACAGAAATGAATCAAACCCACAGCTTTCTTCACCGTGCTAACCGCTGCACCAAATGTCACTGATGCCTGTTCATAATTTTCCACAGCCGCGATAATAAGATATGAAGTTCTGATATTTTATTTTGCTTTTTCAAGAAGAACGACCAATCAACCTGCGAGTTGTCAGTCAGACCATGCAAGAAGGTGAACTCCCATTGGGCAAGCAGCTAGCCAATGAACTGAAGCGTCATCACAACCACAACAACAACCACAACAACAACAACACAGAGGAGACCAAAACACCAGCAACAGGTTAGTGACGGCAAACTCTTTCTACAATCATGGACGAGGCTCATACTGTGGCCATGAGGTGCAAAACACTGCAGCATGATCAACACGAGAGCAAAACACAAAGACCTATTAGAATCAAACAGAAAACACCAGATCTGTCGAGTTATCATCAGTAAATTTCAGTGTTTAAATCATATTTATTACAGCAGCAGAACATAGTTTCAGTTTGTTGTCCAGGTTCTGACCTCATCACTCCCTGCACATGCTTGTTTGTAATATTGGGGATCGATGACGATGAGATATAGACATTTCCCCATCGGAGCCCACCGGTGGATACTGTGGCGGAGCAGACGCAGCAGTTGGCTGGCAGAGTGAGAGCTGGGAAATTGGCACCTTAAAAAGCCCACCCAGTTTGGAGGGAGCGTTTAGTGGATCATGTCTTTTAGTTGGAAGTATGTCCAGGTGAGCCCTGTTAATTCATGCATGCGTAAGTTGCGATTTGGCTTTACTCATGGTCAAGTTGTGGACCCCAAAATTTTAGACTACCTATAAAAGTCAGTTTTGATTTCACTGTTTTTTGGAGGGATCGTCAGTGTGGACGATTGTGGATGATGATTTCTTCATCTGGAATGGGTTCGGGATCTTTTTCTTACTCCTCCAGCTGCTGCGCGTCCGCGATGGCGGCTTTGTCTGTGTGGATGATTCCTGTCGATTCAAAGTTTTTGGATGTGACTTTTTAGATCCTTACTGCTGGTCAGATTGGGCCACGTGTGTGCCGTGTATAAACCCACATGTATAAACCGTAATTTTAAGTTTTCTGGTCGACTTGACCTTACCGCTGTCACCTGTGTTCTTGCTCTGGGGGTTGGTAAGATTAGACCTTACTTGTGTGAAGCACCTCGAGGCAACTGTGTCGTGATTTGGTGCTATATAAATGAAAATAAATTGAAACTGACTTCGTTAACTCGCAGTTTCAGAAAACTCGTGGTCCATTTTTGTGGACCCCAACTCGCGCGAGTTAACGGGGCTCACCTGTAGGTGCACGGAGGCACGTCAGTTAGTAACTTGCTATCGAGTTCTTACAACAACGCTGTGAATATTTAACTGATTCCTCTTTGTTTAAAATTCTGTTTTGTCTTTGTGTTTCCTGAAACATGATGTATATGAAAAACATAGCAAAACGTCTTTGCAATTTTGAAAATCCATTTGTTGTTTTGTTTGCTCTAGCATTTGTCAAATGTTTGTCTTTGAGTTTGTAAAATGTTTTCTGTTTTGTTAATTTTTCTACAAAATATCTTAACATTTTGTGAAATGTTGCTCACTATTTGATGGTGTTTCTTTCTTTGTGTTCTGCTTTCTATTTCACAGATTTACTCAAAATTACTGAAATGTGACTTTTTTATAGCTTTTACGAGGTCTCTTAGATAATAAACCAACCCTTTTATTATTTTTTTTAACTATATGGATTTGAATGACATGCGATTACACCAATCATGCTTGAACCCTCGTGCGCATGCGTGAGTTTTTTCACGCGTGTCGGTGACGTCATTTCCCTGTGGGCAGGCCTTGAGTGAGATGTGGTCCCGCCCTCTCGGCTGAATTCCTTTGTTTCACACGCTGCTCGAGACGGCGCGCGTTGCTTTATCAAAAATTTTTCTGGACCTGTGAGGAATATCCGAGTGGACACTATTCGAGAAATTAAGCTGGTTTTCTGTGAAAAGTTTAACGGCTGATGAGAGATTATGGGGTGTTTCTGTCGGTGTAAGGACTTCCCACGGAGCGGGACGTCCTGCAGCGCTTCCAGGCGCTGTCGTCGGCCTGTTTCGAGCTGAAAACATCCTAATTTAAGGCTTAATTCACCCAGGACATCGTGAGAGAACAGAGAAGATTCAGAAGAGGCCGGCATGAGGAATTTATGCGGACATTCCACTGTTTAAGGACATTTTTTTAATGAAAGACGTACGCGCAAATTCGCCGAGTCGTTTCCGTGACGACTCGGCAAATCTGTGTGCGCCGCGACAGGAAAAACACCTCCGTGTTGAAAACCATTTGTAGAATTCAGGCGGCTTTTAATGGCTTTCAACAAGTGAGTAACTGAGAAATTGTTTAACAGCTTGGGCATGTTCCAACTTGCCCGTTAAGATTTCCAACGGAGGTGTTTTTCCTGCCGCGACCTCCCGCGGTCGGGTCCAGCCCGACATGCGACTCTGCCCGCACGTTCTTTCATTACAAAATGACCGTTAACAATGGAATGTCTGAATAAACTCCTCATGCCGACTTCTTCTGAAAGTTCTCTGTTCTCTGACGACTTACTGCGTCAACAGAGCCTGAAATGTGGAAGTTTTCAACTTGAAACGGCGAGACGCTGCCGCCTCGAAGCGCAGATCGCCGTCAGGCGCCGTGGGCCGTCCTTAAAGCGACACTTACAGACCAAAATCTCTCATCAGCCGTTAAAATTTTTACCGAAAACCAGCTGAATTTATTGAATGGTGTCCACTCAGTTGTGCCTCTGAGCACAGTCTCTGAGCCATTCCTAAACAATGAAAAAAATCGACGAGCGGGTGGACGACTCCTCACTCAAAGACTGCCCACAGGCGAATGACGTAACCGACAGGCGTGAAAAAACTCTCGCATGCCCACGAGGGTTCAAGCATGTCTGATGTAATCACACGTGATTCAAATCCATATGGTTTTTGAAAAAAATAATAAGGTCGGATACTTTTCTAATAAACCTCGTACATTTTATGATTTGGTCATTTGCTGCCAGAATTGTCTCATTTCATGAAACATTTGTTTCGTGAAATGTGTGTAAAATAGTTTTGTTGCATGTTGCCATTTTAGTCTCCACAACATTTTCCTAATATGTTTTTGTTTGTTTTGTGTTTTACACAAAGCTTTTTTCTTACAGTTTCTGATGTTTTGTAAATTTTGCCTTTACTTTGTTTTCCGTAATATTACTATTTCTGGTTATTTCTGATCTGTCTTATTTTCTGTTTGGACTTTGGGATTTTGAAAATGTGTTTTTTGCTGTTTTGCTAATTTATTCTTCAAAAATGTTGTTGTGTAATTTTGTTTTTTAAAATTAAACTTAACATTAATTAGTAGTTAGTTCGGCTACTCCCTTGTTTGCACTCTGGGTCGCCACAGCAAATCCAAGGTGGATCTGTATGTTGAATTGGCACAAGTTTTACACCGGATTCCCTTCCTGATGCAGCTCCACATGGAGAAATGTGGCAGGGGTGGGGTTTGAACTGGAACTTTCTGCACTGAAACCAAGCATACTAACCACTTGGTCACCACCCCTGCAGTAATTATACTTAATATGTTTAATTTTCCAAACTGTTCTTGCATTTTTTTTTTAAATTTTAATTTTCTTTTTTGTCTTTGCTTACTTACAGTTTTACAAATTTTATTTTATTGAGTTTTTGTTTTCTGACTGTTTTTAAACAAAGTTTTGTGATTTGTTTTGTGATGTTTTCTTTGTTGTATTTGTTATATATTTGAAATGTTTGTCCTTTTATGGAAGACAAGTATTTTCAAATATATTGTTTCCTTTCATTGTGCTTTCTGACTTGCTGTTTCCTGTGTTCATTTTTGTTTTAACATTTAGTGAAATATTTTCAGTGTTTGTTAAAATTGTCTGATTTACTCATTTGTTTTGATGTTTGTTGACTTCTGTTTTGTTGCCGCTGTGTTTTCTATCATTGGTTTATGGTTCTTTATAAAAACCATTTGCTGATGACGCCCTCGTTTCTCTTTGTTTTTGCCCTCAGAAAATGGGACGTCGCAGAGGTCGCCTAATAATGTAGAAAAGAAAACCATCAAGTCAGAGCCGGAAGATTCCACATAGTGCCTCCCTGTCACTCCCCGAACACACTCGAATCACATTTGACAGTATGCAGTTATTATTACCCATCAATAGATACTAAGCAAGCACAGCCACAGTAGAGCCTTAACAACCAATGTTGCCTCATAAAGAGCATTTATTTTTCTTTGATTTAGCTTTTTTTGGAGGTATTTGCCAAAGCACCTGGCGAGCTGAGTGAGAATCTGAGCGACGCTCCGCGGGTCTTTGTTATTAACTGTACGTGTCATTGCATTTCTGTTCCAGCTGTTGTTTTTGTTGCCTTCATGAAACGGGGCTGAATCACAACTCAAAAGCACATTTTTTTGCTGTTGACTCAATCTCAATAAAAAAAAAAAATCCAAAAATTTAGTATTTGGATTCAAACAAAACCTGTGATAATTAACTCCTCATTAAGCATAAAAATCTGGATCATCACTTTTTTTGTTTTAAACAAATTTTGCAAATTTTATGCCATAAATTATTTTTTCCTTTTTTACGAACAAACAGTTCTAGGTGAGTTTACAGAAAACCAGTGCAGAGATTGTTTGTGTTTTTTTGTTTTCTCCCTGTAAGTCACAGTTCTGTAAATAAGAAATACAACTTAAATATTTAGAATTTTTACTTGTTCCATGAGAAGATTATTTTTATTTGTTACAAATTAAAAACATCTTGTTTTCATAATTAATAAATAATAATAACAATAAATGTACTCATGGAACAAGTAAAAATTCTAAATATTTAAATTGCACCATCTAAAAACAAAACTCATACAGTATCTCTGTGAAATTTAAAATTTTCAGATGAATGTGTCCTTCCAATCAATCAGTCCATCAGTTCATGTCACCACAATGTTCATAGAATTAATAAAATAAAATAAGAAATAAAGTAAGATAAATAATTATTATGATTAATGTTATATATTAAGTGTAATTAGATATTTTGACCCATAATTAGGCAAATATTTGGTGATTGATGAGATTTTGCGTTTTTGGAGTTTACATTCTCATTTTGAGTGAATTTCTAGTTTGTAGGTTTTTTTTTAACTCAGCGAGAATGAGTGAAGAACCAGAAAATTTTATGTGTTGAAGAAAAACGTTTTCATTCGCCCTATTGACATATCCCATAATCCCTTGCGCACAAAAGAGGCACTGCAGTCAAAACAACATGGAGAAACACTGTCCTGAGTTTTAGGCACAACATACACAGAGTTTTACCGTGCCATGTTAATGCCGTGGTCTGTGTGCAGCGGTTAAATTGCATCGTTATCTGAGCGTCTCAGCGCATTTATCAATGTTACTGGCATTTCGCAGAACGGACAGCGCTACAGGGCTTCTCAACGCGTTTCCTTATTTTGAGAAAATTTTAATCATTAGGAGAACTGTGGCTGGTCACCATGGCAACGGTCAAAACAAACTAGTTTAAAGAATTCAGTTCTGCTGATTTCCTGTTTAATTTCTCCGGTTGCAGCTAAATCAAAGAATTCAGATTTGTACTGCAAACAATGGCATTGTGGGAAATTTTGAGTTTGTGTTCAGCCCCTCGAACAATTTAGTTTTTTTTGTTGTTCATCTCAAACGGACGAGGTTGAGTCCTCGCTCTTATGTATTTATGGGAGGTCACTGATTATAGAGCTGTTGAGGAATCACATGACACTTCTGTCATGCGTTAGCGAGATGGCTAGCGCGCCCGAGGCTGAGCTAAGCGCTTCATTTCACTTTGTAATTTAGTGAAACACTGCTGCAGAACCAAAAACCACACATCTGCAAACAAGGTAGAACACAACAGTTTGCGTTGCAGTGGCGCGGTTTTTGACAAATGCAGCAAAAATCACTTTTCCTGTTTGTGGCTGCTGCTGGAGACGCGTCGGTCTGGAGTCTGTAAATAGTAAAATAGTGTTAGCCTAATCTCTCAAAGCAGGGTTTTCTTCTGTCAAGTGTAACTTTGCTGTAGATTTTGGTGTCGATACAATGTTTATATATGTAGAGCAAAAAGAAAAAGAAATCTTAAGTGTCACCGCGGAAAAAATACAACATGAAAATTCTTAAGAAAAAAGAAAGAAGCAAGTTTTACTGTTGATTAGCCCGAGCTCTTAAAATGTTTAAAGCACCTGTGATGTCAGTGATTATTTGCTTGTTTAGAGTTACCCAACATAAACGTGTTGTGTTGTTTATGTGTAAATATGTTTGTTTACTCTGTCAGTCTGATAAACGTTTTCACTCAATTTGGGCTAAAAGTTCATCATGCTCACAATTTATGAAGCTAATTTTAAATTTTGACTCATTGTTCAGTCTGCTGACAGGAATAAGATGAGCATAATCCAGTTTTATAAAATAAAATTTAAAAAATGACCATCACAGTCTAAATTTTCCAAAAACACATCTGTAGTTTGCATACAGTTGTAGTTTGTACAAATACATTCATTTTTGATTATATGATTTATTTTCTTTAATTGAAATGACTTGCCAAAGTCAACTAGCTTGAACTTGTTTAAAGCAAATTCCCATGTAATTGTTTCTGAGGCAACATTAAGCTGCTGAGCAGTTAGACAGATTACTAATAACTTACTACAGGGGTAACAAGCTTTTAGCTCGCCAAGCATGGATGGAAATATGTTGCCAAACCGTAGCAAGTCAGCATATTGTTAAACTGGCACAAACATGAACTAACGAGCAAATCAGGTAAAGTTAGGCAGCTACTCAGTAACTATTTAACTTTGGAGTTATGATATTAGTTATGTGTAATGATTAGTCTGGTGTTATTTTTCTTACAAGCTAATTTTTGAACCAGCTACACACTTATTAGCCAGAGTATCTGACTCAGTCACAATTAGCAACTGGGTTTGCCTAGCTAACCTGCTAAGTAGCGTAGTCATCACCTTGCTAAGAAGTTAACAGTAAAGTGAAGGAAATGCAGTACATCTGAATTTCAGTTCGAAACTGGATGGATGTATTTAGTCAAACAGGATTTTCTAAAACTGGATCATGTGAGCAGGTTAGCTAACACATTGGTTACCATCATTCCTTTGAATTAGTTGTTCTTATGAATTTGTGGCTGATGTAAACCAATGTAGAACTCAAACCAAATAAAGACTTTGATGCAATGACATAAAGTGAAATGCGCTCAAAGTGTCAGCGTGACGACCCAGAATTTAGCCTCATTCAAAAGTAACGACTGAACAATGCAATATTTATGTAAGTAATAAGTCTATTTGCCGACTTTATGATTGAATCATTTTGTCATGTGACCAGTACGTGTATGTCGATTATCAGGTTGTTTCACTTTAAGCGCTCAGAGCGCCGCGTGTTTGGAAAAGACAAAAATACATCAGGACATTTTGTGTCACGTAGCTGTTACGGGGGAAAAGAAAAACTAACAGTGACATGGAGTCGTGGTGTGAAACGCTAGGTGGCTAACACAAGCGTTACTGGTCTGTTCGGGGATTTCACTTCTGTTAGCGTAGAGTTGATAAAGTATAGCGCATGTCTGAGCTGCCGTGTCACTGATCACTGTTTATTGTAAAGTAATAGATTAGGCTTCACCTAGTTATGCACCTGTTTTTTAAACACTAATATATTTTATTTGTTATACAGCACATAAACATTAAACTTTATTTTTTGAACTCTATTGTGACGTGATCAATCTCACTGATGTCCTCTGCAAACATTTCTTAGCGGTTTGTGATGTGTGATGATGACAGCTGCTGCAGCCTTTTTGAAAATAAGACAACTCACTGTCTTCTGTTTACAGAGTGTACAATGCGCACAGTGTAACACAAACACCACTCCTAGGGTCTAACAAACACAGAGGTCTTTTTTTTTTTTTTTGCTTAGCGCCCACGTTCTTGAAATTATGAGTCCACTTTGGCACATTTGTGTGACACTGGCATGTTGCAGGTGCAGCGCTGTTGTGCTCACATTATCTGGCTTTTTTTTTGGGGGGGGGCTCTCGTCGTAGACCAGCAAAAATTTGGTCTAAAGTCCAGCGCAAATGTTCTGCTATTCAGTGACAATAATCACATAGGCGGGTTCACGACACGCCAACACAGACGCACATTAGCACATCATAGAATCACAAAACTCTATTGAAAATTTAATTTAACAATGAAACTGAATAAGTAACAAGAAAACCACAAACATTAATAATACTTTACACCGGTTCGCTTCCTACCCGGTTAGCTGGTGGACCCTTCAGGAGGGTTAAGAGGTTTCCACAGGAGATTTGGCCATTAAACAGGGTTTGAAGTCAGAATTTTGTAATACAAACACAAAAATATCACAAACAGTAATCTCAGTCCAACAGAAAAATCCACCCACAGTACACCACAGAGTAAGAGTGAACAGTTTTTACCTTACCGTTAACAGTGCTGCAAGTGATGCATGTCGAAATGGACGTCTTCAGTCAGTTCCATGAATGTCTCCTGGTCAGTGAACAATCTTCACACATGGAGGCAATCAGAGTTATTTCAGCTTTCATTGCTATCAATGCACTGTCAGCATTTTGTGGTGCTTTTGTTTGCTGCATTTTCCACTTTGCAGAATCATTCCCTCACTAGAAAACCTCTCATTTCTCTGTGCGTTTTCTCAATAGCAACGTGCAACATTGTGGTGCCCCCTGGATGGTTGATTACATGTTATGACCACAATACGTGCATGATGATTGACATGAACTAATCCAGCCGCTTAGCATCCAATGTGCAGGTTCATGCTGAAAGTGTGCAAACTCTAGCTAGCACTGTGTGGAGCCATGCCCCTAAATGAATTTTCACTATGCATTTTAGACTGTGTGCTACAAATCATCAAGACAGAACCGGCACTTGAAGCAGATCATCAGTTCAGTAACATCAGGATCCTGAACTGGAACGGAACAACCCCCAGTTTGTTGGGCTGTAGACCTCAGATCTGGAAGTCAAAGAGAGTGAAAAACAAGCTCATTTCAAGATGCTTGTAGCTTCAAAACCACAATCATGCTGCATGTGATGACAGGATTATTCTCTGCAACCATCCCAGACATGTCCAGCAGATGGCAGACAGGTTTACATTATCTGTTGATCTCCTGCAGCGATGTTAATCAAATTTAATCGCTTTATCTGTCTTAAATGCCCTTTTAATTCAGATGACATCATTTCACCAAAGTTTAGTAATAATCAGAAGAGGCTCCAAAATAAAAGATTGAAGACTGACTAAAACGCGAGCCTGATGTGGCCCACGGGCCGCTACTTTGCCACCTGTACTTTGAAGGAGCCTCCTGTGTGCCTTGTCTTTCTTGTTTTCTTTCTCTTTTTTCTGTGGATATTTGCATCAGCGTCACGTCCACACATTGTGAAACTGGACGGTGACTCACTCTGACGCACACCGCTCTCACCAAAACTCCCAGCATCCTCTGCTGCTCTGGAGAATTTCAGCTCGCAAACGCCCACGCGCTCGGCCCTCCCCGCCCCGCCCCTCCCTGCCCTCCTCCGCGCTGATGTTGTGTTGCCGTGGCAACGTGCCGGCGGTGGGCGGCTCCGCGGGCGGAAGCCAGCCGCGGCGCCGCGTGGGCGGGCGGTGCATTTTGTGTGAAAGCAGCAGTGGGCGTTGGTGAATTATCACCTCTCCTCCCGGCGGTTTGTCTCCGCACAGGATTTACTGCACTTAAAAAAACAAAAAACTAAATCAACTTTGACAACAGATTTTGCAGAACCAGACGTTTTCTGCTGCTCGACAGAAAAACAGCAGATTAATCAACGGAAAGAATAATTTTAACATCCAATCAAACCCGCGCCAGAAGCCCTTTGAACCATAAAAAAGGCACAAAAATAAACCTGATTTAAACAGTTTTGAACACTTTAGAACCAAAGTGGAAAAATAAACTCTTAAATCAGATTCAAACAGTTTGAAATACTTTAGAACCAAATTGGAAAAATTAACTCTTAAACGAGTTTGAAACACTTTAGAACCAAAGTGGAAAAATAAACTCTTAAACCTGATTTAAACAGTTTGAAACACTTTAGAACCAAAGTGGAAAAATAAACTCTTAAATGAGTTTTAAACACTTTAGAACCAAAGTGGAAAAAATAAACGTTTAAACCTGATTTAAACAGTTTTAAACACTTTAGAACCAAAGTGGAAAAAATAAACGTTTAAACCTGATTTAAACAGTTTTGAACACTTTAGAACCAAAGTGGAAAAAATAAACTCTTAAACCTGATTTAAACAGTTTGAAACACTTTAGAACCAAAGTGGAAAAATAAACTCTTAAACAAGTTTGAAACACTTTAGAACCAAAGTGGAAAAAATAAACATTTAAACCTGATTTAAACAGTTTGAAACACTTTAGAACCGAAGTGGAAAAAATAAACATTTAAACCTGATTTAAACAGTTTTGAACACTTTAGAACCAAAGTGGAAAAAATAAACTCTTAAACATGATTTAAACAGTTTGAAACACTTTAGAACCGAAGTGGAAAAATAAACTCTTAAATGAGTTTTAAACACTTTAGAACCAAAGTGGGAAAAATAAACGTTTAAACCTGATTTAAACAGTTTTGAACACTTTAGAACCAAAGTGGAAAAAATAAACTCTTAAACCTGATTTAAACAGTTTGAAACACTTTAGAACCAAAGTGGAAAAATAAACTCTTGAACCTGATTTAAACAGTTTGAAACACTTTAGAACCAAAGTGGAAAAAATTAAACGTTTAAACCTGATTTACACAGTTTTGAACACTTTAGACCCAAAGTGGAAAAAATAAACTCTTAAACCTGATTTAAACAGTTTGAAACACTTTAGAACCAAAGTGGAAAAATAAACTCTTAAATCAGATTTAAACAATTTTTAACACTTTAGAACCAAAGTGAAAAAATAAACTCTTAAACCTGATTTAAACCGTTTTTAACACTTTAGAACCAAAGTGGAAAAATAAACTCTTGAACCTGATTTAAACAATTTGAAACACTTTAGAACCAAAGTGGAAAAAATTAAACGTTTAAACCTGATTTACACAGTTTTGAACACTTTAGAACCAAAGTGGAAAAAATAAACACTTAAACCTGATTTAAACAGTTTGAAACACTTTAGAACCAAAGTGGAAAAATAAACTCTTAAATCAGAATGAAACAATTTTTAACACTTTAGAACCAAAGTGAAAAAATAAACTCTTAAACCTGATTTAAACCGTTTTTAACACTTTAGAACCAAAGTGGAAAAATAAACTCTTGAACCTGATTTAAACAATTTGAAACACTTTAGAACCAAAGTGGAAAAAATTAAACGTTTAAACCTGATTTACACAGTTTTGAACACTTTAGAACCAAAGTGGAAAAAATAAACACTTAAACCTGATTTAAACAGTTTGAAACACTTTAGAACCAAAGTGGAAAAATAAACTCTTAAATCAGAATGAAACAATTTTTAACACTTTAGAACCAAAGTGAAAAAATAAACTCTTAAACCTGATTTAAACCGTTTTTAACACTTTAGAACCAAAATGGAAAAAATAAACTCTTAAACCTGATTTAAACCGTTTTTAACACTTTAGAACCAAAATGGAAAAAATAAACTCTTAAACCTGATTTAAACCGTTTTTAACACTTTAGAACCAAAATGGAAAAAATAAACTCTTAAACCTGATTTAAACAGTTTTATAATAACGGCTGAGTGGACCCTTGTCGTTTGACCGGTGCTTTGTATGTCACGTCACGTGACATGGATTATTCGTCCCATTTATGTTGCATTGCATTTAACGTGCAAATTTGGTTCCATACTTTTGGTACCATTGCACTGTGCGCACACATGCGCACACACAAAACAAATCCACCGCGCTGAAGAGCTGTTAGGAGGAAGTTAGAATGAAAAGCTGGACTAATTTCTGACGTGATTTTTTTTTTTCACTGCTCTGAGGAAGTACACAGTCTTGTGTGTGTGTGTGTGTGTGTGTGTGTGTGTGTGTGTGTGTGTGTGTGTGTGTGTGTGTGTGTGTGTGTGTGTGTGTGTGTGTGTGTGTGTGTGTGTGTGTGTGTTCCAGCTTTCACCTCATGAAATATTCATGCCATTGAACTCATGAACATTCATTATTTGTATATTAAACACTTTAGAACCAATGTGGAAAAATAAACCTGATTTAAACAGTTTTAAACACTTAATCATGATTTAAACAGTTTTAAAAACCTTAGAACCAAAGCCTAATTTTACAGTTTTAAACACTAGAACCAAAGTGGAAAACTAAACTCTTAAACCTGATAACCTCCGCCAACAAAGGTTTTTGCCGCTGTCTGATTGTAAACAGCCTGTAACCCACAATTGTTCATATATCGTTATCAAATTTTTACAGAGTATTCATATCCTGATAGGCAAGAACTGACTCAATTTTCAAGGTCATAGGTCAAAGGTCAAAGTCAGGAAAAATCTTAATTGGAATATCCCATCTTTAACATTGAACAAATTTTTAAAAAATTCATAACTGTCAAAGATCACATTTCTTTCATATTTGAGATAGTCATGTAGGGTGGCATCCTTTATTGACTGACAAAGTTTGATCTGGATCTGATCCAGATTACAGATTTTGTGGTCATTTAAATTTGAAAATGAAAACACCATTTAATGTATATTTTACATTTGATCTTAGTCAAACGTGTCCCAATCACTCTCATTTTTGACAGTGAGGTGCAGACTGACACTCACTATCACCTGACAAAGTTTGATCCAGATCTGATCCAGATTGTGGATTTTGTGGATATGGATTTAATATTGAAAAGTCCATTTGGTGTATATTTTGCATTATATCTCAATCAAAAGTGCCTCAGTCACTCTCATTTGTGACAATGAGGTGGAAACTGACACACTGAATGAACAGACTAAGTTTGATCTGCATCTGATTCATGTTGTGGATTTAGCGGATATTTGATTTTAACATTGAAAAGCCCTTTTGATCTATATTTTGTTAAATTTTAGCTTATGAAAAGCCACTTCTAACAGGACTTTGACCTTAAAATTTTGTGGAATTGGAAACTTTTAGCGGAGGTTTGTGCTCTATGAGTGCAGTGCTCCACTTTAAACTGTATCAAACATCTCAGAACCCACATGGAAAAATACACTTTTAGCAGTTTTAAACACTTTAAAACCAAAGTGGAAAACTAAACTTTTAAACCTGATTTAAATAGTTTTTAAACACATCAGGACCCATGTGAAAAAAACTTAAACCTGATTAAATCGTTTTAAAGACTCCAGAACCCATGTGAAAAAAATACATTTTTAAATATTTAAAACACTTAAGAACCAAAGCATGAAATAAACTCTTAAACTTGATTTAAACAGTTTTAAACCCCCTCAGAAGCCATGTGAAACAAGAGCAATCTGAGAGTTTTGACATTCACCAAGGGTTGATGAAGACTCAAAATAAAAGATATGTGATTGACATTGCGACCCGGACTTTACCTGGATCCAGATTCCACAACACAATGCAATAACTACACACTGATCCAGAATGATCCAACTGATTGAGATGTTGCAATCTGATATTTAATTCCTTAGACGTCTACAAAGTGAAATCCTGATCCAGGATCTGGATGCAAATCACCTCCAAAATGTAATAGAGTCTTCCATGGCCTAATATCTATCTGTGGTGAAAGTTTCATCAAAATCCGTGCAGCAGTTTTGACGTAATCCTGTTAACAGACAGACAAATAAATAAACGCAGATGATTTTATTACGTCTTTGGTGGACGTAATAAAATCATGATCACATTATAATAGAATTTCAAACAGGTAAAGTTGTCTGGAGAGACATCTGGAGAGACATCTGCAGAGTTACCGACATGTTCGTCGAAGCATCTGGAAAATTTGTTGAAGCAAACAAAGAGAAAAGTTCAAATTTAAAGTCTGACAAAATGTCAGGAGACATCAAACATGTCCTTCTGTCTTCTGTCAGAACCCTGTGGACAAACAAACAAATAAACAAACAAATTAACAGAGCAAAGTCCACATCACAAACAGGTATAAAGAGTCACTTTAAACTCCCGTGTGAACGCGCCCACAGTAAACTGTAGCTGAATCAGAAAACTGTTGGGTTTGGATGTTTTTATTTTCTTATATGACCGAGGACGTCACTGGATATATGAAAATAACAAAAGTAGGCGGGTATTCATTGACGTGCACAAATTTTCTGACATCATGCATTTAAAATAATTCCTGGCTCCTCCCCTTCTCGCAGATCTGCTCCAAAATGCGCTGGTTTGTGTTTCTGATGGGATATAACCCATAACCTTCTCAACTATCTGTTTTCTATAAAATGCAGCAGATAACAGAATATTTCAGGAGGGACCCTTCAAATGGTGATGGAAGCAGCAAATTCTACTACTCCGTAGACATTAACTTAAAAAAAAAACAAAAAAAAAAAAACGACTGGCCACTTGAAGTTTCAATCGGTGACCAGGTCAGGGTCAGGGACGAATTACACTGGGGTCAAGATTTAAAAATGTTCCAATCATAAGGAAAACTACACCTAATTATTTATCTGATCATAAAGATTCCTAAAAGGTCTAGTTTGGACAGTCTGACTGAATGTTCTGTGGAATAAACAGTAAGAATGGTGACAAAGGTCAATTTCAGTTTGTACAGGGTCAAAGGTTATGGTTGCTTCAGCACATACACCTGGGCAGAGCAGTGTAGGTGCTGTACACGGACGAGCCACATGGGGGCACTGCAGCACCGTAAATCACACCAGCAGCGCCACAGTAACTTTTCATTCTCTTCTTACTATTTCCGGCTTTTTTAATTGATGAAAAATTACATCAGATTTGGAGGTAAAGTAACGAAGACAAATGAACAAATAAGTTAAAGCCAGATACAATGAGTGACAGCACCCTCAGCCAATCAGATACAAGTATGAGTCCCCGACATCCAATGAGGATACAAGAAGACGGTCAGGAATTTTTATTTATTAAACCGTGTGACCAACCGGAGAAATAGGTAATAGGCTTTATTGTCATTGTACAAGTAATACAACGAAATTACCAGAGACTCATCACAGTGGCATATCAACACACACACATACCCATCGCAGACACACACACACGTGATGACACACACCCACAGACACGCAACACAATAATAACAGTCGCAATAAATAATACAGCCGGTTAATACAGGAACCGGAGAAACGGACGGTCAGACGAGGAATCTGATTGTTTTGTGCTGTTGAAGGCAGACAGACAGGCAGGCAGAGAGACAGGTAGACAGACAGGCAGGTAGGTAGAAAGACAGGCAGGTAGACAGATAGACATACAGGTAGGCAGACAAGCAAGCAGGCAGACAGACAGGCAGACAGACAAGCAGACAGACAGGCAGGCAGAGACAAGCAAGCAGACAGGCAGGTAGGTAGAAAGACAGGCAGGTAGACAGATAGACATACAGGTAGGCAGACAAGCAAGCAGGCAGACAGACAGGCAGGTAGACAGACAGGCAGGTAGAGAGACAAGCAAGCAGACAGACAGGCAGGTAGGTAGAAAGACAGGCAGGTAGACAGATAGACATACAGGTAGGCAGGCAGACAGACAGACAGGCAGGTAGACAGACAGGCAGGTAGAGAGACAAGCAAGCAGACAGACAGGCAGGTAGGCAGAAAGACAGGCAGGTAGACAGATAGACATACAGGTAGGCAGACAAGCAGGCAGACAGACAGGCAGGCAGGCAGAGAGACAAGCAAGCAGACAGACAGGCAGGTAGGTAGAAAGACAGGCAGGTAGACAGGTAGGCAGACAAGCAAGCAGACAGACAGACAGGTAGGTAGAAAGACAGGCAGACAGGCAGGTAGGCAGACAAGCAAGCAGACAGACAAGCAGACAGGCAGACAGACAGGCAGGTAGACAGACAGGCAGGCAGAGAGACAAGCAAGCTGGTTGTGTGCAGCTCGGCACGGACGGTGCCAGGTGGCTGCTCGTTGTTGGTTGCTCCGGTGGAGTGTTGATTGGTGTGTTGGCTGGGACCGACGGAGTAGTATGTATGGTGGCCTGGCTGGCTTCCGCCTCCAGACATTTGTGCATCACTTATGTTTATGCTGTTAAAGTTACAGGTTCACGATGGAAAGGAGTGAGCTCTGCAGATGTCACTGCTGCTTTGCCTGGAGTTGAGTTGGTTGCTCCACCCTGATGTCTGCTGCTACCTGTCTGGATGTGTCCCCAGCCTGGAGATTATGCTGACGCGAACTGTTCACAACGTTGCCCTCTGGTGTTCAGAGAGGCCACCTGCAGATGGGGACTGTAATTTACAGTAGTGTTCAGAATAATAGTAGTGCTATGTGACTAAAAATATTAATCCAGGTTTTGAGTATATTTCTTATTGTTACATGGGAAACAAGGTACCAGTAGATTCAGTAGATTCTCACAAATCCAACAAGACCAAGCATTCATGATATACCCACTCTTAAGGCTATGAAATTGGGCTATTAGTAAAAAAAAAGTAGAAAAGGGGGTGTTCACAATAATAGTAGTGTGGCATTCAGTCAGTGAGTTCATCAATTTTGTGGAACAAACAGGTGTGAATCAGGTGTCCCCTATTTAAGGATGAAGCCAGCACCTGTTGAACATGCGTTTCTCTTTGAAAGCCTGAGGAAAATGGGACGTTCAAGACATTGTTCAGAAGAATCAATCAATCAATCAATCAATTTTATTTATATAGCGCCAAATCACAACAAACAGTTGCCCCAAGTTGGCATCAACAAATAACAACATAAACTTCAGGGTCTCTGCAAGTAAAAAAGAAACATAAGTGATTAAGTTTGTAGCATTTAGGGGTGAAACCGAGTGTTTTAAATGTTGTATATTTTTTTGGGACACCCTACATATATATATATATATATATATATATATATATATATATATATATATATATATATATATATATATATATATATATATATATATATATATATATATGCTTGCTGATGATTACACAAAACTTGTATAATCTTTGTTTAAAGAATCATAATTTTTAGAACTAGTATTTGTCCCAGTGAGATGTGAGTAAGTGAGAATAGAAGGGGAGAAAGCGTCAAAGTACTAAAAGAAAGAAACGAAATAAAGCAAATACATAATCATGGCAGATATAGATTAGGAGAGATAAAGGTTACATTATCTGCAAAGCAAAAAGAAGGAAATGAGAGAATCAGCTCAGTTATTACTCTAAATGGTTGACATTCTAATAAGTCGTCTATGTGCGGGTCGCAGAACTTGGAAGTGGTAAGATGGCGCCAGTTTGCTTCAGCGGTTTGTACAGTGTGTGTGGGCCAATGAGCGATCCAGTGTTATATACAGATCAAATCAAATCAATTTTATTTATATAGGGCCAAATCACAACAAACAGTTGTCCCAAGGCGCTTTATATTGTAAGGCAAAGCCATACAATAATTACGTAAAAACCCCAACGGTCAAAACGACCCCCTGTGAGCAAGCACTTGGTGACAGTGGGAAGGAAAAACTCCCTTTTAACAGGAAGAAACCTCCAGCAGAACCAGGCTCAGGGAGGGGCAGTCTTCTGCTGGGACTGGTTGGGGCTGAGGGAGAGAACCAGGAAAAAGACATGCTGTGGAGGGGAGCAGAGATCAATCACTAATGATTAAATGCAGAGTGGTGCATACAGAGCAAAAAGAGAAAGAAACAGTGCATCATGGGAACCCCCCAGCAGTCTACGTCTATAGCAGCATAACTAAGGGATGGTTCAGGGTCACCTGATCCAGCCCTAACTATAAGCTTTAGCAAAAAGGAAAGTTTTAAGCCTAATCTTAAAAGTAGAGAGGGTGTCTGTCTCACCGATCTGAATTGGGAGCTGGTTCCACAGGAGAGGAGCCTGAAAGCTGAAGGCTCTGCCTCCCATTCTACTCTTACAAACCCTAGGAACTACAAGTAAGCCTGCAGTCTGAGAGCGAAGCGCTCTATTGGTGTGATATGGTACTATGAGGTCCCTAAGATAAGATGGGACCTGATTATTCAAAACCTTATAAGTAAGAAGAAGAATTTTAAATTCTATTCTAGAATTAACAGGAAGCCAATGAAGAGAGGCCAATATGGGTGAGATATGCTCTCTCCTTCTAGTCCCCGTCAGTACTCTAGCTGCAGCATTTTGAATTAACTGAAGGCTTTTCAGGGAACTTTTAGGACAAACTGATAATAATGAATTACAATAGTCCAGCCTAGAGGAAATAAATGCATGAATTAGTTTTTCAGCATCACTCTGAGACAAGACCTTTCTAATTTTAGAGATATTGCGTAAATGCAAAAAAACAGCGTAGTTTGATTAAAACGTTGATTGGAGAGGGGAAAACCTATACGCAGGTGTAAAAAATTATAGGCTGTTCATCTACAATGATCTCCAGTGCTTTAAAATGGACAAAAAAACAACAACAAAAAAAAACAGAGATGCGTGGAAGAAAATGGAAAACAACCATCAAAATGGATAGAAGAATAACCAGAATGGCAAAGGCTCACCCATTGATCAGCTCCAGGATGATCAAAGACAGTCTGGAGTTACCTGTAAGTGCTGTGACAGTTAGAAGATGCCTGTGTGAAGCTAATTTATTTGCAAGAATCCCCCGCAAAGTCCCTCTGTTAAATAAAAGACATGTGCAGAAGAGGTTACGATTTGCCAAAGAACACATCAACTGGCCTAAAGAGAAATGGAGGAATATTTTGTGGACTGATGAGAGTAAAATTGTTCTTTTTGGGTCCAAGGGCCGCAGACAGTTTGTGAGACGACCCCAAACTCTGAATTCAAGCCACAGTTCACAGTGAAGACAGTGAAGCATGGTGGTGCAAGCATCATGATATGGGCATGTTTCTCCTACTATGGTGTTGGGCCTATATATCACATACCAGGTATCATGGATCAGTTTGGATATGTCAAAATACTTGAAGAGGTCATGTTGCCTTATGCTGAAGAGGACATGCCCTTGAAATGGGTGTTTCAACAAGACAATGACCCCAAGCACACTAGTAAACCAGCAAAATCTTGGTTCCAAACCAACAAAATTAATGCCTCGCAGATGTGAAGAAATCATGAAAAACTGTGGTTATACAACTAAATACTAGTTTAGTGACTCACAGGATTGCTAAAAAAGCAGTTTGAACATAATAGTTTTGAGTTTGTAGCGTCAAACAGCAGATGCTACTATTATTGTGAAGTCCATGACAATCTCCTTTGTCTTCTCCACGTTCAGGTAGAGACTTGTCCGTGCACCACGTGGCCAGGCAGCTCACCTCACTCCTGTAGCTTGTCTCATTGTTGTTGAAGAGACCCACCACAGTCATGTCGTCTGCGATCTTGATGAAGAGGTTGGAGCTGGATGTAGGTGTGCAGTCGTGGGTCAGCAGAGTGAAGAGGAGGGGGTTCAGCACACATCCTTGGGGGGCTCCTGTGTTCAGTGTGATGGTGCTGGAGATGTTGCTGCCAACCCGAACTGCCTGTGGTCTCCCCGTCAGAAAGTCCAGCAGCCAGTTGCAAAGGGAGGTGTTGAGTCCCAGCTGGACTAGTTTGTGGATGAGCTGCCGGGGGATGATTGTATTGAATGCTGAGCTGATGTTGATGAACAGCATTCTGACATGTGAGTCCTTGGTCTCCAGGTGAGGTAGGGCTGAGTGGAGGGCAGTGGAGATAGCATTGTCAGTCAAGCGGTTGGACCGATATGCAAACTGGTAGGGGTCCAGTGTGGGGGGGAGGGCAGATTCGATGTGGTCTATGACTAGCCGCTTGAAGCGCTTCATAATGATGGGAGTGAGTGCGACCGGGCGGTAGTCATTGTTGCAGGAGGGAGACGACTTCTTTGGGACCGGGATGATGGTGGTGGCTTTGAGGCATGTCGGGACAACAGGTTGTCTCAGCGAGATGTTGAAGATGTCCGTGAGGACATCCATGAGCTCCTCAGCACAGTCTCTCAGGACCCGACCAGGAATATCATCAGGACTAGGGGCTTTCCTCACGTTGATCCTTCTGAGCGTTTGTCTCACGCTATCTGAAGGTAGTGACAGCAACTGGTCGTCAGAAGGCAGAGGGATCTTCTGTGCTGGAATGTTGTTGTCTGCCTCAAAGCGAGCGAAGAAGTCGTTCAGCTGATTCAGCAGAGAGGGGGAGTTGTCGCAGGTCTGCAGGGTGGGCTTATAGTCCGTGATGGTCTGAATAGATTCCTGGAGTCTCTGCTGTCCTTGAAGTGGTCAGCGATTCTCCTGGAGTACTGTCTCTTAGCCTCTCTAATTCCTTGTGACAGGTTGGCCCTGGCTGTCCTTAGGCCCACCTCGTCCCCAGCTCTGAAGGCAGCGTTTCGAGCTTTCAGGAGCCTGTGGACTTCCCCTGTCAGCCATGATTTCTGATTGGCCCGAATGGAGATGGTTCTAGAGACCGTGACATCCATGCACTTCCGCATGTAGGCAGTGATGGTCTCCGTGTACTCCTGGAGGTCTGTGGTGTTATTGTAGGTGGCTGCCTGTCTGAACATGCTCCAGTCAGTAGTGGAAAAACAGTCTTGGAGCGCTTCTAATGCCCCCTCTGGCCACACCCAGATCACCTTTTTGGCTGGTTTTGTGACTTTAACCAGCGGTCTGTATGCAGGCATTAGCATAACAGTGGAGTGGTCAGAGGTCCCAAGGTGGGGGTGGGAGGAAGCTTTGTAGGATTCCTTGTGTGTGGTGTAAACATTGTTCAAGATATTGATGCCTCTAGGGAGAAAGCTGACATGTCCATGGAGTTGTGGAAACACGGTCTTGGGGTTGGCATGGTTGAAATCCCCAGCCAGGATGAGGAAGGCATCAGGGTGGGCTGTCAGCTGTTCACTGATGTGCTGGTGGAGTTCGTTCAGTGCCTCACTCCTGTTGTTGTTGGAGCTGGGAGGGATGTATATAGCTGCCAGCAGAATAGCAGTATATTCCCTCAGCAGGTAGAATGGCCGGCACTTAATAATCATTAACTCCCCCAGCGGTGAGCAGTGCTTTAAAACAACAACAGCATTGTGGCACCAGGCATCGCTGATGTAAACACAGAGTCCTCCGCCGTGGGACTTTCCCCCCTCGATGAGCGCTCTGTCCACCCGGTACCATGTCAGCCTCTTCCTCCCTCCCTTCCCAGTCCTGAGATGTTGACTGTGGGACCTTGAGACTCTGGCGGACTAATTCAGGACTGGGATCCCCCCCAGGATGGACAGATAAGGCCTGTCGATGGCGCCTCACGCGGCCTTCCGGGCTGTCTGTCTGGACACTGGACCAATCTCTACCCCTCCCTCCCTGCGGCAGGCCTCGTCCTCTCTCAAGCTGGTCTTGGTGGCGCGACTTACAGTTGCAGCGGCCTTCACCCATTTTACCTCAATTCGGATGACGGACTGCTTCAAGTTTAGTGCACATAAACAATGTCAAATGTATATGTGTTGTCTTTAATTTTGATGTGTGCCATTATTACGGTAAAGAAGTAGTAATTGTGGATTAATTGCTGTATCTTGTCTGAGGTAATTGGAGTGTAAACATAATTGCCCTTTTTTGGGATCAATAAAGTTGTCTGAAGTCTGACACTTTGAAAACACTGCAGGTGACCAAACAAGAACCAGCAAAGAGACAAACTCACGGAGGACGGACGCGTCCAAAGTCAGGAAGTCTTCTGAAACCTTGGACTCGTGTGTGAACCGTTTGAACTTGCAAACCTGTCTGAGCAACTCCAGGCCTGGTCTGAGAGTGGAGCAGCTTCTGAAGTGCACTGTCAGAGAGCTCATCATTCACATTCACAGACGACAGAGAAAACAGAGGGAGCACATTTTGGATCCATCTCCCCGGAACCAAATGAGAAGCTCACACCAGACGACATGAAGCACCAGCAGCTTGGAGACGTGCCTCTCATCAGAGGGTGAAATGCTTCATGATCTGAGCGTTCTGGATACCAAAGCTGGCCGTCAGCACCTGACACACGGCCCGGTGAGGCACAGGTCAAAGGGCAGAGCGGGCTGAGTGAAGAGCGGTTACGGGTGTGAGGCAGTGAGTCTGAACACCGGCGCTTGGACAAAGCACAAAGAGCCACTGGATGTCAAAGGGGCTTCAGTCTCTGAGTCGATGATGACGTGTGCCACTTCTTCAGCCAATGAAGTACGTCACGGCCCCACAGTCAAGTTTGTTTAATATTTGGTTTTGTCTTTTAAGCCGGTTTTAGATGTTTTCTTGTTCATTCAAAATATGACGAGCCAAAGTTATTATTATTGTTCATTCTTTGACTGTTTAAAGTATCGTGTTGCGTACAATTATTGAACACAGCAGTAAGTACGACTTTATTAATCCCCAAATGGAAATTTGTCTGTGAGCTCATTGACTGTTTGCAGAAGAATTAAAGCGTCTCACAGCAGCAGGTGTCCTCTGTGTCTGTCCCTCCTGAGAGGAGAGAGACAAGTCGTCCACCACTGCTGGGGTTTTGGTCCATTATGGAGTTATGATGTGGATGATCTAACTTCAGAAAAGCCTCGAACATCTCCAGGGTGCACATCTCCACCTCCCCCGGTGTGTTTGACTGGGATCTAATAACAGAGCCAGCTCTCCTAATGTGTCCTGTCTCCTTGCATCCTTGTGTCTGATGCTGCCTCCTAACATGTTGGTAACCTCACCAGTCTTTCAAGATGTTTTCAAGACGTTGTCTGGAGGCTGGGCATCAGTGAAAGATTCAGATTTCAGATTCAGAGGTTTTCTCTGTACTTGAAAAACCCTTTGAATCTGAAATCTGAATCCCTTTCACTGATGCCCAGCCTCCAGACAACATCTTGAAAGACTGGTGAGGTGACCAACATGTCAGGAGGCAGCATTAATGTGGTGATGGTGCTTATGAGGTGTTGTTCTGGGACAGCTGACTGACTGTAGACTGTATCGGCAGCACGGTGGCTTAGTAGTTAGCACTGTTGTCTCACAGCAAGGTCATGGGATCGCTTCCCACCTGTGTGCAGTTTGCATGTTCTCCCCATGTTTCTGTGGGTTTCCTCCCATATTTATCTTGCAGGATAGATGGACTGGAAACTTTATAATTGTCCAGGTTTCTCTGATAAAAAAAGGTCTCGATCTCAATGAGACTAACTTGGTTAAATAATAATAATAAAAAAAGACAGTATACCCACCCCCAAAAATAAATAAAAAAACAGGCTACACCACTGGATGCTTCCATGAATATTTTAGAATTGGCATTTGCCATTTTATTTAGCATGTAAAACTATATGGGCTTATTTTCATGCTGAGAGTTAATTTAAAACCCCAATTCCAATGAAGTTGGGACGTTGTGTGAAATGTAAATAAAAACAGAATACGATTTGCAAATCCTGGATGGCTTTTCATCTCTGCTGCTGTTGCTGGATCTTAGTTCAGCTTTTGACCAGGTGGATCACAGGATTCTGCCGGATCAATTCTTTAAAGCTTTAGGTATTTCTGGTCGGCCGTCAGTCACAAAATGTTTTACTAATGTGCCCTCCTGATTGGGGTTCCTCAGGGGCCGGGTCTTGGTCCATCTTTATTTCCTTTGTGTGAACCTGACAGGAGGTACCGTCGCTTCATACCAAACTATTACGTTACAAATGATTAAAGATTTAAAGTTTGTGATTCGCACTGTAAGATAAACACATAATCAAATATCATCTTTTATCTTTTGAATAGTTTTTCCTGATCATTTTAACATGAATCTCAAATGTCAGATTTTGAATTAACCATCTTTAACTAATCTTTACTGCCTCCGACTTTATACACACACACACACACACACACATATATAAAACAGTCAATTCATGTTTCAGTTAATTTACATAATACTTAAATCACTTATTTTTAGATTTTCGCTGTGATCTGGCAGTAAAATATTAAGTTTTATTTTATGGCTGTGACACTACACGTGCTCTGACTGGTGGTCGGATATTTTCCCATATCCGGACCGGTTACCATGGCAATAGGTCCGCAATGCACATTTTCTTTACGAACCAGGAAGTAAAAACACAATTAGAAAATCATATATATAGATATATACATATATATATACATACACATATACATATACACATATATATACATATACATACATATATATATATATATATATATATATATATATATACATATATATATATATATATATATATATATATATATATATATATATACATATATACATACACATATACATATACACATATATACATATACATATATACATACATATATATACATACATATATACATATATATACTCAACAAAAATATAAACGCAACACTTTTGGTTTTGCTCCCATTTTGTATGAGACGAACTCAAAGATCTAAAACTTTTTCCACATACACAATATCACCATTTCCCTCAAATATTGTTCACAAACCAGTCAAAATCTGTGATAGTGAGCACTTCTCCTTCGCTGAGATAGTCCATCCCACCTCACAGGTGTGCCATATCAAGATGCTGATTAGACACCATGATTAGTGCACAGGTGTGCCTTAGACTGCCCACAATAAAAGGCCACTCTGAAAGGTGCAGTTTTGTTTTATTGGGGGGGGGGGGGATACCAGTCAGTATCTGGTGTGACCACCATTTGCCTCATGCAGTGCAACACATCTCCTTCGCATCATCCGTGAACACCTCTCCAACGTGCCAAACGCCAGCGAATGTGAGCATTTGCCTACTCAAGTCGGTTACGACGACGAACTGGAGTCAGGTCGAGACCCTGATGAGGATGACGAGCATGCAGATGAGCTTCCCTGAGACAGTTGCTGACAGTTTGTGCAGAAATTCTTTGGTTATGCAAACCGATTGTTTCAGCAGCTGTCCGAGTGGCTGGTCTCAGACGATCTTGGAGGTGGACATGCTGGATGTGGAGGTCCTGGGCTGGTGTGGTTACACGTGGTCTGCGGTTGTGAGGCTGGTTGGATGTACTGCCAAATTCTCTGAAACGCCTTTGGAGACGGCTTATGGTAGAGAAATGAACATTCAATACACGAGCAACAGCTCTGGTTGACATTCCTGCTGTCAGCATGCCAATTGCACGCTCCCTCAAATCTTGCGACATCTGTGGCATTGTGCTGTGTGATAAAACTGCACCTTTCAGAGTGGCCTTTTATTGTGGGCAGTCTAAGGCACACCTGTGCACTAATCATGGTGTCTAATCAGTATCTTGATATGGCACACCTGTGAGGTGGGATGGATTATCTCAGCAAAGGAGAAGTGCTCACTATCACAGATTTCGACTGGTTTGTGAACAATATTTGAGGGAAATGGTGATATTGTGTATGTGGAAAAAGTTTTAGATCTTTGAGTTCATCTCATACGAAATGGGAGCAAATCCAAAAGTGTTGCATTTATATTTTTGTTGAGTGTATATACACATACATATATACATACATATATATATATATATATATAAATTAACCTTGCTTGCTCGGTCTGTACGGGGATATCAGACCTCCATGTTTTCAACCGCTGCACTGTGACATAAATCGTTTTCATTCATCCTTTAGCTCTTCTTGACAGTGACCTGAAAATGACTTTGGAACTGCACGGAGAGACACTAAAATGCATAAGAAACTGCACAGAGACCTGAAAACGACTGTAAAAAACTGAGGGGAGAGACCCAAAAACGCATTAGAAACTATGCGAAGACCCAAAAACTACAAAAGTACGCGGAGAGACCCGAAAACGACTACGAAACTGAAGGGAGCGACCCAAAAACGACTACGAAACTGAGGGGAGCGACCCAAAAACGACCACGAAACTGAAGGGAGCGACCCAAAAACGACTACGAAACTGAAGGGAGCGACCCAAAAATGACTACGAAACTGAGGGGAGCGACCCAAAAACGACCACGAAACTGAAGGGAGCGACCCAAAAACGACTACGAAACTGAGGGGAGCGACCCAAAAACGACCACGAAACTGAGGGGAGCGACCCAAAAACGACTGCGAAACTGAAGGGAGCACCCAAAAATGACTACGAAACTGAGGGGAGCGACCCAAAAACGACCACGAAACTGAGGGGAGAGACCCGAAAACGACCACGAAACTGAGGGGAGAGACCCGAAAACGACCACGAAAGGGAGCACCCAAAAACGACCGCGAAACTGAAGGGAGCACCCAAAAACGACCGCGAAACTGAGGGGAGAGACCCAAAAACGACCGCGAAACTGAGGGGAGAGACCCAAAAACGACTGCGAAACTGAGGGGAGAGACCCAAAACGACTGCGAAACTGAGGGGAGAGACCCAAAAACGACTGCAAACCTGAGGGGAGAGACCCAAAAACGACTGCGAAACTGAGGGGAAAGACCCAAAAACGACTGCAAACCTGAGGGGAGAGACCCGAAAACGACTGCAAACCTGAGGGGAGAGACCCAAAAACGACTGCGAAACTGAGGGGAGAATCAAGTCAAATGGAAGTGAAAGCTGCTTTATCAAACTGAAAAGTCTAAGATCTAAACGAGAAGTTAGTGTTTTTTCTTTTTTAAGTTACTTTGATCTTTTTTTTTCCAAACAAAGCAGTTTCCACACTTCAAACAACAGAAGGAGGAGGAGGGTCTTTATTGTGACTGTACATACAAACAACGTAACAGCTCATTTCAGAAACATCTTTCAATTCTGGTTTCTTCATGACATTCAGCATTATTATCAATACAACCAGTAGGGGGCAGTCAGTGGCAAATCCAAAATTACAGAATGAAATTTAAACACTGTCCAGGCTGAACCCGCCTCTCACCCAGGCTTTGTTTGGGGAACATATATCTTTAATCCTACCTGTGGTTCAGCACGTCATTAGGACACTGGAAGAACGTCATCCTGAACCATGACCCCCCCTCCCCACCCCAACGCACTACAAAACTAAAAACAAAACATTTAATTAGCAACAATTAACACTTTTTTTCACATTTCTGGATGTTGTCACTTGAACTCTCGCTACCTCAGTCCCAATTAATTATTTGTACATATGGTGAGGTTTTAAAGTGGTAAGTTATTTTATACTCAATTTAGTCACTTTTTTACATGAAAAAATTCATCTGAAGATGTCGATGTAAATTGTAGCTGAAGAAGTGGATTGTGGGAAATCCTCATTTCTGGTCCAAGCCACAGTCTTCAAACTCTGCACTCATCTGTGAACAAAAGAAACCGTTACAAACAGAAAATGTTGTAACTTTGACGCCGTAGACGCTGACATTAGTTTACAGGCTAACAGCGCTCATGTGCCTGTTTGCTAATGTTCCAACACGCTCACTGATCAGTTCCTGTTTAGCAGGTAGCGCCTGCCCAGGTTTGATTCCTGTTCACGCTGCCATCCGAGTCTACCCCACTGCACGTATACCGGCCTCAGCGGCCACAGGCTCTGATCCGCTTCACACTACGGAAACCAGAGATAAGCACCGGCACCAACAGGCCTCAGGGCCCAGATAGGAGATAGTTCTACTTCATTTGTGATGAATTTCGTAAAACATCGGCGCAAGAAACTCATGATATTGACGACTGGTGCTACGCTCAGTGTAAACAAGCTAGCTTGTGACATCAAACTGCAGGTTCTTGTGTGTTTGAGATGGGTGGAACAACATAACTGCTGTCATGTGCACAGGAGTATTACATCATCGTAGGCTAACAAAATAACAGCATAATGTTATGGCACATGCTAACATCGTAACAACATGCTAACTTTGTAACAGTGTGCTAACAGCAGAATATTATGACATGCTAACACAACAACAGCATGTTAACATAGTAACAGTGTGCTAACAGCAGAATATTATGACATGCTAACACAACAACAGCATGTTAACATAGTAACAGTGTGCTAACAGCAGAATATTATGACATGCTAACACAACAACAGCATGTTAACATAGTAACAGTGTCTAAAAGCAGAATATTATGACGCACGGCAAAGCAATGACAGCATGCTAACATGATAGCAGCACGTTAACATAAAAACAGTGCACCAACAGCTAATGATGCTAGCACTTTGCAGTTCTGAAATGCAAAGTGAAATGTTTTGACAAATGAATAAAAACACAAGTCAGACTTAAGCTTTGCCACACTTAAGTCACAAATTAGCATGTTGACAAACCAGTTAGCCATTACGGTAACACAGCATGCTTTTTATTTTGCTTCTACCTGAATGTCAAACTGTCCAAGTCCAAGCAGATTGTTTGTCTGAAGGACAAAGACACAAACATTTACAAGGACCATTTCATACTTTTGAAATACTCGCAGTACTCGCGGTACTCACCATGGCATCGATGTCTTGTGGACTGACGTGCTGCTCCAAAGCCTTGTAGACGTTATGAGACATCGGCAACATGTTGTCCTGCAACTGGGATGGATGTCTGGACAAGCCGCACACAGAAAGCGACATTTAATTACGCTAATCCTTGAAGCTGAGCGACAGGAAGTCAAAGCTAATCACCAAAAACAAAAGGTCAATTAACTAACGATGTCAGAGCTACTTAACTGTTTAAGCCAGTTGGTTTTGGTAAGCTGGAACCAGTTTACGTGTTTCTGCTATTCTAATGCTGAATTCAGCTTCATCTCACAAAAAGTGAGGACCAACACCAGTTCCCTGCTAAACTCCTCTGCTTGTGTACTTACACTTCTGAGACGGATATGAGCTCCGTCTTCATGTAGCCGTGTTTCTCCGTGTTCTCCACGTCCATCGGCTCTGGAGCTGCACAGACATCCACATTCAAACTCGGCCTTTAGAACCCAGAACCTTCAGCGTGTTGTTGGGACTTACCCTCCGAGGGTTTGGGGTAGTATTTCCCGAAGGCTTTGTCTTTGGGAATGTCAGGGTAGAGGAAGCGCAGCGGGTTTTCTGGAATATTCTCTGCAGCCATCACCTTGTAGGTGCGGATGATGTCATGCAGAGAAACGGCGCCCAGCTCCTTCTTGGTGTACGGCTCCACCGAGTGGAAGACCGGCTTATCTGAATCCAGACAAAACCAACATACAACCATCAAACGGGACACAAGCTCCAGGTCTGTCATCCACCAGACATCTGGGAATAATTATGTTGGGATGTTTTTGGGAACATCTCCCTTAATCAGGAGTCATGTTTCAGATTTCAACCCAAATAAGCCTGAATTCTAAAAACCAGGATTCTTGGAGCATTTCCACAAACAACATGGAACAGGACCCCCCCCCCCCCCCCCCCCCCCCAAGGGGTCAGAGTTCAGGGTTTTTTTTGTGGGGGGGGGGGGGGGGGGGGGGGTAGGATTGGTTCTGGTGTCTCTGGTGACAGATGCTCAGCAGGTGGAGAGCGCTCACCGTACACATCATGTTCGATCCAGGTGAAGGTGATGGCGCCCTCTCTGCTGCTCTCGCTGAACCTCAGCAAGAAGGTTCCGGGACACTTGTCGCTAAGCAGAACCTTCTCCCGCTCCTTACTGAGGAAGCCCATGATGGACCTGCACACAGACACAGCCTGACCCACTTCAACAATCCGCTCTGCACCACAGAACCAACCAAGCAAAGAAACACAACCTCCAACAGGATTTAGTTTAACTAAATAAATGTAAACAAAATCCAAATTTAGAGCTGAAAATCATCACTTTTCTGTTTGAAGACATTTAGTAAACAAAGAATTTGGACTCCAGCAGCTTGAGAAGAACTTCACATGTCCAAGTTCAGGTTCCACAGGGAAATGAAGGTGGTTCCCACTCAGAACCGGGCCAGGTTCTGTGGACAGTACCGTGGTTTCAGAGGTACTGACCCGTCGTTCCACAGAGACAGCAGGTGTTTTTTAATCAGATCCAGAATCCCCTCGATCCACAACCAGAAGGGGAAAGATTTCTCATTTGCACTTTGCTGCAAGAAAAACAAACAAAAAAAGTTTTAAACGGAACTGATCAGGTTTTATTGATGATCTGTCACAACAATCGATTGAGTGGAAACATTTTAGCATGAAAACAAAAATCGTCTCCCGAGTATATTCTAATGTGTTCTAAGTTCTGGTTCTCACTTTGCAGAACTTGGTCCACTGAATCTGTCCATCCAGGTTCCTCTGAGCTTTGGCGCCTACAAAATAAAAACATTTTGTTTCCACCTTCAGTTTTTTTTTTTTTTAAGTTTCTGAGTGATTCTTAAATTACAGTATGGTTAGTTATTTATGGTTACAGCCCTGTCACAAGTTCAGGATTTAGCCAAACGTATGCCGACCGTATTAAAAACACTGGGCATATGAAGGCGTACGTCAAGTAAGTTATGGGTAAGTTAAGAGCTCGTTGAAACTCGCTGATATACATCGCAATATGCCAAGCACCTTGAAAAATTTTGGGCATGCTGAAAATTTTCAACGTATGCCAGCGTATGAGTCATACATCTCACACATGCGGGATTAAGTTGTAGGTAAGTTATGCGATTTGACACACATTTCTAGTAATTTACTCATAAGTCTAAATATGTCCATTAATGCTGGCCATTGATTGGCTGAAAGCTGCGGTCCTCATACGAACAGACTGTTTCAACCATTCACACACGGAGTAAATATAACGTCTTAATCTGACCTGTTCGTTTCAGGCAGATTCATCATCACAGCCTGACAAAAACTTAACCACATAAAGCCTCCTGACTTTGGAAAACGACATCTGAAAATACTTTAGTTCCTTTGTTGTGGCTGAAGAAACGTAGCGTTTTAAAGCAAATCCCTCTGTGTTTTTCTGTTCCAGGTGCGTTTCTCAGCCTGAGGATGCCAGTGTCACGGTCTGATCGGTCCCCCGTCTGAGCCTATCTGGGGGGTGGGGGACCAATCACACCGCGGGGGGACTGATCAGACCAGGACCGGCTTGTAAAAGTTTAACGAGTCACAGCACTTCATTCATTCACGTCAGCTTTTACCACAGATATCAGTCAACTCATCAGCATTCTGCTTATCATGAAAATAAATCCCACGATCCACCAAGTCTAAAATAAAATATAATAACGTTAAATTACTCCGTTTTGCCTCTGTGTGTTGTGGAGACACCACACGACAACGTATGCACACTGGATAACGTGCGTCAATATTTAAGTGTACCATCTACCAAACAAAAGCATTCTGCCAGTGGTGAAACACAAACCAAGCCAGACTTAACCCTTCTGACCAGCATCATACTGTGCAGTACCAACCCGAACCACTTGGTGGAAACAGGACTGTCAGCATATGTCAGCTAAATCATTGAGGTTTGACAGTGGCATAATTTATTAGACGTACGCCAGCGGTTTTAATACAGTTGTATTACAGTTTAATACGCCGGCTAAACCATGATGGTGTGATGGGGCCATTACAGTCAACGGGCACAAATGTTTTGCCTAAGTGTTTGACGTTTAGGCAGGAAGTCAATGCATCAGATCTTATTGTAACCAACAGCACTTGTTAAAACAAAACAAAAACATTTATTAAAGCTACAGTGTGTAGGATTTAGTGCCATCTAGTGGCGCACTTAGATTGCACTTTGTCATCACTGGCTACAATTGTGTTTCAGTGTGTAGCTTGTTTGGTGATGGAATTTCTGCTCTGTCATGATGATGATCAATAGGTCTGATCCTCCGTTTCACAAAAATAAGCATTCTCAAACTTGTTAGCTTGTGCTAGCAACCAGTAGATAAGGAGAAAAAAATGATTCCTCTTCTTTTTACTTTAGTTTTCCAGCTGTGCTGCCAAATGTGAAAACTGCAATATTTAGTATGTCTCTTTTGGGTATCAACGTGGATGGCGTTACAAGATGGCGGGCTCCATGAGGGGGCCCGCTCCATCTCCAAGGTGATGACATGTGGAGTCGCTGTTCCTGGTAATTACATGCTAATGAACAAGTGGTTATGAATGATATGTGTAATAAATTTTTGCTAATAATCTGCCTTAAATTCTACATACTGTAGCTTTAATTAGAACCAGTTTTTAGGTGGACTGTCCTCATGTGCAATAACTGGAGAAATCCTCCAGGACAATGTGTTCTTCTGGACGCTGGTGGTGGGCCGGTGTGGTGTTCTGGTTCTGACCGAGCAGCTTGTCTTCCAGCATGTTGAGCTGCTCCTGGTTCAGGCCTCGTTTGGTGACTGAGGAGAACTGCCAGCTCAGGACCTCGGACAGCTGAGACCACTTTGCTGGCGGGGGGGACAGGAAGAACTTCAGGTCCTGAGGACACAAAAACCTGTTCAGCGTTTTCTTCATGGGTCAGATGATTAAATATCCTGCAGTGTCACATGTTTCAGATGGCTGATGAATGAGTTACATCAGGGGACGAAGGATCAGCGTGACGCCACATATGGGCGTGTCCATACATTTAAACAGTTTTGTTGGCTGTGTGATGGCTCAACATTTCTTTGTTTGTCTGGTTGTACCTTGGGCTCAGTGGTTAACATGTTGTACCAGAGGATGGAGGCCCAGGCGCTGGGCAGCTGGCAAACATTGGAGATGACCACAACAGGAAGTGACACGGTCTACAACAACAACAACACAAGAACAAATCACAATTTCATGCTGTACATTTACAGCTTCAGGTTTTTTTCAGGATGAGTAAATTAAACTGACATTACCCCAATATGTACAAATTGGCTTGAGACCAGAGGATCCTTGGTTCAAATCCCAGTCTGACTGGAAAAATCACTAAGGGTCCTTGGCCAAGGTCTTTAATCCCCTAGTTGCTCCCAGTGTGTAGTGAGCACCCTCACATCAGGGTGAACGTGAGGCATTATTGTAAAGCACTTTGAGCGTCTGATGCAGATGGAAAATCGCTATATAAATGCAGCCCATTTACTATATTTGAGCAGCTTCTGTCCCCCTCTAGTGGACCATGTGAGCATTTCAGAACTTTATTCAGTCAAAAGGCATTTATAAATGTTAGAGATGCATAATATTTTGACAGGCAGGGCTTTGACTTCTCGGTATTAATGTGTAAAAACGTTGATTTCGAGAGTTTTACAGTTCTTGAGTTTCAGGATGCCGAAGGTTTTGCCATTCAGACGGATGGAAGGACAACACTTTCTCTCAACAAGCACAACTTTTTTTTTATTTCTCTTACATTTGTTTTTTACAGAGTGCAAACTTGCAGTTTGAGATATATTTATATTATATATATATATACACACATACATACATACACACACACACACACACACAGATGCATACACACATAAACACACCCACACATTAAGCATGCTGGTACAAACTACTTTGTGTATTTCTATACATAATACATTTGTTCTCACCAAAATGAGCAATGCGGGTTTACAAACTATTTCAATTCTATTTTTAGGTATAGAAATTTATGAGTTCACATCTTAAAATGTAAAATTGGTAAAATTGTTCACACAAAAACTTTGTGAAATCAGCTTCATTCCCACAATTCTATGGGGTGTCTCGCAGTGGTTTTATTAGTCGGTCACAACTATATTTAAAAAACAAATACTAAATATAATAAATACCTTATTAAAGCCCTCAATGTTGATGATTTAACAGTTTTCTCTGTCTAATAATCACCGCTGACACTGTATCTTCTGGACATTAGAAATAAATTGTATAAAAATTAATTCCTGATCAAAAATTGATGTGTTTTTACAAAAATTATTCACCTCAGTTCACAGTTTGTGATTTTTAATTAAATGTCCTTTTGACTGCTGTTTGAAGAAAACGATTTCACGTTACTTTCATCTAGGGCAAATTAAAAAAAAAATCCTGGCATTTTATAAACAGTGAAATTTGTAAATAAACTTTGGTAGTAATTGTTACTGCTGGTTGTTGTTTTATTATAATGTGAACAGTGTTGTGGTTTTTATTGACAGGTTTTGGACACGAGTCTCTGTTTGGTTCTTTATTGGTTTGTTTGTTTGTCTCACCTCCAGTTTGACGTTGAGTCCACACTGACTGATCTCAGACTCGAAGCTCAGCGAATGAAGCTCCTCTGTGACGATCAACGGACCCTTAAAAAGGAAACTTTTTTTTTACATTTTACACTTTGATATTTTTGTTTGTTTGAACCTGACTGAGTTTTACCTCATTAGTTCGATTTCCGGCGACTTTCTGCTCTTTCAGTTGCTGTTTAGAAAACAAAATCCAGTTAATAACTGTTTATAAGTGACATTTTTGTATCAGCAAAACAAATGAGTTTCACTGTTTGGAAATAAAACATAAAAATTATTTTACCAAATGTCGGAATTCCGCCGCCAGGCTGCCGTTTGATTCCTCCATGTTCAACACTTTTGTGTTTGTTCCCAAAAGGTTGAACTTTCGAAACCTGTTTTCAGAATTAATTAATTAATGTAAAACGAGTCGTGTACACATTAAAAATGTAAATTTAAACATTCTGTGACCATTTTAAAAGTGTGAATTATTTTTAAAAATGTTAATGTAAATTCCTGAAATAGTAACAGTTTTGTTTTGTCATTATTTGATTAGTATGCCCCCGCGACCTAACCCTGGATAAGCGGGTGAAGATGACTTAAACCTGATTATAATACAACTAGAACTGCGTGGAAAAGACTCACAGACAGGAAGAAAAAAACAAATAATAATAGCAATGTGAGTTGTAGCAGAACTGACAGTAATTATGTGAAATAGAAGTAAATTTAAAATGATAAAATGGTCATAAATGAAGCAAAGCATGACAGTCTCTGGGGGGAAAATATATATATACTACCCCTGGCAAAAATTATGGAATCACCGGCCTCGGAGGATGTTCATTCAGTTGTTTAATTTTGTAGAAAAAAGCAGATCACAGACATGACACAAAACTAAAGTCATTTCAAATGGCAACTTTCTGGCTTTAAGAAACACTAAGAAATCAGGAAAAATAATTGTGGCAGTCAGTAACGGTTACTTTTTTAGACCAAGCAGAGGGAAAAAAATATGGACTCTCTCAATTCTGAGGAATAAATTATGGAATCACCCTGAAAATTTTCATCCCCAAAACTAACACCTGCATCAAATCAGATCTGCTCGTTAGTCTGCATCTAAAAAGGAGTGAACACACCTTGGAGAGCTGTTGCACGAAGTGGACTGACATGAATCATGGCTCCAACACGAGAGATGTCAATTGAAACAAAGGAGAGGATTATCAAACCCTTAAAAGAGGGTAAATCATCACACAATGTTGCAAAAGATGTTGGTTGTTCACAGTCAGCTGTGTCTAAACTCTGGACCAAATACAAACAACATGGGAAAGTTGTTAAAGGCAAACATACTGGTAGACCAAGGAAGACATCAAAGCATCAAGACAGAAAACTTAAAGCAATATGTCTCAAAAATCGAAAATGCACAACAAAACAAATGAGGAACGAATGGGAGGAAACTGGAGTCAACGTCTGTGACCGAACTGTAAGAAACCGCCTAAAGGAAATGGGATTTACATACAGAAAAGCTAAATGAAAGCCATCATTAACACCTAAACAGAAAAAACAAGGTTACAATGGGCTATGGAAAAGCAATCGTGGACTGTGGATGACTGGATGAAAGTCATATTCAGTGATGAATCTCGAATCTGCATTGGGCAAGGTGATGATGCTGGAACTTTTGTTTGGTGCTGTTCCAATGAGATTTATAAAGATGACTGCCTGAAGAGAACATGTAAATTTCCACAGTCATTGATGATATGGGGCTGCATGTCAGGTAAAGACACTGGGGAGATGGCTGTCATTACATCATCAATAAATGCACAAGTTTACGTTGATATTTTGGACACTTTTCTTATCCCATCAATTGAAAGGATGTTTGGGGATGATGAAATCATTTTTCAAGATGATAATGCATCTTGCCATAGAGCAAAAATTGTGAAAACATTCCTTGCAAAAAGACACATAGGGTCAATGTCATGGCCTGCAAATAGTCCGGATTTTAAGCCAATTGAAAATCTTTGGTGGAAGTTGAAGAAAATGGTCCATGACAAGGCTCCAACCTGCAAAGCTGATCTGGCAACAGCAATCAGAGAAAGTTGGAGCCAGATTGATGAAGAGTACTGTTTGTCACTCATTAAGTCCATGCCTCAGAGACTGCAAGCTGTTATAAAAGCCAGAGGTGGTGCAACAAAATACTAGTGATGTGTTGGAGCATTCTTTTGTTTTTCATGATTCCGTAATTTTTTCCTCAGAATTGAGTGATTTCATATTTTTTTCCCTCTGCTTGGTCTAAAAAAGTAACCGTTACTGACTGCCACAATTATTTTTCCTGATTTCTTATAGTGTTTCTTAAAGCCAGAAAGTTGCCATTTGAAATGACTTTAGTTTTGTGTCATGTCTGTGATCTGCTTTTTTCTACAAAATTAAACAACTGAATGAACATCCTCCGAGGCCGGTGATTCCATAATTTTTGCCAGGGGTTGTGTATATGGAGGGAGGGAGGGAGAGAGAGGAAGAGAGAGAGAATTTTAACAATCTAAATGAACGTATTTCGAGATGGCTTTGACACGTACCCTTTTTTCTCTGTGACGTCTCTGCGGAGAAGAAACACAAATGTGATTAATTCTGAAAATGTTCAATCGTTTTAAGAAGAAAAAAAAACAGTTAGCATACTTATCAAGTACAGCTTTGACTCTGAGTTGGTAGTTAAACTCCTGCAGCTTCACCAGGAACCTAAAGAAAAAGAAAACAAAGAGTAAAGACCAGGACTGAGACTGAGGTCCAAATGTATATTAGGACACTAAACCATGATTTTGAGTCCAGAATGCAAAATTTCAGGGTAAATGTTTAAAAGCTGCTGAAGAAATGTAAAAACAAACAAACACGTCTTAACAAGGGATCAGAAGTAAGTGGACAGTTTTTGAGGAGCACAGTGACCCGACACGTTACATGTTCAAATAGAAAAGGTTGAATATGTCCAGAGCAGCAGACCCGTGAGGGAAGCCACCAGGACAGATGTGTGATTAAAAAACAAAGAAGCTTCTCTGGCGGGGAGGAGCGGTCACGCTGACACGATGCTGTTCGTTGGCGGTGGTGGAGCCCGGTCTTTACCGTAGTTTGACGGTGATCTGTCCGCCTGTTTTGAGGACCAGAGGTCTCTGTGGGTGTGTGGGCATGCAGGGCTGACGCTCCACCACCAGAGAGCTGCACACAGACACACACACAGTCAGCACCGATCACCACACTGATCACCACCAATAAACGATCAATAACATGCACTGACTTGGTGAGGAGGGTCTTGAGGAGCTCCAGCGCTCGAGCCTCCATAAACTCCTTGTTCTGCGTGATGGGGTCGTTGTCATACGTGAACTTCTGCTCCAACTCCTGCAGCTTCTTCAGGTGCTGACGGACCTGCTGGAGGCTCTCTGCCACCACCGTGAACCTGCAGGCAGCAGGAGGAGCAGGAGGAGCAGCAAAGGATGACAGGGAGGAGGAGGAGCAAAGGATGACAGTGAGGAGGAGCAGCAAAGGATGACAGGGAGGAGGAGCAGCAAAGGATGACAGGGAGGAGGAGGAGCAAAGGATGACAGTGAGGAGGAGGAGCAAAGGATGACAGTGAGGAGGAGGAGCAAAATATGACAGGGAGGAGGAGGAGCAAAGGATGACAGGGAGGAGGAGCAAAGGATGACAGGGAGGAGGAGCAAAGGAACAAAGGATGGTGAAGAGAAGGTGGTGTTGAATTAAACAGAAGAAGTGAAAAACACTGGATAATGTGACATTATCACCTCTGAGGTTTCTGGATTCTGGTTTGGCAGTTTTTGGATAATGGGACATTATCGCCTCTGAGGTCTCTGGATTCTGGTTTGGCAGTTTTTGGATAATGCGACATTATCGCCTCTGAGGTCTCTGGATTCTGGTTTGGCAGTTTTTGGATAATGTGACATTATCGCCTCTGAGGTCTCTGGATTCTGGTTTGGCAGTTTTTGGATAATGTGACATTATCACCTCTGAGGTTTCTGGATTCTGGTTTGGCAGTTTTTGGATAATGTGACATAATCGCCTCTGAGGTCTCTGGATTCTGGTTTGGCAGTTTTTGGATAATGTGACATTATCACCTCTGAGGTTTCTGGATTCTGGTTTGGCAGTTTTTGGATAATGTGACATTATCGCCTCTGAGGTCTCTGGATTCTGGTTTGGCAGTTTTTGGATAATGTGACATTATCACCTCTGAGGTCTCTGGATTCTGGTTTGGCAGTTTTTGGATAATGTGACATAATCGCCTCTGAGGTCTCTGGATTCTGGTTTGGCAGTTTTTGGATAATGTGACATTATCACCTCTGAGGTTTCTGGATTCTGGTTTGGCAGTTTTTGGATAATGTGACATTATCGCCTCTGAGGTCTCTGGATTCTGGTTTGGCAGTTTTTGGATAATGTGACATTATCGCCTCTGAGGTCTCTGGATTCTGGTTTGGCAGTTTTTGGATAATGTGACATTATCGCCTCTGAGGTCTCTGGATTCTGGTTTGGCGGTTTTTGGATAATGGGACATTATCGTCTCTGAGGTCTCTGGATTCTGGTTTGGCGGTTTTTGGATAATGGGACATTATCGTCTCTGAGGTCTCTGGATTCTGGTTTGGCGGTTTTTGAACTGTGGTTCTCACCAGTTCTGCAGCAGGTCTACACAGGCATTGGGTGGACCACCGATGCAGGCGATTTGCTGGCGCTGCTTCCACTCTGGCAACTCCTCATTGATCAGGTCCGAGATTAGAAGGTTGATGACGTGGAGAAGGTCGGCGAGCTGGACCACCACCTCCTGACAGACAGCAGAGGTGACATCACAACATCAACACATCCGTCCATGTCTTACAGATCTCAAAGGAGGCATGGGGGGGGTTATGGACCTGTTGTTTGTGACACGACCCTGAGCCTGTCTGTGCCCAGTGAGACATGCCCACATGGCTCCAGCTCCTCCTCCCTTCAGAAAGAGGGTGTGGCACGCAGGGTGCAATCAAGCCCTCACCTGGCGTTTGGCTTTCAGTTCCAAGCACATCCTGCCGATGGTCAACTTCTCCTTCTGCAGCTCCATCGCCGTAGTTCCGTTTACTTCATTCTCTGCACAAACCACATTTACAGAATGTGAGGTTTTTTACTCAAAGATAGTGTTAAACGAGAAGTCCACCTGCTCAGACGTCAAACACCAGCTCGACGTTTGATCAGGAAACTGATCATTCTGAGATTGATCATCTGCCAAGCAGCAAATGTTCTCAGGCTGACTCCTTAGTCCATCAGCCAGAAGTCAATTTTTACCTCTTAAGGGGACTAAAGGACAAATACAACTCAGCCTCAGTGTACCAGGACCTACACAAAAAGGTATGGTGGCCATCCGGGGAGCAGGAGGAGGAGGAACAAAGGATGACAGAGATGAGCAGGAGCTCTCTGGATTCTGACAAAGGTCAGTTTTTTCGGTTCCCAGTGGTGAAGTCACGATGAGGCAAATGTGAGAGGTCATGTCAGTAAGTGTTAGCCTGCAAAACCGCCTCGACACGTTTGAGCTCAGGGTCATAAACAAACCACAACACATGTCCCCTTTCCACAACAATGTCACTTTTTCTTTGTATTTTCACTTTGTTTGCTGTGTAATTTGCCCAAAACCTCAGAGAAAGTTCTGTGTTTCTGATGGGGACATGCGAGGACTGGCTCCGGATGTAGCATTATTGCATCATATTTTAACCCTTTCGCGCCCTCCCTCAAACAAAACTCACACACACACACACACACACACTCATCTTCAACTGCTTAGTCCAATCCTGGATCGTGGGGGGCTGGAGCCTATCCCAGCAGTCAGAGTGCGAGGCGTGGTACACCCAGGACAGGATGCCAGTCTGTCACAGGGCCAAACAGACAAAAGAAAACATTCACACCCACTCGCAGACCTATGGACAATTTAAAGATTCCAATCCACCTAACTCGCATGTCTTGGATGTGGGAGGAAACCAGAGCACCCGGAGGAAACCCACGCAAACACAGGGAGAACATGCAAACTCCACACAAAAAGGTCACAGAAGGGAATTGAACCCATGACCTTCTCGCTGTGAGGCAACAGTGCTAACCACTAAGCCACCGTGCTGCCTTCAAACAAAGCTGCACTGCCCAATTAGCTCAGAGTCATTTTAGCATTTACAGTAGTTTGTAATACACTTTTAGATGAAACCTGAAATATCAGGAGTTGAAATATTGACAGTAAACTGTCTTAAAGGATCGTAATTTACACACCACTGGAAATATTTTTGCTGCCAGTTGAGATTCTTGTCCAAAATGTTTACAACAATGTGTAAATTTTACTGAATGTTGTGTTATTGTGGTGAATTCTGCAAGAACAAGATGAAGCAAATAAAACTATCAGAATTCAAATCAATCAAGAACTGAAGGAAAAGAAACATTTTCTATGCGGAAAAATGCACATGTGGAAGGCCAGGGGATACGTGTGGAAGGCCAGGGGATACGTGTGGAAGGCCAGGGGATACGTGTGGAAGGCCAGGGGATACGTGTGGAAGGCCAGGAGATACGTGTGGAAGGCCAGGGGATACGTGTGGAAGGCCAGGAGATAGTGTGGAAGGCCAGGGATACGTGTGGAAGGCCAGGGGGACGTGTGGAAGGCCAGGGGATACGTGTGGAAGGCAGGGGATACGTGTGGAAGGCCAGGAGATACGTGTGGAAGGCCGGGGATACGTGTGGAAGGCCAGGAGATACGTGGAAGGCCAGGGGATACGTGTGGAAGGCCAGGGGATACGTGTGGAAGGCCAGGGGATACGTGTGGAAGGCCAGGGGATACGTGGAAGGCCAGGGGATACGTATGGAAGGACAGGGGATAGTGTGGAAGGAGGGGATACGTATGGAAGGACAGGGGACAAGAACTGAAGGAAAAGAAACATTTTCTATGCGGAAAAATGCACATGTGGAAGGCCAGGGGATACGTGTGGAAGGCCAGGGGATACGTGTGGAAGGCCAGGGGATACGTGTGGAAGGCCAGGGGATACGTGTGGAAGGCCAGGGGATACGTGTGGAAGGCCAGGGGATACGTGTGGAAGGCCAGGGGATACGTGTGGAAGGCCAGGGGATACGTGTGGAAGGACAGGGGATACGTGTGGAAGGCCAGGGGATACGTGTGGAAGGACAGGGGATACGTGTGGAAGGACAGGGATACGTGTGGAAGGCCAGGGGATACGTGTGGAAGGCCAGGGGATACGTGTGGAAGGCCAGGAGATACGTGTGGAAGGACAGGGGATACGTGTGGAAGGCCAGGGGATACGTGTGGAAGGCCAGGAGATACGTGTGGAAGGCCAGGGGATACGTGTGGAAGGCCAGGGGATACGTGTGGAAAGCCAGGAGATACGTGTGGAAGGCCAGGAGATACGTGTGGAAGGCCAGGGGATACGTGTGGAAGGCCAGGAGATACGTGTGGAAGGCCAGGGGATACGTGTGGAAGGACAGGAGATACGTGTGGAAGGACAGGGGATACGTGTGGAAGGACAGGGGATACGTGTGGAAGGACAGGAGATACGTGTGGAAGGACAGGAGATACGTGTGGAAGGACAGGAGATACGTGTGGAAGGACAGAGGATACGTGTGGAAGGACAGAGGATACGTGTGGAAGGACAGAGGATACGTGTGGAAGGACAGGGGATACGTGTGGAAGGACAGAGGATACGTGTGGAAGGACAGGGGATACGTGTGGAAGGACAGAGGATACGTGTGGAAGGACAGAGGATACGTGTGGAAGGACAGAGGATACGTGTGGAAGGACAGAGGATACGTGTGGAAGGACAGGGGATACGTGTGGAAGGACAGAGGATACGTGTGGAAGGCCAGGGGATACGTGTGGAAGGACAGAGGATACGTGTGGAAGGACAGAGGATACGTGTGGAAGGACAGAGGATACGTGTGGATGAATGCGTCATGACATCAGCTCATCGGTCTTTGGGTTAAAAGCAGAACAGGTGTGTGAGACAGTCAGAATAAACTTCCTCACCTCTGTTTTTCAATGTGTTACTTTTGAAGTCGTAGTCGTCCTGTAGTTCTTCTAGATTCTTAATGTTCTGATCCACCACCTGACAAAGAGAGTTTTCATTTCTTTTTTAATTTACCAGAATTAAACAAAGACATTAAAATGAGCAGAAGATAAACAGTCCATCCGGTGAGTTCCTCAGAACATCACGGTGTCTATACGCTCGTTAGAGGAAAACAATCACCAACGCTCAGGTGGAAAAATACATACTGCAGTTTTTGAAGTATGTCATGTTTGTTTTTGTACAGGTTAGGGAGGTCCTGTACTCTACTGTGACTTATATATATGTTTTTCCTCTTCAAGAGGCCTTTTTTAACAGGTGCAGTAGGTCAAATCTCTTTAATCGTGACCTTCAGTGTCACTTACGTTGACCTGATTGAACATCATCACCTCATTGTGATCAGAATATCGGCTCAGATTCACTCCAGCAGGAGAAATATTTGCACAAATAGTTTCTAAAGCCTTTCAGAGTTCAGGACAACTTTAGCAGCTGTAACAGGGATTAATTTTACTAATCACCAAAATGACACATTTATCAGAGCCAGAAATGGTCATCAGGTTATTACATTTCTGAACTAATCGTGTGCACTGAAGACTTCTCAGGGACAAAAAGAAGTCATACGAGGTCTGTCCAAAAAGTATCGGACCTTTTTATTTTTTGCAAAAACCATATGGATTTGAATCACGTGTGATTGCATCAGCCAAGCTTGAACCTTCGTGCGCATGCGTAAGTTTTTTCACGCCTGTCGGTTGCGTCATTTGCCTGTGAGCAGGCTTTGAGTGAGCACTGGTCCACCCCTCTCGTGGGATTTTTATTGCGAATAAAATGTCTGAACGATTTGGAGCTTTGCTGCATCAAATTTTTCAGAAACTGTGAGAGACCTCCAGGTGGACACCATTCGGAAAATTTAGATGGGTTTCAGCGACGATTTTATGGGGATTACACAGATTAAGGAGTGCTCCAGCCGGTTTAAAGACCGCCCACAGCGTCTGAGAGCGCGGCCCGCTCCGAGCGCCGATCGACAGGCTCACACCCCGCTCAAATAACCAGATCATTTCCAACATGAAGGCTTTGTTGATCCGGGACGTTGTATAACTTTCACAAAAAAGGCAGAAGTCGTGGACATCAGCACTTTTTCTGCACATTCTACTGTTACAGGAATTTTTTTTCATGGAAAGAGAAGTGGAGGAATGCGCCACCGTGCCGCTCATGGGGCGGGACAAAACCACTTCCGTGTTGGTCTCACAGGACGGCTTTCAGACGGCTTCCGGTTGCTTTTCAGTCGTGTGAGTATCCGAGAAACTGAGCATGAGCTGGACATGCCCCAATATGTCCTGTGAGGCTTCATCACGGCGGTGCTTTGCGCCATGCAGCTCCGCCGCGACGCGTGGAGTTCCTCCGCATGTCTGTCTCAATGTGCCGAAAAAGTGCTGATGTCCACCTCTTCCGCAATTCCTGTGCTAGTCAGACGACATACCGGATCAAGACAGCGTCCAGTTTAGAATTGAACGGCACATTCCACTGTTACAGGAGTTTTTGTCATGGAAAGAGGAGCGGAGGAACTCCGCGCGTCGCGGTGGAGCCGCATGGTGCAAAGCAACGCTGTGATGAAGCCTCACAGGACATGTTGGGGCATGTCCAGTTCATGCTCAATTTCTCGGATATTCACACAACTGAAAAGCAACCGGAAGCCGTCTGAAAGCCACCTGAAAGCTGTCCTGTGAGACCAACACAGAGGTGTGCGGCACGGTGGCGCAATCCTCCGCTTCTCTTTCCATGAAAAAAACTCCTGTAACAGTGGAATGTGCCGAAAAAGTGCTGATATCCACGCCTTCTGCCTTTTTTGTGAAAGTTAGACGACGTCCCGGATCAACAAAGCCTTCACGTTGGAAATGATCTGGTTGTTTCAGCGGGGTTTCAGCCTGTCGATCGGTGCTCGGAGCGCGCCGCGCTCTCAGACGCTGTGGGCGGTCTTTAAACCGGCTGGAGCACTCCTTAATCTGTGTAATCCCCATAAAATCGTCCCTGAAAGCCAACAGAATTTTCCGAATGGTGTCCACCTGGAGGTCTTTCACATTTTCTGGAAAAATTTGATGCAGCAAAGCTCCAAATCGTTCAGACATTTATTCGCAATAAAAAGGTCCGATACTTTTTGGACAGACCTCGTATTTCATCAAAATCACTACAATCAAAGTTTACCATTTGCGGCTCCTGATAATAAATAATAAGAATAAAATTCAGAGCTCCACAGCCAAACAGACTAAATAAAGATCATGTGACCTGCAGATTGGAGCAAGGACAGAACTTATAAACTCTGGAACTACATGACTTCCACGTTTGAAACACTTGTGGGCATTTGCAAAAAAAATATTTTTTTTTCTAAAATATTTCACTTTTTCCTCCTTTATGGTTTTTGTCATTATAACTCTGTTGTGCTGCACAAAATACTTTTTTTCTTTTTTGAGTTCTTTGTTCTTCTCACCATGTGTGTGTGTTTTGTTTCCAGAGGTGCCGGACTTGCAGGTGCAGTGAAAAAATAACTACAAATGACAAAAGGGGAAAAACAAAACAAAACAAAAACACCCAGAAACTACTCAGGGTTCCAAACCTTTAGACCAGGACAGACCAGAACCCGCCGAATATGGTGGCACCCTGACAATAATGACGAGCAGGTGAGAGACGCGGTAAATAACAATGAGCGATACTTTGAACCAGAACCGACCCCACTGACAGGTGAAGGCTGCTGACATCAGGCGGCAGTAAACCACATCTAAACCACATGTGGTTCCAGACGGTTTCTAATATGACTTTTCCTTCAACTGCTAACATCCAGGTAGCAACAAACCTCTCTGCCAGGTCCATGCACTACGCTGTTCTGACCACGTGGCCTAGCTAGCATGCAGCCAGTGATGAGCACTGTTCAGCTAATCCAATAACCGATAATTATCAAAGATAATGTTTCTGTTAGCTGATTAGCTTTTCAGATAAGTTTTAAAACCATCATCAGACCAATTATCTTCTGATAAATTTAGTTCCAATAACTTTTAGCACGCTAGCACTTTTTTACATAGCTAGCAACGTTGAAAGGCATTTATAATCCATTTTGCTCCTGTCTGCTATGTATTTTGCAGCAGTGAGGAAGCTAAGAGGAGCTAAGCTCAACTCTGCCCCCAGCAGAGGAAGCCTGGCCGCCAGACTGCCACAAAAAAAAAAAGAAAAAAAAAAGAAAAAGAAAACTCAATACTCTTTAACACTATACAGTGGTCCAGCCATGAGGCAGAGGTCTTGAAATGGAAAGAGGGTTGACTTATGGCTTTGATTTATAAATCAAATTATTCCAGATAGAACAACTACATTAATGTAAACTCTTAAAATGTACAAAGTGGATATATAACACATATCTGTTCATTTTAAAATAATGCACCAATTCTGAAGATTTGAGCATTAACACACAGATGCCCAAAGGGATTATGGGTAAATTTAGCCTCCGCTCATACTGATTGGTTGACTAATTCATTCTATGTAAAAATCAACACGTGAATCAATGTAACGTGTGTGCTGGTGTTTACAAATAAATGTGCTTTTGTACAATATATCATTTTTTTCCATTTGTGTTAAAAAAAGGCATTTGCCAAGCCGAAAAGTCTGTTAAATTATGATTCAGGCTGTGTGATATAACCGGAGTCAAAATGCACAGAACACTGCCATCTATTGGTGACCCGTTATATCACAGTGTTGTCGACCACAGGATTTTAAAATGATCTGTAGGTTTCTAAAACCTGAGAGACCCCACACGTGGAGATAAAAAAATCATCGATCTGACAGGTTTGGCCGTACAGTGTGTGGTGTTCAGCCACACGTTAAAAACAACACACACCACACACGAACAGATTTCATACATGAACATTCTCAGGTCAAACAGGAAATCTTGCAAAATCTATTGGGATTAAACATGGCTTCAGAGTAAACAAACGGAGATACTGTGTGGACTATTTAAAACAGAGGAAAAACAACACAAAAAGAAAAAGGTGTTCTTTAAAGGAGTGGAGACAGCGCAAACACCAGACATCTGGTAAGTCAGAACAGCTGTTTTGACTTTATTTTCCGTGCGTCCGTCACCTCGCTTTCTGATTGGCTGCACGTCACATTCAGCAGGCTGCTCGTTTGTGGTCGGAGGACAAACACACACAGCGATATCGGGCCAAAAAATCCACCATGTTGAATATCCCCGATTTGCGATCAGAGCGCTCCTGACGTCCTTCCGAACAGATCAGAGTGCTCTGAACACACCACACACAGCAGGAATATCTGATAAGATTATCTTTAGCATCATCACGATTGTCGGGGCATCCTTAAGATTGTCGGAAGGGGAAGATCGGGTCCGATATCGGCCAAATTATCTTGCTGTGTGAACCCGGCTTAACAGATCCATTGTTATGATGCCTCACGGAGCAACTGATTGATCCGTTGTTATGACACTGCACGGAGCGACTAACCGATCGGATGTTATGATGCCTCACAGAGCGACTAATTAATGCGTTGTTATAACACTGCAACATTCAACAACCAAAATACCAACATTCTGGGTGCAATGAACATGTTTTCACTAATATTTGATTTCTTTGTGCGACTGACATCGTTATTCAAGCATTCAAAAGGCGATTCCTGTCGCCACACAACTCCAACCACACACAAGAAAGTTTTTTGACAGTTCTTGTTATTGAAAGAAACTGCATCTCCCTAACCCGACAGAGTTGTGACATCATCACGCATGCACTTAGGCGCTGTGTAGCAGGATCTTGAAAATCCCCCATTACAGTTTAACAGATTTTTTGGGTTTACAAATGCCTTTTTTTTTCTTTTTTTTGCAAATTAAAAAAATGACATTTTACAAAAGCACAATTATTTGTAAACACCAACACACATTACATTGATTCACTTGTGTTGGTTTTTACATAGAATTAATTAGTCAACCAATTAGTATGAGCGAAGGCTAAATTTACCCATAATCGCTTTGAGCATCTGTGTGTTAATGTTCAAATCTTTAGAATTAGGCATTAGTTTAAAATGAACAGATATGTGTTATATATCACTTTGTGCATTTTAAGAGTTTACATTAATGTAGTTGTTCTATCTGGATTAATTTGATTTATAAATCAAAACCATAAGTCAAACCTGCTTTCCATTTCGAGATGTCTGCCTCATGGCTGGACCACTGTATGCTGTCAAGTTAAATGACGCTTCCCTGCAGCAGTGGACAGGGCGCACAAAGACTAAATGCTGACTTAATGGCTGTGTTTGGGTTTGTGATCGGTTTTGATTGTATTAAAAGCTTTGGCAGTGTTTAAACTCAAAATCAGCTTGTTAGTAGCTGTAAGGGAGACAAAATTGAAAGTTATCGGTTAGCTGTAACTTCCGATAAATTTTTAGGCAGTTTATCGGTTCAGCATTATAAAAGATAACTTTTCATTTAACTGATTAGCACTTATCGAAGCTAACGTTTTGGTTAGCTGTGCCCACCACTGCATGCAGCTAACTCAACAACAGGCATGTTGAGTTCATTTTCAGATCATTTATCCTCATCAGATTCCTTCTGGTGACATTAAGCAGCTATCAACTTAATGGATTTATTTTTTTAAATCATCTTTCAGGTACAATTTTAAAAGGTTTTTGTTGGATATAATTCACCTGATTTATTAAAACAGTCTACAAAAAGTTGCCGCATTGCCAAACATCAAGCTCCGCCTACTCAGGAGGATTTGTGAATAAATGTTACATGTTTGTTCACAGCATTACGTCAGCGCTGCAGGGTATTTCTGTTGCCATAGTAACGGGAAGCAGACGGCATCTCACCTGGACTTTGTCTTTTATCTCCTTCACCTTGTTGTCCAGCTTCTTCTTCTCCATCACCATCGCCGACCCTGAGTCCTGACCTTCCTCCTGCAGGAATTTTGAACAATTCAGTCTGAAAACATGCACAAATGTATTATCTATGTCACACACAAATGACTTCAACAACACGCGTCCATGTGGCCACAGTTTTTTCAGGGTTCTTATGAAATTTAGGCCGAAGGTTGACAAACGACAACGTCTTAAACAATGTCGCTTTATATTAAAATAAAGCTGGAGGATGAATGAATGATGGATCAATGGAAGCTAGCTGGATAGATGAATGGAATAATGGATGAAAGATGGATTAATAGAATGATGAAACAATGGATGAATGGATTGTTGGACCAGGCACGGGAATGAGACATCCTGAAAAATCCTGAAAGTCGGCCGAGGGTCTGGGACCTGCTGTAGGAGCTCCTGGGTTTTATTCTGACAGCCAAGCAGACACTTGAAAAGAAATCAGGAATACTTTGTCCACATTGTCCAAAATAATCTGGAATTCAGGAAAAAAAAAAGTCCTGAAAATTCTCGTCTGGTTGGATAAGTAGAAGATTGGATGAATGATGGATCAAGGGCTGGACTGATGGATGAATGAATGATAGACTGTTAGACATATGGATGGAGCAAGCGGCAGCTAGACGGAAGGATGAATGGATAATGAATGGATGAGTGCATGCTTCCATTTGTGCGTGTATGAACACATCTAGCAGAAACAGAACACTGAAGAGAATGAATCAAAGGGAATCATCTATTCAGAAAAAGACTGAATTTTTTGGAACATGTCACTACAGTGACACCTAGTGGCTAGATGCACGTTTATTAGGAAAGAATCCATTTTTTAAAATGTGACGTTAAAATGTGCTCTTGGATCTGGTGTGTGATTCTCTATGGACTGTGCACATCTGCATGGTTTTAAGTAAATTTGTTTTAATATATATTGTTTTATAAGTTTACATGACAAAGGATTTGATTTTGATTTTAAAGGGGAGCTCTTTGACATTTTATTAAGTATAGAAATATATAAATTAAACTGTTGAAGATTTTACACGGTAAAGAGAAAAAAAATTTCAATACTCAGAAAAAAGGAAAATCCACCAACAGACACAAAAACAAGTCGGTATTAAAACTAATAATAAGTTCACTAGTTTAATGAAAACAAAAATACGACATGAATATTACAGAACAATTTGGCTGCACAAGTCAAAATAACTCATAACCCCTGAGCACCACATGAAGCTCTGCCCTCATGTGGCTTTAAACAGGGGCAAACAAAGGTGATGGTGCTACACCTCAAAAGCAGTATCAACCTCAGTATGCACATTAGCAGTGGGACACCAAAGATACTCAAGTTTTATTTATGTACTTAAAAATAAAATAAAATCAGGTTATTAAAACAGGCTCTTACTTTGGTGCTGATGGCACTGGCCAGGATCTTCTGCTCCTCCTTTAGGTTCCTGGAGATGATCATAGCCATGTGGACAGGATCTTCCTGAAACCGATCCTGACAACACCATCAAAATCTGTGTCAGTTTGAGCAGTTTATTTTCATTTATTTCTGACTTCGGCATCATGAACTGCAGTTTTACTTTACTGAATCAGTAAATGCATTTTCACACCAGGAACACACTGTGGTTCCACAAAATTATCTTCGATATTCTCGAGATTTTTTGAGAAAAGGTGAATAAACACAACATCCAACACACACGGTTAAATGTATGCAGATGTTATAGGGGCTCCGCCCCCTCCCACCAGTCCTAACTGTGTTCCTGCAGCTGAAGAAGTTGCACGAAGCAGATTTTACTATTGTCACTGGAAACACGCATATGTGTTTAATTCCAGATGTAAATGATGAATTTGAGCTCAGGACCAGAACCAGATCAAACGGCTCCCTCTGCAGGTGCACTCCAGAGGAACAGAATATGCAAAAGCCATTTGAGCCTTTCCCGTTTTTGGAATATTATGGTCATTGGACATTTTGCGGTGGTAAAATCCTCTCTTTGGAATGACGGCTTCCTGGTGTGTGAGACAGATTTAAATACATAATACAGATGCAGTGGATCTGCACTGTCCAAACTTTGGACCACAGACATTGTGCTCTGACCTGCAGGTTCCGCTTGATCTTGCGGATGTTGTGCTGCAACAGAAAGTTGTTCTCCAGAGCAAAGCGACTGTGCTGATCATCCAGCTGGGCCAAGAGCTCGTGGAACCGGACCGTGGCCAGTGAGTCCTGCATCGCTACCATGTCCCTGAGGAGGCGGAGACAAAGAAAGAGAGTTTTGGCACCAGACCAAGAGTGTCAAACAGGTGCAGCGACTTTATGCTAGACTGACAAAATGCAGGGCCAATATTGACATTGGTATGAAAAACTTCAACCTTCCAGCTTTCTATCCAGCCATAAATTTATTTCCTAGACATATGCTTTGACCATTTTCTTTGCTGATAAAATGTTTTTTGGGACACCGATATATATATATATATATATATATATATATATATATATATATATATATATATATATATATATATATATATATATATATATATATATATATATATATATATATATACACACACACACACACACACACACACACACACACACACACACACAAAACCCCAATTCCCAAGTCCATAATATAATCACAAAATTCAGAGAATCTGGAGAACTTTCTAGACAAACGACAAGGCCGAAAACCAACATTGAATGCCCGTGACCTTTGATCCCTCAGTCGGCACCGCATTAAAAACCAACATCATTGTGTAAAGGATCTCACCGCGTGGGCTCAGGAAGACTTCAGAAAACCATTGTCAGTTAACACAGTTCATCGCTACATCTACCATGCAAAGTGAAAGTCATACATCATCAACATCCAGAAATGCCGCTGCCTTCTCTGGGCCCGAGCTCATTTGAAATGGACAGATGCAAAGTGGAAAAGTGTGCTGTGGTCTGATGAGTCCACATTTCAAATTGTTTTTGGAAATCATGGACGTCGTGTCCTCTGGACAAAAGAGGAAAAAGACCATCCAGATTGTTACCAGCACAAAGTTCAAAAGCCAGCATCTGTGATGGTATGGGGGTGTGTTAGTGCCCATGGCATGGACAACTTACACATCTGTGATGGCACCATCAATGCTGAAAGGTACATCCAGGTTTTGGAGCAACACATGCTGCCATCCAAGCAACGTCTTTTTCAGGGACGTCCCTGCTTATTTCAGCAACAACAATAACATATGCCACATTCTACATGTGTTACAACAGCGTGGCTTCGTAGTAAAAGAGTGCGGGTACTAGACTGGCCTGTCTGCAGTCCAGACCTATCGCCCATTGAAAATGTGTGGCGCATTATGAAACGCAAAATATGACATGGAGACCCCGGACTGTTGAACAACTGAAGTCGTACATCAAGCAAGAATGGGAAAGAATTCCACCTACAAAGCTTCAACAATTAGTGTCCTCAGTTCCCAAACACTTACTGAGTGCTGTTAGAAGGAAAGGTGATGTAACACAGTGGTAAACATACCACTGTCGCAGCTTTTTTGAAATGTGTTGCAGGCATCCATTTCAAAATGAGCAAATATTTGCACAAAAACAATAAAGTTTATCAGTTTGAACATTAAATGTCTTTGTGGTGTATTCAATTGAATATAGGTTGAAGAGGATTTGAAAATCATTGTATTCTGTTTTTATTTACATTTTACACAACGTCTCAACTTTATTGGAATTGGGGCTGTACACACACACACACACACACACACACACACACACACACACACACACACACACACACACACACACACACACACACACACACACACACACACACACACACACACACACACACACACACACACACACACACACACACACACACACACCATATCATGAACAATTATAGCGGCACTGAAAGAATAAAACACCACTTAACAAGCTACAGCAGAGGTAGTCTTCCCTGCAATGACAATATTTATGAGCTTCAGCTTAATATTAGTAATAAAGCTTGTAGCAACAACGCCTAAAGCTCCAAAATGATTCACAAGTAGATCTAATAAATGTTTTAAAATAGTTCTTCCAACACAAAACTCACCATGTGCCTACAAACAAGCCACTTATTATTATTATTATTATTATTGTATCTGCTTATATGCTGGAATAAGGGATAGAGCTCTTCAAATTATTGTTTGTTACCTTCCATTTCAATCATACACACAGGTGAAATGTTTGTCCACAGCCTTTGAACTGGTGATTTGTGCAGTTTATAGCTGCACATGAAGGCATTTTTTTCATTTTTTACAAAATCACAAAGGATAATTGCATGCGCCTGGTTAAAGATCAATAGAAAAGACTGTTCAGGAGCGAAACATCGGAGTGGTAATATGGCGGCCGGTTTGCTTCAAAAATATTGGCCAATGAGCGATCCAGTGTTATAAAGGTTAGCTAAAGGTTGATAAGGTTAGACCTTACTTGCGTGACGCGCCTTGAGGCAACTTTGTTTTGATTTTATGTTATATAAATGAAAATAAATTGAAATAAATTCAAATATACAGATCAGTGGTTTGACCCCATTTCTTCTAGTGGTCAAAGTGTTGGGCTTGAGACCAGAGGATCTTCATTTCAAATCCCAGCCTGACCGGAAAATCACTAAGGGCCCTTGGACAAGGTCTTTAATCCCCTAGTTGTTCATGGTGTGTAGTGAGCGCCTTGTATGGCAGCACCCTGACATTGGGGTGAATGTGAGGTATTGATATGTAAAGCACTTTGAGTGTCTGATGCAGATGGAAAAGCGCGATATAAATGCAGCCCATTTACCATTTATTTCATTATTATCAGTCCCCATTTTGCTCCATTTCGCTAAAAAAAGTACTCAATTGAATAATATTTGCAGTCAGTCTGTGCTATTACGCTATGTTTTACCCCCATTTTGTTATTATCAGTACCCATTTTGCTTAAAAAATTAAATAAACTACTTAAGTGAATCATATTTGGAGTCAGTCTGGGTCAGTCTGCTCCATTTTACCCCTTTTTGTGATTATCAGGCTCCATTTTGTATTTTAGTATAGCCACAGATCCGATACCAGAGTATGATGTTGGCTTTCTTTGGACAAGAATCAAAAATCCAGGTTTGTTACGGAGTGAAAATGGCCACAGTAACAACAGGTGGAATGTAAAGTTCTCAACAGTCCAGTCAGTTTAGGTTCAAACCCCCAACTGTGGTCATGAACTCTGCACTGTGACTGAAGCAATGACCTCACAATACTGGTGGCAGGGTCTCTGGACTCAGTGTTCACATGTGGATGACTGACAGACAGACAGCTGTACCAAGATGATTAAAAGAGATACAACCTCTGGCAACAGCAACTTACCAATCAACGCTCTCAATCCACCTGCTCAGGTACTGTCGGATGTCCATCGGAAAGCAGTCATCGTACAGCTGGTCCACCTGCTCCAGGTACTTGGAGTCCAGCTGCTGAAGCTGGCACCACTGCGCCATCTATCGGTGGACAGGGTTAATGATGATAGTCAGAGAGCTGAGAGACTCAATCTAGAAGAAAACAGACCCTGACCTATTAAATACAGATTTAAAAAGTTAAAGTAAGACTGCAGGTTTTGGAGTGAACCGCAAACCACCGTCAAAAGATTGAGGTTTACTGAAATACACCTTGACAATAGGAGTTAGTTAAACAAAAAAAAACATTAAAACGAGATATTTTGGTTAATGAAAAAGTTAAAGTAGTTCTATAAGAGCGTTTGGGATAATTCAGTGAACGAGAACATGTTTTAAGCCTACCTTTTATTGTGAATAAATGTCACTTATCCCTAAAAGCGATCTCGGGTCCTTAAATATTTTTTTATTTTTGCTTAAATGTGAAGCTACATTATCTGCCGAGCAGCTAGCATAAGCTGCTGTCTGCACACAAGTCCCAGGAAGCTGCTTCATCCAATCACCGCACAGGACTTCTCATCCGTGCCCGCCCTTTGCCCTTAACAGCCAATCAGATTCATGGAAACACGGAGCTGTTGTGACATTCAGCGAGTCGACTCATAAACACACAAACAAAAATGTTTCTCATGAAATCAGCCACATGTAAGCGTGAAATAGAAACACGGAACTGCTGTGTATTCACCCCAATCCGGATGTTACATACGTGCGTGTCTAAGCGACTTCTTAAATCACCAAAAGAAAAAAGATTGTTTCAGGGAGGAGGGGGGAAAGCCAGTAAACGGAACAGCCCGCAGACACCACGTGTTTTCACAGAAACCGAAAGTACGTGAAAGTGCAAAATACTGCACATTAATTAATTTATTTATGTATGTATGCATTTATTTATTTATTCATTGATCGATTTTAACATTTAACATGCTCATGAAAAAAGTAAAAAAAAATACAATACAGTTGAAGGAATGAATTAAATTTATTTCAAACAAACGAAATAATAATAATAATGGGAATAATGATCATGATAATGATCATCATCATCCACAAAATATGTCAATAAGAAACATGTTCTAAAAGCAGTAGGAAGAACTAAACACTTATAAACCCCCTTCTCACGTTTCATGTATTAAAATAAATGACAAATTAATTACATCACCATGTAAATTCAAGATATTTACAGTCCAATGTCTACCCAGTGCAAGAAATAAATAATAAACAAAAATACACACCCCCATACCATCACAGATGTGTAAGTTGCCCATGGCATGGGCAACTTACACATCTGATGGCACCATTAATGCTGAAAGGTGTCAAATAAACTGTTGGCCGACACAGCTTCCTGAATCCAACTCATGTTTTTTTATTCACAGCTCACATGAACTTACATGCCTGAGTGTGTGTGTCACGAACTCTTGCGTTACTTCCTGTTTATATTAAGTGACTACGTAATGCACCATTTAACATTACTGATACCTTGACATCTCCCCCTCAAATTATTTTAATTCTAGAACATGGGGTCACACCATTAAGCTTATTAATAATAAACCTAATTTCCCGTTAGTCTTAACAACTTAAAGGAATGAACTCTTTCCCCACTTGTCTTTTACATAACTTTTAAGATACTTCTCAGATTACTTCAAAATGTAAATCATAGCTCAAACTAAAACTTAACTTCAATGTTATCTAAGTTACTTAACTAAACGTCCATTCTTTTCACAGGTCTACTAACTCTACCAAACCTGGTCACTGTCAGTCCTTCGGGTGTTACTGTAGGACTATTAACTTTACTCTCACTAATCACATAGTTAAATACGCTGATGACACAACTATCATTGGGTTGATCAGTGCAAAAGATGATTCCTGTTACAGAGCTGAGGTACAGAAAGTTGTGGATTGGAGCAAAGAAAATAATCTGCTCCTGAACACTTCTAAAACTTGTGAACTTGTTGTTGACTTTGGTCGAAATAACAGCCATTCACCTCGTTATTGAGGACTCTAAAGTCGAAATTGTGGAAGAATGTAAATTTCTTGGGCTGACGTTGTGCAATGATCTCAGTTGGAACAAAAACACCACAAATATTGTTAAAAAGGCTCGTCAGCGTCTCTTCTTCTTGAGGAAACTTAGAGAATTCACCATGAACTCTAAAATCCTTGTGAATTTTTATCGGTGCACGATTGAAAGTCTTCTTGTTAGCTCCATCACTGTCTGGTTTGGAAACATTACTGCCAAAGACAAGAGAGCGTTATATAAGGTGGTCCGCTCAGCCAAAAAAAATTGTGAACTGTGACCTGCCTGTGCTGGAGGCTCTGTACAAAAGTAGGCTCTTAAACCGAGCTTTTCAGATCATAAATGATCCTTCTGGCCACCCTGGAAGAGTCATGTTTGAGCTTCTTCCCTCTGGAAGAAGGTACCGCTCCATTAGGTGTAAGACCTCTTGTTATGCAAGGAGCTTTTTCCCACAAGCTGTGATCAGCCTGAATAGCGCACTTTAAGCCTGACAGCACCTTATTTTATTTAATTTATTTGATCTTAACTTTTTAACTTGATCTCTGTACCTTGTATTTCACAGTGTCAATGTGTCTTTATGTGATAATTTGTTTCATGTCTGTCTAATGTTGTTTTCTTGTGTGTGATGCACTGAGCTTTCTTCACAACCATTTCCTATGTGGGTTTTAACTACAAATGGCAAATAAACTAATCTTGAATCTTGAATCTCACACAGTCCCTGGTCAGAGCCTTGTTGGGGTGTTTCTTTCTCTGGCTCTGTGGCTGATTGCCCAGTGTCTGTATTCTCTTCTTCCGTCATCGCCAGCACTTGCTGAAGATGTCGCCTATTTCTCCTCATCGCTCGTCCTCCTGGCAACTTCACCTTGTATGAGCGTGGCGTGCCACACTCCTGCAGCACCGATGATCGGCCTTTCCACATGCTCTCCCCATCCAGCTTGGATAGGACCTGGTCACCTGTGTGTAAGGGTGGTAAGTCCCTTGCTCCGTGTCTCCGGTTGTAGTAGAATGCTTGTTGTTTGGCTTCTTTATCTCGGCGATGGATGAGACCTCGGTTCGGCTGCCTTGGAATCAGGTTTTTCTTTAGGGACGGCAGTGTTGTGCGAATATTACGCCCCATGAGCATTTCTGCCTGGCTCACTCCCGTGGATGTGGTTGGTGTAGCGCGGTAGCTCATTAAAGCCAATAGGGTGTCGTCTTGCTTGAGTTTGCGTTTGGCAGTTTGCACTGTGCGCTCCACGTGCCCGTTGCCTTGTGGGTTGTGCGGGCTGGATGTGGAATGCTCAATGTCATACAGCCTGCAAAACTCTTTCCAAGCATCACTGGTATATTGAGGTCCATTATCACTGACTATCTGCTCAGGGATCCCAAACCTGGCGAATGTTGTCTTCATTGACTTCACTACCTGTTCTGTTGTTGTGGTAGGTAAGTGTAGTATTTCTAGATATCGTGAGTAATAGTCTGATATCACTAGGTATTGCTTTCCTTTGTATTCACAGATGTCTGTGGCTATCTTTTGCCACGGTCTCTCAGGCAGGGGTGTCGACTGTAACAGCTCTCTGTGCTGAGTGCGTCTGTTTGTCTGACAAAAGTGGCATGTTTTAATTTTCCTTTTAATGTCCCCTGACATCTTAGGCAACCACACAGTCTCTTGTGCATGTTCCCTGCACTTGGACAGGCTCTGATGTCCCTCGTGTATGTGGTCTAGCACCTCCTGTCTCAAGGCCTGTGGGATTATAATGCGACAGCCCAGCATGATAAGGCCTTCACACTCAGACAGTGAGTCTCTCATCATGAAATAGTCTCTAACACTAGCTGAAGTGCTACTCACTCATTTGGGCCATCCATCCCTGATCAGCTTTCTCATGCTCTGGAGCTGTGGGTCCTCCTGTGTGGCTGTCCTGATCCTGTCTAGCTTGCTTTGTGAGACAGGCCAGCTGTGGGTTACTGCCTTCACGTGGCATGCAATGACTGCTTCCGTGGTGCTGTCTCTCTCCTTCAGTGGGCTGTGCGAAAGTGCGTCGGCTATGACCAACGTTTTGCCTGGCGCATACTCTGCTTTTGTATTGAAACGCATGGGCCACATCAAGAATCTTTGGTACCTCACAGGCACTGTGTCTAGGTCTTTGCTATTTATCAGCGGCACCAGCGGCTTGTGATCTGTTACGAGTCGGAATTTGTCCATGCCTACCAGGTACTTCTGGAACCTTTCACAGGCCCATACTCCCACCAAACACCCCTTCTCTATTTGCGCGTACCTGGTTTATGCGTCTGACAATCTCCTAGAGCAGTACGCTACTGGCTTCCAGCTCTCTCCGTGCAGCTGGAGAAGGACTCCTCCCATTCCGTAGCTACTCGCATCTGCTGACACTGCGGTCGGTCTCTGTGGATCGTAGTGGGCCAGTACAGGCGAGGTGACGAGGGCTTCTTTCAAGCGCTGAAATGCTCGCTGCTGTGGCTGGTCCCAGGTTTAGGCCATCTTCCCCTTTAGAAGATCATACAGTGGGCCTGCAATGGTTGCCGTGTCTGGAATGTATTTGCTCATGTAATTAATCATGCCCAATGCACGTTTCAGTTCATGGACGTTGGTGGGCACTTCTAACTCTCTGATGACGCTCACCTTCTCTGGGTCTGCTCTTATCCCATTGGCGTCCACAATGTGGCCCAGGAAATGCAGCTGTGGTTGTGCATAAGCAATTTTTCTTTGTTCAGCTTAAGGCCTGCTTGCTCCATCCTTTCAAGTGTGCTTTGCAAGTGTCTGTCATGTGTGGCCTTGTCTTTCCCATGCACAATCACATCATCCATGTACTCTGCAACTCCTTCCAGGCCTTCTAGCAGTTCATGCATCTTGCGCTGGAATATCTCTGGGGCTATGTTTATCCCAAACGGAAGGCGGGTGAAGCAGTACCTCCCGAAAGGTGTGATGAATGTGGTTAAGATTCTGCTTTCTTCATGCAGCGTTATCTGCCAAAAGCCTGAGGCAGCGTCGAGGGAGGTGAACACGGTGGAGCCAGTCAGCTTGGCCAGCGTCTCATCTGTGGTAGGTAGCTGGTAAGTTTCTCTCTTTATGTTTTCATTCAGCTTCTGGAGCCCTACACAGATTCTGACTGCACCTGACGGCTTCAGAACGGGCACCATTGGCGTGCACCATTCTGTTGGTTGTGTCACTTTGACGATCACGCCATGTTCCTCCATGCGCTGCAGTTCAGCTTGGACTTTGGGTAGGAGTGGTAGTGGGACTCTCCTGGCTGTGTGTACGGCATGTGGAACAGCATCTTCTTGTAGGTGTATCTTCACTGGGTTGGTCTTCATCGTCCCCTGGTGGACAGCTGCTGCCTTCACTTGCTGTACTCGCTTCACTAGACCCATCTCCACTGCTGTGTCTCTGCCCAGTAAGTTACTGACTGTAGGCCCTCTTGCTACATATATGTTGAAAATGTGCTTTCTTTGTTTGTGTAATGTACTGGCTGTAAATTGTCCCATAATGTCCAGTGTTCCTCCTGGACTCTGTAATGGGCCCTGGTGTGGCTCCAGCTTTCTTTCTGGTTTGAGTGTTTTGAATGTTTCCATGTTCATTACGGTGACGTCAGCACCTGTATCTATTCTAAATCTCAGTGGCGTGTACCCTATGTGGATCTGCTCTGTCCATTGTTCTGCACTGCTTTGTTTTTGTTTACTCACTGCGCTGAGGTAGAAGCTTTCATCCTCTTCATTGCACTGGTTAACTTCCCTCACAGTCTTTGTGAAGCATTTTGTTTCCCAATGCCTTTTCTTTCCGCACTTCCTGCATTCTGAATCCATAGCTGGGCATTTGGCTGCATTTTTGTGTTTTTCTTTACTGCACCGACTGCACTTGCTCTCCCCTTGGTAGCCGTGCCGCTGTCCTTCGCTCCTCTCTGCCTGCGGTTTTCCTCCTTTCTTCATGAATCTCTTTTGTTTTACTGCTTGCACTGCCAGCGGAGCCTGTTGCTCTTGCTGCGTTATCTGTTGTGCTACCTCTTCAGCTTGCCTCACCATAAGCACTACCATTTCGAGGGTTAAGTTCGACGTTAACTGTAGTTTTCTGGACAGTTCTTTATCCGTTATTCCCACGACTAATCAGTCTCTTATGTGTTCGTTTTTCTTATCTCCAAACTCCCAATTCTCACTCAGTTCATGCAGGGCTCGGATAAATGTCTCCGACATTTCCCCTGGTTTCTGTTGCCTCTGGTAAAAGCCTTTCATGAATTGTGTTTCATTTTGGTATGAAATACTCATCACATTTCTCCAACACAGTCTCATAATCATTCTCATCCTCTACTTCTGTGAAGCTGAATGTTTTGAAAATATTTTCAGCTTCGTTGCCCATTGCATAAATTAACGTGCTAACCTGGCCATCTGCGTCTTCGTAGCTTAGCTTTGAGACTGACCTGAATCACGTGAATCTCTGTCTCCACGACGGCCATTCTCAAGGTTTCTTGAAGTTGAAGTTTTCCGGAGGCTTAAGATTTGCCATTGTAGTGTGTTCTATCCTAGAGCACTTCTGACACCATGTCAAATAAACTGTTGGCCGACACAGCTTACTGAGTCCAACTTGTGTGTTTTATTCACAGCTCACATGAACTTACATGCCTGAGCTCTCGTGTGTGTGTCACGAACTCTCACGTTACTTCCTGTATATATTAAGTGACTATGTAATGCACCATTTAACATTACTGATACCTTGACAAAAGGTACATCCAGGTTTTGGAGCAACACATGCTGCATCCAAGCAACGTCTTTTTCAGGGACGTCCCTGCTTATTTCCGCAAGACAATGTCAAGCCACATTCTGCACGTGTTACAACAGCGTGGCTTCGTAGTAAAAGAGTGCGGGTACTAGACTGGCCTGCCTGCAGTCCAGACCTGTCGCCCAGTGAAAATGTGTGGTGCATGATGAAATTACAACAACGGAGACCCGGACTGTTGAACAACTGAAGTCGTACATCAAGCAAGAATGGGAAAGAATTCCACCTACAAAGCTTCAACAATTAGTGTCCTCAGTTCCCAAACGCTTATTGAGTGTTGTTAGAAGGAAAGGTGATGTAACACAGTGGTAAACATACCACTGTCCCAGCTTTTTGAAATGTGTTGCAGGCATCCATTTCAAAATGAGTAAATATTTGCACAAAAACAATAAAGTTTATCAGTTTGAACATTAAATATCTTGTCTTTGTGGTGTATTCAATTGAATATAGGTTGAACAGGATTTGTAAATTATAGTATTCTGTTTTTATCTACATTTTACACAACATCCCAACTTCATTGGAATTGGGGTTGTGTGTGTGTGTGTGTGTGTGTGTGTGTGTGTGTGTGTGTGTGTGTGTGTGTGTGTGTGTGTGTGTGTGTGTGTGTGTGTGTGTGTGTGTGTGTGTGTGTTGGTACAAAAAAAGCCCTTTTTTCACTTTCATTATGGGGTACTATGTGTAGAATTTTGAGAAAAAAAAATTATTCCATTTTGGAATAAGGCTGTAACATAACTAAACATGGAAATGTGAAGCGCTGTGAATACTTTCTGGATGCACCGTACAGTGACTTATATTCCGGTACCTGTAAAATGTTCTCCAAAACTCCCACATTCCTCATCATGTCTGATTGAACACAACATATGTGGGATTTCCAGCTGATTTTGTGGCCCAGTATCACACCCAGAAATGTGTTTTCATACACTCTCTCAGTAACAGTATTTTCTGTTTTGATTTGCATGTCTGCATCTAGACCACGATTTCCAAATAACATAAATTTTGTTTGGTCCAAATTTAAAGATAATTTATTTAGTTATCAAATCACTTTTTTTTTAATTTATTTATTTCTCTTGTGATATCTCTCAAAAGCAGCTGTAAATTCTCTCCAGAGCAAAAAAAAAAAAAAAAAGTTTGTGTCATCAGCAAACAGAACAATTTTTTCAAGTTTTGGACACTTAACATTTTTGGACAAGCAACAGTTTTGGACACAGATCCCTGACGTACACCACAGGTAATATTTAAACATGATGATTTATATTCACCTATTGGTACAAATTGCTGCCTGTTTGTTAAATAGCTTTTCAACCAGTTGAGCACAGTTCCCCTGATGTTGTACCTTTCTATTTTTGATTAATATATTGTGGTTTAATTGTGCAAAAAACTTTTTTTTAAATCTATGAAGATTTCCACTGACTATTTTTTTTAAACTTTATTTTTAATCCAAATTTTCTAATCTTACAATGAAGAACAAAGCATAGAAGATATACCACGCATAGAACTTAGAACAGGTGGGTCACTGGGGGTGGGGGGGAGCAATGGTGCATTTAAAAAAAGAATAAGAACATAGACAGCAGATTTGATTAGCAACGGGTTACAATAAACCTTGATAAAATGCCAAGTATGAAGGAGTTGGGGCATTTGCTCGATCCCACCCACCTTAAGTACATGGACCACCTAAGTTGGTCCATCTAGTACAGACTAATGGGGAGGGTGTCTCCTGGGGCCGTTATATTATCATGGACTAATCAACTCAGTTTGAGGAAGTTGACCAGTGCGAATGTACTGTATGATTTACCGGAGCTGGAGCTGGTTTTGTGGGAATTTGGAGGAGCTGGCATTTCCACTCCTAAATTTCCTGAGTATTACATTAGGCACTGCACATATTCAGTTTTCCTGTTACCTGGGAGTGGTGGATTATTCCCTCAGGAAGGGACTGTGACTGTCTGTGCTGAACTGTTTGCTGGGTGTGCACACACCCACATAACCTGTTTGTTCTTCCTGCCAGCAGTACCCGATCTGACAGCTGGAGGCAGTGGCCACCTGGGGACTCAGGACTTGGCAGCTCCGGTGTGTTGCAGGTCTCCGTTGGCAGTGGAAATCGTGTGGGGCTCGGCTCTTCTCTGGACAGGCGTCTCCTATCCTCGAGCCTGCCCACACGTCACCTGTTATGTAATTGACTGTTACCTAAAAGCAGCATCTGTATTCCGTTGTGCACATTTCACAACATTAAATTGTTATATTTTGGCATTTTCATTGTCCGTTCATTTACGCCCCCTGTTGTGGGTCCGTGTCACTACACTTTCACAACAGGATTTCTCGGCCAAACGTCATGGATCCCGAGGGGCGTCAACCATCGATTGAACAATCAATGGAAACGCAAGGTGCACAGGGGCCAGCAGGAGGCGTGTTAGGTGAGCTGCAGCAGATCTTAACCGCCTTCACTGCTCGGTTGGATTTAGTCACCAAGCAGAACGTTATACTCAATCAGAGGATGGAGGCTCTCACTGTGCAGGTGGAAGCACGCGCGCAGGGCGCAGCTACAGCACCTCCTCCTGCTGACCTGGTGCCAAATACAGAACCTCCAGTGGTTGTTCAATGAACTCCCCCCCCGTCCCCTGAAGCATACATAAGCCCTCCGGAACTATACGGCGGTTGTGTCGAGACGTGCGCAGACTTCTTAATGCAGTGTTCGCTCGTCTTTGCACAACGTCCCGTTATGTACACGTCAGACTCCAGCCGGGTGGCTTATGTTGTGAATTTGCTTCGAGGTGAGGCACGCGCCTGGGCTACGGCGCTCTGGGAACAGAACTCATGGCTTTTATCAGCATACACTGAGTTTGTGAGGGAGTTTGGGGCAACTGTTTGTTGTGATTTGGCGCTATATAAGAAAAAAGTTGATTGATTGATTGAGTTCAGACTGGTGTTCAATCACCCTAATAGAGGCGAGACTGCTTCAAGTGTGCTGCTGTCGATAAGAGGGGCGTCGGAGCGCAGCCGAGTATGCAGTCGACTTCCACATCACGGCAGCGAGAGCCGGCTGGAATGCTGTTGCGCTACGCGCTGCCTTTGTAAATGGACTGTCTCTGGTCCTTAAGGAGCACCTGGTGGCAAAGGACGAGCCGCAGGATTTAGACGGGCTTATCGACCTGGTTATACAGTTAGACAACCAAATAGCAGAACGTCAACAGGAGCAAGACGAAGGGCGTGGTAAGGCACGAGCCGTCCCTCTTCCTTCTGGGTCCGAAAAGGCGCCGCCTTCTCCACGCTCCACAGCCAGAGCACTCCACGTGACGACAGCTCCCCCTGCTGACGTTGCTATGGAGACGAGCAGGGCCAAAAGAAAATCAGATTACAGATAAAGGAGGCTGGCCCGTGGGGAGTGTTTTCACTGCAGCTCAACCGAGCACACGCAGAAAAACTGCCCCAAACGGTCAAAACAACAACACTCGCCCTTAGAGACTGGGCTAGGAGTGGGTCACAACACGCACGTGGGAAGTGCACGTAAATCTGCACGAATCCCAGTTACGATCCTGAGTGGGGATTTAACCCTTCACGCCCCAGCACTTGTGGACACGGGGTCGGAAGGGAATCTGCGGGACAGCAGATGGGCAAAGGAAGTAGGGCTCCCTCTAGTGGCCCTCCCTTCACCATTGAAGGTACAGGCACTAGATGGCACCCTTCTCCCTTTAATCGCACGCCAGACACAGCCCGTAACATTGGTGGCGTCTGGAAATCACAGGGAGGAGATTGTGTTTTTTGTAACACCTTCTACCTCCCGAGTAATTTTGGATTATCCATGGATGATAAAACACAATCCCCGGATTGATTGGCCATCTGGGGTTGTGGCTCAATGGAGCGAAACCTGTCACCGGGAGTGTTTAGGATCCTTGGTTCCACCCGGTGTGACAGCTGAAGAGGAGGTTCGAGTCCCCCCCCAATCTGGCGGCGGTGCCAGCCGAGTACCACGATCTTGCTGACGTCTTCAGCAAAGATCTGGCACTCACGCTGCCCCCACACCGTCCGTACGATTGTGCCATTGATTTGATCCCAGGCGTTGAGTACCCGTCCAGCAGGCTGTACAACCTCTCACGTCCTGAGCGCGAGTCAATGGATACCTACATCCGGGACTCTTTAGCTGCCGGGCTGATCCGGAACTCCAACTCCCCGATGGGTGCTGGTTTCTTTTTTGTGGGCAAGAAAGACGGCGGACTCCGTCCATGCATTGACTACAGAGGGCTGAACGAGATCACGGTTCGCAACCGATACCCGCTACCTCTGTTAGATTCAGTGTTCACGCCCTTGTATGGAGCCCAAATCTTTACAAAAGTTGGATCTTAGGAATGCATATCACCTGGTTCGGATCCGGAAGGGAGACGAGTGGAAGATGGCATTCAACACCCCGTTAGGTCACTTTGAGTACCTGGTCATGCCGTTCGGCCTCACAAATGCACCCGCGACGTTCCAAGCCTTGGTAAATGATGTCTTGCGGGACTTCCTGCATCGGTTCGTCTTTGTATACCTAGACGATATTCTCATCTTCTCCCCGGATCCTGAGACCCATGTCATGCATGTACGTCAGGTCCTGCAGCGGTTATTGGAGAACCGGTTGTTTGTGAAGGGCGAGAAGTGTGAGTTCCACCACACTTCTTTGTCCTTCCTGGGGTTCATCATCTCCTCCAACTCCGTCACCCCTGATCCAGCCAAGGCGGTGAGAGATTGGCCCCAACCAACAAGCCGTAGGAAATTGCAGCAGTTCCTCAGCTTTGCAAATTTCTATCGGAGGTTCATAAAGGGCTATAGCCAGGTAGTTAGCCCCCTGACGGCCCTAACCTCCACTAAAGTCCCCTTCACCTGGTCGGATCGGTGCGAAGCCGCGTTTAGGGAGTTGAAACGCCGGTTCTTGACTGCACCAGTTCTGGTGCAGCCCGATCCCAACCGCCAGTTTATAGTTGAAGTGGATGCCTCTGACTCAGGGATAGGAGCCGTGCTGTCCCAGAGTGGGGAGTCTGACAAGGTCCTCCACAGTTGTGCCTATTTTTCGCGCAGGTTGACTCCGGCTGAAAGGAACTATGACGTCGGCAATCGGGAACTTCTGGCAGTGAAAGAGGCCCTTGAGGAGTGGAGACACCTGTTGGAGGGAGCTGCGGTACCATTTACAGTTTTTAAGGACCATCGGAACCTGGAATACATCCAGACCACCAAGCGTCTGAACCCCAGGCAAGCCCGCTGGTTGCTGTTCTTCGGTCGTTTTGACTTCCAGATCACGTACTGCCCCGGTACCAAGAACCAACGATCCGACGCAGTGTCCCGGGTGCACGAGGAGGAAGTTGGAACAGAGCTGTCAGATCCACCGGACACCATCATACCCGAGTCCGCTATCGTGGCCACCCTCACCTGGGACGTGGAGAAGACCGTCCGGGAGGCCCTGGCATGGAACCCAGACCCGGGGACTGGACCCAAGAACAGATTGTATGTCCCACCAGAAGCCAGAGCTGCAGTCCTAGACTTCTGTCATGGTTCTAAGCTCTCCTGCCACCCAGGGGTGCGAAGAACTGTGGCAGTCATCCGGCAGCGCTTCTGGTGGGCATCTATGGAAGCCGACATCCGGGAGTATGTCCAGGCCTGTACCATCTGTGCCAGGGGCAAGGCTGATCACAAGAAAGGACTCCTCCAGCCGCTGCCTGTGCCTCATCGCCCCTGGTCCCACATCGGCCTGGACTTCGTCACGGGCCTCCCGCCATCCCATGGCATGACGACCATCTTCACGATAGTGGACCGATTCTCCAAGGCAGCCCACTTTGTGGCCCTCCCGAAGCTCCCGACGGCCCAGGAGACAGCAGACCTCCTGGTCCACCATGCCGTGCGTCTGCATGGGATTCCTACTGACATCATCTCTGACCGTGGTCCCCAGTCCTCTTGGCAAGTCTGGAGGAGTTTCTGTGGTGAACTGGGGGCCACCATGAGCCTCTCGTCCGGGTATCATCCCCAGACCAACGGACAGGCAGAGCGGGTCAACCAGGAGTTGGAGCAGGCTCTCTGCTGTGTGACTTCCGCGCACCCGACGGCCTGGAGCAACCATCTGGCCTGGATTGAGTATGCTCACAATAGCCAAGTATCATCAGCTACCGGCCTCTCCCCGTTTGAGGTGTGTTTGGGGTACCAGCTCCCATTGTTCCCACTCGTGGAGGGAGAGGTCAGGGTTCTCTCGGTCCAGGCCCACCTGAGGAGGTGCCGTCGGGTGTGGCGCACTGCCCGCTCTGCCCTGCTGAAGGCCCGGACGAGGGCCAAGGCCCATGCAGACCGCCGGCATTCCCCGGCCCCTGCATACCAGCCTGGGCAGGAGGTGTGGCTATCGACACAGGACATCCCTCTGCAAGTGGAATCCCAAAAGTTAAAGGACTGGTTCATCGGACCCTTCCCTATCCTGAAGGTCCTCAGTCCAGCCGCAGTAAAGCTGAAGCTGCCAGCTTCACTGCGGATCCACCCAGTTTTTCATGTGTCTAGGATCAAACCTCACCACACCTCATCCCTCTGCACCCCCGGACCGGTGCCGCCTCCTGCCCGGATCATCGACGGGGAGCCTGCATGGATGGTTCGCAGGCTCCTGGATGTCCGTCGAAAGGGCCGGGAGTTCCAGTATATGGTGGACTGGGAGGGTTACGGACCCAAAGAGCGCTCCTGGGTGAAGAGGAGCTTCATCCTGGACCCCGCCCTCCTGGCCGACTTCTACAAATGCCACCCCGACAAGCCTGGTCGGGTGCCAGGAGGCGCCCGTTGATGGGGGGGTCCTGTTGTGTGGACCGCTGAAGAGGAGGTACTGCTGGCCCAACACCAGAGGGCGCCCTGCCTGAAAGCGGGCTTCAGGCACCAGAGGGCGCAGCCACCTCCCTGGAACACTGACTGTGACAGCTGTCACTCATCATCATCATCATCATCCACCCATAAAAGCCAGACAGCGACTCCACTTCCCTGCCAAGAAATCAGCTTACCCGACAGGTAAACCTCTCAGCCGTCTCTGTGCCGTACGCACATATTTGCTTCTGAACTCTTTGCAGTTAACCTTCTGAATACTTACAGCTTGGAGCTGGTTTTGTGGGAATTTGGAGGAGCTGACGTTTCCACTCCTAAATTTCCTGAGTATTACATTAGGCACTGCACGTATTCAGTTTTCCTGCTACCTGGGAGTGGTGGATTATTCCCTCAGGAAGGGACTGTGATTGTCTGTGCTGAACTGTTTGCTGCGTGCGCACACATCCACATAACCTGTTTGTTCTTCCTGCCAGCAGTACCAGATCTGACAGCTGGAGGCAGTGGCCACCTGGGGACTCAGGACTTGGCGGCTCCGGTGTGTTGCAGGTCTCCGTTGGCAGTGGAAATCGTGTGGGGCCCGGCTCTTCTCTGGACAGGCGTCTCCTATCCTCGAGCCTGCCCACACGTCACCTGTTATGTAATTGACTGTTACCTAAAAGCAGCATCTGTATTCCGTTGTGCACATTTCACAACATTAAATTGTTATATTTTGGCATTTTCATTGTCTGTTCATTTACGCCCCCTGTTGTGGGTCCGTGTCACTACACTTTCACAACAGCTGACCATTTGATTATCGTTGGTGGGTCCCAATTAAGCCATTTCCTTGTTATTGATTTTTTCCCTGCTATCAGTAATATTTTCATTGTTTCAGCAGCTGTCCGAGTGGCTGGTCTCAGACGATCTTGGAGGTAAACATGCTGGATGTGGAGGTCCTGGGCTGGTGTTGTTACACGTGGTCTGCGGTTGTGAGGCTGGTTGGATGTACTGCCAAATTCTCTGAAACGCCTTTGGAGACGGCTTATGGTAGAGAAATGACCATTCAATACACGAGCAACAGCTCTGGTTGACATTCCTGCTGTCAGCATGCCAATTGCACGCTCCCTCAAATCTTGCGACATCTGTGGCATTGTGCTGTGTGATAAAACTGCACTTTTCAGAGTGGCCTTTTATTGTGGGCAGTCTAAGGCACACCTGTGCACTAATCATGGTGTCTAATCAGCATCTTGATATGGCACACCTGTGAGGTGGGATGGATTATCTCAGCAAAGGAGAAGTGCTCACTATCACAGATTTAGACTGGTTTGTGAACAATATTTGAGGGAAATGGTGATATTGTGTATGTGGAAAAAGTTTTAGATCTTTGAGTTCATCTCATACAAAATGGGAGTAAAATCAAAAGTGTTGCGTTTATATTTTTGTTGAGTGTAATTTGGCACATGTTGAGCCAATCATTTTCTGTCTATTGTTTCTGCTTCCTTTTCCCATGTACTTTTAATTTATAGTGTTGATGTTTTTTTGTAGGCCTCTAGGCACGCATATATTCTAGATAGCCTCTTCCTATAGGATTTACCTTTGTAGGCATCAATAAAGATGTTGACGATGTCTTGATAGTTGTTTTCTAATGTTTTAACATTTTTATTAAAATAATGTCTGAGTTGCAAATATTTGAAAAAGTCTCGCTTCTCGAGATCAAATTTTTCCTGCAGTTGTTGGAAACTTTCAAGGTCAGATCCAGAAGAGATTACACAGTATGAGGTAACACCTTTTCTGGTCAATTCTTTAAATCTAAAGTCAAGCTGTGCTGGTCTAAAATCCCTTGTTGTGAAAGTGTCGTGACACGGACCCACAACAGGGGGCGTAAATGAACGGACAATGAAAGAGTCAAATATGAACACTTTACTGTTGTGAAAAGCACAACCAAACACAGCAGATTACAGAATAAGTACAATAGTCAATTAGCAAAGGTGACGTGTGGGCAGGCTCGAGGATAGAAGACGTCTGTCCTGAGAAGAACCGGAACCACACGATTTCCTCCGCCGCCGAACCCGGAGAATACTGGAGCCGCCAAATCCCGAACACCCCAGGTGGCCACTGTCTCCGCGTGTCGGATCTGGTACTGCTGGCGAGGAGCAGAGACAATCAGATGTGGGTGTGTGAACATCCAGTAACAACAACGGTGGGAATTCCACCTCCACCTCTAACACACATTCGTGCAGCGTCTGTTTAACCACTTATCTGACGGGAAGTAGGACGAAACAGTCGCGACCCACGCCGGTCCTCTGGTTAGACAGCTGCAACACAATAGCACTTGGAATCAATCAATGCCGGCAGAGAAAGTTACCTCCTAAGGTAGACGATATCTCGGCAACGAGGTGGAGATGACGTCCGGTCTTTATGGAGTGGGATGATGACGTGTAGATGGGTGACAGCTGTCAAGAGATAATGAGTGACAGCTGTCACCCCCGGCTGTGTCCGTGGCGGCAGCGCCCTCTCGTGCCTGAAGCCCGCACTTCAGGCAGGGCGCCCTCTGGTGGTGGGCCAGCAGTACCTCCTCTTCTGGCGGCCCACACAACATCCCTATCGTGTTCAATCCATTTTAGTAATCGTGCACCTCTCTCGAAAAGGGGATTACGGAGCTCTCTGAGCCAGATGCTGAGGGGGACTCGAGTGTAACTTTTCTGAATGTTTAGTGATGAGGTATTTTTCACCCAGCAGAGCTTGAAGGGGGACGTCAATTTGACTCAATTCTAGCTCCTTCCACTTTGCATCATACTCCTCTTCACACCAGTACACCGCATGCTGCAATTGTGCTGCTCTATAGTAATTTCCCAAGCATGGGAGTGACAATCCTCCTTTAACTCTTGGTAGTTGTAAAGTTTTATAGCGTACCCTCGGTTTCTTGTTCCACCATATAAACCTAGAGATGGTTCGATCCCACTCGTTGAACTGTTTACTAGGGATTTCCAATGATAAGTATTGGAAAAGGAATAACATTTGAGGTAAGACAATCATCCTTATAATTTCTATTAGGTTATATAAATCAAGTGTTAAGGGGCCCATCTGTCCAAATCGTTTTTCATTTTGTTAGTCATAGTGCCATAATTTGCTTCATATATTTTGTTTAGATTTATAGTGATATTAACACCTAAATATTTCATGATTTTTGTTTTCCATTTAAATTTGTACAGTTTACTTATATCCTCTCTGGGTGTGTAATTAAAGCACAATATATGAGTTTTTTCTATGTTTAATTTATAACCCGAGTAGAGTCCAAATTGATAGAAACTGGACATAAGATTAGGTAGACTGGCATCGGGGTCAGATAAGGTCACCAAGACATCATCGGCATATAGACATGTTTTGCATTCTCTTCCCTTAAATACAATTCCCTTAATTTCTGGATCCTCCCTAATTTTTTGGGCAAGTGGCTCTATGAAAAGTGTGAAGAGAATGGGACTCAATGGGCATCCTTGCCGGCATCCTCGTTCCAGGGCAATTGCACCTGAGAGGCCGCCATTTATTTTAATCGGGGCCACTGGCAAATTATACGAGTATATTGCTTTCAGACAATTTATAATTGTATTGTTAAAGCCAAAACGTTGTAGGACTAGATATAAATATTCCCAGCGTACAGTATCAAAGGCTTTTTCAACATCGAAGCTAATTGCTAAAGATTTCATATTATTCTTACTCATAATGCTGGTAAGGTGTAGTGCTCGCCTTACATTATCCTGTGTATGTCTATTTTTAATAAATCCTGTCTGGTCCGTATCAATCAGTTCAGGGATCTAGTCTGCTAACAATTATTGAAGTAAATTTTTTTTTTTTTTTATAGCGCCAAATCACAACAAACAGTTGCCCCAAGGCGCTTTATATTGTAAGGCAAGGCCATACAATAATTACGGAAAAACCCCAACTGTCAAAACGACCCCCTGTGAGCAAGCACTTGGCGACAGTGGGAAGGAAAAACTCCCTTTTAACAGGAAGAAACCTCCAGCAGAACCAGGCTCAGGGAGGGGCAGTCTTCTGCTGGGACTGGTTGGGGCTGAGGGAGAGAACCAGGAAAAAGACATGCTGTGGAAGAGAGCAGAGATCAATCACTAATGATTAATAATTTTGTAATCAATGTTCAAAACAGAGATGGGTTGATATGAACTGCATTCCCTTTTGTCTTTTCCTGGTTTTGGTATGACGGATATTATTGCTTGTTTCCAGGATGGTGGTGTCTCGCCTCCTTTAAGCACATGGTTAAGACAGTTTAGCAGTAAAGGTGTTATGGACTTCCTAAAAGTCTTATACCATTCAGCGGTATAGTCCATCTCCACCTGGTGCCTTGCTTGCTTTCAATTCTGAGATGGCTTTATCAACCTCTGCTTGTGTTATATCAGTAGTTACCTGTTTGTTTTGTTCTACACCAATTGAGGGAAGGTCCAGAGAATCTAAAAACTGTTTTACTAACAGGAGCTCGGTTAGTTCAGTTTGACTATATAAATTTCTATAATATATTTCAAATGATTTATGTAATTAATCTGGTGTAAAGCACATCTGGTTGGTAACGGGGTTTTTAATTTTAAAGATGGATCTGTCCAGTTGTTGTTTTTAAGTTGCCAGGCCAATATTTTTTTTGCTCGAGGTCCATTCCCATTTTGTATGAGATGAACTCAAAGATCTAAAACTTTTTCCACATACACAATATCACCATTTCCCTCAAATATTGTTCACAAACCAGTCTAAATCTGTGATAGTGAGCACTTCTCCTTTGCTGAGATAATCCATCCCACCTCACAGGTGTGCCATATCAAGATGCTGATTAGACACCATGATTAGTGCACAGGTGTGCCTTAGACTGCCCACAATAAAAGGCCACTCTGAAAAGTGCAGTTTTATCACACAGCACAATGCCACAGATGTCGCAAGATTTGAGGGAGCGTGCAGTTGGCATGCTGACAGCAGGAATGTCAACCGGAGCTGTTGCTCGTGTATTGAATGTTCATTTCTCTACCATAAGCCGTCTCCAAAGGCGTTTCAGAGAATTTGGCAGTACATCCAACCAGCCTCACAACCGCAGACCACGTGTAACAACACCAGCCCAGGACCTCCACATCCAGCATGTTCACCTCCAAGATCGTCTGAGACCAGCCACTCAGACAGCTGCTGAAACAATCGGTTTGCATAACCAAAGAATTTCTGCACAAACTGTCAGAAACCATCTCAGGGAAGCTCATCTGCATGCTCGTCGTCCTCATCGGGGTCTCGACCTGAAGCCAGTTCGTCGTCGTAACCGACTTGAGTGGGCAAATGCTCACATTCGCTGGCATTTGGCACGTTGGAGAGGTGTTCTCTTCTCGGATGAATCCCGGTTCACACTGTCCAGGGCAGATGGCAGACAGCATGTGTGGCGTCGTGTGGGTGAGCGGTTTTCTGATATCAATGTTGTGGATCGAGTGGCCCATGGTGGCGGTGGGGTTATGGTATAGGCAGGCGTCTGTTATGGACGAAGAACACAGGTGCATTTTATTGATGGCATTTTGAATGCACAGAGATACCGTGACGAGATCCTGAGGCCCATTGTTGTGCCATACATCCAAGAACATCACCTCATGTTGCAGCAGGATAATGCACGGCCCCATGTTGCAAGGATCTGTACACAATTCTTGGAAGCTGAAAATGTCCCAGTTCTTGCATGGCCTGCATACTCACCGGACATGTCACCCATTGAGCATGTTTGGGATGCTCTGGACCGGCGTATACGACAGCGTGTACCAGTTCCTGCCAATATCCAGCAACTTCGCACAGCCATTGAAGAGGAGTGGACCAACATTCCACAGGCCACAATTGACAACCTGATCAACTCTATGCGAAGGAGATGAGTTGCACTGCATGAGGCAAATGGTGGTCACACCAGATACTGACTGGTATCCCCCCCAATAAAACAAAACTGCACCTTTCAGAGTGGCCTTTTATTGTGGGCAGTCTAAGGCACACCTGTGCACTAATCATGGTGTCTAATCAGCATCTTGATATGGCACACCTGTGAGGTGGGATGGATTATCTCAGCAAAGGAGAAGTGCTCACTATCACAGATTTAGACTGGTTTGTGAACAATATTTGAGGGAAATGGTGATATTGTGTATGTGGAAAAAGTTTTAGATCTTTGAGTTCATCTCATACAAAATGGGAGCAAAACCGAAAGTGTTGCATTTATATTTTTATTGAGTGTATATTTGAGTTTAAGTTCAACCTTGTGGTTGAGTTTCCTATTTAATTCTGCTTTTATGGTTGCAGTCTGCTGTAGTAGATCAGGGTCTTTGGTCTCTATATGCTTTTGCTCTAATGTGTTTAGCTGTTTTGTCAAGTGATCGAGTTGCTCAGATTTTCCCTTTTTCTTCCTTGATGCCCACATTATAATTTTTCAGACTATTTTTTTATTTCATTTATATAGCGCCAAATCACAACAAAGTTGCCTCAAGGCGCTTCACACAAGTAAGGTCTAACCTTACTTGTTGTGAATGTGCACAACGAATACAACCAATCACAGCAATGGACAACAGTCAATTCACAAAAGTGTCGTGTGGGCAGGCTCGAAGATAGGAGACGCCTCTCCAAGGTAAGACCGGAACCACACGGCTTCCTCCGCCACAGGACCCTGGGAATACTGGAGCCGCCAAGTCCCGAACTCCCAGGTGGCCACTGCCTCCGCGTGTCGGACCTGGTACTGCTGGCGAGGAGCAAAGAACAGTTAGATGGGGGCGCGTATGCACCCAGGACTCCGAACAGCAGGAAAGGTACCTCCACCTCTCGTTGGAACAGTAATCCAAAAAACTAGCTCAATCCAAAAGATGCACTCTATTTGCTTTGATACGTTACCTCTCTGGTAGAAACGATATCTCGGCAAATGAGGTGGAGATGCCGTCCTGCTGATATACCTCCATAGTGATTGGGATCAGCTGTCTCCGGTGATGGGTGACAGCTGTCATCCTGGCTGCTCCTGTAAGGCGGCAGCGCCCTCCGGTGCCTGGAGCCCGCACTCCAGGCAGGGCGCCCTCTAGTGGTGGTGGGCCAGCAGTACCTCCTCTTCAGCGGCCCACACAACATTACTAACCCCAACAACAAGAACACAGTGTTGTGAAAGTGTAAGAGCACGGACCCACAACAGGGGGCGCAAATGAACGGACAATGGATAAGGCCAAATACAACACTTTACTGTTGTGAAATTGCACAACAACAACGACAGATTACAATATGAACTCCAATATACACAGTGTTATGTGGGCAGGCTCGAAGATAGGAGACGCCAGTCCAAGTCGAACCGGAACCACACGATTTCCACCGCCACCGAACCCCGGGAATACTGGAGCCGCCAAGTCCCGAACTCCCAGGTGGCCACTGCCTACGCGTGTCGGATCTGGTACTGCTGGCGAGGAGCAAACACAGTTAGAAGTGGGTGCGTGTGCACACAGCAACACGTATGGTGGGAAATCACCTCCACCTCTCGTCAAAAAAAGGAACAGAGTAAATGCTGTCCAAGTCACACAAGCAACAGTTATTCCACAATACAGTCAGCTGAGAATTTACCTCTTCGTAGAGCGATATCTCGGCAATGAGGTGGAGATGCCGTCAACAAATCAGAAAGACAACAAATACAGTATAATTTGTCAGTATTAAGCAACAAGAAAAACAGAAGAAAATAAGGTGATCGCCGGCCACTATCCCTAAGCTTCAATAAAAGACCCAGACTTTAGATAAAGTTGAGGCCGCGGCACACTCCATTTACTAATAAAATTAATTAAAGTGTATTAATTAAAAAGTGTAGAACTATATTATACCAGTATGCTAGTCATACGAAAGGGAAAATAAGTGCGTCTTAGATCTGGACTTGAAAGTCTACACAGAGTCTGATTGTTTTATTGACGCAGGGAGATCATTCCACAGAACAGGGGCACGATAAGAGAAAGCTCTGTGACCCACAGACTTCTTATTCACCTTAGGGACACAAAGTAGTCCTGCACCCTGAGAACGTAAAGCCCGGGCCGGTACGTAAGGTTTAATTAGGTCAGCTAGGTAGGGAGGTGCCAGTCCATGAATAATTTTATAGGTTAGTAGCAGAACCTTAAAATCTGATCTCACTGGGACAGGAAGCCAGTGAAGAGACGCCAAAATGGGTGTAATGTGGTCAAACTTTCTGTTTGTGTCAAAAGTCTGGCAGCAGCATTTTGAACCAATTGGAGACCCCTAATGCTGGACTGCAGTAAACCAGAAAATAGAACATTGCAGTAGTCCAATCTAGAAGAGATAAATGCATGGATCACGGTCTCAGCATCAGCCACAGACAGGATGGGACGAATCATCACTATATTTCGCAGGTGGAAGAAAGCAGTCCTAGTAATACTTCTAATGTGGAGGCCAAAGGACAACGTAGGATCAAAAATGTTGCCCCATGATGATGAAATGATGTTAATTAGTTGTAACTATCAGGACTCGTCATCCCATCCCTATTTTTGAGAGGTGGGGATGGACCACTTTTCTGTTTGGGTGGTTGCCATCCAGGACCCAAGTAGCAGGAGGTGGTAATGGTAGAAAATCTATTTTTTTTTTTTTTTTCAAATATGCTTACATCCACTTCAGAGATTGTGCATTGTGTAACTTGGGAGATATTTCATATAGGAAGTGGGTGTCTACCATGACAAAAACCCCCACCCCATGCAAAAAAGAAAACTGCAATATATACTGTAATTGCAACATCTTTCAAAATATTAGAATGTAATTGTTTTGACTTCATGATTAGTTTTGATGAACCCTGCATTGAACACAACATTCAAGTTTATGATATATAATGCTCCTGACTTGGTAGTACTTGTTTTAGAGAGGTCACAAAAGCTACCTAAGTACTGATATTATTACAGTGATCATGCAATTACACATGTAATTTCAAGTCACAGCATGGCAAGTTGTAGTAAATCAAGTGTCATGGCCAAGCCAAAAACAAGATCTCAGGCTAACAGTATGACTGAAATAAAACCTTTGACAATGGTTTATGTTCTTAAAGTTTCTGAAGAGCATGGCCTCCTCCTAAGTTATTCAGACAGTGTGACTGAAATAAAACCTTTGACAATGGTTTATGTTTTTGTCATGCCCGGCGGGTGCCAGGCACCTGAAGTGTTTGGACCCAAAATGCAAACTCCCGGACTACTGGATGTAGAAGTAATCATGGTCTTTAATTCAGGCTCTGGTTCGGTACACAGGTGATCAGTCGGCGAGGCAGAAGCACAAACAGGGTCAGGCAAAAACGCAGTCATGGGCAAGCAGGGTTCAAAGGCACGAGCAGACACAGACATCATGGGCAAGGCAAAAGGCACAGTCAAAAAACACAAAGCAGGATCTGGATACACGGCAAAAACAGGACTAGACAAAGCACTGGTGAGTGTACAAAGACAACAAACAAGCAAGGGCGTGGTGGCTGGGTGGAGATTAAATAAGACAGGAGTTAACTAGGTGCACGTGAGGAACAATCAAGAAGGGGGCGTGGCTAGCGAACAAAGATACTTCATAGTGCAAGACAGTGAGGGAGGACAACACAAGGTGGAGTAAAGAAAAGACAAAGATATGTGAACAGGTGCACAGAGTGTGAGTGAAAGAAGACAAAGCAGACAGAGTTAAAGTGAGAGAAAAACATGACAGGTGCAGGATGTGAAGTGGGAACAAGAGGCAAAAACAAAACTGAGCTACAACTGAATCATATTTCCGTGAACAGGAATCAGACATGAACAAGAGACTAGACTAAACATGAACTGGTGAGACAGACTTAACAGGACAGAAAAGCAGACCAGAGATAAACTAGATAAAACTGCTCAGAGAATAATAAGAAATTAAACACCATGACAGAACTAATACTGGAACAGGCAGACATAAACTCTAAGTAGAAAAGAAACAAAACCAGACAAAGTGCAAACAGAAATGAGAACAGCATAAATGAGCAAATGATAACTAAATAATCAACTATGAAAACACAGATTAATAGAAAGGAATTGAGACATGATCAGAATATAAATATAAATCAAATCAAATCAATTTTATTTATATTGGCACCAAATCACAACAAACAGTTGCCCCAAGGCGCTTTATATTGTAAGGCAAAGCCATACAATAATTACGTAAAAACCCCAACGGTCAAAACGACTCCCTGTGAGCAAGCACTTGGTGACAGTGGGAAGGAAAAACTCCCTTTTAACAGGAAGAAACCTCCAGCAGAACCAGGCTCAGGGAGGGGCAGTCTTCTGCTGGGACTGGTTGGGGCTGAGGGAGAGAACCAGGAAAAAGACATGCTGTGGAGGGGAGCAGAGATCAATCACTAATGATTAAATGCAGAGTGGTGCATACAGAGCAAAAAGAGAAAGAAACACTCAGTGCATCATGGGAACCCCCCAGCAGTCTAAGTCTATAGCAGCATAACTAAGGGATGGTTCAGTGTCACCTGATCCAGCCCTAACTATAAGCTTTAGCAAAAAGGAAAGTTTTAAGCCTAATCTTAAAAGTAGAGAGGGTGTCTGTCTCCCTGATCTGAATTGGGAGCTGGTTCCACAGGAGAGGAGCCTGAAAGCTGAAGGCTCTGCCTCCCATTCTACTCTTACAAACCCTAGGAACTACAAGTAAGCCTGCAGTCTGAGAGCGAAGCGCTCTATTGGGGTGATATGGTACTATGAGGTCCCTAAGATAAGATGGGACCTGATTATTCAAAACCTTATAAGTAAGAAGAAGAATTTTAAATTCTATTCTAGAATTAACAGGAAGCCAATGAAGAGAGGCCAATATGGGTGAGATATGCTCTCTCCTTCTAGTCCCTGTTAGTACTCTAGCTGCAGCATTTTGAATTAACTGAAGGCTTTTCAGGGAACTTTTAGGACAACCTGATAATAATGAATTACAATAGTCCATCCTAGAGGAAATAAAATGAATTAGTTTTTCAGCATCACTCTGAGACAAGACCTTTCTAATTTTAGAGATATTGCGCAAATGCAAAAAAGCAGTCCTACATATTTGCTTAATATGTGCATTGAAGGACATATCCTGATCAAAAATGACTCGAAGATTTCTCACAGTATTACTAGAGGTCAGGGTAATGCCATCCAGAGTAAGGATCTGGTTAGACACCATGTTTCTAAGATTTGTGGGGCCAAGTACATTAACTTCAGTTTTATCTGAGTTTAAAAGCAGGAAATTAGAGGTCATCCATGTCTTTATGTCTGTAAGACAATCCTGCAGTTTAACTAATTGGTGTGTGTCCTCTGGCTTCATGGATAGATAAAGCTGGGTATCATCTGCGTAACAATGAAAATTTAAGCAATGCTGTCTAATAATACTGCCTAAGGGAAGAATGTATAAAGTGAATAAAATTGGTCCTAGCACAGAACCTTGTGGAACTCCATAATTAACCTTAGTCTGTGAAGAAGATTCCCCATTTACATGAACAAATTGTAATCTATTAGATAAATATGATTCAAACCACCACAGCGCAGTGCCTTTAATACCTATGGCATGCTCTAATCTCTGTAATAAAATTTTATGGTCAACAGTATCAAAAGCTGCACTGAGGTCTAACAGGACAAGCACAGAGATGAGTCCACTGTCTGAGGCCAAAAGATCATTTGTAACCTTCACTAATGCTGTTTCTGTACTATGATGAATTCTAAAACCTGACTGAAACTCTTCAAATAGACCATTCCTCTGCAGATGATCAGTTAGCTGTTTTACAACTACCCTTTCAAGAATTTTTGAGAGAAAAGGAAGGTTGGAGATTGGCCTATAATTAGCTAAGATAGCTGGGTCAAGTGATGGCTTTTTAAGTAATGGTTTAATTACTGCCACCTTAAAAGCCTGTGGTACATAGCCAACTAATAAAGATAGATTGATCATATTTAAGATCGAAGCATTAATTAATGGTAGGGCTTCCTTGAGCAGCCTGGTAGGAATGGGGTCTAATAGACATGTTGATGGTTTGGAGGAAGTAACTAATGAAAACAACTCAGACAGAACAATCGAAGAGAAAGAGTCTAACCAAATACCGGCATCACTGAAAGCAGTCAAAGATAACGATATGTCTTTGGGATGGTTATGAGTAATTTTTTCTCTAATAGTTAAAATTTTATTAGCAAAGAAAGTCATGAAGTCATTACAAGTTAAAGTTAAAGGAATACTCGACTCAATAGAGCTCTGACTCTTTGTCAGCCTGGCTACAGTGCTGAAAAGAAACCTGGGGTTGTTCTTATTTTCTTCAATAAGTGATGAGTAGTAAGATGTCCTAGCTTTACGGAGGGCATTCTTATAGAGCAACAGACTCTTTTTCCAGGCTAAGTGAAGATCACAGAGTTTAGGTAGCTACTCTACACTGTGTTCGTATATGGCATTAGAGAACATAAAGAAGGAATCATATCCTTAAACCTAGTTACAGCGCTTTCTGAAAGACTTCTACTGTAATGAAACTTATTCCCCACTGCTGGGTAGTCCATCAGAGTAAATGTAAATGTTATTAAGAAATGATCAGACAGAAGGGGGTTTTCAGGGAATACTGTTAAGTCTTCAATTTCCATAGCATAAGTCAGAACAAGATCTAAGGTATGATTAAAGTGGTGGATGGACTCATTTACATTTTGAGCAAAGCCAATCGAGTAATGTAACAAGGAAAGTGACAAAGCAAAATTAGAACGTAGAATAAACATGATGAAAGTAACAAATAAAAACAGAACTGAGAATAACCATGTGATGAAAATAATATGACTAGTGAATAGTAACAAGAACAAAGTGACAAGAAAAACATGAGAGAATAAATCATGATGAAAATAAATAGTAATAAATCAAAGCTGCAGCAGACGGGAAACCATGAAAAGAAGAAAATCAAGGGCTTAGCGCCCTGACCGGGCCCAGTCCCTGACAGTTTTTAAAGTTTCTGAAGAGCATGGCCTCCTCCTAGGTAATTCACACAGTGTGACTGAAATAAAACCTTTGACAATGGTTTATGTTTTTAAAGTTTCTGAAGAGCATGGACAAACTTTACACATAGAGGAACAGCCAGATAATTGAAAATAGACCATACAAGGGATGGGGGGTTATTTTTCAGATATAGGATTAATTTTGATGCCAAAATGCTGGTATTAATATTGTGAATCATTTCCCGAGTGGATGTATTGAAATTCTGACTTGTGATTTTACCACCTCCTGCTACCCAAGGCTGTTATGTAGTTATGTTATGCTAACAGGCTGATCTACAGGCCTAGGCTTTTTCAACGTGCTGATCACCAAACATTTCACGTTTATTTTCAGATTTAGCATTCTAGATATTTGATATGTCTTTAAGATATTTTCATTGCAATCCAAATGTTCATTATTTTTGCGTGATCAGTTGATATAGTTAATTACTATTAACTTTTTCTTTTTCCTTACATGCATTTCTGCACGTTTAGAGCATGATCCACACTGCCACCAGATGGCAGCACAACATCTATTTCCATCTTTAGAACACACGCACACGCGCACACGCGCACACACACACACACACACACACACACACACACACACACACACACACACACACACACACACACACACACACACACACACACTTGGAATTGCAGTTCCATCCATTAAGGCTAAATAACAGTAACTGTAATAGTAATTGTTTAATTAATCCAAGACATTTGAAAGATATCGATCCCCACATGGTGTAAAATATCATTAAAAGTTAGTTACGAAAATGCTGTTCTTTTGTTTGGCTTTTAATCCCTCAGCAGTGGATTAAAAAGGCATAAATCACCATTTTCACTGAATTGGCAAACGGAGTTCTGATGATTCACCTGTACCCTTCTAGCCTGCGGCACAGGGGGCGGAGCTACACCTGGCCGGAGTTCCTCAGCAGATGTGTCTGACTGACAGGTGCTGGAGGTGCAGGGTGGAGACCACGAACCACCTGTGTTTGGCCCTAAAACCAGCTGGACCAGTGAAATGTTTGACAGTTTAGATGATACAGATGACAGACTTCACTGAGTACACACTGAGTACACACTGAGTACACACTGAGTACACACTGAGTACACACTGAGTACGCCTTCAATGTACACAGTTTATTCATCATAAAAACACTCTCATTTCAGCAGTTTTCTTCACAAAACTAAAATAGATTTCACTCCATCCACACAGACAGTAAATCCACCTCAAAAGTGCTGCGGTGAGCCACAGTGAAACCAGCTGAAAGGACTTACTAACCTGTTCAAGAAAAAAGAACAAATGATTATCAAGATGTTCTTGGTTGGAAAACATTAATATAAATCAAGAAAATGATTGTTCCAGTGAGAGAGGAATCCTGATGCAACTTCACGTTACATGGAGAATGGACAGAGATGCAACCATATACTAATCTCACCCTGGGGAGGGTGGTGTGTGTGTGTGTGTGTGTGTGTGTGTGTGTGTGTGTGTGTGTGTGTGTGTGTGTGTGTGTGTGTGTGTGTGTGTGTGTGTGTGTGTTCCTCAAGCTCGGGTCCTCTCCCAGAGGCCTGGGAGTTTGAGTCTTAGCTGTTCCTGGACTGCACTCTTCTGGACAGAGACCTCTGAGGTTGTACCTGGAATCTGCTCCTGCCACTGGGACCACTTTGGACTTTATCTTCCAGATCTGCTCCAGTTGGTCCTTCAGCCTTTGGTACTTCTTGATTTTCTCACGCTTCTTCTTTCTGAAGTCACCTGGGATTGCCACATCGATCATAACACATATGCATTAAGAGCTTTAGCTGAAATAAAGTGACATCAATCTTGTAAAAGGCAGTATTATAGTGATTTATTGGAAAAAATAAAACAAACATTAAGGGTACTTGGAAGATTTTAAAAGAAGTCATAAATAAGGAAAAGGTGTTAAAGAATATCCTGCCCTTTTTTACACAAGTGCAGTTGTTAAGGAAAATAAAGCTATAGCAGATAATTTTAATGATTACTTTGTAAATGTGGGTAAAAATTTAGCTGATTCGATTGTGTCTTCTGGACTGTGTTCTTTGGATTACTGTAAAACAATTAATCAAATTCAGGATTCAATGTTCATTAAAGAAACTGATGAATATGAAATAATTGATATTGTTCGTAACTTCAAGGGGAAAAGATCAATTGATAGTGATAGTTTTGATATGTCTTTGATTAAAAATATTATTGATTGTGTTGTTGGACACGGAGACATGTTTGTCTTCAGATTTAAACAGCGGTATCACTTTAGCTAATTTCATTCTGAAAGGAAATTTCCCAGTCATTAGTGACAGGTTACAAATATAGGACACGCTGTGACATGCCCACCTCTTCCACAATTTCTCAGATAGTCACACTACTGAAAAGCCACTGAAAGCCGTCTGAATCTTCCGAATGGTGGAAGAGGTGGCCATCATTTTTCGGAGTCCAACATGTCCTGTGAGATTTCAACACGGTGGCGCTTTTGTTCTGCCATCAACTTTGTGCCGAAGCCATCGGCATGAATTTCACTGCAACTCTTTTCATGGCCAAATCTTCTGTCACAGTGGAATGTGTCAAAAAGTGCTGATGTCCGCCTCTTCCGCAATTTCTCGGACAATCACATGACGGTCCCACATCACCAAAGTGTTCACTTTGGAAATAATCTGGTCATTTCAGCATGTTGATGGCGGCCCGGAGCGTGGCGCGCTCTCCACCGGTTGTGCAGACGTCTTCAAACCAGTTGCACTGCTCCTTAATCTGTGTGATGCCCAGAGCATCGTCACCGAAAGCCGTCTGAATAATCCGAATGGTTTCCACCTGGCTGTCGCCCAGTTTCTGGCAAAATGTGATGCAGTCACGCTGCTCCAGTCGTTCCACCATTTCCTTGCAAAGAAAAAATGACGAGAGACTCCACCCATCCTCACACAAAGGCTGCTTACAAGCAAATGACGCAACCGACAGGCGTGAAAAAAATCACGCATGCGCACGAAGGTTCAAGGTTGGCTCATGGAAGCACACGTGATTCAAATCCATCAGGTTTTTGAAAAAAAATAAAAAGGTCGGATACTTTTCTAACAGACCTCGTACATACACATGTATATACACACACACACACACACATATATATATATATATATATATGTGTGTGTGTGTGTGTGTGTGTTGGTGTGATTGTGTAGATATGTATTCATGAAATTTTGTTTGTGTGTATATGTTTGTTATTTTTTAGTATAAGGGGTGGGTATTTATAAGCTCTGCTTCTGCCCTCACCCTTTTGGCCACGCAGGACTTTTGTAAAGTTGCTTTGTTATGAGTTTTTTTGTTTTTGTTGTTGAATTGTGTGCCAAATAAACTCATTCATTCATTCATAACTTGGGGGTGTGATGGTCTAGTGTTGGCCTTGAGACCAGAGGATCCTCAGTTCAAATCCCAGCCTGACCAGAAAATCACTAAACGTCCTTGGGCGAGGTCTTTAAACCCCTAGTTGCTCCTGGTGTGTACTGTGTACCTTGTGTGGCAGCACCCTGACATTGGGGTGAATGTGAGGCATTATTGTAAAACACTTTAAGCGTCTGATGCAGATGGAAAAAGTGTGATATAAATGCAGTCCATTTACCATTTAACTGTGGTTTTCTTTCCCTGTCAACCACCACTATGGCTGGTTGGTTGGCCAGCAGCTGCTTGTCTGTCTGGAATTTGAAGTCCCACAGAACCTCAGCCCCGTCGTTCTCAACCGCCTTACAGTGTCAGTTCATAGATTTAATGTTTTACTTTGCAGGATTGTTGGATTTACTCCACTTTGTATCACACAAACTGTTTCAGATATCAAACAAAATGTAATATAAAATAAAGGCAACCTGATTAAACACAAAATTGTTCCTAAATATAGGTTTTATTCAGAGTAAAGTTTTACAATTCCAACACAGTTATTAACGGGCAAACCCTTGAGTTATTAAATTGATACCTGCCTTCAGGTAGATCAGACACATCAAAGGCTAATCAAACTAATCAGGTAGATCAGACACATCAAAGACTAATCAAACTAATCAGGTAGATCAGACACATCAAAGACTAATCAAACTAATCAGGTAGATCAGACACACCACAGACTAATCAAACTAATCAGGTAGATCAGACACATCAAAGGCTAATCAAACTAATCAGGTAGATCAGACACACCACAGACTAATCAAACTAATCAGGTAGATCAGACACACCACAGACTAATCAAACTAATCAGGTAGATCAGACACATCAAAGGCTAATCAAACTAATCAGGTAGATCAGACACACCACAGACTAATCAAACTAATCAGGTAGATCAGACACACCACAGACTAATCAAACTAATCAGGTAGATCAGACACACCACAGACTAATCAAACTAATCAGGTAGATCAGACACATCAAAGACTAATCAAACTAATCAGGTAGATCAGACACACCACAGACTAATCAAACTAATCAGGTAGATCAGACACACCACAGACTAATCAAACTAATCAGGTAGATCAGACACATCAAAGACTAATCAAACTAATCAGGTAGATCAGACACATCAAAGACTAATCAAACTAATCAGGTAGATCAGACACACCACAGACTAATCAAACTAATCAGGTAGATCAGACACACCACAGACTAATCAAACTAATCAGGTAGATCAGACACACCACAGACTGCCCACATCATAAGTTAAATAGAACTGCTTCAGCAGTATGAAGTTAAATAAAGTCTGATTAAAAGAAATCCCAGAAAACAATCAGCAGAAAGATGACTGAAGTAAATCACTCTGTTACAAGATTATGTCTAATCCTCTGGGAATCCAGCGAGCTACCGTGTGAGTCATTAACTCGACATGAACAACAACTGGCACCTCCCCAAACTAGAAATCATCAAGTCAGATTATTAAAGAAACAGAGTGATAAATTCATGTGGTCGTTCCAGTTCAGTCGGACATGTTTCTGTATGTTTGTACACGTCACTTATTCCAGCCAATTTAACAGGAAATGATAATACATTAATTAATGTTTTAAAAAACTGACAAAGAAAAAGTAACCAAACGTCTTTCATTAAAAAAAATCTCCTTTAACAGTGGAATATCCAGATAAAATGCTGAAACCGACTTCTTCTGAAACTTCTCTGTTCTCTCACGACGTCCTGGATCAACAGAGCCTGAAATGTGGAGGTTTTCAGCTTGAACAGGCTGACGACGGCGCCTGAGAGCGCTGTGCGACGTCTCGCACTGTGGGAAGTCCTTAAAGCGACAGAATCACCTCAAAATCTCTCATCAGCTGTTAAAATTTTCACTGAAAACCAGCTTAATTTTTCGAACCGTGTCCACTTCGATGTGTCTCACAGGTTTAGAAAAAATTTTGATCAAACAAAGCGCCAGTCTCTCAGCAACTTCTCAGACAAAGGAATTCCGACGAGGGGCTGGACGACTCCTCCCACAAGGAGTGCTCACAGGCGAATGACGTCACCGACAGGCGTGGAAAAACTCACGCATGCACACGAGGGTTCAAGCATGTCTGACGTAAAAACATATAATGAAATCCATATAGTTTTTGAAAAAAATAAAAAGGACCGTTACTTTATTGACAGACCTCGTGTATATATATATATATATATATATATATATATATATATATATATATATAACTTGATCAAAACAAACCCTATCACTGCAAGAATGATTTTTTATTTTATTTTTTTTTTGTGGTGGGGGTGGGGTGTCACTACAGCCGGTGAGGCGGTGGGTTGAGACCCGGGCAGTTCACAGCTCAATAATCTTAAGAAAAATGTTGTAGAAAACCAAACAACACTAGTTTCTAACCTCAGGAAGATAGACAATGAGCTACGACCTTATTCTTATGCATATGAGCCGTCGTCTGAGCTGGAAAAAATAATACGAGCAGGCGGCTGAGAAACGAATTCTGTAATAATTATTAAATTGACAAACTGAATGGAAATACACGTGTACAATCCAATTACAAAAGCTGCCACGAGTGGAACATCTGACCATAACATGGAGGAAAAACTCAAATCAAACCGACAGCAAGCCAACAAAATGCCAACAGAGCAAATCCAGAAGGAATTATTTCACTGTGGTTACAGGATCAGACTCCATTGTTTCAGTTCAGGTGGGACTTCACAGGAGATCTGATGTTCTTCTGCCTGCAGACAAAACATTTTAGTGAAGAACCATCTCATTAGGTCCACAGAACAATCAGATCAGATCACTGTGAAAAGAAAGTTCCTGTTGTGTGGGCCGCTGAAGAGGAGGTACTGCTGGCCCACCACCACCAGAGGGCGCCCTGTCTGGAGTGCGGGCTCCAGGCACCAGAGGGCGCTGCCGCCTCACAGGAGCAGCTGGGGTGACAGCTGTCACTTATCGCCTACGACAGCTGTCACCAATCATCTGATCAGCAGTGGTATATCAGCAAGACGACATCTCCACCTCTTTGCCGAGATATCGCTCTACCTAGGAGGTACAGTACTCAGCCGACTGTGTTGTCTTTTTGACATTAACACTTTGTTACTTTTGTGCGTTAAATAGCAGACATTCTTCCGACGAGAGGTGGAGGTGGTTTTCCCGCCATACGGGTTGCTGGGTGCAAACGCACCCACATTTAACTGTTTTTGTTCCTTGCCAGCAGTACCAGATCCGACACGCGGAGGCAGTGGCCACCTGGGAGTTCGGGACTTGGCGGCTCCAGTATTCCCGGGGTTCGGTGGCGGAGGAAATCGTGTGGTTCCGGTTCTGCTTTGGACAGACGTCTCTTATCTTCGAGCCTGCCCACGTGACACATTTTGTGAATTGACTTCTTTGTCTATTGTTGTAATCTGTTGTGTTTGTTGTGCTTATTCACAACAGTAAAGTGTTGTTATTTGACTTCCTCCATTGTCCGTTCATTTGCGCCCCCTGTTGTGGGTCCGTGTTCCTACACTTTCCCAACAGTTCCTTACCTTTCTACCAGTGTCCATGACCTCCACGGCCACGGCCACGGCCGTAGCCATGACCCTGACCATGATGTCTCCTGTGTTTGCCCTTTCGTTTGCCTTGGCCACCACCTTCGTCACCGCTGCCGCTCCCACGAGAGCTTCCACTTCCACTTTCATGATGCTCGTCATCTCTTTCATTGCAATGTCTGTCAGGACTTCCCTTTTTTTTCACAGCTATCATCATGTCGATCCTTTCTTCGGCAGTGGTTTCTATCAGGACCTCCCTCTCTTTGGTCGTGGTTTCTATCAGGACCTCCCTCTCTTTGGTTGTGGTTTCTATCAGGACCTCCCTCTCTTTGGCAGTCGCGGTCTCTGTCAGGACTTCCCTCTCTTTGGCGGTCGTGGTCTCTGTCAGGACTTCCCTCTCTTTGGCAGTCGCGGTCTCTGTCAGGACTTCCCTCTCTTTGGCGGTCGTGGTCTCTGTCAGGACTTCCCTGTCTTCTTACATCTTGATCAGGTCTATTATCTATAGCATGTCGATCCCTCTCTTGGTGGCCGCTCTCTTTTCCAGAGGGGTCCCGCTGTTTGCTGCGGCCCTGTCCTCAGCCATCATCTTGTGTTGGATTTTTGTCTTCCAGTGTGAGCTGGCTGAGGGGGTCGAATGCATCATTGTCTGCCAGAACAAAAAACCAAAGCCAAGGAATCATTAATTCTGCAGTTCATTCTAGAATTGACAGTGTTTGAAATACGTGATGATGCGTAAACCGCGTCATCTTACTTCCACTGCTGAACATGTCCCAGGGTTTGTTTTTTTTGTTTGGTCGATGAGTCAGAGGATTCTTCAGTGAAACAGGGTTCAACCTCAAAAACAAAACGGAGCTTAGTCACATTTCATTTGAACTGGTTTGACAGGATGCAGAACAATTACAAGTTTAATTCTGACTTTGACAAAAATAAACCTCTTATCCACAAAATATAAAGGTCTTAGAAACTAAAAAAGGTCATTTGAGTTGAAGTGTAGAACTGTTCTTTGATATTGGTATTCTGTCAGGTTAACTTGAGTTTAACAGTGAAATTAACAGCGAAATCAAGTCTGAAGGAACGCGTCACTGCCGCTGAACATCGACACAGGTTTATCTTCAGCTGAAGCTCAGTTGTCATCAAAGTTCAGTTCTACTGCAGAAACTTTACGAAGACAAAATGGTGTACTTACCTGAAGCGTGGTGCATCAACCGCCGTGTGTTCTGTCAGCGTGAAGATGCTGCACGATGATTTATCAGCGCTGCCTCACATTCATGTCTCATCACGTCAGTACGTAAAGGCGGAGCTTGAACCTGGACTCAAACTTCAGGCTTGTTTCATATGTGGGACATCTACAGGGTGGAGTCTCACTCAGAAAACAGACATGCTGGAGATGCAAACTTTAAGTATGTAAAGCTGCTAAAAAACAAACAAACTGAATTTTAAACATTAATGTAGCAGAAACAACAACTATTTTCTATGTAAAGGGCTCAGACCAGAAAAATGTGTCTGGAACAGAATCCACACAGGTCCAAGTCTTCAAACATCAGCTCTCACAGCCCTGATTAGAGTCACCAGCGACCTCCTCCTGTCCTCAGACTCTGCCCACCTGAACCTTCTCATCATGCTCAACCTCACCGTAGTGTTTAATACCATCAAGCGCTCCATTCTCCTCTCCCGCCTGGACTCTCCTCCCAACACCACTGGTACCATTCTCTCCTGGTTCAGGTCAAATCTGTCCAACAGACAACACTTGTTTGCATTATTGGCAATCGACTGAAGTCTGGACAACGTTCTCTGGTCTGTCACAGGGAGAGCGCTCCGAAGAATGGGCGAAGACAAACTAATGTTTGTGTCTGACACGCTGGTACTAGTGACATTATACACAGTGTCAGGTCAGGAAGCACGTGTCGCCGTGTGCACTGTGTTATTGAACTGCCCTGGGTCCTGAATGCAAATCACTGAGGCAGACAACCAGCGCGTTCCCACCTCTCCAAAGTACCCACCAATCTGCCACCCTGGAGTCCTCAGCACTGAGGCGCCTGTGTGAGGAATCATGCTCACAGAAACGCATGACTTGGCCAAAATGTTGTAGCTGATGTTCCTTCACAGCGTCAGTGATCCTCTTCATCTGAGTCTGTTCATTTGACACAAAGTCAGTCCAGTAAAACCCACTAATCCTCCAAGGAGACATGGTGCCAAAGTCATCCCATCATCACCTTAAATCAATGGTTAGAGTCAAAGTCTCACAATCATACAAGAAGCCAGGAAGCACCAGCACCCTAAAGATATGGACCTTTGTTCTCCTAGAAAGATATCAGCATCATCCTATACTTCTGCCCAATGACCTCATGACTCCATAAACTCCTTCAAGGTCTATCTTGATCTAAAAGACCAAGAGCCATGAATGTCACTGCTGAGATTACTGAATGTCTGATGGGCAAGTTCAGGAAGTCATTGAAGGCCTGTATCTTAGTCTTGATCCACGACAATCACAAACACAGACACTGATTCCTCATTCAACCTGTAAACTTCTGCAGTCAGTGCGTCCTTCATGAAGTCATTATCAGTAAACCTCACAAGCAAAAGCAACAAAGCTGCTGGATTCCACAACCCAGTCCTGCACCCAGTCCAACATCCAGTTCGACACCCAGTCCAACATCCAGTCCTACACCCAGTCCAACACCCAGTTCTACACCCAGTCCAACATTCAGTCCAACACCCAGTTCTACACCCAGTCCAACGTTCAGTCCAACACCCAGTCCAACATCCAGTCCAACATCCAGTCCAACACCCAGTTCTACACCCAGTCCAACGTTCAGTCCAACACCCAGTCCAACACCCAGTTCTACACCCAGTCCAACGTTCAGTCCAACACCCAGTCCAACATCCAGCTCTATGCCCAGTCCAACATCCAGTTCTACACCCAGTCCAACATCCAGTTCGACACCCAGTCCAACATCCTGTCCTACACCCAGTCCAACACCCAGTCCAAAACCCAGTCCAACATCCAGTCCAACACCCAGTTCTACACCCAGTCCAACGTTCAGTCCAGCACCCAGTCCAACATCCAGCTCTACGCCCAGTCCAACATCCAGTTCTACACCCAGTCCAAAATCCAGTCTAACACCCAGTTCTACATCCAGTCCAACACCCAGTCCAACACCCAGTCCAACATCCAGTCCTACACCCAGTCCAACATCCAGTCCTACAACTAGTCCAACTCCCAGTCCAACATCCAGTCCAACATCCAGTCCAACATTCAGTCCAACACCCAGTCCAGCATCCAGTTATACGCCCAGTCCAACACCCAGTCCAACATCCAGTCCAACATCCAGCTCTATGCCCAGTCCAACATCCAGTTCTATGCCCAGTCCAACATCCAGTCCAACACCCAGTTCTACATCCAGTCCTACACCCAGTCCAACATCCAGTCCAACACCCAGTTCTACATCCAGTCCTACACTCAGTCCAACACCCAGTCCAACATCCAGTCCTACACCTAGTCCAACTCCTAGTCCAACATCCAGTCCAACATCCAACTCTATGCCCAGTCCAACATCCAGTTCTATGCCCAGTCCAACATCCAGTCCAACACCCAGTCCAACATCCAGTCCAACACCCAGTCCAACACCCAGTCCAACACCCAGTTCTACACCCAGTCCAACATCCAGTTCGACACCCAGTCCAACATCCTGTCCTACACCCAGTCCAACACCCAGTCCAAAACCCAGTCCAACATCCAGTCCAACACCCAGTTCTACACCCAGTCCAACGTTCAGTCCAGCACCCAGTCCAACATCCAGCTCTACGCCCAGTCCAACATCCAGTTCTACACCCAGTCCAAAATCCAGTCTAACACCCAGTTCTACATCCAGTCCAACACCCAGTCCAACACCCAGTCCAACACCCAGTCCAACACCCAGTCCAACATCCAGTCCTACACCCAGTCCAACATCCAGTCCTACAACTAGTCCAACTCCCAGTCCAACATCCAGTCCAACATCCAGTCCAACATTCAGTCCAACACCCAGTCCAGCATCCAGTTATACGCCCAGTCCAACACCCAGTCCAACATCCAGTCCAACATCCAGCTCTATGCCCAGTCCAACATCCAGTTCTATGCCCAGTCCAACATCCAGTCCAACACCCAGTTCTACATCCAGTCCTACACCCAGTCCAACATCCAGTCCAACACCCAGTTCTACATCCAGTCCTACACTCAGTCCAACACCCAGTCCAACATCCAGTCCTACACCTAGTCCAACTCCTAGTCCAACATCCAGTCCAACATCCAACTCTATGCCCAGTCCAACATCCAGTTCTATGCCCAGTCCAACATCCAGTCCAACACCCAGTCCAACATCCAGTCCAACACCCAGTCCAACACCCAGTCCAACACCCAGTTCTACACCCAGTCCAACGTTAAGTCCAACACCCAGTCCAACATCCAGCTCTACGCCCAGTCCAACATCCAGTTCTACACCCAGTCCAAAATCCAGTCTAACACCCAGTTCTACATCCAGTCCTACACCCAGTCCAACACCCAGTCCAACATCCAGTCCAACACCCAGTCCAACATCCAGTCCTACACCCAGTCCAACATCCAGTCCTACAACTAGTCCAACTCCCAGTCCAACATCCAGTCCAACATCCAGTCCAACATTCAGTCCAACACCCAGTCCAGCATCCAGTTATACGCCCAGTCCAACACCCAGTCCAACACCCAGTCCAACATCCAGTCCTACACCCAGTCCTACACCCAGTCCAACATCCAGTCCAACATCCAGTTCTACACCCAGTCCAACATTCAGTCCAACACCCAGTTCTACACCCAGTCCAACGTTCAGTCCAACATCCAGTCCAACATCCAGTCCAACACCCAGTTCTACACCCAGTCCAACGTTCAGTCCAACACCCAGTCCAACACCCAGTTCTACACCCAGTCCAACGTTCAGTCCAACACCCAATCCAACATCCAGCTCTATGCCCAGTCCAACATCCAGTTCTACACCCAGTCCAACATCCAGTTCGACACCCAGTCCAACATCCTGTCCTACACCCAGTCCAACATCCTGTCCTACACCCAGTCCAACACCCAGTCCAAAACCCAGTCCAACATCCAGTCCAACACCCAGTTCTACACCCAGTCCAACGTTCAGTCCAGCACCCAGTCCAACATCCAGCTCTACGCCCAGTCCAACATCCAGTTCTACACCCAGTCCAAAATCCAGTCTAACACCCAGTTCTACATCCAGTCCTACACCCAGTCCAACACCCAGTCCAACATCCAGTCCAACACCCAGTCCAACACCCAGTCCAACATCCAGTCCTACACCCAGTCCAACATCCAGTCCTACAACTAGTCCAACTCCCAGTCCAACATCCAGTCCAACATCCAGTCCAACATTCAGTCCAACACCCAGTCCAGCATCCAGTTATACGCCCAGTCCAACACCCAGTCCAACATCCAGTCCAACATCCAGCTCTATGCCCAGTCCAACATCCAGTCCAACACCCAGTTCTACATCCAGTCCTACACCCAGTCCAACATCCAGTCCAACACCCAGTTCTACATCCAGTCCTACACTCAGTCCAACATCCAGTCCTACACCTAGTCCAACTCCTAGTCCAACATCCAGTCCAACATCCAACTCTATGCCCAGTCCAACATCCAGTTCTATGCCCAGTCCAACATCCAGTCCAACACCCAGTCCAACATCCAGTCCAACACCCAGTCCAACATCCAGTCCAACACCCAGTCCAACACCCAGTCCAAAACCCAGTCCAACATCCAGTCCAACACCCTGTTCTACACCCAGTCCAACATTCAGTCCAACACCCAGTCCAACATCCAGCTCTACGCCCAGTCCAACATCCAGTTCTACACCCAGTCCAAAATCCAGTCTAACACCCAGTTCTACATCCAGTCCTACACCCAGTCCAACACCCAGTCCAACATCCAGTCCTACACCCAGTCCAACATCCAGTCCTACAACTAGTCCAACTCCCAGTCCAACATCCAGTCCAACATCCAGTCCAACATTCAGTCCAACATCCAGTCCAACATTCAGTCCAACACCCAGTCCAGCATCCAGTTATACGCCCAGTCCAACACCCAGTCCAACATCCAGTCCAACATCCAGCTCTATGCCCAGTCCAACATCCAGTTCTATGCCCAGTCCAACATCCAGTCCAACACCCAGTTCTACATCCAGTCCTACACCCAGTCCAACATCCAGTCCAACACCCAGTTCTACATCCAGTCCTACACTCAGTCCAACACCCAGTCCAACATCCAGTCCTACACCTAGTCCAACTCCTAGTCCAACATCCAGTCCAACATCCAACTCTATGCCCAGTCCAACATCCAGTTCTATGCCCAGTCCAACATCCAGTCCAACACCCAGTTCTACATCCAGTCCTACACCCAGTCCAGCATCCAGTTCTACGCCCAGTCCAACACCCTGTCCAACATCCAGCTCTATGCCCAGTCCAACATCCAGTTCTATGCCCAGTCCAACATCCAGTCCAACACCCAGTTCTATATCCAGTCCTACACGCAGTCCAACACCCAGTCCAACATCCAGTCCAACAGCCAGTCCTACACCTAGTCCAACATCCAGTCCAACACCCAGTCCAGCATCCAGTTCTACGCCCAGTCCAACATCCAGTCCAACACCCAGTCCAGCATCCAGTTCTACGCCCAGTCCAACATCCAGTCCAACACCCAGTCCAACACCCTGTCCAACATCCAGCTCTATGCCCAGTCCAACATCCAGTTCTATGCCCAGTCCAACACCCTGTCCAACATCCAGCTCTATGCCCAGTCCAACATCCAGTTCTATGCCCAGTCCAACATCCAGTCCAACACCCAGTTCTACATCCAGTCCTACATGCAGTCCAACACCCAGTCCAACATCCAGTCCAACAGCCAGTCCTACACCTAGTCCAACATCCAGTCCAACGTCCAGTCCTACACCTAGTCTAACTCCCAGTCCAACATTCAATTCTACACCCAGTCCAACACCCAGTCTGACACCCAATCCAACATCCAGTTCTACACTTAGTCCAACACCCAATCCAACACCCAGTCCTACACCCAGTCCAACACCCATGTGACATTTTTTAAACGCAGTCCAAAAAAAAGGGCACTCCTGTACAGTCTGGCAGGTGTGCACATCCATTTGCCAGGCTGCTGTTCACCTGTGTTCCAGAGTCATTAAATGCAGCAGTTCTGCTTGTCACCCAGCTCTCTGTGACCAAAATAAAAAGACAACACAATGAGGTGGCCACTTTAATTATATACACCTGCACCTGTGTGGATCACTCCCCCCACCCCCAGTCCCCCCAAAACACACACACACACGCACGCACGCACACACACACACACACACACACACACACACACACACACACACACACACACACACACACACACACACAAAGAAGCTCAACAAACACAAAACACATCTATAACCAGATCAGCTCGAGCTGAACCACGGGTTCCTGGACAGTCACCTCTGCGCTTCTTCTCGTTGGCTTTATTTCTTTGGTGGCTTACAGTCATTTTGACACCGTGATCCAACTTTTAACTTTGTGTTCATCTGTTATTGTCTGCAAAATTGCTCTTTTGCAGACAATAAATGCTAGTCTTGAGCGCGAGTCATTGTGTCAGCATGCTCAGACTGCGCCTCATCTGATCCATTAACAAGATGTTAAATCTATCAAACATACTTTTACATCTGCTTATAAAGAAGGAATGAACATGCAACTGTTTTACCAAGCTATTACAATATAAACAATGCAAATAATTACCTTTTAGGCTGTTACAAATATGTTCTCCACCTCAGTGCATGAGACAGAGAGAGGAAAACAGCCCCAAATGTCCTCTGTGATTCCAGAAGCGATTAGAGGTGTTTCAACTTCCAAACTGTGACAGAAAGCCAAAATAGTCTGTCCTGTCCCCGTAGCTGCCAGGTGCTTGGATAATGGGCTTGTAACAGCTTCGTCCTCACAACTAACATGCCTCTAAAATCCTCGTAGTAACTCGTACACAAACTGCCCCACAATGTTGTTACCAGATTTTGAACTTCTTGAAATCTGCACCACGCTCAGAGATGAGCCTCGTTAGCTGAATATTCTGCCTCTAAGAGCCACTATTCTCCCACGACTGTTGAATAACTGGACTTGTACCAAAAAAAAACATGCTATGTGACTCATTATTCATTGTTATTATTCAGTGGGACCAGGGCTTAAGTCTTTTCTTCCAGTCCATAGGGTGATACTCATCCTCCAGATTAAAACAACGATTGTTTGTATGTAATGCTCGGGGAATTGCCTCTCCACCTGTGTGGAGGAGCACACCTCTGATGCTGCTGATACCTGGAGCTTTCCCTAACTTCAGCTGTTTGATAGCCTTTGCAATGTCACCAATATTTAGTGGTTCACAGTGGAAGATGATCATCTTTACACAGAGAAAGGGTGTTCCAGGTGGCCACCCACATGAACCGCATCGGGTCTGGACCGGGGTGTTGTTGTGCAGTAACTGAACCATCAGCAGAGCATCAGCCGCCACCCTCCCAAGACAAGAACCTGGTGCTCTCCTTTAGTCTGAGATGATTCTCCAAAGGGAAACTCCTAACCAGTGTCATATTGTCTCACAAAATAATTTATGGCACCATTAATTGGACCAATCAGGTCTAGATGGGTTCTCCATAAAACTCCCCAACAGCCATGTTGGAGAGAATACTCATTTGTCAAGATAGAATTTACTTTGAAACCCTGCTGGTTATCCAGAAGGCTCGCCATCATCTGGCTCCACAGTAGATCTGCAACCATGTCTTTGGTTGGTGGCTCAAAATGCAAAAAGTACATTGATGTCCCTATTTTGGAGCCAATGCTTTCCTTTTTTAAAAAGCACAGCTGGGACGCCACATGTGGTGGATTAAGGTCACAGACACAACAAGCAGGGTTAAAAAAATGAAGCAGCCTGAGATGGACTTGTGTCCAGTCCACAGTGAGATGAGCTCTGGCACCACTGGGCCTCGATCTGACTTCATTTCTTCTCCTTTTACATCTTTGAATTAAAACTGAAAGTCTCCACTTCAAGCACATCTTGTTTCACTTTGTGGTGTTGCACAGAGACAAAATCACCAACTGTCCAAATACTTATGGACCTCACTCTCTGTAAATAAATTGACTTTTTTAAATGACTAGTTTTAACCTTTTTTTAAATTAAATAATTTCAAATATTTTAAATGGCCTCTCCTCCACCATTTTTTCAGAATCACCTCAAAATTGAATGTTTTTTGTTTGTTTGTTTAAATTCCAACTTAGACTGAACTGTTGGGAAAGTGTAGGAACACGGACCCACAACAGGGGGCGCAAATGAACGGACAATGGAGTAAGTCAATAACAACGCTTTACTGTTGTGAATGTGCACAACGAATACAACCAATCACAGAAATGGACAACAGTCAATTTACAAAAGTGTCGTGTGGGCAGGCTCGAAGATAGGAGACGCCTCTCCAAGGTAAGACCGGTACCACACGGCTTCCTCCGCCACAGGACCCCGGGTATACTGGAGCCGCCAAGTCCCGAACTCCCAGGTGGCCACTGCCTCCGCGTGTCGGACCTGGTACTGCTGGCGAGGAACAAAAACACAATTAAAGGTGGGCGCGTTTGCACCCAGGACTCCGAACAGCAGGAAAGCTACCTCCACCTCTCGTTGGAAAAAAAGGTCTGTTATCACTCACAAAAGTCACAAAAGGTTACTGTCAAGCAGTCAGCTGAGAATATTACCTTCCAGGTAGAACGATATCTCGGCAATGAGGTGGAGATGCCGTCCTGCTGATATACCCCACTGATGATTGCCGTCAGCTGTCTCAGGTGATGGGTGACAGCTGTCACCGAGGCTGCTCCCGTGAGGCGGCGGCGCCCTCTGCTGCCTGGAGCCCGCACTCCAGGCAGGGCGCCCTCTGGTGGTGGTGGGCCAGCAGTACCTCCTCTTCAGCGGCCCACACAACACTGAACATTCAAAACATTTTTCTCAGCACGCTGGAATTCATGTAGTTTATCTGCATCTCGACAGCGGCTGAATCACAACAAAACAACCAAACCTACAATTAGCACAGAAACACCAGCAGGATGTTCCAGAAAACATGACAGATTGTTAATCTGCAGATGCAAAACCACATCGACGAGCTGATCTTCAAAGAGCAGAGGAGAAGAAGGATCTTCACAGGACGCCCACTGCTGACGTTTGTTTCAGTGATTTACAGTTCAACCAGATCATCAGCATGAGAAGAAACATTCACAGGAGCAAAACACAGTCTTTGGAGCAGCTGCAGGATGCCAAAGTGACCGCTAGGGGAGCTGCTTCAACACCACAGGCCTCCTGTTACAACGATGTAGAAGAAAAAAATATCATTGGCCATATATAAGGTGACGTTTTCTTTTCCTGGAAATGCAACTGAAAAATACGAGGTGTCTTATATTCAGGTCTTCCTTATACTCAGTGAGTCCAATATAGGATCTGAGATTCGCTGGTGCCGGTGCTTATCTCTGAATTCGGAGGCATGAAGCGGATGACGGTTTACATCTCCCCCACCTAGGGACAGGAAACCAGTCAGTCACAGGTTACTGCCGCAGCCAAGGCTGGTACTTATTTGAAATCCTAGTGGAAATCGGGCCCATGAAGACGGCATGCGGACATTTTGTGCATACGCATTGTTTTAGACATGATTCTACGTCGAGTTTTATAGATGATGTTCTTGGACGTCAACTGAGATTTTCAGAAAATCAGAAAAAAATAAGATGTTCAGAAAATCAAAACAAAATGTCTTGCTCAGTCAGAGTGATTTAACTCGATGAATTTCTGTCCTCTTCATGAGACATTTTCAATGACTGAAACCTAAAAACAAATAAATAATGTGAATACATTTTTCAGTGTTATACGAGTAATTCAGTTACCCGGCAACCCAACCCGGGGCCGTGGTTGAAGCAGTTGAAGATGTATGTATGTATATGATTCAGTTAATGTTCAAATACATTTGCATGTGACGGTTATTTACCTCTCTACGGGCTCAGTGGTGCAACTTCCAACTTCAACTGGCCTTGCTCATTATCACCACCACAACCATGGCTTCCTTCTTCATCTTTACCGTCATGCCCCCTTCTACCCCTTCCACCCCGGCCACCTCTTTTTGGGCGATCTCCTTCAGGGCATTCTCCTTCTGGTTCATAATCTTCAGGAGGGAAATCTTCTCGGCACCAACCTGGGTCATCACCAGGGAACTCTCCTTCTCCACAGAAATAGTCATCTTGCCCATATTTACCACTTCTTCCACCCCTACCACCTCCTCATGGGTGATCTCTTTCAGGGCATTCTCCTTCTGGTCCATAATCTTCTCCATAGTAATCTGGGTCTTGTGTATAATCATCACTGGGGAACTCTCCTTCTCCATGGAAATAGTCACATCCTCCATAGTTACCACCTCTTCCACCCCTACTACCACCTGGAGGGTAATCTCCTTCAAAGCATTCTTCTGGAAAATCTCCTGGAGGGAAATCTTCTCCACAGTTATCTGGGTCTTGAGTATAGTCATCTCCAGGGAACTCTCTTTCTCCAGGGGGTGAGTCATTACCCCCTCTTCCACCCCTACTACGTCTTTCACCCTTACCACCTCTTCTTGGGTAATCTCCTTCACAGCCTTCTTGTTCTGGTAAATAGTCTTCTGGGGGGTAATCTTCTTCAGGAGGATAATCATTCTTGACCATACTCTTCATCTCTGTTGTTGTTATTTCTTCTTCAGGACTGATTCCCTTCATGTTGACCTCTTTGCTGGTAGCTTTCCGGGTCTGTGGCCTCAGGCCCTTGGTCGCAGCCTGAGGATCATCAGAAGACAGAATCAAGCAAGACGTTTACAACAAGTGTGAGAAACTGAACGCAGTCGTGGGATTAGAATTACTCATCTTAATCCCTCAATTACCAGTTTGTCTCAAAATCTAACAAAACAATAATAGAAAATAAAATCATGATCTTACGTGTGCGGTTGGACATTTCTGGTCGCCGTTGTTTTTTTCCTCTGTGCCAGCTGATTATTTGATGATGGACTGCTAAAAGACATGAAACAAGGAGCAGCTCACTCACATCTGAGTGGAATCAGTTTGACAGGATAAAATAATTACGGCTTCAACTGACAACTTCGCTGTCTTTGAAGTTCAGCTTCATTAACTCTGAAGTCACGATGACTTCAGGATTTCTCTGATCTTTATTTAGATTCAGGTTTCTGCCTTCAGACGGGGTCTCAGGTCCCACTCACTACATAAACTCAATAAATATACTTTAAGAAGACAAATGCCAAAACTACTGCTATATTTACATATTAGTTTACTACTGTTGATTATATTTTATAAATATTTTTTGATAATTACTCCAGTCTCATGACTATTGCGCTAAAAATGAATCCAAACTTCAAAAGAACCTAAAGGTGTCCTTTAAACTGCAATGCAAGTTAAGAGAAAGCTGACTATAGTAATTATTATAAGTATAGTAAGTATTATTAATTTCTAAACAACAACAATAACGATCACTTAACAGCTCTCTATTTCTACAAAGTGTGTTTTCAAATTTTGATAATTTTTCTTAACCCATTAAAATTCTTCACAAAAATGTCTCAAAAATTTATGGTTCTTTAAAGTGTTGCACAGCAACTCCCATAATTACACCTGAGATATCAATAAACAGTCCAACTGATCAATGAAACACACTTTAATCCTGCTGTTCTAAGCAAAGTTACACCTGTGAATAAAATAAAAATGAAATATTATTAAAAATACTGAACTTTATCCGAACATCAAAACTAGAATGTTTCGAAGTCTGCAAAAGTTTTAGACCCATTTCACTTAATGAAACGCTGCTAAATAACAACTTGTACTATTTAGATTTACACAAAATATAAGTAAAACGTGATCGCTGTTCACATTTTGCAATGCATCAGTCATTTTGAGAGATAAAACAACAACAACAACATAATAATAATAATAATAATAATAATAGGGCCTTTATTGTCATTGTACATACATACAGTGAAATCTGTCTTCTGCATTTAATCATCCTAATTACACATAGACACAATCCAACTCCAGATGTAGAGACACTGCCTTGCTCAGGGGGAGAGGAAGCAGCAGAGCCTGAATAAGCATGTTTTTGATTGCGGAAGGAAACCCACACAGACATGGGGAGAACATGCAAACCTTCTTACTATGAGGCCTCTAAGCCACTAAGCCACCGTGCCGCCACAATTGCTGTTTGTGTTTGCAAAATCTCAAATTATTGTTATTGGACAGTTTGGAATTGAGTTTTTTGTTTGTTTAACAACTAATGACCAAAAATCATCCTAAACATTTCCAAGACTTGATGGTCCCTAAAACGCCTGCGTGCACTGGACTTTCTTGCACTGAATAAAACATGCAGTAACTGGCTTTAGGGTAACTTCATACAAACTGCATGCATGAATTGGCAGCATACTTACATGAAGTGCAGAGCAAAAATGTTGGTGTCCTGCAAATATTGCAAAGATGCTCAATGATTTATAAATGCTGCCTTGCTCAGCTGCATTCATGCGGTGAAGTGTGAAGGAGTTAAAGCTCATCTTCAACTCCAACCTGTTTGCTGCTGCATGTTTGAGAGCTTCGTTCCTAAAAAAACTTAAAACTGTTGACTGTAAAAGGTTATTTTCTATAACAATAAATAAATAAAGTTAAGTGTGACGACATTAAAAACCACTGCAAACTTTAAAGTGCTTCAGCAGGTCGATTAGAATGACAGCTGCAAAATAAATAAATCAAAGCACTTCTTGCACCAGATCATTTGATCTCGATCACCTCATGTAAGACGGCTGAAATCACTGAGTGGACGGGTCTTATGGGTGAGTTTCAGGACAAGACAGATGAAAAACGTCTTCATTGTGAAGATTCTTTTTAAAAACGCCAAAGCCTGGGTGCGGTTGCATTTGGACTAATGCCAAGTAAAGGTGCTTCGGAATCTTACGTTAATTGCAAGAATCTAAGGACGAAGAACAACGTGTTCTTGGTGATGCCCTTCCTAACCCTTCCAGTCTGAACCAGTCCGTGCTGACAGGCTGCTTATTTGCGGAGGCTGTTGGGACTTTGTCTCACAGTGGCTGAGAGTTTCAGTTCTGTTGTCTCTCTGGTGTTAGAGTCTGCAGACAGTACACGTGCAAATGGACTGAAAATAAAATTCCTTCATCTTGACCCCAGTGACCTTGACATTTGCCCAAACAAACCCTCTTAAAGTCAGTTCCAGGATTGACCTTGATTCAGTCCACATACATAGTGTAGAGGACATCAGCCACAGGACCTGGCACGAGGAAGAGAACAAAGAAACAAATATTGTTCAACGAATGGTATAACAATCATTTTTTGTTCTAACTCCTTCCTTAAAAGCTCCACAACAAACTGGTAACGTTTGTTTCAGTGATTTACACTGGTACGCTGGTAGATTTTCATTGTATTTGGAAAGATGTGTTTGATCGCATACAATCACTTTGAAAGTGGTCAGACTGCTAATGTATAACCCATAGATAGATACACACAGTCTGTGGTACAGACATGAAACCTTTAAGCCTAAAACTGTACATTTTGATGAAGACACTTACTGCCCCCTAGTGGTATTGCTCCCAAATCAATTGACCTCATAATCCCAAACCACATGGTAGAGAGCCCTGACTACCCCTCACGTGCTACAAAGGCCTCTTTGTGAAATATATATTCTGCATAATTTTTTAACTTAAAAATAAATGAAGCCATTATGTTCCAAAGCCAGCTGACCTCGTGACTCCAAACCATACACACAACATCGAGATAAGATAAGATAAACTTTATTTATCCCAAAAGAAATGATTTTGCTGGAGTACAGAAACAGTAAACAGTGAAGAATTTCTTTTTAACAACAACAAATTTATGAGAAATGACTGAAAGACATTTGCACAAGATGTTTGACAATATTGCACCTAACTGAATAAATCTGAATAACTCTGTTTGTTATGTATTCATCCTGCAGAAGGGAAGGAGTTATACAGTCTGATTGCCACAGGTAGAAAGGACCTCCTGTGGCGTTCTGTGGACCACCTCAGTGGTCTCAGTCTTTGGCTGAAGGTGCTCCGACAGGACGTCAGTGTGGCATGGAGGGGGTGGGAGGTGTTGTCACGGATGCTGAGCAGCTTCCTCAGCATCCTCCTCTCCAACACCTCCATCACTGACTCCAGTTCCACCCCCAGGACAGAGCTTGTGGAGTCTGTTTGTCTCGGCTGCCTTCAGCCTGCTGCCTCAGCACACTACAGCATAGATGATGATGACAGAGACCACTGAGTGATAAAACATCTGCAACATATTTCTGCAGACATTGAAAGATCTGAGCCTCCTGAAGAAGTACAGTCGGCTCTGACCTTTCTTACGCACAGCATCTGTGTTTACAATCCAGTCCAGTTTGCTGTCTATGTGGACACCCAGGTACGTGTAGTAGTCCACAATGTCCACCTCAGTTCCATTAATGGTAACTGGGTTTGGACGGGTCTTTCATCTTCTGAATTCCACCACCAGCTCCTTCGTCTTAGATACGTTGAGCTGCAGGTGGTTGAGTCCACACCACTCCACACACCTGCCCACCACACTGCTGTACTCAGCCTCCTGGTCACTGCCGATGCAGCCAACAATGGCAGATTTGGCCGAAAACTGTGGCCAGAACCTGATGTGTGAGGTGTAGAGTGTGAACAGGAAGGGAGACAGGACCATCTCCTGTGGTGCCCCATGCTGCTCCTGATGGTATCAGATGTAATGTCCTGAAGCCTCACATACTGTGGGCAGCCTGTGAGGTATTTGGTAATCCAGACCAGCAGTTAGACTTTAAATATAAAAAAAAATCTCAAAAAATGCAAAAAATGCTTATTTCCAAAAGAGCCTCTGTGGCACGTGAGGGATCATTCATTGATTGATTCATTCATTTTTTGCTACTCATCCAGCTCCAGGTTCAAGTCCCCAAACTCTTCTTGGGAGGTCCTGAGGCGTTCCCAAACCTGTTGGGAAATATAATCCCTCCAGTGTGTCCTGGGTCTTCCCCGGCGCCTCCAACCAGATATCCAACAGAGGAACCTCATGTCCACCTCTTGTTTTAACCATATTGTTCTTCCCGTCATTACCCAAAGTTCACGACTGTAAGTGAGGATAGGAGTGTAAATCAGCTGGTGAACTGAGTCTCTCCTTCATGTCTACTGACATGCTCTCCTTACAGGAGGCAGGGATAGAAGACTCAGTGGATCTGATGTAATCTTCCCAGCAGAAGTCACTGTGGGGTCGTCAAAAAACTCCTCACTGGTAAGTCAGCAGGGGTGGCTGAGATTCGCCCTGAAAAGTCTCTGGATGTTGTGGGGCTGTCACAGCTCAAGCGCCTGTTATTGCATGTTAATCTGGGAAAGGATCTCTGGTTTGACAAACTTGTGTACACATACATACATCATGTGACAATCCCTCTGTGGCAAAGAAGATTGTCTCTTCATCAATTCCTGGACGGGCTGGTGGACACAGAAAGTCTACATCCAGGGTCGATCCAGAGATGCCCGTGTGTGGGTTTGTTTAACATGGGAATGCCGGTGCACACTGATAAACATATGGTCCTTGACAGATCCTTAGCCTGGTCCAGGCGATCAGGATCTGAGGACCTGGTGTGTCCTTCATCCACAAGCCTTCACAGCTGCTGGGTTACAAACCATCACCTCATCCACCTGATCCTGATATAAAATACAAAGGTGTACATCTAAAGTCAGCCTTGCAGCATTGGACAGATTTTCGTATCCATGTTGCACAGCTGATTTGATGTCATCCAGACAAATGGTTTAAGTGTAAAATTGTGTAGTGGTTTGTATTTTGAATGTCAAACAAATGTCAAATATAGAACTGACCTCCTCCTGGTATCTTTGGTTTGGTCTGCCTTTGTTCCCCACTGATTCTCTGTTAGTCTCATTTCTTTCTCTTCATGTGTCTTTGATTTTCTTCTGTTTCAAGCTATGTTTTAATATTTGCTGCCCCCTAGTGTTCCCTTTTATTATCTTCCATTTCAAGCCTTGTCTTGATAGTTGCTGCCCTCTGTTGTTCTTTTAGGTTCCTTACGCATCTTCAGTTCTTGATTAATGTCACCTGATGGATTCTGCACCTGCCTTTGATTAGTTTGGTTATTTCAGTCACTGTCTTTCTGTCTTTAGTTTGAGGACCCATTGCATGTATGTTGTTGGTGGTGTCCTGGGCTCAGTTTTGGTGATCACTTCTAGTAGTAAGTACTGTTTGGTTTTTGCTCTTTGGTATTCTCTCTGTTATTCCTGCACTTCCTGTAAACTCTAACCCTGAGTGGGTAGTATTTTCCAGAGAGCTCATCCCTATTGAAGGAAGGTTTTTTTTTTTTCCGTTGGCTCATCCCAGCCTCTCTGACATTGTTTTGAATTCACCTTCTAAGGGGAAGAAGTTAATTTTGTGTTTTGGACCTATCCTCTTTGAGTAAGAAGCCTGACTTTGGGTCTGGAACTCACCTTCTTTTGGGAAGTAGTTATGTTGTGTTTGAACTCTTCTGCCATGAGGAAGAATCTGGTCTGGTCTGCTTTAGGTTTCTTCCTCAGGGAGTTTTTCTTTACCGCTCTAGCTCTGGGGGGGTTAGTAAGGTTAGACCGTGTGCCTTGAGGCAACTCTGTTGTGATTTGGTGCTAGTAAAGGTAAGTTCCTTCAGCTGCTTCCTTGTTTTGTATTCGGGGTCGCCACAGCAAATCCAAGGTGGATCTGCATGTTGAATTGGCACAAATTTTACACCAGATGCCTTTCCTGACGCAACTCCACATTACATGGAGAAATGTGGTATGGGTGGGATTCGAACTGGGAACCTTTCACACTGAAACCAAGTGTATTAACCACTTTACTGATTTGGTGCTATATAAATGAAACTAAATTGAATTGAAGTTTTCCACCCACTTGACTGTGCAGTTATTCTCACTGTTTATGAAAAAGATTCCTCAGTTGTCTTCATATTCTAGGAAGAAAAATTCCTCAGCTGCGTATAAAGACTCCTCTGTCTTTCTGAAGTGAAGATTCTCCAGTTGAACTCATCTACAGGAAGAAGGGATGTTTCTCTGCTGACCCTCATCTGCACATTGACTCTGTTTGTTTCACTTACCTGTGATTAATACCTGTGATTGTTTACTCCGTCCTTGTGTCTGGGCTGACCTGCATTTGGGGTTCTTCTTGTCCGTCTTTATTCCCAACCATAACACAGAAGATGTCTTGATGTTGCCTAGCTGTAGCTTTCAGATGGAATTCACAAAATTTGCTAAATAATATGGGTGCTAATTCCTTATTTTATGTGTTTAAAAGTGTCTGGAACCTGGTTTAAAGTTTCAACAAGTTAAGTTTCACTCCATTATGCATGCGCAAGTTTCAGATGAAGGGAGGGCACCCCCTGCCTATGAATGACGCTCTCATCATATAAAAGTGTTGCACGACCCATTTTCTGGGTCCCTTCACTAGATGGATGCTGTCTGTGGGACCCCAGTCCGGTTTCAAGGTGACTTTCAACAAATTCAAAATGAGGAATATAACCTTTTGGTTCTTGGAAAGGGGTAGTAAATTACACAAAGAGCTGGGAGAAATTACAAGTTGTAATCAAGGAAAAAAAAGAACTTTCTGTATTCTAACTCAAAAATACTCCATTTGAAGACGTTAAAGAGAGCGTCTGTCTATTTCTAAATACTTTTTGTTTTGTTATCAAGAATACATTAGCTTGCAAGCTAGCAGTCCCTTGTTGCTATGGGTAACTGTTCTCAAAGGTGAATGTGTAACATTTAAGCTAGCTAAAACAGAGCTAACAAACATTAGCATCACATGTATTTGGACACAGAGGTTTTATTTGGGTTCATGTCAGACTCTTTGACTTCATCAAGTTGCCGCTGATACGGAAACATATTCCGTTTCAGTGTGGCGCCCAGTGACAAATGGTGCGATCGTATGCCATCCAATAAAAACCCACCGTGATTACCATGAGATGATGATGGACACCATCATCAAAGCACAATAACAAATTTCACGCTGAAAAGTTTAGGCTTGGGGTTTGCGCTACTCAACCCGGGGTGCCCAATAGCAACAGCTTTAATTCCATGAGACCAAAAGTAATTGGACAGTCATCTGTTTCTCTGATATTCTTTCATCAGCTGATTGAAGCTTCAGAACTGACGTCACACTAAATGTGACGTCTATCGTGTTGATGGCTTGAGACGTTCTTGGAAGTTGCCCCACTTTGTTCTCATAGCTTTTTTTTTTTGGGGCACGAAACCTCAGTGTGGATCAGCTCTCCACCCTACAGTAAGCCTACGTTTGGTTTCGTCAATTCCGGCTGCAAACTCTGAGACGTTGCCTCTGTGCTGAATGGAGAGCTGTCAGTCATCCTGTGACAGTCATCAGATGCTTCAGAAAGAAGTTGAACAGGTCAGAACATCCGCACGCGGCAATAATCACTGTTACCTTCAGTCAGACATTAGTGATCACAGCTGATCAGCAAAAAAAAAAGCGATTTTTTTTTTTTTTTTTTTTTTTTTAATTCTCACTTCTGTTTGTGAAAATACAAAATGAATTGCAGAAATCAAATTAATAAATTTAAGGAGAAGTCTGTAAGAACGACTGCATATTCCACTCTTAAATTTGGGATTCCAGATGAGGACTTGTGGACCTGTTTGGGGCCGTGTTTACTTTTTTAAAACATGTAAAATGACTGAATCAGCATTTATTGCCAAGTAAGTTCCCACATACAAGGAATTTTGATCTGGTGTTATGGAGCATAAACAATAAGAAAAGAAAAAGAACACTTCTACAAGTATAAGAAGTAAAAAGAGTCAAACAGACAAAACCATATTCACTGTTGAATAAATAAGCTGTAATGGAATGGGACGGTGCAGAGATGGGTGATTGGAGTTCAGATGTACAGTACCTTTCAATGTAGTAACGTAAAATACAAACAGGCTGATCAAGTTTTTTGTGAAGTGTTGCTGGAAATCATCCAAGCCCCAACCCCTGGGGCTGAAAAACAAAACCAGCGTCGCAGTTCAAAATCCTGCAGTTCCTTTTCCTTAAATGGTCACTTAAAAGGCTGGTACCAAAAGAGTCACTTGCTATAGACCCCCATGTTAAAATGTTAAACTATACAGCAGAAATAAACATGTTCACAACCTGGTACATTTTTTTTAATGTCTTTCTGTTAACTACTCAGCAGTTTAAGCTATTTTAAGGCATAAATGTATTAGGGGCGTGGTTGTTTGAGTAACAGCTGTACAGGGCTGGAAAAAGGACTTTTTTTTCTAAAAAGTCATGATTTTGATCAATTTAAATGAACTAAATGGACTGCATTTATATGGCACTTTTTCATCTGCATCAGGTGCTCAAAGTGCTTTACAATAATGCCTCACATTCACCCTGAATCTCAGGCTGCTGCCACACAAGGCGCTCACTACACACCAGGAGCAACTAGGGGATTAAGGACCTTGTCCAAGGGCTCTTAGTGATTTTCCAGTCAGGCTGGGATTTGAACCGAGGATCTTCTGGTCTCAAGCCCAACACTTTAACCACGAGACCACCACCTCCCCAACTTAACTTTTATTGATTTAAATAGACTTTTTTTTCATTTTTATTTATTTCACTCTATTAAATGAGACAATACAAATTATATCACTAGTTATAATCTTTATTGACATGTTAAAACATAAAGATGCACATGCAAGTCCATATTAAAATGCCCAACTTTAAAGTTGAAATAAATAAGTTTACATCCTGGGGGAAAAACCTGTTTGGTCTCTGTAGCTATTTTCTCTCTCTGTGACAACTGTACGGGGGTTGATTCTTTTCTTATTCCCGATTTTAAGCTGTTTTAATTTATAAAGAAATGCATAATTAGGGGCGTCGCCACTTTGAGCCACAGAGTGCTGTGTGCAGAGCATCACTTGCTCAGAGGCCGCTAGCTGCAACTGCTGTGGAGGATTATCTGTTTTTTGTTGTGTGCATGGGCGCAATTTGGTGGGGGATAGGGGGACATGTCCCCCCCCACCTTTTCAACCAGGGGGAACAAAATATGGTATGTCCCCCCACCTTCTGACATATATGTGTGTACTTGAAACATGCTCTGTCAGTCTTATGTGCAAAACCATGTCAGAATAGTATCTTTGTTTCTGCATGTTTGTATTTTTAGCAGCATTGACTTCTTTCCAACACCTGTTTCTTGTTTGTCACATTCTGAATTTTCTGGGACTGCATTTGCCCAGATTTGAAACCAAAAATAGTTGCCTCTAGGGACGAGTGTCTACACATAAGTATCAATGGACCATATGCTAATTGACTAAATTCTGAAAGTTAGAAAAGGAAATCAGAAAAGCTATCTGGGACCTCAGAAAGCCCATCTGCAATTATTGCTTGATCTCCAAAATCAGTCTATGCAAGTGAAATTATGTTCAGAGTGTTGTCATTAGTGCCACTTCAAAAATTAAACTCATAAGTAATTTATCCTAAACTTATGATCTGTTGTTTTTCAAACTTATGCAAAAACAAATCTTGAGGAAAAAAATACAGTATGCGATAGTTAATAATTATTAAGAGCCTGTTCTTTCATATTTATAAATACATTTTACCACATTGCAGTTGTTTTTTTTAATGAAAACTCAACCTATCATTCTTTTTGAGTTCTACACATGTGGTGATACCTTATTTACACCAGGATGTTAATAAAGTCAATGCTGGCTGTTCTCAGAATAAAGTACTTATATCCACAGTTTCAAATTGTATAAGTCAAATGGTGTCCACTTTATGGTCTTCTCAAAACATTAAAATTACTGTTCTGGATGCTCAGAATGCATCTGAGCTTATCTAGAAACCGTTGGCTTCTGGGGGCCTAAAGCGGCCCCCAGACCCCCGGCCTATTTCTAGTTCTAAATTGCACCCTTGGTTGTGTGTGGGGTTGTTTTTGTTTTGTTTTTGCATTTTACTACAATTATATGTAATAATATGGCTTGTGTGGTGATGGATCCATCTAAGATGTCTGTGCTGCAGTATTTACATCAAGTAAAATTATCAAGTGATTTAATTTTGGATGCTAACAGGAGTTAGCACATTTAGCAGCTATTGGTACCATCATGATGGGATGAATCCTTATTCCGACGGTCCCTAAAGAAGGCCAGTCAGCTAGTTAGCTAGCAGGCTAACAGCAAATAGCGGTAAATGGACTGCATTTATATAGCGCTTTTCCGTCTGCATCAGACGCTCAAAGCGCTTTACACAATAATGCCTCACGTTCACCCCGATGTCAGGCTGCCATACAAGGTGCTCACTACACACCGGGAGCAACTAGGGGATTGAGGACTTTGCCCAATGGTCCTTAGTGATTTTCCGGTCAGGCTGGGATTTGAACCGAGGATCATCACATCCCCTAAATAACTATAACTATTCAATATTCTGAACACCTACAAAAAAAAAAAAAAAAAAAAACTATTCAAAACAGCAGTGACACCTTACTGGTCTCTTATCTTCCTCAGGATTTGGAAGTTTCTCCATGGCACATCTTTGGTTGGCTTCTGGCCCGACAGTGGGGAAGTGCTAAAGCTGAGGAACTAACGGGTCATAATTTGTCCACACCAAAGCAAACCGTTGTGAAAACCGTCTAATCCTCAAAAACCCGAACCAAGATTAGCCTGTTACCTTAACCAAAATGGCGACACCCAGAGCTGTGATTTTTGGGCTTCAAATGACTCTTATGGGTATCTGTAGAAAACCTATGGGTGACGTCACACAGGGTTTGTGCACGATGTATAGAATCAGGGTCCCGCTAGCAGTGTCCGCTAGCTGCTGTGAACTTGACCCTGTCTCCTATTTGTTCTTTCTGAGCACTTCATTGCAAATACCTGAAATAATAAAGCACACTATGTAGTTCACTGTTGTAACGGACCATCAAAGACCTCTGCGCGCCGGTATTCCCCTTGCCTGACATTATAGCATGTTTTAATTTATACGTTAGTGCCGTTAGGTTAGCGTCAGACTGCTATTACCTGTTGCTTGATTATCAGACTGAAGGTTTGTGATCACGTGTTGTTTCTGTGATGGTCTGCTGTGAGTCAGTGTGAGCACACAGAGGACGGACCCTCTAAAACCCATCTTTGTGGGGACCATGAGATCCAGATCAAAGCTCCGAGGTGAGACGCTGATCGAAACTGTCCATGACTGCTGCATGTCAAATACGGCATCATCATCACCATCATCACTCACAGTCAGAGCTCTGTGTGTGCCTTCCAGACCCCCTCAGGACCCAGCACACGCTGCTGGACCTTCACCTGGACCTGGACCCAGCAGTGTGTCCATGACCAGTGACCGGTCAAAGGATCTTCCCCTTGTCTTTAAACAGAGGTACACACAGCTGGTTTCTGAGCTTGAATTGTATTTTTCTGTGACTTATAAGCAATATTTGAAAAAAAAGCTTCTATCAAAAATGTGAAATATTTAAAATTCATTGTTGCAAGCTTTTTTTTTTTTTTTCCCAAGAACAATGTTCCAGAATAAATGAGCTTCAATACAATGTGGACATTGTTTGTTTCTTTGATCAGGATCCATCACTTACAACTAATTTAAATTTTCTGCATCTTTTAAAGCTCGTTGTTTGAATGTGGTATTAATATTATTATAATTATTGTTATTAACTGTAAGTCGGTGAGGGGCCAGACTAAGACTGGTTCACAAAGACTCCATGGACAAACGAGGCAGAGGGAACATGACCCGGCCCGGAGGAATCCCAGGGCCCCCATCTGGACGGAGAGCCAGTCAGTGAGCACCTGGTGGCCGGGCTCAGCCCAGAAAGGCAATGTAGACTTTCCACCTGCAGGGGGAGCTGCTGTGGTCAGACGGGCTGTCCTATGGGTGACAGTGAAAGTTGAGGGATTCGACGGACCAGACCCGGTGTCACCAACCGAACAGTCCCCCCCTAAGAATTGGTCCACCCTGCCTTCACTGTGCTGCGTCATTTTGGAGCTCAGCAGTGTCATTTCTGAGCATCACCTCGTTTCTGCTTCAAACTGCCTCCAGTCATCATCTGTCTCAGCAACAGATATCTGAAGCTTTTGTGCAACAATCATTTCCACATAAATTCAGCACTTGTTGTTGTTGGCAGTTTCCTCGCTTGCGAGGATAGTGGGAAGGCCTTTTTCTTTTTTTTTAGTTTATTTTCTACAAGCCCTCTGGTGGCTGAAAAGTCCGATGCGGGATGCCCAAGACCTGTTACACTTGGGGCAAATGAACACTTGAGTAGGCTGGGCTTGTGCTGCTGCCCGCTCTTTCTGTCTTTGACGCTTCTGGCGTGAGGCCTCACTTCTTTCTGCCTCAAACTTCAGGCTGGCAGATTTGATGCTGGAACGTCAGCTGAGTCTATCTGTAGCTAGATGCTGCCATGACTAATCAATCAATCAATTTTTTTATATATTGCCAAATCACAACAAGTGATGTTTATTAGGTAGATAGATTTTCCAAAGATAATATTTTGAGGAGGAAAATGGAAGGGTTTTATTTATTTATTTAGTTTTGAATGCCTCTGGGGCAGATCAATCAATCAATTTTTTATATAGCGCCAAATCACAACAAACAGTTGCCCCAAGGCGCTTTATATTGTAAGGCAAGGCCATACAATAATTATGTAAAACCCCAACGGTTAAAACGACCCCCTGTGAGCAAGCACTTGGCTACAGTGGGAAGGAAAAACTCCCTTTTAACAGGAAGAAACCTCCAGCAGAACCAGGCTCAGGGAGGGGCAGTCTTCTGCTGGGACTGGTTGGGGCTGAGGGAGAGAACCAGGAAAAAGACATGCTGTGGAGGGGAGCAGAGATCGATCACTAATGATTAAATGCAGAGTGGTGCATACAGAGCAAAAAGAGAAAGAAACAGTGCATCATGGGAACCCCCCAGCAGTCTACGTCTATAGCAGCATAACTAAGGGATGGTTCAGGGTCACCTGATCCAGCCCTAACTATAAGCTTTAGCAAAAAGGAAAGTTTTAAGCCTAATCTTAAAAGTAGAGAGGGTGTCTGTCTCCCTGATCTGAATTGGGAGCTGGTTCCACAGGAGAGGAGCCTGAAAGCTGAAGGCTCTGCCTCCCATTCTACTCTTACAAACCCTAGGAACTACAAGTAAGCCTGCAGTCTGAGAGCGAAGCGCTCTATTGGGGTGATATGGTACTACGAGGTCCCTAAGATAAGATGGGACCTGATTATTCAAAACCTTATAAGTAAGAAGAAGAATTTTAAATTCTATTCTAGAATTAACAGGAAGCCAATGAAGAGAAGCCAATATGGGTGAGATATGCTCTCTCCTTCTAGTCCCTGTCAGTACTCTAGCTGCAGCATTTTGAATTAACTGAAGGCTTTTTAGGGAACTTTTAGGACAACCTGATAATAATGAATTACAATAGTCCAGCCTAGAGGAAATAAATGCATGAATTAGTTTTTCAGCATCACTCTGAGACAAGACCTTTCTGATTTTAAAGATATTGCGTAAATGCAAAAAAGCAGTCCTACATATTTGTTCAATATGCGCTTTGAATGACATATCCTGATCAAAAATGACTCCAAGATTTCTCACAGTATTACTAGAGGTCAGGGTAATGCCATCCAGAGTAAGGATCTGGTTAGACACCATGTTTCTAAGATTTGTGGGACCAAGTACAATAACTTCAGTTTTATGAGTTTAAAAGCAGGAAATTAGAGGTCATCCATGTCTTTATGTCTGTAAGACAATCCTGCAGTTTAGCTAATTGGTGTGTGTCCTCTGGCTTCATGGATAGATAAAGCTGGGTATCATCTGCGTAACAATGAAAATTTAAGCAATACCGTCTAATAATACTGCCTAAGGGAAGCATGTATAAAGTGAATAAAATTGGTCCTAGCACAGAACCTTGTGGAACTCCATAATTAACCTTAGTCTGTGAAGAAGATTCCCCATTTACATGAACAAATTGTAATCTATTAGACAAATATGATTCAAACCACCGCAGCGCAGTGCCTTTAATACCTATGGTATGCTCTAATCTCTGTAATAAAATTTTATGGTCAACAGTATCAAAAGCAGCACTGAGGTCTAACAGAACAAGCACAGAGATGAGTCCACTGTCCGAGGCCATAAGAAGATCATTTGTAACCTTCACTAATGCTGTTTCTGTACTATGATGAATTCTAAAACCTGACTGAAACTCTTCAAATAGACCATTCCTCTGCAGCTGATCAGTTAGCTGTTTTACAACTACCCTTTCAAGAATTTTTGAGAGAAAAGGAAGGTTGGAGATTGGCCTATAATTAGCTAAGATAGCTGGGTCAAGTGATGGCTTTTTAAGTAATGGTTTAATTACTGCCACCTTAAAAGCCTGTGGTACATAGCCAACTAACAAAGATAGATTGATCATATTTAAGATCGAAGCATTAAATAATGGTAGGGCTTCCTTGAGCAGCCTGGTAGGAATGGGGTCTAATAAACATGTTGATGGTTTGGATGAAGTAACTAATGAAAATAACTCAGACAGAACAATCGGAGAGAAAGAGTCTAACCAAATACTGGCATCACTGAAAGCAGCCAAAGATAACGATACGTCTTTGGGATGGTTATGAGTAATTTTTTCTCTAATAGTTAAAACTTTGTTAGCAAAGAAAGTCATGAAGTCATTACTAGTTAAAGTTAATGGAATACTCAGCTCAATAGAGCTCTGACTCTTTGTCAGCCTGGCTACAGTGCTGAAAAGAAACCTGGGGTTGTTCTTATTTTCTTCAATTAGTGATGAGTAGAAAGATGTCCTAGCTTTACGGAGGGCTTTTTTATAGAGCAACAGACTCTTTTTCCAGGCTAAGTGAAGATCTTCTAAATTAGTGAGACGCCATTTCCTCTCCAACTTACGGGTTATCTGCTTTAAGCTACGAGTTTGTGAGTTATACCACGGAGTCAGGCACTTCTGATTTAAAGCTCTCTTTTTTAGAGGAGCTATAGCATCCAAAGTTGTCTTCAATGAGGATGTAAAACTATTGACGAGATACTCTGTCTCACTTAGTTTAGGTAGCTACTCTGCACTGTGTTGGTATATGGCATTAGAGAACATAAAGAAGGAATCATATCCTTAAACCTAGTTACAGCGCTTTCTGAAAGACTTCTAGTGTAATGAAACTTATTCCCCACTGCTGGGTAGTCCATCAGAGTAAATGTAAATGTTATTAAGAAATGATCAGACAGAAGGGAGTTTCAGGGAATACTGTTAAGTCTTCTATTTCCATACCATAAGTCAGAACAAGATCTAAGATATGATTAAAGTGGTGGGTGGACTCATTTACTTTTTGAGCAAAGCCAATAGAGTCTAATAATAGATTAAATGCAGTGTTGAGGCTGTCATTCTCAGCATCTGTGTGGATGTTAAAATCGCCCACTATAATTATCTTATCTGAGCTAAGCACTAAGTCAGACAAAAGGTCTGAAAATTCACAGAGAAAACTAATGCCGAATGCCTGCAAGGGAGAGCTGTTTCTTCAGCTGGTCCTTTATAGCGCTTTTTGGGGGCCCCTTGGTTTCGTCTCCCTTCCTTGAGCTCGCCAAAGAGAATTAATTTCGGCATGCGTGTATCATCCATCCTGGCTACGTGACCTGCGCAACGAAGCTGTTGTTTCAGTATAATAGACTCCATGCTGGGCAATTTGGCTCTGGTAAGGATGTCCTCATTTTAGACGTAGTCCTGCCACTTGATCCCGAAGATGTTTCGGAGACAACACTGATGAAAGCGTTCCAGTAATCTGATCTGCTGGTGATACAGAACCCAGGTTTCAGCTCCATACAGGAGGGTTGGGACCACAATGGCTCTGTAGACCTGCACTTTTGTGGAAAGGTGCAGTGCATGATTCTGCCAGACTTTCTTTGAGAGTCGACCAAAGAACTGCTGGCCTTGGCAAGGCGACTGTCTAGGTCCTTGGCAACAGATGCGTTGTTTGAGATAACAATACTGAGATACGTGAAGTGCTCTACTGCATTCAGGCTGGTACCCTCGATGCTGATTTGGGGTGGGGTATATGCTGTATGGGGGACCGGTTGATATAGCACTTCTGTCTTTCTCAGGCTGATGGTGAGGCCGAAGGCTCTTGCTGCTTCAGCAAAACAGTTGACAATGTGCTGCAAGGCTTGCTCCGTATGGGCGACGAGGGCGCAGTCATCTGCGAAGAGCAGCTCCATGATTAGCTGTTCTGTGATCTTAGTGTGGGACAGAAGGCGCCGCAAGTTAAACAGACTTCCGTCGGTTCTGAAGCGGATATAGATGCCGTCTGTCAAGTCTTCTTTGGCCTCACGAAGCATCATGCTGAAGAAGATGGAGAACAGAGTGGCGCGAGTATGCAACCTTGTTTGACGCCATTTGAGATGGGGAAGCTGCCGGACAGAGTCCCGTTGTACTTCACTTGTCCCATCTGGCCTTCATGCAGCTGGCAGATGATGGTGAGGAGCTTTTGGAGGGCAGCCAAGGCGTGCAAGAATCTTCCACAAACCCTCACGACTGACCGTGTCAAAAGCCTTGGTTAGGTCTATGAAGGCTGCATAAAGGGCCACGTTCTGTTCTCTGCACTTCTCCTGGATCTGTCTCAGGACGAAGATCATGTCGGTGGTTCCCCTGTTGGCCTGAAATCCGCACTGACTCTCGAGTATTTTCATGCGCTATGGTAGGGGTAAGCCTGTTGAGCAGTACTCGAGCCAAAATCTTACCTGCTATTGAGAGGAGAGTGATGCCCCGGTAATTAGAACAGTCAGACTTGTCGCCCTTGTTCTTGTACAGGAGAGACAATGACCGCATCCCGAAGGTCATGTGGAACCATTTCCTTTTCCCAGCAACTGGAGAAGAGAATCTGAAGCTTGTCGGACTGCCTCACGTCCATTTTGGCACACCTCTGCTGGGATGCCATCTATGCCAGGAGACTTCCCTGGATTCAGCTGCGTGGTGGCCTTTCGGATCTCTTCAAGTGTTGGGGGGTCATCAAGTTCCCATTTCACCTCCACCTGGGGAATCTTCTCGATTGACTCTTGCACAGTGCGCTTGACACTGAAGAGGTTTTCAAAGTGTTCTGACCAACGTTGCATAATGGTTTCCTTGTCCATCAGAAGGGTGGAGTCGTCTGAGGAACGCAGGGGTGCTTGCACTTGATGTGCTAGCCCATGGCTGGTCTTAAGGGCTTCATAAAAGGAGCGCATGTCTCCGGCATCGGCATGTTGTTGTGTCTTCTCCGCAAAAGCTAGCCACCAGTCGTTCTGCAGTATGCGGAGCTTGCTTTGCAGTGTGGAGCAGGCATTTCTGTAAGCTGTCTTGGCAGAGTGGTCATCAGGTTTAGCTAAAAAAGTCTTGTGGCAAGCACGTTTCTTTTCTAGTAGTTCCTGGATCTGTGCATCAGACTCATCAAACCAGTCTTTATTTTTCCTGGCTGAGAAGCCCGCTACTTCTGCTGCTGTCTCCTGAAGGATGGTCTTTAATCTCATTCACTGTTGTTCAGGGTCATCAGGCAGGCCTTCTTCTCCACCCAGTCTCTCCTCTAGTTTGGCCTGGAACTCCATTTTTGTGTCTATGTCTTGCAGCTTGTGGTCTTGTAGCTTCTTAAACTGTGGGCCTTTCTTCTTAGGAGGGGGCTTGAAAGTGAAAGCAATCTTGGAACGGACCAAGCGATGATCCGTATAGCAATCCGCGCTAGGCATCACCCTGGTATGTAGTACGTCTCTTCTGTCACGCTGTCGCGTCAGAACGTAGTCCAGAAGGTGCCAGTGTTTGGAGCGTGGGTGTCTCCAGGTTGCTTTGAATCTCTCTTTCTGTTGGAACAGGCTGTTGATCGTCAAGTCATGTGCAGAGCAGAACTCCAGCAGCAGGCGGCCATTGTCGTTACAGTTGCCTATGCCATGTTTCCCTAGCACGTCCTTCCATACATCAGAGTCCCATGATGAGGAGCTTGTCCTGGGTGTCGACGTGCTGTAGAAGGTTGTACAGATCGCTATAGAAAGCCTCCTTAACTCCGATGTCGGCCTGCATGGTTGGGGCATACACACTAACAATAGTGGCAAAATCCTTGTTGTTGATGGGGAGCCGGAGTGACATGAGTCGGTCAGAATGTCCAACTGGCAAACTGTGTAACCTATGTGCTATGGCGCTCTTAATCATGAACCCGACCCCTGAGAGTCGACAATCTTCTTTAGCCTTCCCTGACCAGAACAGTATGTAACCTGTACCTTCCTCTGTGAGTGACCCTTGGTCTGCAAAGCACACCTCGCTGAGTGCAGCAATGTCTGTCAAGCCTTGCTAGCTCTTTGGCGACTAAGGCTGAGTGTCTTCGAGGATGATCGCTATTGTCTGCATCCATTGTGCGTACATTCCAGCACGCGATTTTCATGTTCTTTGTTTTTCTTTTCGCACTGTGTGTAGTGATGCCCGTTGGCAGCGGTGAGCCAACCGGGTCTAGTGAGACAAGCCATGTTTAGACCACCTTTTCTAGGTCTGTCTCCATGTGGAGCAAGCAGGGCTATCCCTAAACAGGGCTGCTTGGTCACCCTGGGCCCTGCTGGATGATGCTGTTGTCTCGGGTCAGCAATCAAACGACCATAGCTCCTGAGCCGCCTGCATGCAGGATCGAGACTGCAGCTCCCAGTGCCATCATGCATCTGCTGTTTTCGCCTCTTCCCATCACTGCAGGGCTTTCCTTCCCGCTTGCGCTCGTTGCTTAAAGTGGGGATCAGCTCGCGCACACCAGTTCCACTCTTTAGGTAAGGTGGCACTCCACAGTGGCACAGACAAGCTGAGACAGCTGTGGCGACCACCAGGCTGTAGGTTTTACATCAGAGTGACCTTCTCCTAGCCTCTGGCTAAAGAACCTTCCTCGGAGGCACGGGGGCAGTAACCCAGGCTGGGGGTTTAACATCAGGGTTTTCCTTCCCTAGGTGGACCGCCTTAACAGGGCTAATGAGTCCCATCTACCCACTGCTATAACCCAGTCACCTGGGAGGCTCGTGATGGCGGGAGCGCCTAGATCCCGTGTAGGTCATGGACCTACCACTGCCATACTTATAAACTGTGTTGTAAAACAACAACAACAACAAAAACACAAAGCCAACCTAATCAAAACCAAAGTGAAACAATCTAAAACTGACTGAAAATAAATCTGACTCAATCTAAACCGAAAACAATTCATCTAGCGCAACGTAACTATAGCTTGTAAGCTAACAAACGGAATATCAAATCAAATTTATTTATTTTATTTATATAGCGCCAAGTCACAAACCGTCGCCCCAAGGCGCTTTATATTGTAAGGCAAGAGCCATACAACAATTACAGAAAACAGAAAAACCCCAACGGTCAAGATGACCCCCCTGTCAGCAAGCACTTGGCGACAGTGGGAAGGAAAAACTCCCTTTTAACAGGAAGAAGCCTCCAGCAGAACCAGGCTCAGGGAGGGGCAGTCTTCTGCTGGGACTGGTTGGGGCTGAGGGAATATAAAGCTAACCAAATCTAAATGCGTTTAAAACAATCAGTCGAAACCTTTATCACTATGAAAACAGATAAGTGTGTATAAAGCTAACTGAATCTGAAAGTAACTGAAAAACAGGTAACTGAACATAAATTAATGCAAAGATATGCAAATTGTTAAATGAATATAATCTAAAATGTACTTAAAATCACACTATCTGAATCTAAAAATGTATTTATCACTATGAACATAATTTCATGCAAAGCAATAGCTAAATGGATATAAAGCTAACAAAGTAAAATTGTAAAATTGATGTAAAATAACACTATCTGAATCTAAAAATGTATTTATTACTATGAAAACAGTTAAGTGTATATAAAGCTAACTGAACATAAATTCATGCAAAGCTATGTAACAAGCTAAATTAATATAAAGATAGCAATCTAAAATTTACTTAAAATAACACTATGAATCTAAAAATGTATTTATCACTATGAAAACAGTTAAATGTATATAAAGCTAACTGAACATAAATTCATGCAAAGCTATGCAAATAGCTAAATTAATATAAAGATATCAATCTAAAATTTACTTAAAATAACACTATCTGAATCTAAAAATGTATTTATCGCTATGAAAACAGTTAAATGTATATAAAGCTAACTGAAAAACAGCTAACTGAACATATAAAGAGAGTTAGAGAAGTAGAAAAAAATCATACTTACTTACATGATACTTTATTTATACTTTACATGATATATAATTACTTACATGATGATACCGCTAACGATAATTCAGGTACTATGATACAGCTAACATGATGATGCAGCTCTATTTCTATTTTATTTATTTCTATTTCAGCACTATTTCATTATAAAAGACGGAGGAAGCGATCAGAGGGCAGCAGCATGTCTGAGTCTGACGTGCTGCTGCGCCTACGTCATTTCAGAGCGTCAGTAACGACTCGCTGAGTATCACCTCGTTTCTGCTTAAAACTGACTTTAGAATGATGTAAGAGGTTTACTTTGTCACCTGATGGTTAATAATCACATTATTCCCTTTGGTCGCTTTGGGTGTAGAGAGTCAGACTCAGATGAGCTGATGTGGTCCCAAATGAAGGATGCGCAGTGAAGGCAAGGCGGACCAGTTTTTAGGGAGGGGCCATTTGGTTGGCGACACCAGGTAGCAGAAGCTAGCTCTGGGGGAGTGGAATGGCACCTCGCTGTGGGGGAAGGAGCTGGAGCTTGTGCGTGAAGGTGGGGCACTGCCAGTTAGATCTGGTGGGCCTCGACTCCAGAACCACTCTCTTGACAGGGGTTGGACCTTATTCTTCTCTGGAGTTGCCCAGGGTGTGAATTGCCGGGCGAGTGTAGGGATACGATACTCACAAGCCCCCGGCTGATCACCGCTGGTTGCCGGGGGAGGTGACTGTTTGTGCGTATGCACCGAACAACAGTTCAGAGTATTCTGCCTTCTTGGAGTCCCTGGCTGGAGTCCTGCATGGGGTTCCGGTGGGGGACTTCAACATACACGTGGGCAATGACAGACACCTGAAGAGGCGTGACTGGGAGGAATGGCCTCCCTGATCTAAACCCGAGTGGTCATTTGCTATTGGACATCAGTGTTAGTCATGGACTGTCCATAACGAACACCATGTTCGAACATAAGAATCTTCAGCCGAAGACAGCTGATCGATTTTTTTTTTTTTTTTTTTTTTTGTGATCATATCGTCTTATCTGAGGCCGCATGTCCTGGACACTCCTGTGAAGAGAGGGGCAGAGCTGTCAACTGATCAGCATCTGGTGGTGAGTTGGATCAGAGGGTGGGGAACGACTTTGGACAGACCTGGTAAGCCCAAACAGATGAACTGAGAACATCTGGAGGAATCCACTGTCTGACAGATCTTCAACTCACACCTCCGGCAGAGGTTTTCTAGCATCCCTGTGGAGGTTGGGGGCGTTGAACCATAATGGGCAATGTTCAAAGCTTCCATTGCTGAAGGTGCAGCAGTGAGCTGTGGCCTGAAGGTCTTAGGTGCCTCAAGGGGTGGTGATCCGGCTGAAGAAGGAGTCTTCCTGGGATATGTTATCTTTGAGAACTCCGGAGGCATTTGGAAGGTAGCGACAGGCCTAAGGGCGGCAGCCTTTGTTTTGGTGGAGACAAAGCAGCGGGTGTGGGAGAAGTTTGGAGCAACCATGGAAAAGGACTTTCAGTCAGCACCAAGGTGCTTCTGATGGGCCGTGAGGCACTTCAGGAGAGGAAAACAGGGAACCATCCAAGCTGTCTACAGCTAGGATGGGAATCTGTTAACCTCTACTAAGGATGTAATCTGGTGCTAGAAGGAACACTTTGAGGAACTCCTGCATCAGACCGGAACACCCTCTATAGTAGGTGCAGAGCTGGAAGCTGATGGGGATCATCAGTTTCCCTGGTGGAAGTCACTGAGGTAGTCAAACAACTCCGCAGTGGCAAGGCCTCTGGGGTTGATGAGATCCATCCAGAAATGCTGAAGGCTCTGGGTGTGGAGGGACTGTTTTGGATGAGACTTTTCAACATTTGCAAAAAAAAAACCCCCAAAAAAAACAACTTTTCATGTTGTCATTATGGGGTGTTGTGAGTAGAATTTTGAGGGGAAAAAAATAATTTCACCCATTTTAGAATAAGGTTGTAACATAACAAAATGTGGAAAAAGTAAAATGCTGTGAATACTTTGTGGATGCACTGTAAATCTGCAACGCCCCCCCCCCCCCCCCCACCCAAATCAGGGTGCACCAGAGACCAGGATCCTGTAAACCTGATCCCAGCAGTGTCTCCATGAACAGTGACTGGTCCAAGGATCTTCCTCTTTTCTTTAAACAGAGGTATCTGGATGTTACTGTATCACTTTCCTGTTGTCCTTTTCAATTTTCCACAAAACTGGTAAAATGTGCTTTTAATTTTATTTCTGGTAAAGTATTTATTTTGTATTTTGTGGGATTCCATGGCAAATATAATGAATTATCTCTGTTAGATCTTCCAGGTGAGATGAAGGAGGAGGTTCATAGTGTATTAGTTGGAAAGTGGGAACTCAGAAGTTCCAGCTGGGAAAAATACAAAATGTTGTCAGGGATCTCTGGTCTCCTACGTTTCCAAGCTCTGTTTCTTACTTTGTTTCTGCTTTTACAGAAATATTTTACACAATTTTGTGGCACTTTCAGTCACACTTAAATGCCCCTCCCCCATCAGGACCCATCAGACACCAGAATCTTCCCAACCTGAACCCAGTGGTGTGTCCATGAACAGTGACTGGTCAAAGGATCTTCCCCTGGTCTTTCGCCAGCGCCGTTTTTCTGACAAAGAGTAAGTTGTGTTGTGTGGGCCGCTGAAGAGGAGGTACTGCTGGCCCACCACCACCAGAGGGCGCCCTGCCTGGAGTGCGGGCTCCAGGCACCAGAGGGCGCTGCCGCCTTATGGGAGTAGCCTGGGTGACAGCTGTCACCCATCACCAGACACAGCTGTTCCACTCAGCACAGAGGTATATCTGGAGGACGGCGTCTCCACCTCAGTGCCGAGATATCGCCTAAGACTGAGGTATATTCTCTGCATTTATATTCTGAACAACCAGCTAAACTTGTTAAACCTTTTCAGGACTGTTGACTACTGATAGCTTCATTGCTTGGATAAGTACTCACCTTCCTGCTGTACTTTGACAAGAGGTGGAGGCGGCTTCTCCCCTCTCCGTTACTGGGTGCGGTCGCATCCACACCTGTGTGTTGTTGCGCTCTCCCGCCAGCAGTACCGGATCCGACGAGCGGAGGCAGTGGCCACCTGGGAATTCGGGACTTGGCGGTTCCAGTATTTCCAGGGTTCGGTGGCAGAGGAGATCTGGGTGGTTCCGGTTCGACTGAGACGGACGTCTCCTACCTTCGAGCCTGCCCACACGACACCAGCGGATTCGACCCCAAATTGTGATTGTTGTATTTATTGTGCTCGTTTCACAATAGTAAACCTTGTTATTTACCTTCTCCATTGTCCGTTCATTGCGCCCCCTGTTGTGGGTCCGTGTTCCTACACTTTCACAACAAGTTGTTGTATTTACTTGTTGTATTTGTATGTATCTTTGTCTTGTTACTCTTGTGCTTCAAATCATATTTATCTGCATCTTTATTAATGGAATAACAATTAAATATTCATTTGTGAAAGTGGAGTACCCCTGGGTTCTGTTCTGGTCCCACTGTTTTGACTGTAAATGGCCCTTTTGGGTAAAATCAGATGTGGCTGTGGGATGACCTGATGACACACGGCTTTTATCATTTGCTGGAGTTGGTGTTTTGTAGCTGCAGTGAAAAACAGGATATCATCAAATTATTGATTTCTGAAGTCAATACTGACAAACTTTTGATACATATACATTTTTAACAAAAAGCACATTGAAGGATTCTGCCTTTAATTCAAATCTCTGATTCATCACAAGGTTTGGATATCTAAAGCGACAGATTGTAGGATTTAGGGGTGTTTTAATAGTGTAAATGGAATCTAGAATTCATAACCATCTGTTTAATTAACGTATTATACCTGCAAAAATGAATCAACATGTCTTCATAAGCTCAGCATGAGCCCTTCATATCGACATGAAAGCAGCTCCCCCTCAACCCTGTCACCAGACGTGATGACATCATGTAATCTGTAACATCACCACTAGATGGCACAAGATATACGTGCTGCAGCTTTAAACATTTCTTTCTTTTTCTGCTTTGAAACAAAATGCATTGAGTGAAGAGTTGTAGTCAGGTCCATTAGTAACATCCAGAAAGTATTCAGTTTATTCAAAAATGGATGAATTTTTTTTTCCCTCAAAATTCAACACACAATACCCCATAATGATAATGTGATTTTTTTTTTTTTTAAGATTCTTACAAATGAATTACTTTAATACTTTCTGGATGCACTCATATTTGGGCAGTGGCAATTTTTGTAATTCTGTCTCCATGAGGGAGGTTGAAAGGAAAAAAAAATCTAAATGTTCTTGTGTAGTTGTCAAAGCGGGGCACAAACCAGGTGTACCAAATGCAAACTCCCACAGCGAATGCAGTAGAAGAGGGTTTAATGGAAGACACAAGCAGGAATTTGGTAAACAAGTGGTCCAGCAGCAACGCAAAGGTACAGACAGACGGCAGGCTGAGACTAGGTCCAACAAACAGGCAGAGGTCAAAAAACACAGCGTGGTGGCAATCAGAGACAAAGACAAAAAACGTGGTCGAGGACAAAACGGGGTCAAATACTGGCAGGCTAAATGCAAGGCAAGGTGCGAGGGCTGGAAAGTGAATAACATTCAATAATCTGGCAGTGAGCTGTGAGACTGTGAGGGTTTAAATAAAGAGCAAACTAATCAGGGTGATGTGAAGCAGGTGTGTGGAAGGCTCTGGAAGGAAGTGTGACCGGGGAAGACAAAGATTGTGCACAGTGCAAGATAGTGAAGGAAGGAACACAGAGTGAAGTAATAAAAGAGATAAAGAGACGTGAGCAGGTGCAAGAGCGGGAGTGAATGAAAATACAAAGCAGACAGAATCAAAGTGTGAGACAAAAGGGTTTAGAGAGGACACAATGGCTGGTGCAGTGATGTGGAGTGGGAACATACTCGGATCGGTGTTGAGGGAAACAGTGAACTATGAGCAGAGCTAAAACAGAATAATACATTAACAACACCTGACAGAGCATGACTAAGTAAATGATGGAAAACAAGGAGATCAATGATTATAATCAAAACTTAGAACCGGAGTGAGACGGATTAAAATATAAAAATAAATGCAGTAACCAATAGTGAGGTGACAACATAAACTAAGACTACATAAAAGAACAGAACATCAAAACCAAAGACTACTGTTATTTCTCCCAGGCTCTTATGTAAGATTCTGCCCCTGACAAAAAACCAAACCATTGTATTCCACATTTTGAGGTTATTAAAGGTCACGTTAGAAACCAGGCCTGGGACCCTCACAGACAGTGTCCATCTTGGGAAGGCCCCTAAAATGAATCATACAACAGTTTTTATACCTTGTGGGCATCACAGTAGGTGTGGTTTAGTCTCACATTTCTAATGTTACTGTCTCACCAACAGGGGGAGCTCTCCCTGTGTCTGAAACTTGCACATATGATGGAAGTGAAACTTAATGCTCAGAAACGTCCAGACAGATAACAGACAAACACTTGATAACTAACATAGAATAAGGAATTAGCACAGCTATTATCTAACACTACAAAACAGTGCAATAAATAAAAGGAACTAACTGATAAGCAATAAGTGACAATAGAACATAATCAGATAAGAACCACTTGACGATAAATGATAACCAAAACCAGTGGCTAAAGTATAATATGATAAACGTGATAAACAGAATAATAAACTAAGACTAAAGCAAAATAAGGGACCAAGAGTGAAAGCAAACCATAAATAATACAGAAAACTAAATATGTGGCCAGCTAATGAAACAGAGAATAAAAGAAACAAAACAAATATAATAAACTGAACATGGTAACCTGAACTGAACATGAAACAAAACATAACTAAGCAAGACTATGATACATGACATGACTAAAACATGCAAAAGGCTCAGAGCTGTTTGTGTGAGCCCTGCATCTGTGTCCTAACCAACCTGACTGTCAAATGCAGAGTGTGTTTACAGATGGTTGGCCCAAGGTATGTGTGAAGTGCTCCACGACTTGCAGGCTGTAATGTGGTCTATTTACCATTTTTTAATACAAATCATCACTTTTACAGCATGTTTTCTTTGGACAAGTCAGGGGGAGGATGCAGAACTGTACTGTATGGTAAATCTGCCTGGAATAGACAGTTCTTAAAAACTGAGTGACTGTGCAAAAAGAAGACGAGTGAGGGAAGCCACCAAGACACAATGCTGAAGGACCTATAGGCTTCTATGGCTGTGATTAACAAAACATTTGACTGTTTCATCAGCAGTTCTACAGCTTCATGGTGGACTGCAGCAAGGAAGGATTTTCATACAAGAACACAGATCAAGTCTGGGCTTCTTGAGTCTCCCATGTGCCTTCAGGCAAATTGTAATCAAAATGTCATGTATTCTTTTTAATAAAATACAAACTATTGGCTCTCAGAGATCAGCAGGACCAGCAAGAAGACAATGAACTATGGGCGGCGCCAGGGGGCACTAGGAGGTGCTAGAGCTCCCCCTGGATATGTCACAGCACCCTCAAGAAAATAATTCCTCAATTATTTTAATTTAATTTCATCCCATGTTTTTAAGGCCTTGTCTACACTGAAACGGAACTTCTCCTATACAATATTTTTCTTTGTCGTTTTCAAAAAGTGTTCCATTCAAGAAATATCTCCGTTATCACAGATCCAGTGAAACCGCGTGAAAATGGTGTAGTACATATGCCAGGCCTGTATGTAGCGCTGTAACGCTTCTGCAAAAAAAATGGAGAAGACGACGTGCGGCGTGGAGCTAACAACGAAAGCTAAAACGTCAGAAGCCGGATCACGGATTAAATGGTCTTTTAATCTGACCTGTTCCCAGGATTCATCATTACAGCTGAAAACTGTTCTGCACACGACACCCTTGTTTTGGAAGATAACGTTCGGAAATGCATTAATTCCTTATGATGAAAGTTACTTGGTCCCTCAGTGTCGGTCTGCTCTGGGTGAGTTTTTTTCAGTTGGAGGATGCCGCTGTCCCGACGGGATGTCATTCCTGTCGAGAGGTGTGGCTTCCGGGAAGATGGCAGAATGGGCGGTAACATTTTCAGCAGGCTCTGATACCTGAATTTAAAAAAAAAAACCTTTAAACATCTAAAACTGGTAGTCGAGGATGATTGGAAAAACACTATTAATTCTGAACGCCGTCTTTTTAACTCAGAGGATTAGTTCTCCTGCACAGCATGTTTTTCCACATTAAGATAAATAAACAGGATGTCAAGTGCTAGCAACAAACCTAGCTATTCTTTAGCCGCTATTCGGCAAGCATGTGATGATGCTGACATCACCTTAATCCAGGGTTTTTATGTATCCCATAATCCTTTGCGTGGCAGAGAGTCGCTGCAGTCAAAACAACATACAGAATCCACATGATGACAATTATAAATTAATATTATACTACGAAAATGTATTTTTTATGCTTTTCGTCACGTTAATAAGAGACTGCTGCATGATACCCTGAAAACATGCTAAAATAATTATAACGAATTTCAGACATATGATATATATTAGTCTGGAACAAAGAGGACAAACAGTGTTGTAAAGAACAATAATCAAGACGTTAAAGAGCAAACTTCACTTTCCCCCAGAACGACATGAACAGGAAGTGATTGTAGCTCACAGCAGCTCCCACTGAAAATAACGGAGAGACAGACTGTGATTCTCACGTTCACATAAAATAAACACAATAACAACGTCTATAAACCCAGAGAATATATTCATGAGAGTATTAGGCAAAATGTAAAAATAGTTTTATGTTGCGATGTTAATGGTGTTGTCCGTGTGCAGCGGTTAAAGTGCAGCGTGATCAGAGCGTCTCAATGCAGTTCTCAATGTTACTGAGATCTCGCAGCGCGGCGACCTCTCTGTGTTGTGTGGGCCGCCCGAAGAGGATGTACTGCTGGCTCACCACCAGAGGGCGCCCTGCCTGTTGGCGGGTTTCAGGCACCAGAAGGCGCAGCCGCCTCTCAGGAGCTCCAGGAGCGCCGGTACTGACAGCTGTCAGTCATCAGCCATCATCAACACCACCCATAAAAGCCTGGGAGAATCATCAGAACTCTGCAGAGTTATCAGCTTACCCGTCAGGTAAACTACTCAGCCGTTCTGTGCCGTACACACACGTTTTTGCAGCAGAGCATTTTGCAGTCATAACCTTTTTGTACACTTGCAGCTTGTAGCCGAGTTTGTGGAAGTTGGAGGAGTTGGCGTCTCCACTCCTCACTTCAGACTTTGATTAAGTGATACATAAGGCACTGCACGTACTCTGTGTTCCTGTGTTTGGAGGTGGAGGTTTTCCCTCAGGAAGGAACTGTATTTTTGCTGACTGTTTGCTGGGTGTACACACACCCATCTTTAACCTGTGTCTGTTCCTGCCAGCAGTACCGGATCTGACAGCTGGAAGCGGTGGCCACCTGGGGACTCGGGACTTAGCGGCTCCGGTGTGTTGCAGGTCTACGTTGGCGGTGGAACCTCGTGCTACTGTCAATCCGACAGGGGTGCCGGAGCGCCGCTGAGTATTCAGTCGACTTCTGCGTTGCGGCAGCGAGAGCCGGCTGGAATGCGGTAGCGCTCCGCGCCACATTTATATGGGGGCTGTCTCCGGCCCTAAAGGAGCACCTGGTGGCGAAGGATCAGCCGCGGGATTTAGGCGGGCTTATCGACCTAGTTATACGGTTAGACAACCGATTAGAAGAACATCGATGGGAGCGAGACGAGGGGCGTGGCCGGGCAAAATGAGATTGAATGAGACAAAGGAGGCTGGCACGTGGAGAGTGTTTTTACTGTGGCTCGAGTGAGCAAATGCAGAAAAACTGCCCCAAGCAGTCAAAACGACAACGCTCGCCCTTAGAGACTGGGCTAAGGGTGAGCCATAATACTCACGAGGGGAAACCACGTGAATCCGCACGAGTCCCTGTCATGATCCTCAGTGGGGATTTAACCCTTCATGCCCCAGCACTGATCAACACGGGGTCAGAGGGGAATCTACTCGACAGTAGATGGGCTAAGGAAGTAGGGCTCCCTCTAGTGGCCCTTCCTTCACCATTGTAGGTACGAGCACTAGATGGCACCCTTCTTCCGTTAATAACACACCAGACACAGCCCTTAACACTGGTTGTGTCTGGAAACCACAGGGAGGAGATCGTGTTTTTGTAACACCTTGTACCTCCAGAATTATTTTGGGTTATCCATGGATGAGTAAGCACAATCCCCGGATCGATTGGCCAACTGGGGCTGTGGCTCAATGGAGAGAAACCTGCCACGGGGAGTGTTTAAGATCCTCGGTCCCACCCGGTGCGACTGCTAAAGAGGAGGTCCGAGTTCCCCCCAATCTTACAGCAGTGCCGGCTGAGTTCCACGATCTTGCTGATGTTTTCAGTAAAGATCTGGCTCTCACGCTTCCCCCGCACCGACTGTATGATTGTGCCGTTGATATAATCCCTGGTGCTGAGTATCCGTCCAATAGGCTGTACAATCTCTCACGCCCTGAGCGCGAATCAATGGAGACCTACATCCGGGACTCTTTAGCTGCCGGGTTAATCCAGAACTCTTCCTCCCCGTTAGGCGCTGGTTTCTTTTTTGTGGACAAGAAGGACGGCGAACTCCGTCCATGCATTGATTATAGAGGGCTGAACGAGATAACGGTTCGCAACCGATACCGTTGCCTCTATTGGATTCAGTGTTCACGCCCCTGCATGGAGCCAAAATATTCACTAAACTGGATCTTAGGAATGCTTATCACCTGGTTCGGATCCAGAAGGGAGACGAATGGAAGACAGCATTTAACACCCCGTTGGGTCACTTTGAGTACTTGGTCATGCCGTTCGGCCTCACTAACGCCCCCGCGACGTTCCAAGCATTGGTAAATGACGTCTTGCGGGACTTCCTGCATCGGTTCGTCTTCGTATACCTGGACGATATCCTCATCTTCTCCCCGGATCCTGAGATCCAAGTTAAGCATGTACGTCAGGTCCTGCAGCGGTTGTTGGAGTACCGGCTGTTTGTGAAGGGCGAGAAGTGCGAGTTCCACTGTACTTCTTTGTCCTTCCTGGGGTTCATCATCTCCTCCAACTCCGTCGCACCCAATCCGGCCAAGGTAGCGGCGGTGAGAGATTGGCCCCAACCAGTAAGCCGTAGGAAGCTGCAACAGTTCCTCGGCTTCGCAAATTTCTATAGGAGGTTCATTAAGGGCTATAGTCAGGTTGTTGGTCCACTTACAGCCCTGACCTCCCCAAAAGTCCCCTTCACCTGGTCGGTGCGAAGCCGCGTTTAGGGAGTTGAAACGCCGGTTTTCGACTGCGCCAGTTGTGGTGCAGCCCGATCCTAACCACCAGTTTGTTGTTGAAGTGGATGCCTCTGACTCAGGGATAGGAGCCGTGCTGTCCCAGAGCAGGGAGTCCGACAAGGTTCTCCACCCTTGTGCCTATTTCTCCCGCAGGTTGACCCCGGCAGAGCGGAACTATGACATTGGCAATCGGAAGCTCCTGGCGGTGAAAGAGGTCCTGGAAGAGTGGAGACATCTGTTGGAGGGAGCTGCGGTTCCATTCACGGTCTTCAAATTCAAATTTATTAATTTATATAGCGCCAATTCACGACAAAATCGTCTCAAGGCGCTTCACAACATAAAAACAGTTACAAATTTAAAACACAATAAAAACAACCATAAGAAAAAAACAGCAGTAAAAAAGTACAAGATTAAAAACACATCATAACACTAATGATAAAACAGAGAAAATAAATGAGTCTTTAAACGTGATTTAAAGGTCTCCACAGTGTCCGACTGCCGAATGTGTGCCGGCAGATCATTCCACAGAGCTGGGGCACGATAGGAGAAAGCTCTGTGACCGGCAGACGTCTTATTCACCCTGGGAACACACAGAAGTCCTGCACCCTGAGAACGCAGGGCCCGAGCTGGTACATAGGGGCTTATCAAGTCAGCCAGATAGGGAGGTGCAAGTCCATGAACAATTTTATAAACTAAAATCAATACTTTAAAATCCGATCTTGCAGAAACAGGAAGCCAGTGCAGGGACGCCAAGATTGGCGTAATGTGGTCAAACTTTCTGCTCCATGTCAAAAGTCTGGCAGCAGCATTCTGAACCAATTGAAGACCCCTGATCCTGGACTGCGGTAAGCCAGAGAATAGAGCATTACAATAGTCCAATCTAGAAGAGACAAACGCGTGAATCAAAGTCTCAGCATCAGCCATAGACAGAATAGGACGAATCCTCGCTATATTTCGCAAATGAAAAAAGGCAGTCCTTGTAATGTCTCTAATGTGGAGATCAAAGGACAATGCAGGATCAAAAATTACTCCAAGGTTCCTCACTTTATCCGTATGATGTATAACACACGGACCTAAGCTAAATGCCAGCTGATCAAATTGATGCCGATATCTCGCTGGACCAAAAACCATAACCTCAGTCTTATCAGAATTTAAAAGTAGGAAGTTACTAGACATGCAACTTCTCACTGATGCAAGACAATCTTCCAAGGACTTTATGTGAGTAAGATTACCAGCAGTTATTGGCATATACAATTCAGTGTCATCAGCATAGCAATGAAAGGGAATCCCAAAAGGCCGCAATATATTCCCGAGGGGTGCTACATAAAGAGAAAAAAGCAAGGGGCCCAAAACGGATCCCTGAGGAACCCCAAACTTCATGTCTCTACGATCGGAGGAGGTTCCATTACACAATACACAGTAGGAACGACTAGACAGGTACGACGTCAACCATGCAAGAGCAGTTCCAGTAATCCCAAAGTTATTCTCCAGCCTATTGAGTAGAATATGGTAATCCACAGTGTCAAATGCAGCACTAAGATCCAGCAGCACCAGGACCGTAGTGATATCCGAGTCCATTGCTCGCAAAAGGTCATTCACTACTTTAGTAAGTGCTGTCTCTGTGGAGTGAAATCTTCTAAAAGCAGACTGCAGTGGCTCAAAAAGATTGTTCTCAGTGAGATAGTCCACAAGCTGTCGTGAGACCACTTTTTTCAGGATTTTAGAACAAAATGACAGATTTGATATCGGTCTATAATTCTTCAATACACTAGGGTCGAGATTAGATTTTTTAAGTAATGGTTTGATCACTGCAGACTTAAAACACCTAGGAACAGATCCAGAAGTCAATGAGAGATTTACAATTTTCAGCACAGTTGGTCCAAGAATGGGCCACAAGTCCTTAAACAATTTCGTTGGTATAGGATCAATTAAACAGGTTGTGCTTTTAGTAGACATCACGAGCTTCGTCAGTGCGCCTAACGAGATACCGTCAAAATCTGTAAATCTGGATACCACCTCAGTGGGCGCATCCACCTCCACAGCAGTATGCAGTGGTTGGGCCAAAGCCTGCTGAGATATACTCAACCTAATATCCTCAATTTTCTTCTCGAAGTAATCCAAGAAGTCCTGTGCTGAGAAAGGAGAGTGAATAACAGGTGGCTGTCCATGAATAAGAAATGCTACAGTTTCAAACAAAAACTTGGAATTATGCTTATTTTTATTAATCAATTCAGAATAATAGGCACGCTTTGTAGCCAGTAGTGCCTGCTTATAATCCAAGACAGCATCTCGCCATGCAAGATGGTCTTCACTGACCATCGGAACCTGGAGTACATCCAGACCACTAAGCGTCTGAACTGCAGGCAAGCCCATTGGTCACTGTTTTTTTGACTTCCAGATCACCTACCGCCCCGGGACTAAAAACCAGAGGTCTGACGCGCTGTCCCGGGTGCATGAAGAGGAGGTCAAAACAGAACTGTCGGATCCACCAGACACCATCTTACCAGAGTCCGCTATCATCGCCACCCTCACGTGGGACATGGAGAACATCGTCAGGGAGGCCCTGACGCGTCACCCGGACCCCGGCGGTGGACCAGTTAACCAGTTGTACGTCCCACCAGACGCAAGAGCTGCAGTCCTGGACTTCTGTCAAAGTTCCAAGCTCTCCTGCCATCCAGGGGTGCGAAGAACCGTGGCAGTGGTCTGGCAGCGATTCTGGTGGGGGTCGATGGAGACCGATGTCCAGGCCTGTACCACCTGCGCCAGGGGCAAGGCTGTGCACCAAGCCGAAAAAGGACTCCTCCAGCCGTTGCCAGTGCCTCGACGCCCCTGGTCACACATAGGCCTGGACTTCGTCACGGGCCTCCCTGCGTCCCAGGGAATGACTACCATCTTGACGATAGTGACCGGTTCTCCAAGGCGGCCCACTTCGTGGCCCTCCCGAAGCTCCCGACAGCCCAGGAGACTGCAGACCTCCTGATCCACCACATCATGCGTCTGCATGGTATCCCGATGGACATCGTATTGGATCATGGTCCCCAGTTCTCCTCGCAAGTCTGGAGGAGTTTCTGCAGGGAACTGGGGGCCACCGCAAGCCTGTCGTCCGGGTACCACCCACAGACTAATGGACAAGCAGAGCGGGCTAATCAAGATCTGGAACAGGCCTTACGTTGTGTGACCTCCGCGCACCCGACGGCCTGGAGTCAGCATCTGGCCTGGATCGACTATGCCCACAATAACCAAATATCATCGGTGACCGGCCTCTCCCCGTTTAAGTGTATTTGGGGTACCAGCCCCCATTATTCCCAGCAGTTGAGGGAGAGGTCGAGGTTCCCTCGGTCCAGGCCCATCTCAGAAGGTGCCGTCCGGTGTGGCGGACAGCCCGCTCTGCCCTTCTGAAAGCCCGGACGAGGGCAAAGAGCCATGCAGACCGCCGACGCGCCCCGGCCCCCGCTTACCAGCCCGGGCAGGAGGTTTGGCTATCAACTAAGAACATACCTCTGAACACGGACTCACCCAAACTAACGGACAGATACATTGGACCCTTTCCCATCACCAAAGTCATCAGTCCAGCCGCAGTGAAGCTTAAACTCCCAGCTTCACTGCGGGTCCACCCCGTGTTCCACGTGTCCAAAGTCAAGCCGTATCACACCTCGGACCTCTGCACCCTCGCGCTGCCTCCTGCCCACATCATCGACGGAGAGCCTGTGTGGACGGTACGCAGGCTCCTTGATGTTCGCCGGAGGGGTCTGGGTTTCCAATATCTGGTGGATTGGGAGGAGTACGGACCCAAAGAGCACTCCTGGGTGAAGAGGAGCTTCATCCTGGATCCGGCCCTCCTGGCCGATTTCTACCAGCGACATCCCGACAAGCCTGGTCGGGCGCCAGGAGGCGCCCGTTGAAGGGGGGGTCCTGTTGTGTGGGCCGCCGAAGAGGAGGTACTGCTGGCTCACCACCAGAGGGCGCCCTGCCTGTTGGCGGGTTTCAGGCAGCAGAATGCGCAGCCGCCTCTCAGGAGCTCCAGGAGCGCCGGTACTGACAGCTGTCAGTCATCAGCCAACTTCACCACCACCCATAAAAGCCTGGGAGAATCATCAGAACTCTGCCGAGTTATCAGCTTACCTGTCAGGTAAACTACTCAGCCGTTCTGTGCCGTACGCACACGTTTTTGCAGCAGAGCCTTTTGCAGTCATAACCTTTTTTGTACACTTGCAGCTTGTAGCCGAGTTTGTGGAAGTTGGAGGAGTTGGCGTCTCCACTCCTCACTTCAGACTTTGATTAAGTGATACATAAGGCACTGCACGTACTCTGTGTTCCTGTGTTTGGAGGTGGAGGTTTTCCCTCAGGAAGGAATTGTATTTTTTACTGACTGTTTGCTGAGTGTACACACACCCATCTTTAACCTGTGTCTGTTCCTGCCAGCAGTAGTAGTGGGTCCCGGCTCTTCTCTGGATAGGTGTCTCCTACCCTCAGGCCTGCCCACACGTCATCTTTTGTGTAGATTGATTGACAGACTAAAAGCATATTTGGTTGTTGTGCACATTTGCAGAATAAATTGTTATTTATTCGGATTTCCTATTGGCCGTTCATTTACGCCCCCTGGCGTGGGTCCGTGTACTTCACTTTCCCAACACTCTGATGTTTTGTGGGATTTGAAACCTGAAAAGGGTGGATGGAGGAAGAATTTAACAACTCGAGTCCAGCCAGAGAACATACTCCTTTAAAGAGCCCAAATCCAAAAAAGTCTAAGAAGGCCACAGAACAAGAAGAGTCATCCAGTAGCATCATTCTGAATGCCATTCACAACCTGTCACGTACGATTGATACCCAAAGTGAACATTTCCAGGCTCTGGAATGGCAGCTGAAAGAAAACACTGATGCTGTAGTGAAGGTGAAAGAATCGGTGGAAGCTAATACATCAGCCTTGAAAGGAATAATTGAAGATGTAGACTAACTAAAACTACAAATGGCTGCTCTTCAGAAGGAGAACGTAACGCTCCGTGAGACTTGGTTGGAGCAGGAAAGATACAAGCGGAGATGGTCATTAAGGCTGAACGGGTTACCCGAAAAAGCAGGTGAAAATATCAGAGATGAAGTGATCAACATCGTGGCTGAAATTGTGCCAGTTTCAGCGGAAAGACTACAAAATGCTGTGGACATCGTGCACAGACTTGGTCAGAACATGAGAGCAGAATGGCCCGGGCAAATTATTTTGCAATTCTCCATGAGAGTTGTTCGCATGTGAGGATCTGCAACAAGCTGAAAATCCGCTTCAGGGACAATTTCTCTGGACAGAGAAGCACATGCTCATCTCTGTCCAAAGGTGGAGGAAACGAGGAAAAGGTCTCAGAGCTTCCCTGAGGGATGGATATGAAGTCATAGACGTGTGATCGGATGAAGAAACGCACCACTTTCTGATCCACCCAGCTGAGGTGCTGTCGGGTGTTAATTCTGTATAATTTATGCAGAAGCTTTAAAGCCTTCACGTTTACGACCAGTTCTGCTTGTTAAAGTTATAAAACTATTCAGTAAGCAGCATGTCTGCATTAAACTTTAATTACTTTAGATGTTTGACGACCACAAGTGTAATTTCCTAAAGGTTTCTCATTTACATAAATCCTATGTAAGTTTTTATATGCTCATAAGGTATTCTGGATGGTGATTTCTTTGTTTTCTTTAAATGTTAGAGGTTTAAGAAATAACACAAAGCGCAAAGCAACTTTTGTTTTTGCAAGGAAAAGCCAAGAGTTCATTTTTTTCTACAGGAGACACTCTACTGAAAACGATGTTAATTTCTGGAAATCCCAATGGGATATGTGTCACAGATCAGAATGTGGTTATGTGCACGCATGCACGCACGTGAATGTGACAGAGGTGTAGCAGAGAGCCGTCGCCACACATGAGCCCGTAGCACCCCCATAAAAATACCGAGCTCCTCCACAGCACCTGCAGAAAACAATCTCTGGAGTTTAATGCACATTGATGCAGATTGTTTCGATGTCATGTGATGTGAGTAACGTCTTCCTGATTGGTCCGCAGAGAGGAGCAGCAGAGCTCAGAGGTCCTCCATGTTCCGTCTGCTCAGCAACCTCAAACCCAGCTGGGCCTCATCTTCATGGTCTGGTGACTTCCATAATATCTCCATGCTGCACTTTGACACCAACAAACACTATGATGATGTTTCTCCTCTCTTTTATTTTGTATTTTAGATGCTGGAGGAGAACATTGTTACTTATGTTAAAGAGGAGCTGAAGGAGCTCCAGGAGGTTCTCTGTACAAATGAGGCAGACTGCGTGGACAGACAGCGTGAGGATGAGGAGGTCCCGGGTGAGGATGAGGAGGTCCCAGGTGAGGATGAGGAACAGAGGAGGAGCAGCAGAGAAGCTGTTGTGACACTTGCAGTGCGCTTCCTGAGGAGAATGAAGCAGGACCATCTGGCTGATGTGCTGCAGAACAGTAAGAGGAACTCATGGTTCATGGCCTATACGAGGTCTATTAGAAAAGTATCCAACCTTATTTTTTTCAAAAACCATATGGATTTGAATCACGTGTGATTGCGTCAGACAAGCTTGAACCCTCGTGCGCATGCGTGAGTTTTTTCACGCCTGTCGGTTGCATCATTCCACTGGAATATCCGGACATTCCACTGTTAAAGGAGATTTTGTAATGAAAGACGTGCAGACGGATTCGCGCGTCAGAAGGCAGCCGCTCATCGCGCGGCGCCACAGCAAAACACCTCTGTTGGAAGCATTACAGGACAAGTTTGAACATGCCCAGCTGTTAAACAATTTCTCGGATACTCACTCGACTGAAAGCCATCGAAAACCGCCTGAATCTTACGAAATGGTCATCAACACGGAGGTGTTTGCTTGTGGCGCCGCGCCATGAGCGGCTGGGTGGCGACGCGTGGAATCCGTCCGCATATCTTTCATTACAAAATCTCCTTTAAACAGTGGAATGTCTGCTAAACTGCTGATCCCGACCTCTTCTGAAACTTCTCTGCTCTCTCACGACGTCCTGGGTCAACAGAGGCTTAAATTTGGAAGTTTTCAGCTCGAAACAGGCTGACGACGGCGGCTCGGGGCGCGGCGCGCCGTCCAGCGGCATGGGCTGTCCTTAAAGCGACAGTAACACTCCATAATCTCTCATCAGCCGTTAAAATTTTCACCGAAAACCGTCTGAATTTCTCGAATGGTGTCCACTTGGATGTGCCTTACAGTTTCTGAAAAAATTTTGATCAAGCAAAGCGCCAGTCTCTCAGGAAGAAGTCAGACAAAGGAATTCCAACGGGAGGGGTGGACCAGTGCTCACTCAAAGCCTGCCCACAGGTGAATGACGCAACCGACAGGCGTGAAAAAACTCACGCATGCGCCCGAGGGTTCAAGCTTGTCTGACGCAATCACATGTGATTCAAATCCATATAGTTTTTGAAAAAAATAAAAAGGTCGGTTTCTTTTCTAATAGACCTCATATATATATATAATAATATATATAATATATATATATAAAAAAGATAAGACTTTGTCGATCTCAGTGGAGAAATTCACATGTTACGTCAGCTCTTAAAAAAAACACACAAGATGGGTGCAAGTAGAGGAAAATGTGCGTCAAACAGCGTGTGCAAGGATAAGCAATAATAATAATACTTGTAACAGTACAATAAAATGAGAACGTGAGGTAGAAATAGAATATATATATATATGTATGTATATATATATGTATGTATGTATGTATGTATATATGTATGTATGTATGTATGTATGTATGTATGTATATATGTATATATATATATATATATATGTGTATATATATATATATATATATATATATATATATATATGTGTATATATATGTGCATACATAATAAACATGATTGGAATTGAAAAAGACAGGAGCATCTTAGTGGAATTTAGATGTGATAAGGTGACATTAGTGCTGGGATTTGTAAACAAGTTGTTATTGCACGTGATTTGTGGACATATTATTGCATGTGGTTATTTTAGTGTTATTGTACAGTCTGACAGCAGGAGGGAGGAATGACCTGTGTTATCGTTCCTTCTTGCACTGAGGGTGCCTCAGTCTGTCACTGAACGAGCTGTCCAGTGCAAAGGGTGGGGGGAGTTGTCCATTATGGAGTTGAACTTGGCTAACACCCTCCTCTCAGCCCAACAGATTGTAGCCAAATTTATTGGCTGTGATCATAATAAAGTAAATCTTATTTATCACATTATACTATGTAAACGTTTGGAAACCCCTGATAATTTTCATGATTTTCCTTTATAAATCATTGGTTGTCTGGATCAGAAATTTCAGTTAAATATACATATAGCAGACAAACACACTGATATTTTAGAAATGAAATGAAGTTTATAGGATTTACAGAAAGTGTGCAATAATTATTTAAACAAAATTGGCCAGGTGCATAAATTTGGACACCCTTGTCATTTTGATTTGTATACATTTAGCACTAATTATTGGAACATAAAATTGATTTGGTAAGATCATTCACCCTTGACCTCCTTACACAGGTGAATCCAATGATGACAAAGGGTATTTAAGGTGGCTATTTGCAAATGTTTCCCCTCTTTGCATCTCTTCTAATGAGTGGCAACATGGGAGCCTCTAAACAACTCTCAAATGACCTGAAAACAAAGTGTTCAACGTCATGGTTTAGGGGAAGGATACAAAAGCTATCTCAGAGATTTCAGCTGTCAGTTTCCACTGTGTGGATCGGGAGGTCTGGGCGGCTTTGCTTGAGCTGCTGCCCCCGCAACCCGACTCTGGATAAAGCGGAAGAAAATGGATGGATGGATGGATGGAATTTCCACTGTGAGGAACATCGTGAGCAGGGTTCATCAGCATTATAACAGTCCTTTAGGCTGTTATAATAAAAAAAATTACACTGCAGTTGGGCCATGACATTGTTTCTGAGGTTGTGTAATGGGAAATAATCATTTCTCTGTTGATTGTGGAGCCGCTGGTTCTGATGTAGAAGCAGTGCATCCACAATTTATTTATCAACCTGTACCAAAGCCACTGCTGCCTTTTCTGCTGATTAAAGTCTCTAAACGGGACTCTTTTTCTGTGAGAATCATCCACCTCTTCACACGGACAGTTTTTATTCATTCGTCATTAACGTGCCTTTTTTGTGGTGCAGCTAACGACGTGGTTCTCTGCCGTGGTCTGGAACCTTAATATCTCCCACTTCTCTGGTTCCTAAACTAAAGTTAGTGTCCCTCGTGACAATAACAATAATAATAATGATGATGATGCTGTGTGTTGCAGGATTTGCTGCAGCTCTCTGCCGAGGTGGAACGACGGATCGTTCTGCAATCAATAACTTCACAGTGAATTGCCATTTTAAATCAAATGACACTTCTTTCCAAATGTTGTAAAACAGACAAATTACAACCTCATCTGAAAAAAGCAGCTTTTCCCCAAAATGTGACATCTTCTGTTCTGTCAGGGAGAACTTATCCCAGTGAGTCTCAGTGCTCCAGTCTGAGCACAGCAGTGCAACAGCACTCCAGGCACGAGTATTATAGGGGAGGCCGGGACCAAAGTAACATTTAACATTTATATCCCTCTGAAACACTGTTGCCTGTATTTTGAGGGCCAAATTTTAAGTAAAGCCAATGTTTATGTTTTTTAAAATCTTTGTTACAGCCTTACTTTAAAGCCAAAAGAAAGATGCATCTAACCAAAACATGGAAGAGTGTAGAAATGTGTGTCACTGCACAGGAGCTAATTTATACACCGCAGTTTACTATAGAAAATCCTTACAAATGTTTTTTTTAACTTCAAGATTAATTTCTGATTCCTCTACATTTTGAAGTTTAAACAAAACACCAAAGAAGGCCCTTTATAAACCCATAAAGCAAAAGCTTCAGCGGGGTCAAAGCCTAAGCAGTCCTGAACCTCTGACTTCTTAACGTGATTTTTCCATCCCATTACGCTGAGAAAATATCCTGCTGAGAACTCTGGTGAGGAAATGGAAGACTGCAGGCACAGTATTAGTTAAGGCCCGAAGTGGCAGGCCAAGAAAAATCTCAGATAAGCTGAAGCGAAGGATGGTGAGAACAGTCAGTCAACGCACAGACCTGCTCCAAAGACCTACAACATGATCTTGCTGCAGATAGTGTCTCTGTGCATTGTTCAAATATACAGAGCACTTTGCACAAAGAGATGCTGTATGATGCTGTAATGCAGAGGAAGCCTTTTCTGTGTACTTGCCACAAACAGAGTGGCTTGAGGTATGTTAAAGCACATTTGGACAAGCCAGCTTCATTTTGGAATAAGGTGCTGTGGACTGATTACTAACTAAACTAACTAAAATTGAGTTATTTGGACATAACAAGGTGCGGTGTGCATGGCTGAAAAAGAACATAGCATTCCAAGAAAAACACTTGCTACTTACAGTAAAATTTGGAGGTGGTTCCATCATCATGCTGTGGGGCTGTGTGGCCAGTGCAGGTACTGGGAATCTTGTTAAAGTTGAGGGTCACCAGGATTCCAGTCAATATCAGCAGATTCTTGAGAACAATGTTCATGAATCAGTGAAAAAGTTGAAGTTGCTCCTGGGCTAGATCTTTCAACAAGACGATGACCCTAAACACGCCTCAAAATCTACTAAGGCATTCATGCAGAGAAACAAGTACAATGTTCTGGAATGGCCATCACAGTCCCAGCAACTCCACATTACATGGAGAAATATGGAAGGGGTGGGATTTGGACAGAGAACCTTCCACACCGAAACCAAGTGCATTAACCACTTGGACACCACTCCTGCACTTCAATTGGACACTTCCTCTGCACTGGATGCACTGTGGCGTAAGGGAAGCGTAGGCCTCCCCATGGGGCCTGGGCCGAGTAGTAGGTCACCCCCATGGAGGAGGACGGGGCAAGCCCTATGGGTATGTCCAGATCCAGGTAAGCTGGACTGAAGCGGTCCACTGAAATGAAATATGCTCGGCTTTACAGAGTTTTTGTCCCCTGTCTTCAATACGCAAAATGGGCCATCATAGGAAGGCTGCAGTGGTCCCCTGTGAGCATCATGACTGCAGGCGTGAGGGAGTGTAGGAAGACGGAAGGCCGTGCTGTGAAGTAGGCACATGTGCGAAAAGCATAACCTTGTGCTGAAGTTCACTCCATTGGTGGGAAGCCAACCAGAGGGTGGTGGTGTCAGGAATGAAATGTCCTGGGACCAAAACTGTGCTGATAAGGACTGGAGGTCCTCTTTAAGGGCAGTTCATAGGCCCAACATGACCCACGGGAGTCTGTCCACCCAACCACTGTCTGTTAAGCTGGCCCACAGAGAAGCCTTCATAGAGCAATAAAAGTGCTCACACAGTCCATTAGCCTGTAGGTGATATGCAGTGGTCCAGTGGAGCGTCACACCCAGGGTGTCTGCAGTTGCATTCCAGAGTGCGGATGTAAACTGTGAGCCCCTGTCAGAAGATCAGATGGAGTGCCGAATCATGCGACCCAATAAAACTTGTCTGCTTCCTCTGCCAGTGTGCGGCAGTCAGTGATGGTGGTGTTGGCTAAAGCTGCATGCACCTGAGGGCAGAGTGGCCGCAAGAATAGGTGGCTGAAGAAGAAATCAGGCCTGTCCTCCCCCAGGAGTTGCAACATTTTGTCCATAAGCTCAGAGGGTTTGCTGCCCCCTACGCTGTGCAGAGAATAAAGCCTGCTGGCCCTCTCAGCATCAGACAGTTCAAATGTCTTTTAAAAAGGTGAGCCTTGAGAGCTGCGCATTTATTTACTGCAGGGGGATTTTCAGGAGACTAACCAGTCTTGTCGCTGTGGAACTGCTGCGGGCCGATACGACATACTAGTACTTTGTGTCATCCGCGGTGATCTCCCAAAGTGCAAACTGCGCCTCTGTTGGGTGAAGTGATGGTCTAGTGGTTAAAGCGTTGGGCTTGAGACCAAGGGATCCTTGGTTCAAATCCCAGCCTGACTGGAAAATCACTAAGGGCCCTTGGGCAGGGTCCTTAATCCCGGTGTGTAGTGAGTACCTGGTATGGCAGCACCCTCACATCAGGGTGAATGTGAGGTATTATTTGTAAAGCACTTTGAGCGTCTGATGTTGATGGAAAAGTGCTATATAAATGGAGTCCATTTTCTGTTTGAGCGAGCCAAGCCGAAGACGACTACTCCCTTCAAAGACGCAGTGTTCGGTGTCATGATCACATTGGATTGTCCTTCAAAAATGTTCAAAAGGCAGATGTCGTGGTCACCAGTGTGAAAATTGCGATGGAGATGTGGCAGTTTCTCATATCGACAATGCAACGGTATGTCATTTATTTTTTCTCCTTTGGTTCACTGTAAAGCACAACTCGGCACTGCCCCTTAACAACACAGGGGTTCTGATGGGAAACATCAAAGATGAGACGCTTTGACATGTGCCTCACACCTTGTTGTCACATGCACAACATGAACAAGAAACAGTTCAACCCTCCCAGTCAACAACACAGCGGTCCCAACAAAGAAACTTCAAAGCAGCAGAGACACTTTGATGTGCTCCACAAACCTCTCAGCATGTTATCACATGCATAACAGAAAACATACACTAACCACAGGTTACAACCTGGTATGGTGAATTATGTCCACAATGTTCATTATGTGTTGAATGTTTGCCACAATGCGCTTTGTGTCCCTTTCACACCAAAGCTCCACATCACAGCAGGTTTCAGGTTTAATAAATTTCTATCTCCCACTATTTTTTATTTATTATTTTTATTTTTTTGTGCATTTCTGCTTTTTGGTTCAATGCTTTGCTTAACTTAACAAGGCCAAAAATCTGAAAAACTGACAGCTGTACTCCTGCCTTTATGGGCAACTTCACTTGTTCTGTAAACAGGAAATGACATAATTATTCAATAACACATCTGTGCTGTTAGTTCTTGCAGGAACTCTGAGGTTCGCTGAGGTTTGTCAGGATAAACTCAAGTTGAATGTAAAGCAGACGTTTGAGCGTGTGTTTGAGGGGATCTCTAAGGCTGGAAAGGCGACTCTTCTGAAGGAGATCTACACAGAGCTCTACATCACAGAGGGCGGGGCTTCAGAGGTCAACGAGGACATGATCAGACAGATCGAAGCAGCATCCAGGAAAACAGACACACCACAAAGAACCATCACATGTGAAGACATCTTTAAAGGCTCAGTTGACACACAGCCACCAATCAGAGCGGTGCTGACAAAGGGCGTGGCCGGCATCGGAAAAACAGTCTTAACACAGAAGTGGACTCTGGACTGGGCTGAAGGACGAACCAACCAGGACTTCCACTTCATATTTCCATTCACTTTCAGAGAGCTGAATGTGCTGATAGAGAAGTTGTTCAGCTTGGTGGAACTTGTTCATCACTTCTTTCCTGAAACCAAAGAAGCAGGAATCTGCAGCTTCCAACACTTACAGGTCTTGATCATCTTGGACGGTCTGGATGAATGTCGCCTCCCTCTGGACTTCCACAGCAATGACATCCTGACTGATGTCACAGAGTCGAGCTCAGTGGATGTTCTGCTGACAAACCTCATCAGGAAGAACCTGTTTCCCTCTGCTCGCCTCTGGATCACCACACGACCTGCAGCAGCCAATCAGATCCCTCCTGAGTGTGTGGACATGGTGACAGAGGTCAGAGGCTTCACTGACCCTCAGAAGGAGGACTACTTCAGGAAGAGATTCAGAGAGGAGGAACAGTCCAGAAGAATCATCTCCTACATGAAGACATCACGAAGCCTCCACATCATGTGTCACATCCCAGTCTTCTGCTGGATCACTGCTACAGTTCTGGAGGACGTGTTGGACACCAGAGACACACCAGAGCTGCCAGAGACCCTGACTGAGATGTACATCTACTTCCTGGTGGTTCAGTCCAAAGTGAAGAAGGTCAAGTATGATGGAGGAGCTGAGGCAGATCCACTGTGGAATCCAGAGAACAGAGAGATGATTGTGTCTCTGGGAAAACTGGCTTTTGAGCAGCTGCAGAAAGGGAACCTGATCTTCTATGAAGAGGACCTGACAGAGTGTGGCATCAATATCAGAGCAGCCTCAGTGTACTCAGGAGTCTTCACACAGATCTTTAAAGAGGAGAGAGGACTCTACCAGGACAGGGTCTTCTGCTTCGTCCATCTGAGTGTTCAGGAGTTTCTGGCTGCTCTTTATGTCCATCTGACCTTCATCCAGTCTGGAGTCAATCTGCTGTCAGAAAAACAAAAAAAATCCAAAAAGATTAAAATAGTTAAACCTAAATTACAGCGTCTCCATCAGAGTGCTGTGGACGAGGCCTTACAGAGTCCAAATGGACATCTGGACTTGTTCCTGCGCTTCCTTCTGGGTCTGTCCCTGAAGACCAATCAGACTCCCCTACGAGGCCTGATGTCACAGACAGACAGAACCTCATCAACCAATCATGAAACAGTGGAGTTCATCAAGAAGAAGCTCGATGAGACTCTCTCAGGAGAGCGAAGCGTCAATCTGTTCTACTGTCTGAATGAACTCAAGGATCGTTCTCTCGTGGATCAGATCCAAAAGTACCTAAGATCAGGAAGTCTGGGCAGAAAGAATCTGTCTCCTGCTCATTGGTCGGCTCTGGTCTTCATCTTACTGTCATCTGAAAGCAATCTGGAGGTGTTTGACCTGAAGAAATACTCTGCTTCACACGAGGTGCTCCTGAGGCTGCTGCCAGTGATCAAAGCTTCTCAGAAAGCTTCGTAAGGACTGAGACACTCTGATGTTTCAACAATGACATTGTCATTGTTATTTCAACAGAACTGAAATTGTTTGAATCGTTTCTGCAGGTTGTCTGGCTGTAATCTGTCAGAGAAGCTGTGATGTTCTGCAGTCGGTTCTCAGCTCTCAGTCCTCCAGCCTGAGAGACCTCGACCTGAGTAACAACGAGCTGCAGGACTCAGGAGTGATGAGTCTGTCCAAGGGACTGAAGAGTCCACACTGTCAACTGGAAATGCTCAGGTCAGGGTCTAACTTTGACCTAAAATGGTTCAAAATGTTTCTTTATCTTTCAAACCTTTTTACCAGTTTCATGTTGTACAACACTCAAGTCTGAAATAGAACAATAGGATTTTATTCTTGGCTGGTTAGAAGCAGAGCCTGACCGATACAGATTTTTTTGAGGGCCAATACTGATACCGATATTGGGGAGTAAATAAAAATTTATGATACTAATATATCTCAACATATATACAAACTAAAGTTAATGAGGCTTGATGTTTTACAGTTTAAACATAAACATCACTTAGCATTTGCATAAATTAGACTTCTCACCCATTTTGGCCACGTCGAGCTGGTGGCATAGTGACCATTTGTCTCTTGTCACTGTAAAAAAAAAAAAAAACACCCTGATTGAAAATGAATATCAGCTGGTCACTTTGCCTCTATTTCTCGTAGTTAATGTGACTGAAGGGTGATGGGGGTCCCAGCCACGCTTGGCAGCATTGCAAACCTCCCTCTGCTGGACAAACTATGTAATGACACCATTTCCAACATTAATGTGTTTTTCTGACTTGTCTAATTGGTAAAATATAAGTTTTCATATCACAAAAAATAGCACCAATGTAGATATGGTCATGAAATATGGAAATATGGTCATATCCGATGATACCATTGGCCATCTTTTGGGCTCTAGTTGAAAGGTCTTATGTTCAGTTCCAGCAAAGATCGCAGGTCCTTTCTTTCTCCCAGGCCTCATTCATCAAACTACTGCGCTTAGAAAAACAAACAAAATTGCGTAAGTGTTGTTTGAATTGATTGAATTTATTAGGCACATATAAGCTAACAAAAATACCTTGTACAAAAACAAACAAAACTCGTGGACAAAGTAGTTAAAAGAAAAAAGAAAACAATGTACATAGTGTCCAAAAGACATAGGCAGAAGCAACGCTTATCAGCACCTACACCCCTCCCCCCCATACGAACGATCATTTCCAAACAAAATCTGAAGTGAAGTCACATATTTCCCAAACAGCTCCTATTACCTGCTCGTTACCACCATTCGTACTCATCTCAGTAAGTATTCAATTTATTTTATAAAGCGCCAAAATACAATGTAAGTCCCCCCAAGGCGCTTCACAAGGTCAAGGTCTAACGTCACTAACGCCCCTGAGTAAGCACGTAGACAACGGTGATAAAGAAAAACTCCCTCAGGCATATCAGCTGGTGATAAATCCTACATATTCTAAAGCATGTGCTTGTGCACGTTCACAGTCATTTGCATCAGAAACTCCCTCGGTTAAACGTATTGATGTTAGAAGACATAGTTTCTCTGAACTGCGTTTTCTTTCCCCTCACAATATGGCTGCCGCAGTGACAAATCTTGTGATTGTTTCTCATCATGTCTGCAGGTTATCAGACTGTAATCTGTCAGGGAGGAGCTGTGAAGTTCTGTCATCAGTTCTCAGTTCTCAGCCCTCCAGTCTGAGAAAACTGGACCTGGGCAACAATGAGCTGCAGGATTCAGGACTGAAGCTTCTGTCTGTGGGACTGGAGAGTCCATGCTGTCAACTGGAATCTCTCAGGTCAGGACTCAGAGTTTGTCGGAAAGGATACTTTTACTTAGAAACAATTTTCAGTGTTCAGATATGTAGGATGTGAGTCGTGGCCATATTCAAGGTATGACAGGGCAGCAGTTAGCACTTGTCTCACAGTAAGAAGGTCTTGGGTTCAGTTCCAACCAAGCTGAGGGCCTTTGTGAACCTGGGCTCAGCCTGCACATTGTGTGGCAATGAGTGTAACGGCCCAGGACCCCACCACAGAGAACCATAACATTACGGAGGACCCCACCACAGAGAATATGACGGAGGACCCCACCGCAGAGAACCACTACACGACAGAGGACCCCCACCGCAGAGAACCACTACACGACAGAGGACCCCACCGCAGAGACCACTACACGACGAGGACCCCACCGCAGAGAACCACTACACGACAGAGGACCCCACCGCAGAGAATGCAGAGAATATATTGATCATTAAATATTTGTGATTTTATTGGTAATGACTTTATAATGAAGTCACGCAGAAGTCAAAACACTATTTGTATATTTATTTGTATATTTCTATGTTGTGTGGTGCACCTTTCATTCTAAATGTGCCATAAAAATGCTGAACGCAAACACTGACAATTTGAAGTGCAATTTTATCAGTGTGCTCCTAAATAAGTCATATTTCAAAACAATCCCGTGAGAATTTCTCTAAATATGACAGAAGTGATGGTAGAAGATGCAGTTTCTCTATAATATGTTTTCACAATAAAACAGATAGATAGATAGATAGATAGCTTTTATTATCATTGTCATTACAAGATCTCCGCACTCACATTCCACATACAAACAGCAATTGATCTACAATTATTACTTGTTTACCGTAATAATGGCACACATCAGAATTAGGACAACACATACACATTTGACTTTATGTGCACTAAACTTGAAACAGTCCGTTTCCCAATTGAGGCGATGTGAGTGTTTGTAGCCGCTGCAACTGTCAAGTTGCGCCACCAGGCCAGCTTGAGAGGACGAGGCCTGCCGCAGGGAGGGAGGGGCAGGAAGAGTGATAAGAGGAGAGGCTGGAGCATGCTTCGGTCCATGTGTAAGTCTGTCAGTTTATTGTCCTTGTGGGTTGAGATAAGAATGGAGCCAAATAATCTCACCAGAGCCTGGATAAATTCCTCTGGAGGAAAACAGTGAGCAATTGACCTTGATGCCTGTAGTGTTGCAGCCGAGCAGTGAAAAACACTTTTTACAGTTCCACTCACTCAGCCAAATCCCAATTTTGAATTAAGAATATTCACCGGCCTCTGAAACCTTCAGCTTCAACTGCAAGGCACGCATCAGCTCCAAGGTGTCATCCAATTTGCGTCTGAGTTCAAGAGTCAACGCAATCTGAGAATGCACTGCCTTGCCGACCTCGTTAATCATGATGGACAAGCGAGGGCCCGTGGTTCTTGATGTTGCCGTCTTGCCAATTTTCCGGTAGACCAGGGCAGCACATAAGCCAAAAAGTACCAGCCCTGCTACCATAAGACCAAAAATGAATAGGTCCTTGACGTCCTCCACAGAGAAAGGCGCCAAGCATGCCACACGCCAGGAACTCCAGGAGTCGAGGACATAGCCCACAGGATACATTCCATCTGGGCAGGCAGGATCCCCGGTTCTGACCTTCTTGTAGAAAAAAATGGTGTCAATAGCATTCAGAGACCAGCTGATCAATTCCATGGTTAATCCAATAGTAGTCCAATAGATCCAGAATCTAATAGTTTTGAGGAATTCACAAGTCTGGTGAAGTAGGGACTTGAAGGTTAAAAGCAGAGAGATAAGGGATGAGTGGAGGAGATGCGACCGCCCTCGTCAGAGTCCCAAGCACACACATCCAAATCCGGTTCATAATTTGGTTTCACTGAATAAAAACACTTTAATGTGTTTGTCTGTCTGAGGTTGAACACGGTGACGCAGATATTTTATTGTTCCTCATCATGTCTGCAGGTATCTGACTGTATCTGTCATGGAGGAGCTGTGAAGTTCTGCAGTCAGTCCTGAGGTCTCACTCCTCCAGGTCTGAGGGAACTGGACCTGAGTGACAATGAGCTGCAGGATTCAGGAGTGAAGCTTCTGTCTGCTGGACTGCAGAGTCCACGCTGTCACCTGCAAAAACTCAGGTCAGGACTCAGTGTGCAGCTTTGCTTCCCGTCTTGTTGTGTGATGTTCGTTAAATGGCTTCCAAACAGAAGGTCCCTGTGATCCGATGGCCATGTGACTCTGGATTAGTATGAGGATATGTATGAGCATCTGGTATTAAACCTGTTGCAAACCAACATGGGATCCAGACGGTTTCATCATTCACTGAGCTTGTTACTGTCACTGTGAACCAGCCCCTCCTGCAGCAGACATCAGTGTGTCCGTGCTGCTGCAAAGTGGGGACGTCCCGACATTGTCCTCACATTGTGTCTGCTGGTTTGTGTGTCTGCAGGCTGTCAGGCTGTCTGATCACACATGAAGGCTGTGCTTCTCTGGCCTCAGCTCTGACCTCCAACCCCTCCCACCTGAGAGAGCTGGACCTGAGCTACAACCATCCAGGAGACTCGGTGAGGCTGCTCTCTGCTGGACTGGAGGATCCACACTGGACTCTGGCTTCTCTCAGGTATGGAGAGGCTGCAGGCAGAGATACAGTCTGCTAGAAGAGCTCCACATGGAAGCATTTAGGGCATTTTTTTTTTTTTTATTAGTTTGGGAGGTCTTGAGATTTATACTTTGGTGTGACTTATAGCCCCCCCAAAAAATCATACATTCATGCAAAATAATAGCAATAACTATTTACATCAGGTTTTCTCATGAATCAATTCACAAAACAAAAGTAACTCTAATTTTAAAAAGTACACTATAACAATGGATTAAAAAATGGCAAATTAAAGAGCTGTTTAAAAAAGGCAAGTGGACTCACGTTTTTATTGTAGTGTTTCCAACAGTCTGTTAAGTAACAGCACATGCTGGGGTGTGCACATGGCTAAAACTGCCCCCAGGGAAACACTGTGTTAACAAGGGAGTTCAATATACAATGTGCAGCTTAAACTTCGCAGTGACATTTTGGGGAGGTGATGGTCTAGTGGTTAAGCGTTGGGCTTGAGACCAGTGGATCCTTGGATCAAATCCCAGCCTGACTGGAAAATCATTAAAGGCCCTTAGTGATTAATCCTTTAGTTGCTCCCAGTGTGTAGTGAGCACCTTGTATAGCAGCACCCTCACATCGGGGTGAATATAGGCATTATTGTAAAGTGCTTTGAGCGTCTGATGCAGATGGAAAAGTGCTTTATAAATGCAGTCCATTTACCATTCACCTCTTCAAGAGATATTTTTGACAGGTGCAATTTATTTGCCAGAAAAAAAGCAGTACTTGTTGGTATCATGAGGCAACAGAAAGTGAATGCACCATAGACTTCTAAAAACATGCTCGAAAGTTGCATTGCTACAAATACAGTGAGGAAAATAAGTATTTGAACACCCTGCGATTTTGCAAGTTCTCCCACTTAGAAATCATGGAGGGGTCTGAAATTTTCCTCTTAGGTGCATGTCCACTGTGAGAGACATAATCTAAAAAAAAAAAAAAAAAAAAAAATCCAGAAATCACAATATATGGTTTTTTAATAATTTATTTTTATGGTACTGGTGCAAATAAGTATTTGAACACCTGTGAAAATCAATGTTAATATTTGGTACAGTAGCCTTTGTTTGCAATTACAGAGGTCAAACGTTTCCTGTAGTTTTTCACCAGGTTATCACACACTGCAGCAGGGATTTTGGTCCACTCCTCCATACAGATCTTCTTTAGATCAGCCTGGTTACTGGGCTGTCGCTGAGAAACACAGAGTTTAAGCTCCCTCCAAAGATTTTCTATTGGGTTTAGGTCTGGAGACTGGAGAGGCCACTCCAGAACCTTGATATGCTTCTTACGGAGCCACTCCTTGGTTATCCTGGCTGTGTGCTTCGGGTCATTGTCATGTTGGAAGACCCATCCACGACCCATCTTCAATGCTCTAACTGAGGGAAGGAGGTTGTTTCCCCAAAATCTCGCAATACATGGCCCCGGTCACCCTCTCCTTAATACAGTGCAGTCGTCCTGTCCCATGTGCAGAAAAACACCCCCAAAGCATGATGCTTCCACCCCCATGCTTCACAGTAGGGACGGTGTTTTTGGGATGGTACTCAGCATTCTTCTTCCTCCAAACACGGCGAGTGGAATTAAGACCAAAAAGTTCTATTTTGGTCTCATCTGACCACATAACTTTCTCCCATGACTCCTCTGGATCATTCAATGGTCATGGGCAAACTTAAGACGGGCCTGGACTGTCTGTGATGATTAAGCAGGGGAACCTTCCGTGCCATGCGTGATTTTAACCCATGATGTCTTAGTGTATTACCCACAGTAACCTTGGAAACAGTGGTGCCAGCTTTCTTCAGGTCATTGACCAGCTCCTCCCGTGCAGTTCTGGGCTGCTTTTCTTAGGGTCATTGATAGGCCACGAGGTGGAATCTTGCATGGAGCCTCAGTCTGAGGTAGATTGACAGTCATGTTTAGCTTCTTTCATTTTCTAATAATTGCTCCAACAGTTGATCTTTTTTCACCAAGCTGCTTGGCAGTTGCCCTGTAGCCCTTTCTAGCCTTGTGGAGGTCTACAATTTAGTCTCTGGTGTCTTTGGACAGCTCTTTGGTCTTAGCCATGTTAGTAGTTGGAGTCTTACTGATTGTGTGGGGTGGACAGGTGTCTTTATGCAGCTAACAACCTCAAATAGGTGCTTCTAATTTGGAATAATACTTATATGTGGAGTGGAGGTGGACTTTTTAGAGGTGGACTAACAGGTCTGTGAGGGCCAGAATTTCTGCTGATTGGCAGGTGTTCAAATACTTATTTGCAGCAGTAACATACAAATAAACAATTAAAAATCATACATTGTGATTTTCAGTTTTTTTCTTTTTTTAAGATTATGTCTCTCACAGTGGACATACACCTAAGAGGAAATTTCAGACCCCTCCATGATTCTAAGTGGGAGAACTTGCAAAATCGCAGGGTGTTCAAATACTTACTTTCCTCACTGTATTTGTACAGTTCAATATTCAGAGACACCTTACATACTGTAGGTGGCTCCACGTGCACGTACACTCTGCTTGTATACACAGGATACACATGGACACTGTAAGTAGAATGAATTGATAAGAAAAATTTAAAATGAAATAAAAATAAAAACTAATCAAAAATACTAATCCCCAATGAATCTGGTTATTTTTACGTTGCTTTTCTGTTGCAAACCGGGAACACTAAGGAGGGGCTGGCCACATTGGGGTTTGGGGGGGGGGTCTATCTCTATTTGAGACAGAGGAGGAGGACTTTCAGTAACAAAGCACAAAACTGGTAAAACAGTTCTGGCACGAAACATCTGCCAGAAACCTCTCACTTCAGTCACTACTAACCAGTAATGCACTCGTCTGAAGCAGATACCGCTCTTAAGGGCACACATCAAAACACATCCGTGTAGTAGTTAGTAAAATCCTAGTTTGCTTTGTGCTTTGCTTTATGCACAGATTATGCACAATTAGCAACGGAGATGGATACGCTCCAAATGCACTTGTGATATTCACTTTGGACTCTGTGCAGTAGATCATCCAGATAGGGCCCTTAGTTAGACTGATTTACAAGTGAAACCACAACTTAAGCAGTTCAGCATCAGATCTGATTTAGTTGTGATGAAGTCAGATAAAAATAGTGATTGTACAACAGTCATCCACGTGTACACGAGTGCTTTAAATGATGTTGATGCGATCAGTGTCATGTCTGTGGCTACATGACGGAAGATGACATATTGTTCCAACCACTTCTCCTTTCAGTGTGGATCCGCGGGGAGCCCGATGGTTGAGACCAGGTCTGACGAAGTGTGAGTGGGTTTTTACTTTCTGTCACTAAAACACACATGTACATCTGTTCCCATAGAAACCATAAATTGTGACATCACTCACTCTTTTAGATTCAACTGACAATGAAGATGACCACTGACATGTGATATCAGAGATCAAAGTGTTCATTGATAAACTGACTAACTGATAACTACACCTGGACTGTATTAATCAATGAACTAATCAATAATGCCAGCTGTACTGCATTAATCAATAAACTGATTGATTGATAATTGCAGCTGTATTTAATTAATCAATAAACTGATCGATTGATAACTCCAGCTGTATTGGTCTTGTCCATCAGATTTCTATGAACTCACTCTGGATCCAAACACAGCGAACAAAAACCTCAAACTTTCCGACAACAACGCAAAGGGGGAGCGTGTGAAAAAGGATCAGTCCTATCCCAGCCATCCAGAGCGATTTGATCTTTGCCCTCAGGTCCTATGTTCACCTGGTCTGAGTGGCCGTTGTTACTGGGAGGTGGAATGGAGAGGAAATGTTTCAGTAGCTGTGACTTACAGAGGGATCAGAAGAAAAGGAGAAAGCAAAGACTGCTGGCTTGGATTAAATGATCGGTCCTGGAGGCTGGACTGCTTTGATCATGGTTACTCTGTCTGTCACGCCAACAAGCGAACAGAGTTTCGTTGTGGCTGTTTGTCCTCTCACAGAGTCTCAGTGTATTTGGATCATGCTGCTGGCACTCTGTCCTTTTATGAAGTCTTCTCTCATGCTCTGGTCCACATCCACACCTTCTACTCCACATTCACCGAACCTCTGTATGCTGGGTTTGGGTTTTGGTTTGGGTTTGATTTTGGAAATTCACTGTCTCTGTGTCAGCTGTAGGATGGAGAGTCTGGAGGAGGTGTCTCAATTTGTACATAAAATCTGGATTTTAATGTCCTATTTGATCTTATGAACTTAAGTGAATCTGATTTAGAATCAATTTTCATTGAAATATTGTCTGATAGTAGAACAAAAAATCTTATTATTGGCTGTATTTATTAGGCCACCAAATACAGATGTTGTGAACTTCAACCATTGTTTTTCAAATATTCTGGAACTAATTAACAGAGAGGATAAGATCTGTCAAATTCTTGGTGACTTCAATATAAATTTGTTCAATAAGGAAACTCATTGTGCGACTAATGATTTTTTTAAATAATCTTCATGCAAATTACTTGTTTCCTTCAATTACCAAACCGACAAGAGTTACAAAACATTCTGCTACATTAATAGATTAATATCTTATTTAATAATTTAAATTATGTACGGACATCTGGAATATTGTTTACGGATATTTCAGATAATTTCCCAATATTTCAAATTGTGAAATTGGAAAACTGTTATATCCCGAATAAGAAATCAACTACCTACTATAGAAATTTTAATATTACTAATAAAATGAAATTCAAGAGACTAATGGAAAATATTTCCTTTGAAATATATATATATATATATATATATATATATATATATATATATATAATATATATATATATATATATATATATATATATATATATATGGAAACAGATGCCACTTTAGCGTATCAGGTGTTTATGCAAATGTTCAATGAAGTTTATGAAAAATCATTTCCAATCATTAAATTATCTGGTGATACATCCAAAAAGCAAAACCCATGGTTTTCTAGGGGACTACAAAAATCCCTATTCAGAAAAAACAAGCTGTATAAAAATATTCATCATCTCCTTCACCTTTAAATTTATATACTTACAAAGTCTATAAAAAGAAATACAGTACTCTTCTTAGGGCTGCAAAGAGGAAATACTTCAGTGATAATTTCCATAAATCAATAAACTGTTGTGTGGGCCGCCAGAAGAGGAGGTACTGCTGGTCCACCACCAGAGGGCGCCCTGCCTGAAGTGCGGGCTTCAGGCACGAGAGGGCGCTGCCGCCATGGACACAGCCGGGGGTGACAGCTGTCGCTCATTACCTCTTGACAGCTGTCACCTATCTACTCAACATCATCTCACTCCATAAAGACCAGACGTCATCTCCACCTCGTTGCCGAGATATCATACTTCATAGGAGGTAATACTCTCAGCCTTTTTGTGAGATTTGTAACTCTGTTATTGTGAGAATTTGCAGGAGAACCGGTCGTTTGTGAGGAAGCTGTGCAAGACGGCGCTCCTTTTCAGCTGAGATCGCTGCAACATATTGAGTGAGAGGTGGAGGTGGCATTCCCACCGTTGTTGTTACTGGGTGTACACACACCCACACTTGACTGTCTTTGTTCTTCGCCAGCAGTACCAGATCCGACAGTCGGGACGGTGATCACCTGGGAATTCGGGACTTGGCGGCTCCAGTATTCACCAGGTTCTGGGGCGGCGGAAATCGTGTGGTTCCGGCTCTTCTCAGGACAGACGTCTTCTATCCTCGAGCCTGCCCACACGTCACCTCTGTGTATTGACTGTTATGATATTCTGTGATGTCTGTATGTTCGTTGTGCACATTCACACATTAAATTGTTACTTTTTGGCTCATCTATTGACGTTCATTTGTGCCCCCTGTTGTGGGTCCGTGTCTCTACACTTTCCCAACATAAACAATATTAAAGGGACCTGGAAATAATCAATGAACTACTTAAAAGAAACATGTTCATCAAAATATGTCAGTGTTCTCAGATGGATCTAGATGTTTCTCTGATCCCTTGACATGCTTGCAAGTTTAATAATTTCTTTTCAATTGTTGGTGCTTCTCTTGCAAAGAAAATTGATTCCACAAATATAAATCTGGTTCATTCCCTTCTGTGAGTGAATTTGAACCTACAAATTCCAATGAGGTTTGTAAGATCATCGCTGGACTACGTCCATCTACAGCCGGCCATGATGGAATAAGTACATCAATTGTAAAATACGTCATACATGAAATTTCTGAACCACTTACACATATCTTTTTCATTGTCCTTGCAAACGGGCATTGTACCTTCTGATTGCTAAAGATTGCTAAAATCATACCATTGTTTAAAAAAAGGTGACCCAGCATCTTTTTCAAATTATCGGCCTATTTCAGTTTTGCCCATGTTTTTCAAAGATTCTGGAGAAACTTGTTTCTAACAGATTAAATCATTGCTAAGAATTCAGTTTTTATAACTATCAATATGGATTTCAGAAAAATCATTCAACATATATGGCCCTGATTGAACTGATGGATAGAATTCATGCAGCTTTAGACAACAGTGAATTTGGAATTGGTGTGTTTTTAGACCTTTCGAAAGCGTTTGATACAGTAAATCATGAAATTTTACTTTATAAGTTACATAAATATGGATTTAAAGCAACTGTCCATAAATGGCTTAGTAATTATTTATTAGAGAGAGTAAAGTATGTTCTTCTGAATTTGGAATCTGAAATTAATTCTATAGACTATGGAGTTCCTCAAGGTTTGATTCTGGGACTGGTTTTATTCATAATATATATCAATGATTTTGCATCTGTTTCTACTGCAACATTTCCATTGTTGTTTGCTAATGATACTATCCTTTTTATTTCCAGCAAAGATACAGATGGTTTGGTTAAAAGTTTAAATGATCTCTTGAATTATTCAATGTGGTTCAAAGTCAATAAATTATCATTAAATATAAAAAAGTCTAATTTTATGTTATTTGCTGGCAATAAAAAATGTAATCATGATCAAATTAAAATTTACATAGAAAATGAAGAAATATCAAGGGTCTCTTCTACATGTTTTTTGGGTGTATGGATGGATGACAAATTGTGTTGGAAAAAACAGATTGAACATGTTTGTAAAAAAAAAAAAAAAAAAAAAACTAAGTCATAGGAATCATAAGCAAAGTAAGATATTTTGTACATCACAAATGTCTTTTAACATTATATTACAGTTCAGTTTATCCTTATTTAACTTATTGCAATATTGTATGGGGAAGCACCTTTGTAACATATAAACAAAATTTTTCTCTTACAGAAAAAATTTGAATAGCTACCTTTTCGAGACCTAGCACTCCTAATGCACCTTTGTTTTTTAAATTGCAGCTCTTAAATGTCTATCATATAAATATTTTCCTGACCTGTATATTTGTCTTCAGAGCTCTTCATGATAATAGTTGGCCTTTTTTTTATTAAATATTATTTTGTGCATAACCATCAAATTTATAATTATCCAACAAAGCAGACTTCATATTTGCATTTATTTTGCATAGAACGACTCGTATCAGCGTCACATTAGATATCATGGTGTTAAATCTTGGAATAATACAGTACATCTTCTAAATCCACCCATCACCTTATACAGATATAAAAGTGGATTAAAAGCAGAGCTCCTGTATATTATAATGTTAATATAGTATCTGGTTTTTAACTGATTCAAACATCTTATACTTCATGAATTGATTTAATTATTTTGTTTATTGTTGTGATATTTTGTTTTCTTTATGTTTGGGAGTGGGTTTCCAATAAGTCTCCTCCTGTGGATGCCATATACCTGGGTAATGAGTTTTTGTGGAACATGGCTGAAACTGGATGTGTACTTGCCACTGAATGAAGCTGTTTTTTTCTGTTGTTGCCGCTGGAAAGCAAAGCCCGGCTGAGGATTGGTTCTACGTACAGACCAAGTTTAAAGCTAACATCTAATTGTGCTTTAAATGTAAATAATGTGAAAAACTAGTTTTACGGCCTTTGATTTACTTAATAAGGGTTTGCATTATATAGCCTGTGTTAATTTTGGCTTGTGGTGTGGACAGGCCCTCGAAACCAGTTATTAGATTCATGGGTGAATTTAATTTCATACCTGCTTTCACATGCTGAAAAGGTTCTGATTATGGGGGATTTCAACTTATTATCAAGCCACCTGATCCTTTATGCCCTGCTTTTGTCAGCATTGGATATTTTGGGGTTTCATCAGTTCGTGCATGGTTACACTCACAGCAGCGGAAACATGCTGGACTTGACTTTGGGTCAGGGGGTGGACACACTAAACTTACCCACATGGCCAGAATGGGAATGTAAAGGGGACAGAAAAGCTCCAAGCCCAGAGGGAGTGTTACTTCATTCTCTGCACAGGAAACCACTAAATATTTACATAGAAAAAAGTTGTGTGCCCTTATTTTAATCAGAATCAGAATCAAATTTACTGCCAAGTGAGCTCACACGTACAAGGAATTGGATTGGGTGATATTGGTGCATAAACAATAAGAAAAGAAAAAACACTTCCATAAAAAGTAAGAGTCAAATAGTTAAATCTATATTCACTGTTAAATAAATGAAAAGTAATGGCGTGGGACAGTGCAAAAACAGGTGATTGGTGTACAGATGTACAGGACCTTTCAGTGCAGGAACGACCAATCTGTACTTTATGGTAGTGGGGAAGGAGGCAGAGTAAGTGGGGGACTCTGGTATTGTTTATGAATCCAGCTGCAGATGGAAAGAAGCTGTTTTTGTGTGTTAAGGTTTTGGTTTCCTGATGGACAGGGAGGTGATGGTCTAGTGGTTAAAGCATTGGGCTTGAGACCAGCGGATCCTCGGTTCAAATCCTAACCTGACTGGAAAATCACTAACTGGGCAAGGTCCTTAATCCCCTAGTTGCTCCCAGTGTGTAGCTGGTACCTTGCATGGCAGCAGCCTCACATCGGGGTGAATGTGAGGCATTGATGTGTAAAGTGCATTGAGCATCTGATGCAGATGGAAAAGCGCAATATAAATGCAGTCCATTTACCTCAGCTGTCTGCCAGAGGAGAGGGTGACAAAAAGTTGCTGTCCTGGCTGGAGGTGTCCAGGTCCTGTAGGGATGGCAGACTGCAATTGATCACCTTCTCTGCTGCATGGATGATACACTGCAGTCTGCTCCTGTCCTTAGCAGTGGCAGCAGAGTACCAGACAGTGATGGAGGAGATGATGGACTCAAAGATGGCAGTGTAGAAGTTCACCATCATTGTTTTTGACAGGTTGAGCTTCCTCAGCTGCTGCAGAAGTATGTAGACGTGGATTCAAGTTTGGGTGAAACTACCTGTTTGTGTCCTTGGACAAGACATGTCATCTGCATCACCCCAGAAAAAAATATTATTTCTGTGTTGACACACGCATGAATACTTTGACAATAAATGTCCAACTGATTTAATCTTGATTTTTCTGTCATAAATGCAGCTTGTAAACTAACGGGATTTTCATGATTGATTTGATTTGTTTATTCAAAGAAACAATTACTTATTACTTATTTATGTTTACTGTAACTCATTCACATGGGCTGTGCAGCCGGTGCATTTAGAGTGCTGATCCCAGTCCCAGGAGTAGAGTAGGATTGTGTCAGGAAAAATGTCCGGCATAAATTTTTCCAAACCAAACGTGCAGATCACAAACTGAATTTTCATACCAGCTCTGTTGAGGTCCAAGTTAACAACAACCACCACCGGTGCTATTGCCCAACAAGAGTGTTGGTGGAAACTGTTGCACAAAGACAAGGTGGTGAATGTGTCCGAAGGCAGCAGAAGAGAAAGTAAGTTCTCAGTGTGGAAGTGAGAGTCGGGACTTTGAATGTTGGCAGTCTGACTAGTAAAGGAAGAGAGCTGGCTGACATGATGGAAAAGTAGACATACTGTGTGTGCAAGAGACCAAGTGGAAGGGAGGTAACAGCAGGAGCATCGGCGTAGGTACAAGTTGTTGTACCATGGTGAGGACAGGAAGAGAAATGGTGTTGGAGTCATTTTAAAAGAAGAGTATGTTCAAAGTGTGTTGGAAGTTAAGCGAGTGTCTGACAGGGTGATGAGTGTGAAGTTGGAAATTGAAGGAGTGATGATGAATATCATCAGTGCATATGCCCCACAGGTAGGTTGTGAGATGACGGAGAAAGAAGATTTCTGGAGTGTGTTAGATGAGGTGGTGGAGAGTGTGCCCAAACGTGAAAGAGCGGTGATAGGAGCAGACTTCAATGGGCATGTTGGTGAAGGGAACAGAGGTGATGAGGAAGTAATGGGTAGATATGGTATCAAGGATAGGAATGTGGAAGGACAGATTGTAGATTATTTTACAAATGAATGGATGATGATAGCTGTGGTGAATACCTACTTTAAGAAAAGGGAGGAGCACAGGGTGACATACAAGAGTGGAGGAAGGTGCACACAGGTGGACTACATTCTTTATAGGAGATGGAAACTAAAAGAAATTAGAGACTGTAAGGTGGTGACAGGAGAGAGTGTAGCTAGACAGCATAGGATGGTTGTTTGTATGATGACTTTAGAGGTGAAGAAGAAGAACAGAGTGAGAACTCAACAAAGGATCAGATGGTGGAAGCTGAAGGAGGAAGACTGTTGTGTGAAATTTAGCGAGCAGGTGAGAGAAGCACTGGTTGGAGGGAAAGAAATTTTGGACAACTGGAAAAGTACTGCAGATGTGGTGAGAGAGACAGACAGGAAGGTACTGGGTATGACATCTGGACAGTGGAAGGAAGACAAGGAGACTTGATGGTGGAATGAAGATGTCCAGAAAATCATAAGGAGAAAGAAGTTGATGAAAAAGTTTTAGGACAGTCGGAGAGATGAAGGAAAACTCAGCCTGTGCAGCCAGTACATTCTGAGTGCTGGTCCCAAGCTTGGATAAATGAGGAGGGTTGTGTCAGGAAGGAAGAGTAAAACAAGCCAACCAACTATGCAGACTAAGAATCGAATTTCCATACCGGATCGGTCGCAGCCTGGGTTAACAACGTCCATCAACGGGTGCAGTTGCCCAACAGGGTGCAGGTGGAAATTAGGCTACTGCTGGGCAAAGACGACGAAGAAGAGGAGGAGACCGTTTCCACAAACAGCGGGAGAAGAAGAAAACTAGAAGGGTGGAAATGAGAGTGGGGACTTTGAATGTTGGTAGTATGACTGGTAAAGGGAGAGTACTGGCTGATATGATGGAGAGGAGAAAGGTAGACATATTGTGTGTGCAAGAGTGGAAGGGATGGAAGGGAAGAAAGAGCAGGAGCATCGGCGGTGGGTACAAGTTGTTGTACCTGTTGTGGGCTGGGGTGTTTGGCTGTTTGGTTTTTGTTTTTCTGTTTCTCCCACCAGGTGGTATGCATTCAGGACATGAGTGGCTGAGCATCAGGACCTCACCCTGAACACCTGAGGCTTGTTATCACGTGCAGGTCATCAGGACTCACAGCTGTGGTGTATTTTGTCTTAATCAGAGATTGCTGCATTTAAACCTTGAATGCACAGTGTGTGATTGCCAGAGACTCGACCTTGTGAGCAGACGTGTGAGATCGACGTCAGGAGAACAATCTCACCATCACGGACGCAGAGACCGCTCCAGGTTTGACGCCACAGTCTGTGAAGGAGGATTGGGTGAGGTCTCACGCTCTTCAGCACACTTCCTGAGGTAATTTGGTTTTGGTGACAAATATGAAGTAATGACAGTGGATTTGGTGTCCCTCACACCTTGTGTTAGTGAGCTGTCATGTTATGTTAATTGTCTAATCAGCTTCTGCTGCAGTGGAGATTTGAACTGAGTTGTTCTGTGTCTGCAGGGTGAGAAGCTGATGTATGGATTTAAGCCAGGAAGTGTTTGCTGATTGCGTGCACCTTTGAGTTGTGTCTCTCTGTGTGGAGTTGGACTCACCTCATGTTTTCTTTCTTCACAGACTCGGTTTGTCGCGGCCACCTGGGGGGTGTCGGCGGGGTCCCTGGGTCCGAACTGCTGTGGCTCCGGACCGTTTGCGCTGTTAAGAGCCCGCTGTGTTTCCACCTCACCAGACCGCGGACTTTTTTAGTTGTTTGAGCACTGCATCTCACTGTTATGTTTATTAAATTCTGTTATCCTTTGAACCGTGCTCTGCTTATTTTATGCTGGCTCCTTTCAAACACTGGGTCGGTTCTCCGCCCGCGTCCGAAACATAACAGTAGTCTCTGGCCCTTTAACAATGGACCAGCGGAAGCAGAGACGGTATTTTTGCCGGGAAGGCTGCAGCAGATGTTGGAGCTGATCCGGGATCAGTTGCGGGTGCGCTCCGCCCGGGTTGTGCGCGTTGGTGCGCGCATGGCGGAGTTTACAGCTTGGGTCGTGTCGCACCCCGCTGTTACGGCTGTAGCCCCGTCTCCTCCCGTGCAGCTGGCTCCGACGCCTGTTGTAGCAGCCCCGGTGGTATTTAGTTTGCACGTTAAGCTGTTTGGTATAACCTGCTGTCGTTTGCAGCAGTGTGTATTGGTTTTTACTCTGTTACCACGGGGATTTTCTTATTTGGCACTTTGGCTCCCTCTGTTGGTGACAGAGTCACATTTCCGTCTAGGTTCAAAGGATGGAAAATACATTTTTCCATTCTTTGCACTTGACGATGTAGGCCAATGGTAGTTTTTTTTTATTGGTCTATTATCTGTTTCTTGTTTTAGTATGAGGTGTTTTTATCAGGGGTTAATTTGTTGTTTTTGTGGGTTTTAAAGCACTGTCTGTGGTCTGGTGGAGTTGAAAATGCAGGCTGTCTGGAGCATAGTTTGACCCAGGTGACTTTATGTTAGTCTGTTAGTCTTTCTTTTTTATTTCTTTGGTTTCACCTCCCAGGGTTTGATGGGACGGTCCTCTGGGGGGTGATGGGGGGGTAATTGGGTTGTTTTTCTTTTTTCTTTTTTTTTTTTTGTTTTTGTTGTGCCCTCTCTTCTCCTCTGGCTCCAGCCGTGTGAGCCGTATACTGTCGGCGTTGCTGGGGTGGTGCAGTTTGGTTATGCTGGGCATTTCCCAGGTAACCTCTGCACCCGGGAGGGGGGGGGGGGAGTTGGGGTATTTATTTATTTATTTTTTTAATTCCCTTTACAACCTCCAGCCTTGGCGCGCCTCTGTGCCGTTTGCCATTGGCGTTGCTGGGGTGGTGCAGTTCAGTTATGCTGGGTGTTTCCCAGGTAACCTCTGCACCCAGGTGGGGGGGGGGTTTAGGGGTGTTTTTTGTTACTTCCCTGTTCCACCTCCGGCTTCAGCGCGCCTTTGAGCCGTACGCCATCGGCGTAGCTGAGGTTTGGGGCAGTGGAATATACCCGCAGCTGGTGGCTGGTTTAAAAGTCGGAGGGGTGGCGCCATCTTGTGCCGTATGCCATTACCGCTGTTCCACTCCTCCCGGTTGACTTTTGGGGTATAGTCGTGGTTGGTGACACTGGACGTACTTCCAGTTTCCACTGCGCTGAGGGGGTGGGGTTGGGGTTGTTTTTTTTTTTGTTTTTCCCCCAGTTTCCGCCCTCAGGGTGTGACTGTGGTGTCCTCTGGGGGGGAAAGGACTGTGGGTCCATCTAGCCGTAGACGGCCGGGGCTGGGTATGTTAGTCATGAGGGGGGGGTGTCTCCTGGGGTTTGATGGAACGGTCCTCTGGGAGGTGCTGGGAGTCCCCGTGGGTGACTTTGGATCCCAGAGGGACCTCGGCTGTGGTTATTACTCCTGGAGCTGGCGGGATGTCCTCTGGGGGGTGTTGGTCCCTACATGTCGTCCGGGGGGGGGGGGGGGGGGTGTTAGCGGGGTTTTTTTTGTGTTTGCAAGCTTAAGTTTGGGTTGTGTTTTTTCTTTTCTCCTCTTCCCGGGGTTTGATGGAACGGTCCTCTGGGGAGGGGGGGTTGGTATGGTTGTTTGTGTTTGTCTTTTTTTTTTGTTTATGACTAAGCAGACTTTAACACATAGTCGGAAGAAGGCTGAGTGCACAGGTTTAAGAACTCCTGGCCAAACTTATGCAAAGTGAACTAAAGCAAGAGTCGACAGGAATGAACGCAAAGGTGGAGACTCTAACAGGTTTGCTAAACGAAACAGAGGGCAAGACCATTCAAGTCAACAAGGGATGTCTCTGCACTGGAGTGTCAGCTGTGGAGCAGTCTGCTGCAGACAGGCTCAGGATGGGAAAGGACGGGCTCCAGGATGAGAGTGATGGTCTCAGCACGGAGTTCCCTGTTGACAGAGAAGAGGCAGCTGGGAGCGTGCGTTATCCAGCTGAGGGAAGAGCTGGAGAGGCTCAACATTGAGATGATCAATGACTGCATGAAGAGACGGGCCTTTCCCAGCTGGATCGTCAGCACAAGGAGCTGAAGCTGCAGGAGGTGTTTTTTGTTCCCAGCCAACATTCCAGCCATGGTCCCTGGAGGGGGGCTTTGTTTTTCCTGGCCCAGGTCCGTGTGGTCGCCGGGAGGCTTCCCGTGAGGGTGGGGTACTGTTGTGGGCTGGGGTGTTTGGCTGGTTTGGTTTTTGTTTTCTGTTTCTCCCACCAGGTGGTATGCATTCAGGACTGAGTGGCTGAGCATCAGGACCTCACCCTGAACACCTGAGGCTTGTTATCACGTGCAGGTCATCAGGACTCACAGCTGTGGTGTATTTTGTCTTAATCAGAGATTGCTGCATTTAAACCTTGAATGCACAGTGTGTGATTGCCAGAGACTCGACCTTGTGAGCAGACGTGTGAGATCGACGTCAGGAGAACAATCTCACCATCACGGACGCAGAGACCGCTCCAGGTTTGACGCCACAGTCTGTGGAGGAGGATTGGGTGAGGTCTCACGCTCTTCAGCACACTTCCTGAGGTAATTTGGTTTTGGTGACAAATATGAAGTAATGACAGTGGATTTGGTGTCCCTCACACCTTGTGTTAGTGAGCTGTCACGTTATGTTAATTGTCTAATCAGCTTCTGCTGCAGTGGAGATTTGAACTGAGTTGTTCCGTGCCTGCAGGGTGAAAGCTGATGTATGAATTTAAGCCAGGAAGTGTTTGCTGATTGCGTGCACCTTTGAGTTGTGTCTCTCTGTGTGGAGTTGGACTCACCTCATGTTTTCTTTCTTCACAGACTCGGTTTGTCGCGGCCACCTGGGGGGTGTCGGCGGGGTCCCTGGGTCCGAACTGCTGTGGCTCCGGACCGTTTGCGCTGTTAAGAGCGCGCCGTGTTTCCACCTCACCAGACCGCAGACTTTTTTAGTTGTTTGAGCACTGCATCTCACTGTTATGTTTATTAAATTCTGTTATCCTTTGAACCGTGCTCTGCTTATTTTATGCTGGCTCCTTTCAAATGCTGGGTCGGTTCTCCGCCCGCGTCCGAAACATAACAGTACCATGGTGAGGACAGGAAGAGAAATGGTGTTGGGGTCATTTTAAAGGAAGAGTATGTTAAAAGTGTGTTGGAGGTTAAGTGAGTGTCTGACAGGGTGATGAGTGTGAAGTTTGAAATTGAAGGGGTGATGATGAATATCATCAGTGCATATGCCCCACAGGTAGGTTGTGAGATGAAGGAGAAAGAAGATTTCTGGAGTGTGTTAGATGAGGTGGTGGAGAGTGTGCCCAAGCATGAAAGAGTGGTGATAGGAGCAGACTTCAATGGGCATGTTGGTGAAGGGAACAGAGGTGATGAGGAAGTAATGGGTAGATATGGTATCAAGGATAGGAATGTGGAAGGACACATGGTAGTTGATTTTGCAAAAAGGATGGAAATGGCTGTGGTGAATACCTACTTTAAGAAAAGGGAGGAGCACAGGGTAACATATGAGTGGAGGAAGGTGCACACAGGTGGACTACATTCTTTATAGGAGATGCAAGCTAAAAGAAATCAGAGACTGTAAGGTGGTGGAAGGAGAGAGTGTCACTAGACAGCATAGGATGGTTGTTTGTAGGATGACTTTAGAGGTAAAGAGTGAGAGTGAGAGCTCAACAAAGGATCAGATGGTGGAAGCTGAAGGAGGAAGACTGTTGTGTGAAATTTAGCGAGCAGGTTAGAGAAGCACTGATTGGAGGGGAAGCAATTTTGGACAACTGGAAAAGTACTGCAGATGTGGTGAGGGAGACAGCTAGGACAGTACTGGGTATGACATCTGGACAGTGGAAGGAAGACAAGGAGACTTGGTGATGGACTGAAGAGGTCCAGGAAAGCATAAGGAGAAAGAGATTGGCGAAAAAGTTTTGGGATAGTCGGAGAGATGAAGAATGTAGACAGGAGTACAAGGAGATGCGGCGTAAGGCAAAAAGACAAGTGGCAAAAGCGAAGGAAAGGGCATATTGCGAGCTGTATAAGAAGTTGAATAGTAAAGAAGGAGAAAAGGACTTGTACCAATTGGCCAGACAAAGGAACAGAGCTGGAAAGGATGTGCAGTAGGTTAGAGTGGTAAAAGATGCACATGGTAATGTGCTGACAAGTGAGGAGTGTGTGCTGAGAAGGTGGAGGGAATATTTGGATGAGCTGATGAATAAAGAAAATGAGCGAGAGAAAAGGCTGGATGATGTGGTGAGAGTTATTCAGGAAGTACAAGAGATTAGTAAGGAAGAAGTGAGGGCTGCTATGAAGAGGATGAAGAGTGGAAAGGCAGTTGGTCCAGATGACATTCCAGTGGAGGCATGGAAATGTCTAGGAGAGACAGCAGTAGAGTTTCTAACCAGATTGTTTAATAAAATCTTGGAAAATGAAAGGATGCCTGAGGAGTGGAGACGAAGTGTGCTGGTTCCTATTTTCAAGAACAAGGGTGATGTGCAGAGCTGCAGTGACGACAGAGGCATAAAGTTGATCAGCCACAGGATGAAGTTATGGGAAAGAGTAGCAGAAGCTAGGCTTAGAAAACAGGTGAAGATCTGTGAGGAGCAATATGGTTTCATGCCAAGAAAGAGCACTACAGATGCAATGTTTGCTCTGAGAATACTGTTGGAGAAGTACAAAGAAGGCCAGAAAGAGTTACATTGTGTGTTTGTGGACTTAGAAAAAGCTTATGATAGGGTGCCAAGAGAAGAACTGTGGTATTGTATGAGGAAGTCTGGAGTGGCAGAGAATTATGTTAGGGTAGTGCAGGACATGTACAAGAATAGTGTGACAGCGGTGAGATGCGCAGTCGGAATGACAGACTCATTCAAGGTGGAGGTGGGATTACACCAAGGATCAGCTCTGAGTCCTTTCTTGTTTGCAGTGGTGATGGACAGGTTGACGGATGAGATCAGACAGGAGTCCCCATGGACTATGATGTTTGCAGATGACATTGTGATCTGTAGTGAGAGTACAGAGCAAGTTGAGTCTAGTCTGGAGAGGTGGAGATATGCTCTGTAGAGACAGGGAATGAAAGTCAGTAGAAGCAAGACTGAGTCCATGTGTGTGAATGAGAGGGAGCCCAGTGGAATAGTGCAGTTACAAGGAGTAGAAGTGGTGAAAGTAGATGAGTGTAAATATTTGGGGTCAACTGTTCAAAGTAATGGAGAGTGTGGTAAAGAGGTGAAGAAGAGAGTGCAGGCAGGGTGGAGTGGGTGGAGAAAGGTGGCAGGAGGGATTTGTGACCAAAGAATATCAGCAAGAGTGAAGGGGAAAGTTTACAAGACAGTAGTGAGACCAGCTATGTTGTACAGCTTAGAGACGGCGGCACTAACAAAAGACAGGAAGCAGAGCTGAAGATGTTGAGATTCTCTTTGGGAGTGACGAGGATGAACAAGATTAGAAATGAACATATCAGAGGGACAGCTCAGGTGGGACGGTTTGGAGACAAAGTCAGAGAGGCGAGACTGAGATGGTTTGGACATGTGCAGAGGAGGGACCCAGGGTATATAGAGAGAAGGATGCTGAGGATGGAGCCACCAGGCAGGTGTGCTGAGGGAGGACATGCGGGTGGTTGGTGAGACAGAGGAAGATACAGAGGACAGGGTGAGATGGAAACGAATGATCTGCGGTGACGACCCCTAACGGGAACAGCCGAAAGACAAAGAAGAAGAAGGAGAGATGAAGGAAATAGACAGGAATACAAGGAGAAAAGAGAAGTGGCAAAGATGAAGGAAAATCTGTTAACGATTGACAGCTCGTCAGTCATGTTCATTTTGAAAGAAAAGACTGTTTCATAAACCTACAGCAGGTCTGCTCAGCAAACATTTTTACTTCTTTAGAGTTACAAACAAGCAGCATTAAAAACTGACAGAACAACAAAAGCAGCACTCGTTCGAGCTCAAACCACTTTAAACTTATATGATAAATGACACACATTTTATGTGACCTGCAGTGACCTCCGACCTTGGAGTGCTGCCATGTCGGCTGTGGAAGAGACTCGGGTAACGGACCGTCCAGAATTAAATTTTTAATCGCAGCGCTCAGGTTGCTGTCCACACTGAATGATGCAAAGGAAGTTCATGCTTTGTTGTTGTTGTTTTGTGCTGAAGAGACAGTTTTGAAACATGTTGAAAAAGACTGGTGGTTGGTTCTCACTGCAGTATTGTATCACTTCCTGTTCCGGAGCACAGCGGTGTTTTGCTGTATCTGTTAGCTGTTTAATCTGCGCAGTTAGATTGATCTAGTTAACTAGATAACGATTTGTTTCACAGTGTAATCTTCACGTGCCTTAACTAAAGCACTCCCTCTGCTGAATCACCTCTAAATTATTTACACATTATTCACTTTGTGTGTTTTTAGGAATCCGCTAGCTTAGCGCAGCTACTAGCTCTTAGCCAGTTTAGCATGGCGGCTTCTCCTGTCTGTCCCGCACTTTTCTGCTCTGGGTGTGAAATGTTTAGTTATTCCTCAGCCTCCTTTAGCAGTAACGGTACTTGTAATAAGTGTAGCTTATTCGTAGCTTTGGAGGCCAGGCTGGGCGAATTGGAGACTCGGCTCCGCACCGTGGAAAATTCTACAGCTAGCCAGGCCCCTGTAGTCGGTGCGGACCAAGGTAGCTTAGCCGCTGTTAGTTCCCCTCTGGCAGATCCCGAGCAGCCGGGAAAGCAGGCCGACTGGGTGACTGTGAGGAGGAAGCGTAGTTCTAAACAGAAGCCCCGTGTACACCGCCAACCCGTTCACATTTCTAACCATTTTTCCCCACTCGACAACACACCCGCCGAGGATCAAACTCTGGTTATTGGCGACTCTGTTTTGAGAAATGTGAAGTTAGCGACACCAGCAACCATAGTCAATTGTCCTCCGGGGGCCAGAGCAGGCGACACTGAAGGAAATTTGAAACTGCTGGCTAAGGCTAAGCGGAAATTTGGTAAGATTGTAATTCACGTCGGCAGTAATGACACCCGGTTACGCCAATCGGAGGTCACTAAAATTAACATTGAATCGGTGTGTAACTTTGCAAAAACAATGTCGGACTCTGTAGTTTTCTCTGGGCCCCTCCCCAATCGGACTGGGAGTGACATGTTTAGCCGCATGTTCTCCTTGAATTGCTGGCTGTCTGAATGGTGTCCAAAAAATGAGGTGGGCTTCATAGATAATTGGCAAAGCTTCTGGGGAAAACCTGGTCTTGTTAGGAGAGACGGCATCCATCCCACTTTGGATGGAGCAGCTCTCATTTCTAGAAATCTGGCCAATTTTCTTAAATCCTCCAAACCGTGACTATCCAGGGTTGGGACCAGGAAGCAGAGTTGTAGTCTTACACACCTCTCTGCAGCTTCTCTCCCCCTGCCATCCCCTCATTACCCCATCCCCGTAGAGACGGTGCCTGCTCCCAGACCACCAATAACCAGCAAAAATCTATTTAAGCATAAAAAATCAAAAAGAAAAAATAATATAGCACCTTCAATTGCACCACAGACTAAAACAGTTAAATGTGGTCTATTAAACATTAGGTCTCTCTCTTCTAAGTCCCTGTTGGTAAATGATATAATAATTGATCAACATATTGATTTATTCTGCCTTACAGAAACCTGGTTACAGCAGGATGAATATGTTAGTTTAAATGAGTCAACACCCCCGAGTCACACTAACTGCCAGAATGCTCGTAGCACGGGCCGAGGGGGAGGATTAGCAGCAATCTTCCATTCCAGCTTATTAATTAATCAAAAACCCAGACAGAGCTTTAATTCATTTGAAAGCTTGACTCTTAGTCTTGTCCATCCAAATTGGAAGTCCCAAAAACCAGTTTTATTTGTTATTATCTATCGTCCACCTGGTCGTTACTGTGAGTTTCTCTGTGAATTTTCAGACCTTTTGTCTGACTTAGTGCTTAGCTCAGATAAGATAATTATAGTGGGCGATTTTAACATCCACACAGATGCTGAGAATGACAGCCTCAACACTGCATTTAATCTATTATTAGACTCAGTTGGCTTTGCTCAAAATGTAAACGAGTCCACCCACCACTTTAATCATATCTTAGATCTTGTTCTGACTTATGGTATGGAAATAGAAGACTTAACAGTATTCCCTGAAAACTCCCTTCTGTCTGATCATTTCTTAATAACATTTACATTTACTCTGATGGACTACCCAGCAGTGGGGAATAAGTTTCATTACACTAGAAGTCTTTCAGAAAGCGCTGTAACTAGGTTTAAGGATATGATTCCTTCTTTATGTTCTCTAATGCCATATACCAACACAGTCAGGGGCGTAGGTTTGCATATGGACCATAGGGACAAGTCACAACCAATATTTTGGGATGGCAAAATAGTCCCTACCAATATTTAGCATTTTTGTTTATATAACAAAATCATTCACTATTTTTCTGCGAACTCGATACTATAATTTTAGTCGTCATGTTTTGTGTTTGTGCCAGAGTGACACGGTTACCCATGTTGCAATTTCATTAGCTCACGTTCTTCTCACATGGACGTAAACAAAGCGCATCTCGTGGCAGGCAGCGCTTCATTTGTAAAGTGGGAGGTCCCGGAGCACAGAGGATGGGTGGCTCCGGTGCAGTGTTGCCAGATGTACGATAATTATCGTATTTGTACAATAGTTGTGCCCTCTGTACGATGTACGATCAATAATGGGAAAAAATCCAATATGTACGATAATTTCAGTTGGTTGCCCAAACACACATCTCTCTCTGACACCCAAGAATCATTTTGCAGGCGTTGCACTCAGTCGGAATCAAAGACACACCACACACAGGGCTGCTGCTGGCTTTGGGCGACCGTCATTTGAAAGCCCGCCCCCTCTCATACAGAGTAATGAGTTCCATCCAATCTGTGCCGTGACAGGAAGATTCCCCAGCCAACTTTTTTTTCGAAACTTTATTTCAACAAATGCAATAACAAAGGAACAAAACACAAGAGCAAAGAGATATACAAGAAAAATAAAAAAAAGTTCAAGTTCCTTATGGAGGTGTCAACATTTTTTCTGTGTTCAACAAAATCTGCACAAGTGTCCATGGCATCGGATGACGACAGCAACCTCGAGGTTGAATTCGACTCTTTCTAGTCTGGTAATTAACACGTTTGTGTCCCTTCACAGAAAAAAAAAATGTTTCTAGTCTGGTAGTTCATTTGCTTGTGCATTTGCGTTCTTTTTGTGCCATAGTTTCCCCATTACTATAATTACTGTTTAAAATGTGACATAAAATTCTTTGTAAATTTAAAAAAAGAAACGCTAAAATAGCTACGTTGTATGCGTTTTGTTTGTGTACGATAATTTCTCCCAAAATACGATCATTTTGAGGTTTTGGTACGATAGTTTCATATTTCATATCTGGCAACACTGCTCCGGTGCAGAAAAACAAGAAGGGCGGGGCTTGCGAACAATGCTGTGCGCCACACTTAAAATAAACTGCACACCCACACAAACACGCACGCACACCTTCACAAATGACACTAACATCCTGCCTTTTCCTCAAAAATTACTACATTTATGTTTGCTGTCTGTCTCTGTACTTTTCTGTCACTTTTGCGCTCTTTTTCATACTTTCCCTTGTTTCAAAAGTCACCGAACGCACTGTTGGAAAGAACGGGTTCTTAGCTTGCTGTCAAATTTTTCAGAGTGAGGGCTTATATGAGAACTTACGGTAATGAGAATCAGCGGCGCACTAGTTTTTTTTTTTTAGTTTATTTTTTTTTTTCTCAGCGGCGCACTAGTGTGAAACTTCCGTGTTTTTCCTCTGCGTTATGACATCACAGGCTTACGTTTACCGTAATACACCATATATATCATTGGAAATCGTTTTTTTTTTTTTTTTTTTTGGCAAATTAGGTTGCTAGATACCTACAACTGCATTATTGATGAAGAGAATAGATTATACATCTTGGTTGCAAAAACCTTTTTTTTTTTGTTAGCTCCACAAGTATTTTTTTGTTGTCTTGTTCTCTCAGGTGTAGGCCTATAGAATAGATTAGTGATTTTGGGTGCAGTTTTGTTATTTAAGCTATTTGTTTGTTTGCCTACACACTTAATAATGTAAATAAAGTGTTAAATATTAATAAAGTGTCATCATATGTTATGTATTATGCTGTACTTGTGCGTCTAATGGTGTGAATGGGTTAGGGGGTGGTGGTGGGCAGGGGGGCCGGGGGGGTATTGTCCCTACCAAAGCTGAGACCAAACCTACGCCCTTGAACACAGTGCAGAGTAGCTACCTAAACTCTGTAAGTGAGATAGAGTATCTCGTCAATAGTTTTACATCCTCATTGAAGACAACTTTGGATGCTGTAGCTCCTCTGAAAAAGAGAGCTTTAAATCAGAAGTGCCTGACTCCGTGGTATAACTCACAAACTCGTAGCTTAAAGCAGATAACCCGTAGGTTGGAGAGGAAATGGCGTCTCACTAATTTAGAAGATCTTCACTTAGCCTGGAAAAAGAGTCTGTTGCTCTATAAAAAAAAAGCCCTCCATAAAGCTAGGACATCTTACTACTCATCACTAATTGAAGAAAATAAGAACAACCCCAGGTTTCTTTTCAGCACTGTAGCCAGGCTGACAAAGAGTCAGAGCTCTATTGAGCTGAGTATTCCATTAACTTTAACTAGTAATGACTTCATGACTTTCTTTGCTAACAAAATTTTAACTATTAGAGAAAAAATTACTCATAACCATCCCAAAGACGTATTGTTATCTTTGGCTACTTTCAGTGATGCCGGTATTTGGTTAGACTCTTTCTCTCCGATTGTTCTGTCTGAGTTATTTTCATTAGTTACTTCATCCAAACCATCAACATGTTTATTAGACCCCATTCCTACCAGGCTGCTCAAGGAAGCCCTACCATTATTTAATGCTTCGATCTTAAATATGATCAATCTATCTTTGTTAGTTGGCTATGTACCATAGGCTTTTAAGGTGGCAGTAATTAAACCATTACTTAAAAAGCCATCACTTGACCCAGCTATCTTAGCTAATTATAGGCCAATCTCCAACCTTCCTTTTCTCTCAAAAATTCTTGAAAGGGTAGTTGTAAAACAGCTAACTGATCATCTGCAGAGGAATGGTCTATTTGAAGAGTTTCAGTCAGGTTTTAGAATTCATCATAGTACAGAAACAGCATTAGTGAAGGTTACAAATGATCTTCTTATGGCCTCGGACAGTGGACTCATCTCTGTGCTTGTTCTGTTAGACCTCAGTGCTGCTTTTGATACTGTTGACCATAAAATTTTATTACAGAGATTAGAGCATGCCATAGGTATTAAAGGCACTGCGCTGCGGTGGTTTGAATCATATTTGTCTAATAGATTACAATTTGTTCATGTAAATGGGGAATCTTCTTCACAGACTAAAGTTAATTATGGAGTTCCACAAGGTTCTGTGCTAGGACCAATTTTATTCATTTTATACATGCTTCCCTTAGGCAGTATTATTAGACGGTATTGCTTAAATTTTCATTGTTACGCAGATGATACCCAGCTTTATCTATCCATGAAGCCAGAGGACACACACCAATTAGCTAAACTGCAGGATTGTCTTACAGACATAAAGACATGGATGACCTCTAATTTCCTGCTTTTAAACTCAGATAAAACTGAAGTTATTGTACTTGGCCCCACAAATCTTAGAAACATGGTGTCTAACCAGATCCTTACTCTGGATGGCATTACCCTGACCTCTAGTAATACTGTGAGAAATCTTGGAGTCATTTTTGATCAGGATATGTCATTCAAAGCGCATATTAAACAAATATGTAGGACTGCTTTTTTGCATTTATGCAATATCTCTAAAATTAGAAAGGTCTTGTCTCAGAGTGATGCTGAAAAACTAATTCATGCATTTATTTCCTCTAGGCTGGACTATTGTAATTCATTATTATCAGGTTGTCCTAAAAGTTCCCTAAAAAGCCTTCAGTTAATTCAAAATTCTGCAGCTAGAGTACTGACGGGGACTAGAAGGAGAGAGCATATCTCACCCATATTGGCCTCTCTTCACTGGCTTCCTGTTAATTCTAGAATAGAATTTAAAATTCTTCTTCTTACTTATAAGGTTTTGAATAATCAGGTCCCATCTTATCTTAGGGACCTCATAGTACCATATCACCCCAATAGAGCGCTTCGCTCTCAGACTGCAGGCTTACTTGTAGTTCCTAGGGTTTGTAAGAGTAGAATGGGAGGCAGAGCATTCAGCTTTCAGGCTCCTCTCCTGTGGAACCAGCTCCCAATTCAGATCAGGGAGACAGACACCCTCTCTATTTTTAAGATTAGGCTTAAAACTTTCCTTTTTGCTAAAGCTTATAGTTAGGGCTGGATCAGGTGACCCTGAACCATCCCTTAGTTATGCTGCTATAGACGTAGACTGCTGGGGGGTTCCCATGATGCACTGAGTGTTTCTTTCTCTTTTTGCTCTGTATGCACCACTCTGCATTTAATCATTAGTGATTGATCTCTGCTCCCCTCCACAGCATGTCTTTTTCCTGGTTCTCTCCCTCAGCCCCAACCAGTCCCAGCAGAAGACTGCCCCTCCCTGTGCCTGGTTCTGCTGGAGGTTTCTTCCTGTTAAAAGGGAGTTTTTCCTTCCCACTGTAGCCAAGTGCTTGCTCACAGGGGGTCGTTTTGACTGTTGGGGTTTTACATAATTATTGTACGGCCTTGCCTTACAATATAAAGCGCCTTGGGGCAACTGTTTGTTGTGATTTGGCGCTATATAAAAAAAAAATTGATTTATTGATTGATGTGGAACTTACATGTGCAGCACTGTTACCTCACAGTGAGAAGGTTCCAGGTTCTCTTCAACTCCTGGTCCTTTCTCTTAGTCCCAAACAGGTTTTTCTTTGCACCACTTTCCTGGATGTGTCTCTGTCCGGTTTCTCCACTTTGCCTTCACACACATCTCACTTTTCTGGACACAAGAATACCAGTAAGTCTCTCACATGCTTAAGTATCTCAGGTTCCTGTTACACTTATTTATTTCTACTTAGCCAGTGGGAGTTTTCCTTTGAGTGACCATGTAGAGCACTGGGGTTCCAGTCCCACCGCAGCCACAAAGACGTATAACTGATGATATGGCAGTTAGTCCACAGGCCAAGCAGGTTTACGATACCACTTAAGGGGATTAAATGACACTTACAACCCAGCCTCAGTGTACCATGACCTAGACAGAAAAGTATGGTGGCCATCCAGGTATGTAGGGTGGCCAACCCGAACCTTGTAGCCAGGTCGGGGTCAAAATTGAAAAATGCTCCAGTCATATTAAAATCTTTACCACATTATTAGTCTGATCATAAAGATTCCAAAAAGGTATAGTTTTGACTATCTATGACTAAATGTTCTGGAGTTATGGGGAAAAAGCGGCAACAAAGGTCAATTTCAGTTTGTACAGGGGTCAAAAGATAAAGTTGCTCCGACTTTGGTAAAAAGTGATGTAAATTATTGGTTGAGTTGGTAGGGTTAATAAATGGAACAGTTTTCACCATCTGCCATGCTGAGTTATCGAGTTGCTGAGTGACAAAGGTCACAGTTCATAGAATCCAGTGAACGTCGACCTTGTTTGAACCCTCACCCAGTGACCCCCGGGACGGACTCCGACTCAACGTGACTCTAAACTGGAATAAGTGGGTTCAGAAAATGAGTGAATGAATGAATGAATGAACTGGTGCATAACCTGCTGTCAGAACAAGGTACCAATTATACTGAGGTCAACGGGTCAAACGTGTGGCAGAACACGTTTACACTGATCTCAGGTGTTAAAATGACCAGGTATGATTTTTGGAGCTGACTGGATCCTGATAAGTTGCTTTTTGTGTTTCAGCGTCCAGTTTCAATCCCACATTACGTACTACAAACATGCAGTTGCAGAATTTGTCCTGAGGGTGGCGCCACATGCCACGAATACAGATCAGTGATTAAACCCACGATTAAACCACACTTTGTCTGCTACGGTGGCCCTTGTAGGACATGTCAGTTTGAGTAAAAAGTTACTGCATTTGTGATCAACAAACGTTTTACTTCATTGTTTAAACAGCATTTACAGTTGTAAAGAAACAGTAATATGATTTAATCTTTCTAAATAAATTATCATGTGGTTTAAGTGTTCTGAAAGGCGCTTTTAAATAAAATGGACTAAACGTAATTTGTATCCAAATATTATATATGAAGTTGAAAGTTGCGTCGTTTAATTCATGAAAATAAATAAATAAAAAAAAACATTTATATCGTGTATGTTTTGTGTTGAACGGACAGAATAATGTTGGCCTTTTAAAAATAAATTTGTTGGTGTATTTGTGAACTTTTCCACTGAAAAATAACAACAGCGTCCGACACACTGAATCCGGTTACTGCAAAGGATGAGTGGACTGAACCATCACGGAGCGGGGGGGGTAGCAGGGGCGGAGCCTTTAACCTCCTTCATACACAAGAAAACACGTGATTCGTGGGGATCCAGATAAAGACCACTACCTTATTATAAAAGAATAAGTGATCGATGAAATTCACAAAAAGTGGCACGACCATTCTCCTGGAGTCCACGCCGGGTTCGCCACGCCCCCCTGAGCTGAGTGCAGCAGTGGTTCGGTCCATGCCGCTGAGGTCTCTGGTTGTAGTGGAATCGTCCTCAAACACAGTCAGAGTGAGCGCTCTGCTTCTTATTTTCTCTTTGGACGCGTTTGTTTACTGTGAGTGAATTATTCTTATTTTCTGTCTTGCTGTTTTCTTGACGAATAACAGACACTGGGGAAGAGGCTTTTTGTTTTGTTTTATTTTAGTGGGCGTGTTTTTAACTTTTCTGTGAAGGTGACGATGTCAGCGCAGGTAAAATAAAAATTAATGTCATAAGGTACGCATTCATAAGTAAGTCTTTTCTCTTTTGTTTGTTTTCAGTATTTTAATATACTTCAAGAAATGACTTGCTCTACTCAATTTTTTTTAACAAAATGTAAGTAATTTTAATTAAAAGACGAAAATTCTTTAATATTTTTAAACCAAACTTTATTTGCATCAAGTAAACAGTCGTCTAAATTTACAGTTTGATTTTTAAAAGTTAATCAGCTTCAATATAGTGTAAAGTATTCTTTATAAAAGTTTCACTACATTTTAATCAGTATTTTTAAATAAAATAAAATAAACCGTCTCAAATGTGTTATGATAAATAACACTATGTAACAAATTTTTATTTTTGTTTTGTTCCTGGGTACACAGTGTGTTTTTCTAACCTGTTATGCCTTAAATAAATAGAAAATAGCTGTTATTCCACAGAAACTTTGCTTCTGTGATCAGGACAATGATATTTTGAAATTTGTCTGTTTTCAAGAATATTCTCAATTCGCCTTCACTACTACTGAGTAGTCTTATAGAATATTCTTTAACTGCTAGAACTGTCCAGAATTTTCTAGAAGTTTCCAGAATTATCTAGAAATTTCAAGAAACTTTTAGAACTTTCTAGAACGTTAAAAAAAATAAAATCAAAGTTTGTGCTGAATGTCATTTTTCCATAGACTTTAGACATAAGCAGTTAAAATATAACACTTAGAAGCCAGGAACAAAAATTGTGTTAAATAGTGTAATCAGTCTGTTTCAAGAAAATTCTGAAATTTGATTTGTACTGTTAGATTAAGCATTTAAATTTAAATTCAAATCAACTAAACAATGCATTTCATTTTATTATTATGAATTTGTACAATTTTAATCTATATTAAGAAAGCAGAAAGTCCCCCAAATACCTTTATTTATATTATTTTGAATACTTTACAAATTTGACTATCTGCATCTAAAGCAAAAATAAATTTTTATGGAAACTGTGTAGAATTATTATTATTTTTTTTACGTCTGTATAAATAATTAATGACTATAAATTGTGAGTTTCAAAATTAATCTATGGACGCTCCAGAAAATGCCTTAAAATGCAACCCCCCCCCCCCCCCCACACACACACACAAAAGAATTAGAAAAAAACATTATTATTTCCCCCCAATGTTTAATCTGCATTATCAGATGTGTAATATGTATGACAGGTTTTAATAAGCTGATTTGATAAAATGTAATTATTATTATTAGATAAATGATTCATTAATTAGTAAAAGCAGAATAAATGAGAGCACTAAACATTTTTCCCACTGCTGTGTCAAAAAACTGCTCCACAAAGTGGAACTTTAATAAAGTTTGTAAAAATCAAATCAAATCAAATCAATTTTATTTACATAGCACCAAATCACAACAAACAGTTGCCCCAAGGTGCTTCATATTGCAAGGCAAAGCCATACAATAATTACAGAAAAACCCCAACTGTCAAAGCGACCCCCTGTGAGCAAGCACTTGGCGACAGTGGGAAGGAAAGCAAATCTGTTTTTCAGATGAAATCAGATTATGGATGAGTGTAGAGTCGTGATCAGTGCTTCAGTTTGAGATCGAACCGTGTCTCTGGTTGTGGTTTGTGTGTTTTTGGACTTTTGGGTTTGTGGCAGATGACGGCAGAACCTCGGGGTGTGACAGAGGTTCTTGGCGTTTGTCCGGTGTGGAGGTTCGAGCTGCTCTTTTGTCACCATGGTGGCGGTGACGCACATGTGAGATCTGATGACCATCACACTTTCTATTGTCTGCTTCTATTTGGAGCTCAGCAGGTCTGAGCCGACCCCTGCTGAATCAGCACCGAGCCGAACCCTGACCCGACCTGATCCACCCACAACACAGGATCTCTGACGGTCAAACTGTCAGTTATTTAAATGATTAAACAAAATGTCATGAATTACTTGTTTTGGTTAAACAGCACTTTTAAAAATTCAAACGTGTTCAAACAACAACTTTGTCCCATTTAACATGTTTAAATTTGGTTTAAATGGGTCACTGAGGCCACATGCCCACTGAGGCATCACACCCACTGAGGCCACACGCCCACTGAGGCCACACGCCCACTGAGGCATCACACCCACTGAGGCCACACGCCCACTGAGGCCACACGCCCACTGAGGCCACACGCCCACTGAGGCCACACGCTCATTAAGGTGTCACACCCCCTGAGGCCACACGCCCACTGAAGCCACATGCCCACTGAGGCATCACACCCACTGAGGCCACACGCCCACTGAAACCACATGCCCACTGAGGCATCACACCCCTTGAGGACACACACCCACTGAGGCCACACACACACTGAGGCCACATGCCCACTGAGGCATCACGCCCACTGAGGACACACGCTCATTAAGGTGTCACACCCCCTGAGGCCATACACCCACTGAAGCCACATGCCCACTGAGGCATCACACCCCCTGAGGCCACACACCCCCTGAGGCCACACACCCACTGAGGCCACACACACACTGAGGCCACATGCCCACTGAGGCATCACACCCCCTGAGGCCACACACCCACTGAGGCCACACACACACTGAGGCCACATGCCCACTGAGGCATCACGCCCACTGAGGACACACGCTCATTAAGGTGTCACACCCCCTGAGGCCACACGCCCACTGAAGCCACATGCCCACTGAGGCATCACACCCACTGAGGCCACATGCCCACTGAGGCCACACGCCCACTGAGGCCACATGCCCACTGAGGCCACATGCCCACTGAGGCCACACGCCCACTGAGGCATCACGCCCACTGAGGCCACATGCCCACTGAGGCATCACACCCACTGAGGCCACATGCCCACTGAGGCATCACGCCCACTGAGGACACACGCTCATTAAGGTGTCACACCCCCTGAGGCCACACGCCCACTGAAGCCACATGCCCACTGAGGCATCACACCCACAGAGGCATCACACCCACTGAGGCATCACACCCCCACTGAGGCCACACGTCCACTGAGGAATCATGCCCACTGAGGCCACACGCCCACTGAAGCCACATGCCCACTGAGGCATCACACCCACTGAGGCCACACGCCCACTGAGGCATCATGCCCACGGAGGCCACACGCCCACTGAGGCCACACGTCCACTGAGGCCACACGTCCACTGAGGAATCACGCCCACTGAGGCTACACGCCCACTGAAGCCACACGCCCACTGAGGCCACACGCCCACTGAGGCCACATACCCACTGAGGCATGACATCCACTGAAGCCACACGCCCTCTGAGGCCACATATCCACTGATGCATCACATCCACTGAGGCCACACACCCCCTGAGGCCACACGCCCACTGAAGCCACATGCCCACTGAGGCATCACGCCCACTGAGGCCACATGCCCACTGATGCATCACACCCCCTGAGGCCACACACCCCCTGAGGCCACACGCCCACTGAAGCCACATGCCCACTGAGGCATCACGCCCACTGAGGCCACATGCCCACTGAGGCATCACACCCACTGAGGCCACATGCCCACTGAGACATCACGCCCACTGAGGCCACACGCTCATTAAGGTGTCACACCCCCTGAGGCCACACGCCCACTGAGGCATCACACCCACTGAGGCCACACACCCACTGAGGCCACACACCCACTGAGGCCACACGCCCACTGAAACCACATGCCCACTGAGGCCACACGTCTGCTGATGCCACACACTCATTAAGGCGTCACAGCCCCTGAGGCCACATGCCCACTGAGGCATCACGCCCAATGAGGCCACATGCCCACTGAGGCATCACACCCACTGAGGCCACACGCTCATTAAGGTGTCACGCCCACTGAGGCCACACGCCCACTGAGGCCACACGCCCACTGAGGACACACTTCCACTGAGGAATCACGCCCACTGAGGCTACACGCTCACTGAAGCCACATGCCCACTGAGGCATCACACCCACTGAGGCCACATGCCCACTGAGGCATCACGCCCACTGAGGCCACATGCCCACTGAGGCATCACGCCCACTGAGGCCACACGCCCACTGAGGTATCACGCCCACTGAGGACACACTTCCACTGAGGAATCACGCCCACTGAGGCTACACGCCCACTGAAGCCACATGCCCACTGAGGCATCACACCCACTGAAGCCACATGCCCACTGAGGCATCACGCCCACTGAGGCCACACGGTCATTAAGGTGTCACACCCCCTGAGGCCACATGCTCACTGACAAGCTAATATGTAATGAAAAATAATGTTGTAATTCTATGTTAACAGAAAAACAGTGACATAGAGATCTGGCCATGTTTTAGTTCACTATTAAAAATTTGCTCTGACTGTAATCCCGTTACAGTAAACGTAACGGGATTACATAAACTCGCGATCTCCGGTAGGCGGGCGGTCTGATCAGTTGGATAAAAGCCCGGACTCGGGTCTGAGTGTCCAAAGAATCCTTTGGCAGTTGGGGGAGTGACGCCTGTTGACTACCACATGCACAGCGCCTCCTGCTGGCCTCCGTCACACTCAGGAGGAGCCAACTGAAAAAAATAATTCTGTTTTGAAGCACTGATCCAGACAAAGTGTGAATCACAAATAACTAAAATCACTTTAAACCCTTCACACTTTGTTTTGCTCAGTGACACTTTGAGTCACCACGGAGACTCAAACCCACTACTGTGTGGTTACTGGAAACCTGCTTCCTGTCACTGCTTAAAAGCTCCAAACCTGAAAACGGGAAGCTGGGAACGCCCCGTGTTGGTTTTTGCAGTTAAAGGTTTGTTACATTTTGAGCGTGAGGGTTTTGTGTTTGTCACCGCTACTTTCCCAGCAGCCCCTGCTGTTCTCACAGTCACTTATCACCCAAACGCCAGATTAGAACAAGGACGGTGTTCAGGACAACAAATCTCCCCCTCACCTCCCATCTCCTAATCCTGCAGGAAATCCCTGACCCGGCATAAGATGCATTGTACTGTGTTCATACAGGGTGCAGGCAGGTTGACGGGGTGCAGGCGGTTCGATGGACCAGCATCGTCACATTTTGGGTAAAACCCACTTTTCCGTCTTCTGGGGTGATTTTCAGGTCGGTGTTGGCTGAAGCTTCCTTTCAGCTTCTGTTTTGTTGATGTGTATCAAAGCGTGTTTCACCTGGGTCGGTCTGAGGCCACATCCACCACACAGACCCACCTCAGGTCCTGGATGGCATCCGTCCATAAAGACCATCCATCCAGACACCAGGGATTTTCCCACAGCTGTCTGTAAGGGAAGACCTTTTTTCTGGCTGTTGTTTCTTATTTTAAAAAATAAATCTACAAGTATTTTTAAAATAAAAGGTTTTTTTTTTTTCAATTTCTCTGTACTAAACATCAGTCGTTTCTACATAAAGACACTCGTTTGTAGAAGAAGCTGAAAATAAATTTGTCACATGTGAGGTTTTAGGATTTTGTTGTAGAAAGAAATTGTTTTGAAGTATGAAGTTTTCGAGATAAAGGCCAAACTTGATGTGATTTATTGTTTATTTAAAGGGGTCGACACTGACACTGTGAGGGAACATCAGACCCCACTTTTAGTCCATGTGGTGAGTTTCTGTGGACATGATCCAGGACACTGGTGTCTCGCTGCTGAGGAGCCCAGAGAGCAGAGAAGGACATGGACACACCAACATTTCACATGGTCACAGACACACCCACGTTTCACCTGCTCAGTGACACACCCACGTTTCACATGGTCACGGACACACCCACATTTCACCTGATCATTGACACACCCACGATTAACTTGATCAGTGACACGCCCACATTTCACATGGTCACGGACACACATTTCACCTGCTCAGTGACACACCCACATTTCACATGGTCATGGACACACCCACATTTCACATGGTCACAGACACACCCACGTTTCACATGGTCAAAGACACACCCACGTTTCACCTGATCAGTGACACGCCCACATTTCACATGGTCACAGACACACCCACGTTTCACCTGCTCAGTAACACGCCCATGTCAGAGTTGTAATCTGTAAAAAAAGCAACTCAGTTAACTAACACAAAGAATGATCACGCTGGAGACTGAATTTCATTTCCTGATCAGGAGAGAATGAATGACCCTTTGTCAAACCTCGTCCTTGTCCGCTCTGAAGGGCCCGCCCACTCTGCTCCTGAATTTATTTGCACACAGATATATTACAAAACAATATACAAGCCACAGCTGTGTTTCTTCAGTCAGTTCGTATTTGTATCACTTTGCACCTGGAAGGCGCCTTGTGGTCTTGCTCAGACAGATAGTAATTGTTCTTCAAATTGAAACATTACAACGCCAGCCTTGAACTAGTGTACAGGCTGTGTTATTCTCTGCTCAAAGCCGAAATATTAATCTGTGCTCGACAAAAACATAGCTCTAGCAAAACAGTCTTAAAACAGCCAGTATTTCTGCTTTGACAATGAGTCATTATTTAGAAGAATAATGGTGCATGAACTCTTACACATGTATATATGTATATATGGAAAATAGAGAACAGAATCAAAAACAAGATCAAAGACAGTTCATCAAAGGCATTAACAATCATCAAATTAAAGACAAAGACATTAATAGTTGATAATAATATTGACAATATATAGAAAACTGTAACATTATTCCCCCCGTTTATCGAATTTAATGTCTACATTCTCAACATCATCACTGTAGAAACATCAATAAACTTACAAACAGTGTACTTAACCATCATTTTGCCCCGTTTGGATGGGGTGACATGATTCAGCATCCGATAGCAAAAACGCAATATAGTAACAGGCCAGTAATAAACCATTAACTGTGGAAATCATCCGTTGAGCCATTGATCAAGCAAGAGGACAAATCACAATACTTAGTAAGCTAGTTACCCCAGAACATTCAATAGTAAGAATTTAAAGGAAGCACATTTATCATACAACACAATTCAACGTTTTCCATCAGATACACATCCGTCGAACACCATTTCTTTATATAAATATTTAAACTGATTGATATTTGGACATTGTTGGAGTTTCTCAGGTAGCTTATTCCAATTTTTTGGCCACAAATAGAGACACAGAAGCATTTCCTGGTCATCCTTGCGCCCTCAATTTTTAAAACGATACAAACCCCTTAAATTATATATTCCTTCTCACTGCATAAAATATCCTTGAATTCTGAGAGGTACTTGCTTAATTTTATTTTTTTATTTTTTTTTACTTTATACATCAATCAAACAGTCTTAAATGAAATCATGTCACGGAGTTTTAAAATCTGTGATGTAATAAACAGTGGATTGGTATGATACCGATAACTTGCATTATAAATTATTCTTAATGCTCTTTTTTGAAGGTTGAATAATGGTTGTACTGTAGTTTTGTATTTATTGCCCCATACTTGCACCATAAGTCAAGTAAGGTGCAATCAATGTGCAATACAGAGTATGTAGTGATTTACCATCAAGAATGTGCTTTGCCCTGCTTAATATTGCCGTACTTTTTGATACTTTCTTTTGACTATGTTGAATATGTGCTTTCCAGTTGATCCTGCCATCGATGACCCCACCTGACGACTTGTTCTCTTTCACAGGTTCCATATTTACCCCTTGTATGTTTAACTGTATTCATCCATCTTTTTATGGTTTCCAAATAACATTATTTTAGTTTTTAGACCAATTTAGTGACAGTTTGTTCATATCGAACCATCTCTTCAACTTTATCATATCTGATCCCAGATCATCTAGTAATTGTTGCAAATTATCCCCTGAACAAAATAAGTTTGTAACATCTGCAAAAAGGACTGCTCTAAACAGATCAGAGACTTTACAGAAATCATTGATATACAATATGAATAATTTTGGTGTCAACACAGAACCCTGAGGAACTCCACAAACGATGTCCAGATATGAAGAACAGCAGTCCCCAAGTTTAACAAACTGTTTCCGGTTTTGTAAATAGCTTTTAATCCAATTCAAAGCTACTTCTCTGATCCCATAAAGCTCCATCTTTTAAAATAATATGTTGTGATTGATTGTGTCAAAAGCCTTTTTTTTCATTATGTCAACAAATAATCCTATCACTATTTTCCTTTGGTCCACATGTTTTTTTAATCTCTTCTATTGCATCTAAACCCATATTGACTATCATTAAGCAAGTTGTGTTGTTCAGTAAATTTATCCAATCTGTTATTGTAAAGTTTTTTCCAATATCTTTGAAAACTGTGACACTAGAAAGACACAGGCCTATGGATAGTAAAAAGATGCTTGTGGTGACAAGCATCTGGAAGTTTTTGTATGTTATTTCCCTTCAGCTGTAGTGCATAAATCTGTACTATCATCAGTATGTGTAAGGCATGCTGCAAGTGGAATTAAAATAATGTGTCACGTACTCTGTCCTGTGCCCTGTTCTTGACGTTTTCTTCAAACACAGGTGCACAGGAATAGAACAGGATTGTCTTGTCTCCTGTGCTCAAAGATGCAGTTTCGTCTGCTTATTTCTCCTGGTCTGGTCACGTCAGTGCTCTTATTTCAAGCTTGTAGTACGTCTGCTTCTGATCCTGGTTCAAGTTGACAGGCCTCCCCTTGGTCACAGCTAGTTAATCGTCTGCTTCAGGACCCTGGCACCTGCTTCAACCTCTGGTCTTTATCTTTGTTCACTCCTGGTCACTCTCTGTCTCTGTTATGACGCGCTTCCAGCTGTTGCTGGGCCTATAGGCCATCAGCCGACACTGTTACACGTCGCTCCCCTTGTCTTGTTTGGGATCTTTCAGGTATCTTTGTCTTTTACAGTGGGATAGATGCACCCAAGATGACCTCTCTGCAATTTTCACTGCAGTGGGGGTTGTTAGCAGCACTTGGAATGGACCTTCCCACCTCGAAGATGACCAGTTCTTTCGCTTAATAGTCTTTATCAGCACCCAGTCGCCAATCTGGATCTGATTCTCAGGGCCCTGCACAGAAATAGGAGAGTCTGGTATCGTGTTAGGATGTATGACGTTTTTATGGGACAATACTCGTCTCATGTAATCAACTAATCCCTCATCCTCACTATCAAGCCCAGCTATCTTCTGTAAATCTGGTATTCTGTAGGGCCTGCCATACAAAATTTCGAATGGCGTAAGGCCAGTCTGAGCTGGGTTTTATATGCATGTACAGTTTCACCAAATCCGAACAATAAACCCAGTTTTTATCTGTTTCCTCCATACATTTTCTGAGCTTATTTTAATTGTTCCATTTGTTCTTTCCACTAAACCTGCACTTTGAGGATGGTAAGCACAATCTGTTTTTGCATTTATTTTCAAATGTTCTATTAAATGTTGGATGATTGTATGTACAAAATGTGTACCATTATCACTGTACATTGTTTCAGGTAGTCCATGTCTTGGAATTATGTCTCTAAAAAGTATCTTTGCAATTTTCAGAGCATCTACATGTTTAATAGGGAACACCTCTACCCATTTGCTATATGTATCAATCAATACTAGCCAATATTTTTTCTCTTCACATTGGTTCAATAAAATCCATATGGATTATTTGAAATGGGTATTGAGGTGTTGGAAATTTTCCTCGTATTAGCCTCTCATTCCCCTGCGGGTTATGGTTTGCATAAATTAGACATGCTCTGCAGTAATGTTTCGCATATGCCTGAAATTCAAACGTCACAGAATGAGTATTAACCAGTCCAACCATCCCAGCCGTAGAAGCCTGACATGGTCCATGACTTACGACAGCCGCTCACTTGAAGAGGCTATGGGGTAGGACCGGTTTGTTTGAGGATCAGGCATATACACCATCGGTGGTTTGTTGAACGTTGACGTATTAATTTGCAAAAATTCATTGATTGGATGAATGATAAGCATTGATTAATATCGATTATTATGTGCAGGCTGATCTTAATATGACAATTCAATTCCTGACAATGATCCAATACTCCAATTAGATCAATACACTGCCTACCATGTAGGCATACGGGCAAATTTGACCCCACCACAGTACCCCAGTGCCATCCCCCCATGTCCTAGTGAGTCAGAGCGTCACAGAGACAAGGTGGAGTAATCGTGACTGGGCCTGCCTTAGGTTGTCCCAGGGTTTAAGATGGGATCTTACCCGTCATGGGCTCACAGCCTTCCATACTGGGCAGGGGTTCCAAGGGGTGGGGGAACACCCATTAAGAGGTGTCATGTCAAAACAGCTTTAATTGCACAGAACATCAAACATGCAGGATCACTGAAAGTGAATAGAAATATATTTTAGCAATTTATCCCAGAATAGATCTGTTGGATTAATCAATTCTTAAACACCAACAATAAATAGAATAAAAATAATGACAGAATCGGATACACAAACAATACTTGGTTCGCAGGAATAACTATGGGTCAGGATGGACAATAATAAAGTGAAAAGTTGTCCAACAATCTCTATCCTTTAAAGCCTAACTTAATCTGCATGTATCAAAAAATAATTAATAAGCACTTCATTGGTCATCAATGCTTTTTGAAAGCCTGCAGCTTCTTGTTTGGTTTGCAGCAGGGGTTAGTTACATCGCTTAAGAGTTCACATTAGTTCAGTCACAACACAGGATGATCAAAATATTGAGCTCTCATTAAATGTTGCTTCTACATTGCTGTCAATTCACCCTCACCAACATTAATGTGTCTAACAGGAGCTCAACAAACATGTTACAATAATCAACATAGTCTTACTGTCTCACACACTGTACAACCTTCTGCTCTGCTCTTCGGCCGGAGTGATAAATTACACTTTGATCCCAAAACAAATCACTGTTCAAGAAATAGAACACTGAATGTATTTGGTAACGTCAATGCAACGTAATAGAAAACAACATTAAAGCTGGAATTGATTAAATCAAACAAAACAAGATCTCTCTAAGTGTAACAGTAACAAACACGTTTAAAACACTAGTATCAATTACATGTAAAACAACTGTATGTCATGTGTTAAAGCACAACAAAACATTGCTGCCGTGTTTCTGAAATCCTCCCTCAAGTTGTGGGGGTGTGGAGCGGCGAGGAGGAGGAGGAGGGAAGTGAGCATTTGGAGCTTCCCTCAGCAGCTGTGTGTGCACACGCTCCTCCATCACCCCAGACCAGGAACAGAATACCACAACTGCTACAACAAACAAGCAAAATAACCCAACTCTTCTCAAATAAAAACCCAAAAAAACATCCACAGGTCCAAAGAAGACCTGTGTTACATTACACGCAACATATTATACACACATGTAGACACGTAGAACTCAACGGAACTGTTAATTACCGTGGACTGATAGGAGACTTTTTTTCTCTCTCTCTTTCACCAACCTTCTGTCAGGCTGTTTGGAGCCCGGAGGTCAAGAACCGGGTATGCAATCACAGTCTCACAATCAGTTTTTAATAGTCCTCAGAGAATCTACCACAACCACTGCTCCCTTCTGTCTGTTATGTGCCATCAAAAAATTAGTGGATCAGTCAATCACAAATTTTCAATCTTTTAGCAGTATTTAATATGTATACTGGGGAACTGATTCATAGAAATGTTTTATAACCCAAAGTCTTCATTGCCTAGATGAGCCTGTTTCCAGCAAGTTCATGGATACCTGCTGGAACTCATTGATCTAAGTGGTCAGTTCCACAGTAGCTCATTCATGATTACTGAGGCAAGATTGGCCAAATACTGCAATGTTCAATTGAAACAGTCAATCTGAATTTTCTTCTTTTCTCCCAGACAGAAAAGAATCACCTCACACAAATTTCAAACTAACAACACACAAAAATATATCACACAACAATAAATCTAATCATTAATCACTCTACTGAAATATAATCTTGGATCAGCTTTCCTTAAAATCTGTTAAGTAGGCGAAACTAACCAACTTTTACACCTTATCCAGTGTACAAAAATCAACCATATTTTAACCACTTCATCCCAGTTACATGATCATTCAATATGGAAAGTAAGAAGACGATAGTATTTATTGTCTTTGAGTTATCATCAAACCAAGCTGAAAAGTTCTATTTCATCAACAGATCTATTTCAGAATTCTCCCTTAAAATACTCTTATCTTTTACCCTGGACTCCAACTCACACTCATATACATGTATAAAATTGATTCATGTGCACTTATTTCTCAGTATCTTAACTCCACACTTTAAAATGTTGGAGCGCCAACAACTGTGACCTTGACAGTTTTATCTAAAACAATTCACAATAATTACACACAATCTGTCTATATAGCGACAACAGAACAAAAGTAAGGAAAAACTGACAACTATAATCTGCTAGAAAAAAAAAAGTTCTGCAACCTTATGTACATAAACAAAATTCACGTTGAAAATGAAGAACTCCTTATCTTTGCGAGTGTGTACATTCACACGCAAAGTGTCCATTCTTCCCACACTTCCAACATGTCAATTTCCTCTTTATCTCATGCCCACGGGCTTTACCTCTGGCCGCTCTGCAGCACTGACCTTTGCCCTTTCCTCCAAAATACACTTCTTCCTCACACATCATTATGACTGCTCCGGCAGGTTTAAAAACTGCTGTGTTTGGTACAAAAGCCTGGTCTGGTGTACTTTTCACTCCACATCTCTCTTGCCTTTTTGTAAAATCACTGGTGTTCTCTTTTATGGTATCAAATGACTTTGTTGTGGAGTTTAACTGTAATTTTCCCGAGAAGTTAACTGTCTCTCACCACATTTTTAAGTGTTCAGGTGATGCTGATCTTTTGTCTCCATGTATCTAACATCATTTGACTGTGTGTCATGTTTACTGTGAGAACAACAGCAGTTACTCATTTCAGCCGTTCGTGGGGTTATCTCATAGGGAGATCTAAACGAACAGGCTGTTCTTTTTTCACTGTTTGGTCACCGATCAGTCTGAAAAGTGTCACCACTTTGACCTCTGAGAGGTGGGTGACCTTGCTTAGGGCTTCTTTCCAGACTCTTAGGTTCACAAACAGGTGTGGTGCGTGTAGAACGCTGACAACCTACTTCACAGACAGGGCTTCATTTCTGCCAGTGGGTTAAAACTGGTGACAGGCCCCCCGCGATTCAGTTGCACACGTCCTCAGTCATAAAAACACACACATTCACACAAACACATTCACACCGCTGCGCTTCAGATGTTATCACGCTTCTGCTCCAACCGGTTTTTATATCAGAATTTATATAATATATTTATATAATATTTATCAGAATTTTACAGTTCGCCCACCGAAGGTTTCACCGACCTAACACTGTACAGTTTTTTACGCGCTGTTCCGGACCTGAAAGTGGTCTTCGGTTGTCTCTTGCTTCTTTTAATTGCCAATTGTTACTGCTGCTGGATCTGGAGCCCACAGCCACATCAGGTGTCTGACACAGCGGGAAATGCAGCGCGAGCACGCGGCTCTGTAACAGATGGTCTTTAACCACTGCGCCACCTGACGTTTCTCTTTCTTTCCCAAAGAGTAAAATTTAACGCTTTACAGCCAGGCCTTAGCCTCACACCTTACAGCAGGGGTGGGCAATCATGTGCCATAAATGGCCGAGACACTGCAGGTTTTCTGTGCAACCAATCACCTCAGCAGGTGATTTCATTAATGATCATGTGTCTCAGCAGGTGATTTCATTGACAACCAGGTGTTTATGTTCAGAGCAGAAGCTCATCACCAACCCACCTGCTGAGGTGATTGGTTGCACGGAAAACCTGCAGTGTCTCGGCCCTCGATGCCCACCCCTGCCTTACAGTGTTTAAGCCAAGCGACAAATCAAAAAGACATTACGGGGTTTTTCCTTACGGTGGTTCCGGCCACACGCACACACGTGCACGTAAAGAAAAGCAGTCTCACCCGCAATCACACTCTGTCACCACCCCTGAAGTCCGTATGCCTTCACCCCAGTAAGCATCGACCTATTAGGGAGGAGACCCGTCCCCCCGGAAAAGGGTCTGTGGGAACTAGTCCCGGCCGTAGCCACGGTCTTCCAACGGGGTCCTCCATCACGGGACGACCACCGTTCCAGTCTATTGGCACCCGGCTTTTGAAGGACCAAGATGTCAGAATTGTAATCTGTAAAAAAAAGCAACTCAGTTAACTAACACAAAGAATGATCACGCTGGAGACTGAATTTCATTTCCTGATCAGGAGAGAACGAACGACCTTTCGTCAAACCTCGTCCTTGTCCGCTCTGAAGGGCCCGCCCACTCTGCTCCTGAATTTATTTGCACACAGATATATTACAAAACAATATACAAGCCACAGCTGCGTTTCTTCAGTCACTTCATATTTGTATCACTTTGCACCTGGAAGGCGCCTTGTGGTCTTGCTCAGACAGATAGTAATTGTTCTTCAAATTGAAACATTACAACGCCAGCCTTGAACTAGTGTACAGGCTGTGTTATTCTCTGCTCAAGGCCGAAATATTAATCTGTGCTCGACAAAAACATAGCTCTAGCAAAACAGTCTGCGCAATCATTCACCAACAAATGTTACTTTTCTCATGGGAGCAGTTGTAATGATTACTTCAACAGTTCAGTGTACGATATTTATATCGTATATTTCTGCTTTGACAATGAGTGATTATTTAGAAGAATAATGGTGCATGAACTCTTACACATGTATATATGGAAAATAAAGAACAGAATCAAAACAAGATCAAAGACAGTTCATCAAAGTAAAGGCATTAACAATCATCAAAGTAAAGACAAAGACATTAATATTTGATAATAATATTGACAATATATAGAAAACTGTAACAGCCCACATTTCACATGGTCACGGACACACCCACACTTCACGTGATCACTGTCAAGCCCACATTTCACCTGATCATTGACACACCCACATTTCACCTGATCATTGACACGCCCACATTTCACATGGTCACGGACACGCCCACATTTCACGTGATCATTGTCACGCCCACATTTCACATGGTCACGGACACACCCACCTTTCACCTGATCAGTGACACACCCACATTTCACATGGTCTCGGACACACTCATGTTTCACCTGCTCAGTGACATGCCCACATTTCACATGGTCACGGACACGCCCACATTTCATCTGCTCAGTGACATGCACACATTTCACATGGTCACGGACACACCCACATTTCTCCTGATCATTCACACGCCCACATTTCTCCTGATCATTGACACACCCACATTTCACCTGATCATTGACACACGCACATTTCACATGGTTACGGACACACCCACATTTCTCCTGATCATTGACACGCCCACATTTCACCTGATCATTGACACACGCACATTTCACATGGTCACGGACACAACCACATTTCACCTGATCAGTGAGACGCCCACATTTCACATGGTCATGGACACACCCACATTTCACCTGCTCAGTGACACGACCAAATTTTACATGTCACGGACACATCCACGTTTCCCCTTATCAGTGACACGCCCACATTTCACCTGCTCAGTGACACACCCACATTTAACATGTCACAGACACTCCCACATTTCTCCTGATCATTGACATGCCCACATTTCTCCTGATCATTGACACGCCCACATTTCACCTGATCATTGACACACGCACATTTCACATGGTTACAGACACACCCACATTTCACATGGTCACGGACACGCACACATTTCACATGTCACGGACACGCCCACATTTCATCTGCTCAGTGACATGCACACATTTCACATGGTCACGGACACACCCACATTTCTCCTGATCATTGACACGCCCACATTTCTCCTGATCATTGACACGCCCACATTTCACCTGATCATTGACACAAGCACATTTCACACGGTTACGGACACACCCACATTTCACATGGTCACGGACACGCGCACATTTCACATGGTCACGGACACACCCACATTTCTCCTGATCATTCACACGCCCACATTTCTCCTGATCATTGACACGCCCACATTTCACCTGATCATTGACACACGCACATTTCACATGTTCACGGACACACCCACATTTCACATGGTCACAGGCACACCCACGTTTCACCTGCTCAGTGACACACCCACATTTCACATGGTCACGGACACACCCACATTTCACCTGATCGTTGACACGCCCATTATTCACCTGATCAGTGACATGCCCACATTTCACATGATCAATGACATGCCCACATTTCACATGGTCACGGACACACCCACGTTTCACATGCTCAATGACACGCACACATTTCACATGGTCACGGACACACCCACATTTCTGCTGATCATTGACACGACCACATTTCACCTTATCATTGACACACCCACATTTCATATGGTCACGGACACAACCACATTTCACGTGATCATTGTCACGCCCACATTTCACCTGATCATTGACACACCCACCTTTCACCTGATCAGTGACACGCCCACATTTCACATGGTCACGGACACACCCACCTTTCACCTGATCAGTGACACGCCCACATTTCACATGGTCACGGACACACCCACCTTTCACCTGATCAGTGACACGCCCACATTTCACATGGTCACGGACACACCCACCTTTCACCTGATCAGTGACACGCCCACATTTCACATGGTCACGGACACACCCACCTTTCACCTGATCAGTGACACGCCCACATTTCACATGGTCACGGACACACCCACCTTTCACCTGATCAGTGACACGCCCACATTTCACATGGTCACGGACACACCCACCTTTCACCTGATCAGTGACATGCCCACATTTCACGTGGTCACAGACACACCCACGTTTCAGCTGATCAGTGACACGCCCACACTTCACATGGTCAAGGACACACCCACGTTTCACCTGGTGCTGCAGCAAGTAGATGATACTTTAGAGAGGTGGGCGTGGACTGGGTGTCTGCCTGAGTGATTGTCATTGAAGGGGCGGTTCCATGTACTACATTGTAAAACAACACACTGACTCTGTGTCAGAAATCAATGGATCATTTTAGTTAATTTCAACTCATCTTGTAATAATTTATCAACTTACAAAAATATGCAGATGTTTTTACATTTGCATATTTTATGACATGCGTCATCAACTTATGTATGTGTGTGCGCTCGTCTGTGTGTGTGTGTGTGTGTGTGTGTGTGTGTGTGTGTGTGTGTGTGTGTGTGTGTGTGTGTGTGTGTGTGTGTTTGTGGCACCTCAAACATCACATGTCTTCCACAACGTCTGTGTTTCAGATTCTGTTCCAACTTTTCATTAACTATTTTTTGATCACCTGTGATCTTATTATTCAGTTTAGTGAAAAAGCCACCATCCAGTCTGAGACTTGAGGACACTTTTTCCTGTAGTAGTTAGAAGGCAACTGTGTGGTCATGTGACTGAGTAAGGTAGGGTTAGCAGGAGGCAGGGCATGAATAATTATGAGAGAGAGAGAGAGAGAGACAGAGAGAAAGAGAGAGACGTGTTTGACCTGACTCTTTTTCTTTGATCCTGTAATCAGCACTACTGATTTTTCCAGCCATTGTGATCACAGTTCTGATTACAAGATCAAAGACAAACCAACAGAGAGAGAAATAATAGAGTAAATATTACACAACTGGCAAAGGTCACATATCACAATCAAAGAGGACTCATCAGGATCAAAAATCTGGATCAAAGTTTGGCAAATCAGGATCAAAGTTCAGAAATAAAGGTCTGTGATCAGGATCATGAATGTTCAAGAAACACATCAAAGGAGTAACCTTCCAATGAAAAATAAATCTGTGGAGCTTCGATTGGAGACAGATGGCTGTTGAACCTTGGCGACGGCTGGTCTCTCTGACTGACTGACTGTTTTTCCTCTCACCCCTTCAGGAAGCCTGATCCACATTCCTGGCACAGGTCCAAACTGACAGCGGAGACATTGAGACCCACTGGGCCGGCACCTGTGTGGCAGGCGAAACATGAGTCACGGTGAGGACAACGACACCGGGCGTGTCTTTGACAGTCTAATAACTCTGATACTGAGCCGCTGCATCGACTGCACTAATTTAGTTACTTTGCTCGATAACTCAGTCACTGCTCACATACGGCACTAAGTTAACAGATGAAGGGAATATGTTTGTGTTATCTAATTTTATTTTACAAATGACAGTAATTTATATTAAATTGTTTTGGAGTCCAACCAATATGGATTTTTTGGGGGGCTGATATCAATATTAGGGAGTTTTAAAAAATTATTATACAATATATCTGCCAATATTAAAAAATATATATTTCTCATTAACATTTAAAAATATAAGGGGGAAAAATGCCAAACATATTAAGTTTATATAGAAATGCATCTGGCATCATATTCTGCCATCTTGAATTATTTTGTTAGAGCAAACAACGTACATCACGCTGCCTTCCCTTGGATTGGCAGTTGCCATGTTGCATCGCTCAGCATTTGCATGAAATATACTTCTCATCTATTTTGACGGCGCCTAGCTGGCAGCGTAGTGACCACTTGTCCCCTGTGGGTATAAAACGTCCACTGTAATTGAAAATGAACAGCAGCTGGTTGCTTTGCCTCTGTTTCTTGTAGCTAATGTGACCAAGGGGTGATGGGGGTCCCAGCCATGCTTGACAGTATTGTAGAAAATGCCATCAGAGCGCCCTCTGCTAGACAAACTATGTAGTGAAACCATTTCCAACAGCCAAAGTGTTTTTCCGTGTTGTTTATCCAGTAAAATAAAAGTTTTCACATCGGCAAAATAAAGCAAATAAGTCCAATATGTATGCGATACAAAAAGCTCATAGTAAGACCCTTTCGCTGCGCCCTTGTTTTTCACTCGGGGTCGGCACAGCAGATCCAAGGTGGACCTGCATGTTGATTTTGGCACAAGTTTTACGTCGGCTGCCCTTCCTGACGCAAGTCCACATTACATGGAGAAATGTGGCAGGGGTGGGGTTTGAACCAGGAGCCTTCTGCACTGGAACCAAGCACACTAACCTCTTGGCCACCACCCCGATATGAAAGGCTCATATCAGCCGATACTGTTGGCTAATTGATGGATCTATCAGGCTCTATTTTACAGTCTACACTGTTCAGCATGAATTTAAAACATGGATATTATGACACAGCTAGCAAGTGTGACAGCTGTTGACTTCATGCATAGTGTTTAATTCCATTCCATTGAAGGTGGGCAGTACTGGTAAAGCTTACAGCAGTATTCAGAATAATAGTAGTGCTATGTGACTGAAAAGATTAATCCAGGTTTTGAGTATATTTCTTATTGTTACATGGGAAACAAGGTACCAGTAGATTCAGTAGATTCTCACAAATCCAACAAGACCAAGCATTCATGATATGCACACTCTTAAGGCTATGAAATTGGGCTATTAGTAAAAAAAAAAAAAGTAAAAAACAGGGTGTTCACAATAATAGTAGCATCTGCTGTTGACGCTACAAACTCAAAACTGTTATGTTCAAACTGCTTTTTTATCAATCCTCTGAATCACTAAACTAGTATTTAGTTGTATAACCACAGTTTTTCATGATTTCTTCACATCTGTGAGGCATTCATTTTGTTGGTTTGGAACCAAGACTTTGCTGGTTTACTAGTGTGCTTGGGGTCATTGTCTTGTTGAAACACCCATTTCAAGGGCATGTCCTCTTCAGCATAAGGCAACATGACCTCTTCAAGCATTCTGACATATCCAAACTGATCCATGATACCTGGTATGTGATATATAGGCCCAACACCATAGTAGGAGAAACATGCCCATATCATGATGCTTGCACCACCATGCTTCATTGTCTTCACTGTGAACTGTGGCTTGAATTCAGAGTTTGGGGGTCGTCTCACAAACTGTCTGCGGCTCTTGGACCCAAAAAGAACAATTTTACTCTCATCAGTCCACAAAATATTCCTCCATTTCTCTTTAGGCCAGTTGATGTGTTCTTTGGCAAATTGTAACCTCTTCTGCACATGTCTTTTATTTAACAGAGGGACTTTGCGGGGGATTCTTGCAAATAAATTAGCTTCACACAGGCGTCTTCTAACTGTCACAGCACTTACAGGTAACTCCAGACTGTCTTTGATCATCCTGAGCTGATCAATGGGTGAGCCTTTGCCATTCTGGTTATTCTTCTATCTATTTTGATGGTTGTTTTCCATTTTCTTCCACGCATCTCTGTTTTTTTTTTTTTTTGTCTATTTTAAAGCATTGGAGATCATTGTAGATGAACAGCCTATAATTTTTTGCACCTGCGTATAAGTTTTCCCCTCTCCAATCAACTTTTTAATCAAACTACGCTGTTCTTCTGAACAATGTCTTGAACGTCCCATTTTCCTCAGGCTTTCAAAGAGAAAAGCATGTTCAACAGGTGCTGGCTTCATCCTTAAATAGGGGACACCTGATTCACACCTGTTTGTTCCACAAAATTGACGAACTCACTGACTGAATGCCACACTACTATTATTGTGAACACCCCCTTTTCTACTTTTTTTTACTAATAGCCCAATTTCATAGCCTTAAGAGTGTGCATATCATGAATGCTTGGTCTTGTTGGATTTGTGAGAATCTACTGAATCTACTGGTACCTTGTTTCCCATGTAACAATAAGAAATATACTCAAAACCTGGATTAATCTTTTTAGTCACACAGCACTACTATTATTCTGAACACTACTGTATGTTTGGCCATCAACAAATTTACCTGTAAAAGTTCAACCATGTTGACCTCGACACAAATCATTCATGCAAACTTCGAGCCTGTAGTAGTTATTCACATTGATTAGCCCATGTGTGCTCCAGACTGCTACTATGACCCGCCCCTATAACCTTTGTTTGCTTGCAGTCAAGACATCCAAACTAACCAGCGGCAGCTCTCCAGCCAGATCAGCTCAATGAATAATATGGAGCAACTTGCGCACACCTCCAACCCCTTTCCGCAAGGCCACATGTCCCCAACAAAGTACCTTAGTAGCCCTGAACTGCCCCATGGACCAGGAAGTAAGAGAGATTCTGGATTCAGTTGTTTATCCATCAGTTCCAGCCCTCCTGTCCAGGATACTTTCCCATCTGGTAGGAAAGGCAACAACATTGAGAATATTTTCTTCAAGGGACTCCCAAGTGAAGGACCCAATCAGGGTGAGGACGTCAGGTACCTCCACCCATTGCTGGGTTACAGAGGCTCAGAGGGGTTGTGGGTGGAAGAGCAGTCTGCCTCTTGGCTCTGTAGCAAAACAAGGCCCAGCACTGGCACAGTGTGGCAAGTACCAGAGCAAAAGAAGTCCAAGTCACCCCCTCCACCTCCACCCTTACGTAGTGACAGTTTTGCTGCCACAAAGGTCTTTCCTTACTTTGAGCAACCTGGCAGCTGGTTAAAAAGCCACAGCCAACCAATGGATAAACTGGCAGAAAGTAATGACCAAAACCGCAGCACCCCACACCAAGAAAAACTCTTAGGACAGAAGCATACCTTTAACCACCTGCCCACCAAAGACTTCCTGCACCCTGGAACAGTGGTCAGTAGTAACCACAGGGAGCTGCAACCCAATAAACTCTTTTCTTTGTCCAGTACTGACATCAGACATACCCAGGCTCAGTTCCCCAACCTTCCTGCTCACCAGAGGCAGTACAGTGATGAAAGCCCCTTTTACCTCAAGACCAAAACAAGTACTCCGACTAAGACTCAGAGTGTGGGAAGCTACTATCGCAGTCTCCAAGACCTCCCCATCAGTGCCTCCAGCAGCAAACAAGTCAACCACTCCACTGCACTAACCAACCCAACTCTGGACACATATTACTGCTCATTAAGCAAACATTTGGGTCAAAGAGATGAACACCAAGCCAGACAGTGCCAGGCTGAGAGCAACAGGGGGGGAACGGAAAAACCCCACCGGCTGAACACCAATGAGCCAGACCTCCAAAGTTCCTTCAAGACAAATGTTACAGTAAAGTTCTCCCAACTTCAGTCCCAGAAGCCTTCCAGTGAACATAAGGAGCACAAAGGTCTGGTCGGTGGTCTACACTGTGACCTTTGGTGTCACACTCCAGATGACGTTACAAACAGGACTGATTTTCCGACACATTTTCCATTAAATCAAGGTATTGATCCTAAAACTGGACTTCTAAGACACCAAGATCTATGGGTGAACCAAGACGTACATAAAGTATCACCCCTGAAAACCCCACTGCTCCACTCCCTGACCCAGGAGAGTCAGAATCTGGCCAAGAGTCAACCAGCAGCTAGCAGTGCCAGTAACATTTTGGCCCAGGCTTGTGGAGATACCGTGACCAGCGTGGGTGGAAGAGCCAGCAGACGCAGCGACCGTTATGCCACAACACTTCGCAATGAAATCCAAAAGAAGCTCACTCAGCTGCAGAAGAGCTGCAGTGCTGCAACTCTGACTTGTGCAGATGAACAGGCTGAGGAGTGGACAGCTATAGACACCCCTTCATCTTCTAACATCTCCTTCTCCACTACCTACAAGGACCACCTGAAAGAGGCACAGGCCAGGGTCCTCCAGGCAACCTCCTTTCAGAGACGAGACCTAGAGCCCATTGAACCAGAAACTCAGGGAGGTAAAACTGCTGGTGGACAAAATCCACAGTTGTGTGGCAGAAAGCGCGCCCCCCTGGTGAAAAGGACCCACTCTTTCTCAGAGCCAGACAAGATTGACAAAGTGGGAGTAGAGGTGGAATCTCAAACAGGGTCTTTTGGAGAGAGAAGAAAACTGATTGAGGCCTTTTCAAAGCAGATGTGTCCAGGTCTGAGCTCAGGTGTTACATGTGGTACAGGAAACCAGACTCAGACATCCTCAGACATGATGAACCATCTCAGCCCTGGATGTAAGCAAGTCTTAGTACACCAACAGAGGCTCGGAACCTTTGCAGAGTATCAGGCTACCTGGACCAAACAGAAGAAACCTTCAGAGGCCAAGACACAAGGGAGGTATCACTCAGCAGAGAACATTCTGGATGCTGGAGCAGAAGAGAAGGTTAGTTGTGTCCATGAGAGATCCAGGTCTTCTCCATCTGCAGATTTCTACACACAGGTGAGTCTCGGCTACGTGGACCTGAATGATGAGACAAGTCTTGTTTTTTAATAAAGATTTGTTACTGATCTTATTATTTTCTACCAAACTGGTCCATGTATTTGTTTGTTTGTCATACCTCAAAAACAAATGAACAGATTTAAGTTGGCCTTGTAACATACACGTAGACCTGGGTCACGCAATGCCTTTGACACAGTCGTTGACCTTTCGACGTTCATCGTCCAGGTCAATGCATTGGAGGGTGTTGCTATGCAATTCACCGGCAGAACAGTAGGGGATGCGTCATTTTCCATGGAGACTGTCCTACTATCCCATGACGTCTACGGCTGTGAAAGTTGTTGATTGTGAAACCAGTAAAGTGAGGTTCTGGAAATGATGTAGTTAGTGGACCAATCACAGTCCGTGAGGTCTCCGTTGTCTGGACACGTAGTTACAGTTTTTGGGAGGTACAGGGATCACCACAACGCAGAGGGCTCTGTGTGGCTGTGCAGTTGCATATACGGAGTATAACTTGGCCTTAAATCTGTATTGTCCCAGTCCTCCCAGCTGTACATGGGTACCAGTCTTGGTCTGGGATATAATCTATGACAGACTGGCGTCGTAGACCCTCGTCCACTTCACTCTTCGGAATCAAAAGATCCAAAGCGCCGGTACCAACGGGACTCCGCGCCTGTACAGGACTCAATGCTAACATATAATCCTTGAAATTAGTTTCTGTTTTTGTAGTTCGGTCAAACAGCGCCCCCTACCAAGGCTTTAGAGTTAAACACCAACAGAGGTCATTGATGGGAAGTACGTGTGCAGTGCTCGTTTACTACTGTGCTGTTTGAAATAATATGGTTATTAAATGTATTCAAGAATTATGAAATAAATGTAAAAAACTGTTTAATTTTTCACACCTTTCTTTTTTATTCATATTTCTTCATGTTTATTTATTTCCACATGTAAATAAGAAGGTCATTAAAGGTTTGTGTTCGCGTCTTCTTCTTTTGCAGGATGGTCCGATCCTGCCCATGGGGTCGACGCCCCCCTCCAGGTCAGGTTCTGTTCAGTCAGCCACTGACACTTCTGAAAGATCCATTTCTGGATCTCGGTCTCGCCTCCAGTTCAGAAGTTTAGTGAGCAGATACGGTTTTAAAGAACCGTGTGTCCACGGTGCCGGTTTGTCTTTGGTCTGCTCTTATCTGTTGCTAATGTGACCTTCTTCTCCAGAGAATCCGCTCCTTTGTGCTTCCTGAACGCAGCGGTCCAGCTGCTCACAGTCCAGAGTCCTATGTGAGGTTTTGTACCAGATTCCTTTGGTCTAGCGTTACGTTTTTTTTGGGTGGACGGTGTTCGTTCAGGATGTCATTTCATCTGCTGCGACTTTGCTTTTTGTTCTGCACCGTGAACAGAACCTCAGATAGGGCCGTGACCTCGCCCCGAGGGCAGGAAGAGGTGAATGAAAACAGTTTTGTGTGTCTGTGTCCCAGACTGACTTGAAAATTTAAAGGGGCCGTGTTACAGGATGATACCTAGAAACTGATACTGATGTTTGGAGCCAAACCTTCCCCATAGATGCTCAGGTTCAGGTCTGGGGATGTGCATGGGTGCCACATGCCACTGCATCCCCCACACCAAGGAACCATAACTGGTCTTGGAAAGGCAACAACCCTGGCAGACGACCACTCCATCCCCACTTCTCCAATAGAACCACACATCTGCTACAGCCACGTGAGATGTGGGCGGGTCCTTGACCTTCTCCAGTCTCTAGGGTCCTCCACACTGAGGCACCTGTGTCCGGGATCATGTCCAGAGAAACTCCCCACATGAACTAAATGTGGTTTCTGATGTTCCCTCACAGTGTCAGTGATCCTCCTCATCTGAGTTTCACTAAGTAACCGCTCGCTGGACACAAAGTGATCCCAGCAGGACCCAAAGCTCCTCCACAGAGACCTAGGACCAAAGACATCCAGTCCCCACCTTAGGTCACTGGTTATAGTCCAAGTCTGACAACCAGACAGGAAGTCCCAGGACCCTAAAGAATTGGACCTTTGTTCTCCTGCAAAGATATCAGTATCACCAAAGACTCCAGGAAGCAGAAGAAGCAGAGACACTGAGTCAGGAAATTTCAGATGAAATTTTTGACCTTGGGAGACGGGCATTTTGGGCCATGGCCGAGGTCCTTTTTGCTCTTGAGATAATGGAACAGCCTGTTAGCAGGTTGTCTCTGACTGGCTGAGAACCCTCAAAGTAGCCCAACTAATACGACATAAACCAGATGCAGATCATAAACATGCTTCAGCGAAATCCATCAGACAACATGTCACTCAAGTAAAAAGGGTGGAGCAATAACAAGTACTGGTCATGGGTTGATGTTGCACCCAATGTGGATGTCAGCAGCACAGCGTCTGATGATCTGTGTCAGAAGAGTCCCTTATTGGAAACCATCAATGAATGGTTCTTCTGTGGCTTGCAGAGGAACCATCACACGGGGTTAGGTTAGGTTCAGAAAGAGGGCGTGGTCTATCAGCCCAGCAGGGCCCATTGCTCCCCTCAAAATAAACCTTCTTAGTTAAACCTTTTGGTTCCCTTGATAAAGGATACCAGGTTTCTGAGCTTGGTCAGATTCCAAGATAAAGGAACTCGAGAACCTCTGCCTCAGTCTGCCCCCTGCTGGGGAGACGTCTCAGGTTTGTCCCCACAGGCTGTCCATGTACTGACCTTTTGGAGTCTCATTTCCATCCTGTGTCTGACCTGTGAGAGTCCAAACCACTGTACCTATTGTGCTTCCAGGCAGGACAACTAGCTCCCTGGAAAACCTTAACCATCGATGAATGAGGCAACTTCCATATCAAACAAGTCCGTTGCAGGTCCTGTGCACCACTTAAGACTGGATTTGCAGATCCAGAAAGGCTGTGGGTGGAGGTTCTACTATGTCTTTGTGCAAGGCACGTTGACTGTCAGCATTAAAAGTCATGGAGTGTCGAAGGAGAACAGAAGATCCGACCAAACAGTTCCTCCAGAAATGCAGAATATTTATGATTCAGTGAGCGCTCACTGTCACAGCCTCAAAGACCAGCATGGACACCAGTCACAGGTCAAAGGTCACCAGCATGGGATTCAAAGCCAAATATTCCCACAGATTTCTCTGACTTGAGCGGTGAGTCTGTGGTGAACCTTCTTTTAAGCCCTACCATTAATTAATGCTTCGATCTTAAATATGATCAATCTATCTTTATTAGTTGGATATGTACCACAGGCTTTTAAGGTGGCAGTAATTAAACCATTACTTAAAAGGCCATCACTTGACCCAGCTATCTTAGCTAATTATAGACCAATCTCCAACCTTCCTTTCTCTCAAAAATTCTTGAAAGGGTAGTTGTAAAACAGCTAACTGATCATCTGCAGAGGAATGGTCTATTTGAAGAGTTTCAGTCAGGTTTTAGAATTCATCATAGTACAGAAACAGCATTAGTGAAGGTTACAAATGATCTTCTTATGGCCTCAGACAGTGGACTCATCTCTGTGCTTGTTCTGTTAGACCTCAGTGCTGCTTTTGATACTGTTGACCATAAAATTTTATTACAGAGATTAGAGCATGCCATAGGTATTAAAGGCACTGCGCTGCGGTGGTTTGAATCATATTTATCTAATAGATTACAATTTGTTCATGTAAATGGGGAATCTTCTTCACAGACTAAAGTTAATTATGGAGTTCCACAAGGTTCTGTGCTAGGACCAATTTTATTCACTTTATACATGCTTCCCTTAGGCAGTATTATTAGACGGTATTGCTTAAATTTTCATTGTTACGCAGATGATACCCAGCTTTATCTATCCATGAAGCCAGAGGACACACACCAATTAGCTAAACTGCAGGATTGTCTTACAGACATAAAGACATGGATGACCTCTAATTTCCTGCTTTTAAACTCAGATAAAACTGAAGTTATTGTACTTGGCCCCACAAATCTTAGAAACATGGTGTCTAACCAGATCCTTACTCTGGATGGCATTACCCTGACCTCTAGTAATACTGTGAGAAATCTTGGAGTCATTTTTGATCAGGATATGTCATTCAAAGCGCATATTAAACAAATATGTAGGACTGCTTTTTTGCATTTGCGCAATATCTCTAAAATTAGATCGGTCTTGTCTCAGAGTGATGCTGAAAAACTAATTCATGCATTTATTTCCTCTAGGCTGGACTATTGTAATTCATTATTATCAGGTTGTCCTAAAAGTTCCCTGAAAAGCCTTCAGTTAATTCAAAATGCTGCAGCTAGAGTACTGACAGGGACTAGAAGGAGAGAGCATATCTCACCCATATTGGCTTCTCTTCATTGGCTTCCTGTTAATTCTAGAATAGAATTTAAAATTCTTCTTCTTACTTATAAGGTTTTGAATAATCAGGTCCCATCTTATCTTAGGGACCTCGTAGTACCATATCACCCCAATAGAGCGCTTCACTCTCAGACTGCAGGCTTACTTGTAGTTCCTAGGGTTTGTAAGAGTAGAATGGGAGGCAGAGCCTTCAGCTTTCAGGCTCCTCTCCTGTGGAACCAGCTCCCAATTCAGATCAGGGAGACAGACGCCCTCTCTACTTTTAAGATTAGGCTTAAAACTTTCCTTTTTGCTAAAGCTTATAGTTAGGGCTGGATCAGGTGACCCTGAACCATCCCTTAGTTATGCTGCTATAGACTTAGACTGCTGGGGGGTTCCCATGATGCACTGTTTCTTTCTCTTTTTGCTCTGTATGCACCACTCTGCATTTAATCATTAGTGATTGATCTCTGCTCCCCTCCACAGCATGTCTTTTTCCTGATTCTCTCCCTCAGCCCCAACCAGTCCCAGCAGAAGACTGCCCCTCCCTGAGCCTGATTCTGCTGGAGGTTTCTTCCTGTTAAAAGGGAGTTTTTCCTTCCCACTGTTGCCAAGTGCTTGCTCACAGGGGGTCGTTTTGACCGTTGGGGTTTTTCCTTAATTATTGTATGGCTTTGCCTTACAATGTAAGGCGCCTTGGGGCAACTGTTTGTTGTGATTTGACGCTATATAAATAAAATTGATTTGATTTGATTGAATCTAAAGTGGGGTTTTTGAAACACGAGTGCAACATTTCTGACACGAGCAGCTGAAGTGATTATTTATAATCGTGGGTTCTGTGTTCTTCTGCTTTGTCTTCATGTTGACCTCTACAGGCTCCGGTACCAGCCTGACCGCAGCCCACAGTCAGCTCCCACAGAGCCGAGATGGAACAGCTCAGACCTCTGCGACCACAGCACCAAACCAGATGCCGCCGCCTCCTCGCTAACCTCAGTCCCCTCGCGCCCTCTCAGCCCGAACCCTGGACCTCCAAACACCAAAACCACATCCTCCTGCTGGAACTTCCTCCCTGAGGCCCAAGCGGACCTTCTGTCCTGCTCTCACACCCAGTGCCGCAACACGACCCAGGACGTCACCACAGGCCCCGCCCAGTATGGCTCTCCTCACCTCAGCACGACACCCAGACCGGGAGGAGTCAACAGCGAGGAGGAGGAGCCGCTACGCTCCTGGACGGGCGCTCTGTCCCTCCTGTCCACAGACAGATCACGATCTCCTTCACCTCTGTTTGTACCACTGAGGCTGACGGACAAACCGCCATCAGCATCCACGCCGCCATCAGCATCCACGCCGCCATCAGCATCCACGCCGGACGCCTCAGCGCCGCTCAGGTGAGCAGCAGAACCGAAACCCTTCTGGTCTGTGTGACACGAAAGAGAAATTTAATGATTAAAATGTTTTTACATTAAAAACACAAATAAATAAATAAAAATGAATCAGATGTGATGAAATAATTTAGAATGTGAACAAGACTGAATCATCAAAAATCAGTTTGTACTAATAAACAGCATCTTTTAATTAAAGGATATAAAATCAAACATTCTGAGCTGAAGATTTTATTTCCACAGTAAAAGTTTGGTGTCGACCAGAAGAAAGATAACGAGGAACAACAGTGTGTGTGTGTGTGTGTGTGTGTGCGTTTTAACTAAGTGTGTGATTGAATGAGAAAAAGAGAACTGATTCGAGCGAAATGCCATCAAACGGCACAAAAAGTTTTATTTCAACCAGTTTGGGAGTGAACGAGTTAACAAATGAAGAAAAAATCTATGTTGTTGTTGTTGCTTTGACACAAGTTTGACGCCGGACGTCCTTCCTGACGCCCTGCCAGACAAAAGAGGAGAAACACTGAAAAAAATGGGGTGACTGACGAAAGTGGTAAAGGCAGAAAGAAAGGAGGGAAGAGACACAATAGAAGAAGGAAGGAAGGAAGGAAGGGACCCAATAAAAGAAGGCAGGAAGGAAAGGACAAAAGAAGGAAGGAAGGAAGGAAGGAAGGGACCCAATAAAAGAAGGCAGGAAGGAAAGAACAAAATAAGGAAGGAAGGAAGGAAGGAAGGGGCCCAATAGAAGAAGGCAGGAAGGAAGGAAGGAAGCAAGGAAGGAAGGAAGGGAGAGAAGCGATACAGAAAGGAAGGAAGGAAGGAAAGAAGAGAGAGAATAAAGGAAAGGAAGAGATGATGGAAGGGAATCAAGTGTTATTAAATGTGGAGAAAATATTTAAAGTGAAAATATAATCAAAATTAAAATGATCAAATTTATTTTAAAATTAACAGACTTTTAATGTTTAAGTTTTTAAAATATATATTTTAAGTCTGATTTTATTGTCACAGGGTCTAAAGTCACATCTTCAAATAAGTCTTTTCTAATCCTTAGTCCAAAACACCAAAATATTCTGAGCAAATCTTCAAGTTAGAAGCTGAAATGGTCAAATTAATAATAATAATAATAATAATAATAATAATAATAATAATAATAATAATATGCATATGTCACAGAGATGAACGAGCGAAGCCATGTCATTTGGGCCCTTCAGACTTTTTTTTTTTTGAGCAAATACTTCAGAGGAGCATTAGCATGGCTAAAACATTTCAGCTTTTAAGCATTTTTCTTTTTTTGCCTTTCAGATCCCCCCCCCCCCCCCCCCAATTACAGCCCTCTTAACCCCCTGCCACTTTAAGCATTTTTTAAAATGTAGATATAAATTAATATTCAAAGTTTTCAGCTAGTTGACAGTAGGGCTGTACAATATCGACAAATTATCGTATCTCAATATTGTCATATCACTCTGATATATGATATGACTATGATTTGACTCAAAGTGCAGCAACAGTGAAAATTAAACCTTCTTAAACAAAACAGTAATAATACCACACTCATTTTGCACTCATCATAAGGTTAGGATACTGTGCCCTCCAAAAGTATAGGAACACTTGGAATTTCACACATTTTAATTTGTTTATGCCATTTTAAATACAAGAAATACAAAAATATAAGGAATAAAAATTTCTAAAATTATCTTCCTCAAACTCAAACTGAAAGCAAATCTCTAAAACTTGATAAAACCTGTAAATAATAATCAGTTTTATTGCCAATTTTCTTCAGATAAGTCAGGGGATGGAAACATGAACATTTCCAAGTCATTGAATATGTCTTGGACTTTATTTACATCAGTTATGAAGAAATACAAAGGTTTCTTTCACCAAAACATCAAATCTAGTCTTTCATCTCAAGTGTACTTTCTGTCAAATTGTAGCTGAACTTTCAGGTCTTCTTTTTAAGAAAATCCTCCTCCACACCACTTCATCAGGAAGATGGATTTTAGATTTTTAATTAACATATATCAGGTTGTAGAGATTTGCTTTCAGTTTGAGTTTAAGGAAGATAACTTTAGATTTACTGATCTAAAGTTGTGTCACTGGTGTGTCACTCAGACAGGAAAATAAAAATATTTAAAAAATAAGTCCTTCAGAGAGCAAAATTAAGAGGTTACACAGGTTTTATACAGAACAGAGGAGGACTAAATTACCTGTATTTCTTTCAGCCTGAGCATATTTATGTTATATCTCATGAATCAACAGCTGCCTGCTCATTTAAAATCAATGGAGACACACACATATATAAGGAAACCCGAATTAAAGGAGAAATGCCGCTTTTAGCAACCTGGACCTCATTTCTGGCATAAAATGTGTTTGTTTACTCACCACTATAACTTTGGTGTCATTATTTGTCCACGGTTCAAACGACGTGTTCACTTCAAATCTGAAGCAAACATTTTCCTTCTTCTACTAAAGTGGAATAGAACTTTTTGTGGTACACTGCACCAGCTACTGGACAGGAGGAACCTAGCAGTCAATATGACTCATTAATTTCAAAATGCAGCTCTTTTCAACTAGACGTGTGGTGCCGTGACATGTCAATCATCTGTGTCCAATCAGATTTCAGGGGTCCAGTACGACCCTGGCCTCCACTGTAGCTCCACCCATGCCAGGAAGTGTTCAATGTTTTGACATTTCCAGTTTCACTGTGGACTCAAAATGTGGCACTTCCTGTTTGGGACTTCCTGTACCATGAGTGAGCTTCGCGCTGCTTCTTTTATGTTTAATTGGTAACTGATTTTGTGTTTGTCATGTTTTCTGTGAGAAAAAAGTCACATCTGCTGGCGTGTGTTTGTGTGTAGGTCAGGACATGAAGTGACACATGTGAAGAGTCTGGTGCATGGTTGACATCATACCTGTCCAGTCGTTCTTACTGTGTATTGTGTAATGGCACCTCCTCTGATCATAGGGACACGAAGTTTGGGGTTCCACAGGGATCCGTTTTAGGCCCCTTGCTTTTTTCCCTTTATGTAGCACCCCTTGGGAATATACTGTGACACTTTGAGATTCCCTTTCATTGCTATGCTGATGACACTCAATTGTACATGCCAATAACTGCTGGTAATCTCATTCACATAAAATCTTTGGAAGGTTGACTTGTATCAGTAAGAAGTTGGATGTCTAGTAACTTCCTACTTTTAAATTCTGATAAGACTGAAGTTATGGTTCTTGGTCCAGCAAGGTATCAGCATCAATTTGATCAGCTAGCACTTAGCTTAGGTTCGTGTGTTATGCATCATACGGATAAAGTGAGGAACCTTGGAGTAATTTTTGATCCTACATTGTCCTTTGATCTCCACATTAGAGACATTATGAGGACTGCTTTCTTCCATTTACGAAATATAGCAAAGATTTGTCCCATCCTGTCTATGGCTGATGCTGAGACTTTGATTCATGCATTTGTCTCTTCTAGATTGGACTATTGTAATGCTCTATTTTCTGTCTTACCGCAGTCCAGGATTAGGGGTCTTCAACTGGTTCAAAATGCTGCCAGACTTTTGACACAAAGCAGAAAGTTTGACCACATTATGCCCGTTTTGGCGTCCCTGCACTGGCTTTCAGTTGCTGCAAGATCGGATTTTAAAGTACTGTTATTAGTTTATAAAATTGTTCATGGACTTTCACCTCCCTATCTGGCTGACCTGGTAAGCCCCTATGTACCGGCTCGGGTCCTGTGTTCTCAGGGTGCAGGACTTCTGTGTGTTCCCAGGGTGAATAAAAAGTCTGCCGGCGGTGTCCCAGCTCTGTGGAACGATCTCCCGGCACACATTTGGCAGTCGGATACTGTGGTGACTTTTAAGTCATGTTTAAATACTCATTTGTTTTCCCTGTTTTATCTTTAGTGTTATGATGTGTTTTTATTCTTGTATTCTTTTATGGTCATCTTTTTTATTGTGTTTTAAATTTTTAATTCAGTTTTTTTTATGTTGTGTGAAGCGCCTTGAGACGATTTCATCGTGAATTGGTGCTATATAAATTAATAAATTTGAAATTTGAGGAAAGTCCCTGTGACCATCATCCACACTGAGACCAGAGCCGAGCACGAGGACAGGACCCAGACCTGGACCTGGAACCGGAGCCACCTGCCTCAGAACAGCCTGGTCTGTGCTGTCCTGCAACCGGGGCCCTGCGCGGTGTCTCTGGGTGGCGCCGAGTGGCCGGCCTCCTCCATGTTCAGGTCCTACACCCGCCGGACTGCTCAGGACCCTGGACAGCGTCAGGGAGCTGATGGTGCCGTGGAACAGGACAAACACTCAAACGACGATGCCAAGCAAGAGGAGCCGGTCAGGGAGGATCAGGTCCAACCCAGGAGGATCTCTGCTGGTTTTCGGCTCCCCACCTCATTGCCAAGAAGTGCAGAGAGGTGAGGAAAACCTGAACGGACCGAACAGAGTCCAAACCTCAACAAATACGCTCCTAAGACCTGCAGCTTCTTTTCACTGTCAAAGAATCTGAGCTTTAGTTTGGAAACTGTTTGAATTTAGATGCATCACAACCATCATAATCATCATCATTCTAAATATAAAATTTTAAAATAAACTCTTTCATCTTCCAAACAGTAATTTAAAACAAAGCAAGTGGGGGCCAAATGTGGCCCACGGGCCCCAACCTGAGACACCTTGGTTTAAAAACATGCTTAAATTATATTTAAAGCTGATTAACTCCATTTTTACCAGCTTAAAACCCGTTTTATCCTGGTTTTAACCTGTTTTAATCTGGTTTCAGAGCCCGTTTAGAAGCAGCTTTGCCGTACTGATGTTTTTCTTTGCAGCCTGTTCAAGTTTTAGAAGGCTGCCCCCTGGTGGTCAAAGGGTGCATTGGGGAGGTGATGGTTTATGGGGTTAAATGTCATATCTCACTCCAGTCAACACTATATTAAAAAAATGATATACCAGATTATAAATCATTATTTCCAGCTCTTTAACTTGTGCAAATCTCGATAAAGCTGAAAATGCACACAGATTGGGAGACATTCATAATCATGATGTAACGTCAGGCACGGACTGTTACCCGCCGTCTGAAGGTCCGTCCACCAACGGACAGAACAGAATCTGTGGTTAAAAACATATTATCGTTGGAAAATCTGTCCACCAAATAAGCATCGCTAGTCATGTGACTACGTCCTCCTGAAACACACATGTTAAACATTTTGGAGTATTCAGTCAAAATCAAAAAAAAAAAAAAAAGCTGTAGAAAATTCAGGTTTTCCACATTCATTTGAACAGAGGGCCTCGAGGGGCGTGGCCCTGCATGATGTCATCAAAGTCCACATTCGGCACAGCTTCATGTTTCTGAGCGTTTATGAGCAGCAGGTGGAATCAGGCTGAATTCCCCGACGTTACTCACTTCATTTCTCAGGACACCAAAAATAAAATTCAACACATCAACATTTTCCTCGTTCATCTGACACTTTATTTATTTACTCATGAGACGCACTTTAAGCCAGAAGATCCTCGCTTCAGAACCCAGCCAGACCGGAAAATCACTCAGAGCAGGTTTTAGATACTAATGCAGCCTAGTTACTGTAACACGTGGGTCTTCCACAGCAAAGTCTTTGGTTTTGGTTCCTGTTTGCCAAAAGTCTTCTGGCACCAGGTCTCAGAACCTCTTTAGAAGATTTAGCGGGGCTGGATTTTTCTCTGTTCACCTGTGGGTCTCACCATTAGGCTGGGCGAGGAGGGCGTGGCCACCGCCGCCTCCCTGGTTCCTAGCTCCTCCTACTACCACACGTCGGCTCCCAAAGCTGAGCTCCTCATCAAGATGAAGGACATGCAGGAGCAGCTGGAGGAGCAGGACTCAGAGGACGAGCTGGACGTGGACCTCGTAGAGAAAAAGGTAGGAAGTCACTAGGTAGGAAGTACGACAGGCAGCAAGGTGGCATTTCAAGGTCAAAGGTCATAAAAAGGAACCACACCAGTAGTTTGACATCCGATGAGGTCAGAGATCACTGACCACAAACTGTTTGTACACACATCACAAAAACTGAAAGACCAGGACATATTTGAAGATTGATCTTAAAAACTTTTTTGTTTCATGGTGTGTGTGGCCCGCAACTGAGTTTGAGCCCCTCCCCCACCACCACCATCACCACCACCAAAAAAAAAAAATCTTCTACCGCTTTCATACAGAAAGTTGCTATAAGATCAACCCAATAATCAATTTATTTCTTTTGTTATAATTACAATCTCAATAAATAAATATAAATAAACAAAGAAATAATAAAAAGTTTAAAAAATGTTTTTACCACATTACCGGTGTTGCAGACTGAACGGTCCCCCCTAAAAATCGGTCCGCCCTGCCTTCACTGTGCATGCGTCATTAGCCGCGGTTCACTGATTATCACCTCGTTTCTGCTTCAAACTGCCTCCAGTCATCATCTGTCTCAGCCACAGATATCTGAAGCTTTTCTACAACAATCATTTCTACATAAATTCAACATCATTTCATCATTAAAGACGGAGGAAGCGATCAGTGTCGCAGCTATACGAGCTGCTAGCTGTTGCGTTCACTGCGCCTCCGTCATTTCGAAGCATCGGTAGCAACTTGATTTTCGCCTCATTTCTGCTTAAAACTGACTTTAGAATGATTTAAGAGGTTTTACTTTGTCATCTGACGGTTAATAATCACATTAATCCATTTGCTCACTTTGGGTGAAGAGAGTCAGACTCAGAGAGTCAGACTCTGACAAGCTACTGTGGTCCGAAATGACATGTGCAGTGGAGGCAGGACAGGCCGATGTTTAGGGGGGACCGTTCGGTCTGAGACAGCAGGCTACAAATTCTAGCTGGTTTTGTTCCACTTCCTCACATTCTTTTCACTGACTTTCATGTCTGCATCTCCAGCACTGTAGCGCCACCAACAGCTCAAATTTTTTTTTTTTTTTTTTATGGATGCAATTTTGGAACCTTGTGCTTGATTTTCAAAATCTTCAGATCAAGTCCATGCTGCCGTTTGATTTTTTTCACAGCGTTCATCCGTTCATCCACAGCCAATTGAAATCAATGGTGAAGCTGCCAACTAGGAAGTGATGTCATAACTCAGCAACGCTTTGATCTATCCAAACCCAACTTGGTATGTAGGTTCAAGACACCATTGTAAGGACGTACCAACAAAAGTGTGTTGTTTAGCCTCTAGGGGGCGCTCTTTCCAGCGGAAGAAGCTCAGCCATGCACTGATCCATCCTGATTGGAGTTTGCTGTAGATTCGTAACCTTCACGTTCTTCTCACATGGCAGTAAATTAGTTGGATTAAACTGTTAACCTGAAAAGATCTGCGACTGGTTGTTACATTGTTTTCGCTTACTGGACAATATGCGATTGGTTCAGAGTTTCTTCCAACTCTATCTAGGAGCCAAGTCCAAGCCATATTTCTCTAGGATTGACCCTGAGAAGGTTATCCACGCCTTCATCACAAGTAGACTAGATTATTGTAACTCTCTGTATGTTGGCTTGGATCAGTCCTCTCTAAACCGCCTCCAGCTTATTCAGAACGCTGCTGCTCGTCTTCTTTCGGGAAAGAAGACTGACCACATTACGCCGGTCTTGGCTACTCTTCACTGGCTTTTGTTTTATTGCCTGTTGTAATTTTATTGTTGATTTTAATTCAGTTATTTGCAATTGGGGGTAACTTGGTGCTCATTTTTTAATTATGTGCAGTACTTTGGTTGACTGCTGTCGTTTTAAACATGCTTTAGAAATAAATGTTGAGTTGTGTGCTGATGGTCCCCTCTCCCTGCAGGCACTGCTGATCTCCAGCCTGGCAGAGAAGCTGGAGGTGCTGCGGGAGGCGCGGCAGAGCCTGCAGGAGGACATGGAGGACAACGAGGCTCTGGGCCGCACCGTGGAGGCCGTCGTGCAGCGCTGCTGTCAACCCAACCAGCTCGAAAAGTTCCGCATGTTCGTGGGCGACCTGGACAAGGTGGTAAACCTGCTGCTGTCACTGTCGGGGCGCCTGGCCCGGGTGGAGAACGCCCTCAACAGCCTGGATGATGCAGCTCCACCTGACGAGAAGGTAGCAGCTCACCTGACACAAAAACTAACAATAACAATGTAGAGTTTGTGAGTAAACGGTTCAGCACCACTAATGGACACCTCAACTTTCAGTGCACCCTGACCAGCAAGCGCCATCTACTGATGCGTCAGCATGATGACGCCAAAGAGCTGAAGGACAACCTGGACCGCCGGGAGCGGCTGGTGTCCAGCATCATGGAGGCGAGCCTGGACACCGAGAGCCTGGATGACTATCGGCACTTCGTCAAGATGAAGTCTGTGCTCATCATCGAGCAGCGCAAACTGGATGACAAGATTAAACTGGGCGAGGAGCAGCTGAAGTGTCTGATGGACAGCCTGCCGCCGGAGCAGCAACCGACAACCGCGTTCAGTCTCATCTTCTCACAGTAGTGCCATTACTCCGTCAGATTACTCAGTGTGTCGTGTCACAGTGCCAGAATCCAGCTCTCTGTGTCAGATTACAGATTAGAAGTGTGAGAGGATTTTTTTTTTGATTGTCTCTCACAATGGACATCAGTGTTGGGGAAAGTAACTTTGGAAAGTTACTTCATTAGTTAATTTATACAGTTATATTTTACAGTTACTTCATACAGTTAGTTCATTAGCAGCTGTGGACACCTTGTCGGCAGCTGCTGAATGTAATTAATAAAGTTACTCATAATCTAATTTGGTTATTTTTAAGATTTAAAAGATTTATTTTTAAGATTTAAGTAACTATTAGTTACTTTGCTGATAAGTTACTTTGCTGATTGCTCAATCTTACAAGTAACCAAGTTACATTACTCGTTACCTTATTAGTTACATTACTTATTAGTTGCAAGTTTTTGGCAGATTCTAATAAAGTAATTGCATAATGCTGCTAATGAAGTAACTGCATAAAGCAACTAAAAAAGTAACTAAGAAAGTAACTTGTCAAAGTTACTTTTCACAACACTGATGGACATGCACCTAAGATGAAAATTTCAGACCCCTCCATGATTTCTAAATGGGAGAACTTGCAAAACTGCAGGGTGTTCAAATACTTATTTTCCTCACTGTGTGTATATGTATATATACACACACATACACACACACACACACTGAAGACTGCTGTGAGGGAAAGGTCAAGACTTTTATGGGGGAAAAATAAAATGACTTCAGAGGAAAAACTAAAATGTACTTTTGTGACATTTTTATTACTTTCTTGAAAAGAAAAAAATTCCCCCTCCAAATATTTCTTTGTGTAAATATTTTTATTTTACTGTTGTTCTGAACAGTCACTGAATTATATTCACATTTTTTAAATGAAAACTTTGGATGTTTTTGCACATCAGCAACAAAGGAAAAGTTATTCCCTTTTTACAAACTGACATTTATTGCTGTTTTTTTGTTGTCATTAAGACTTTAATGATGTACATTTGTTTTAGTTGAGCTTAAGTTTTCTCTAAAATGTTGTTTTTTTTCTGACCATATTGTGTGGTTATTTTTCAGCTTTTCTGTAATTTTTAAAATGTATTTATTTCTGTTGATGTGACTTTGATATAAATTCTACCATCTTCAGACTCTACTGAAAACTGGACTTCACTCAGAATAAAACTTATTTTCCTCCAGTGTGTGGGTAAAGTGGTAACATGGCTGATTTGCTTCAGGAATACTGGCCAATGAGCTGTTATATACAGATCAGTGGTCTCACCGTACTGACCAAGGGCGTAGGTTTGCTCTCAGCTTTGGTAGGGACAATACCACCCCCCGGCCCCCCTGCCCACCACCACCACCCCCTAACCCACTCACACCATTAGACGCACAAGTACAGCATAATACATAACATATGACGACACTTTATTAATATTTAACACTTTATTTACATTATTAAGTGTGTAGGCAAACAAACAAATAGCTTAAATAACAAAATTGCACCCAAAACCACTAATCTATTCTATAGGCCTACACCTGAGAGACAAGACAACAAAAATAAGAGAATAATCTATTCTCTTCATCAATAATGCAGTTGTAGGTATCTGGCAACCTAATTTGCCAAAAAAAAAAAAAACGATTTCCAATGATATATATGGTGTATTACGGTAAACGTAAGCCTGTGATGTCATAACGCAGAGGAAAAACACGGAAGTTTCACACTAGTGCGCCGCTGAGAAAAAAAAAAATAAACTAAAAAAAAAAAAAACTAGTGCGCCGCTGATTCTCATTACCGTAAGTTCTCATATAAGCCCTCACTCTGAAAAATTTGACAGCAAGCTAAGAACCCGTTCTTTCCAACAGTGCGTTCGGTGACTTTTGAAACAAGGGAAAGTATGAAAAAGAGCGCAAAAGTGACAGAAAAGTACAGAGACAGACAGCAAACATAAATGTAGTAATTTTTGAGGAAAAGGCAGGATGTTAGTGTCATTTGTGAAGGTGTGTGTGCGTGTTTGTGTGGGTGTGCAGTTTATTTTAAGTGTGGCGCACAGCATTGTTCACAAGCCCCGCCCTTCTTGTTTTTCTGCACCGGAGCAGTGTTGCCAGATATGAAATATGAAACTATCGTACCAAAACCTCAAAATGATCGTATTTTGGGAGAAATTATCGTACACAAACAAAACGCATACAACGTAGCTATTTTAGCGGGTTTTTTTTTTAATTTACAAAGAATTTTATGTCACATTTTTAAACAGTAATTATAGTAATGGGGAAACTATGGCACAAAAAGAACGCAAATGCACAAGCAAATGAACTACCAGACTAGAAACATTTTTTTTTTCTGTGAAGGGACACAAACGTGTTAATTACCAGACTAGAAAGAGTCGAATTCAACCTCGAGGTTGCTGTCGTCATCCGATGCCATGGACACTTGTGCAGATTTTGTTGAACACAGAAAAAATGTTGACACCTCCATAAGGAACTTGAACTTTTTTTTTTATTTTTCTTGTATATCTCTTTGCTCTTGTGTTTTGTTCCTTTGTTACTGCATTTGTTGAAATAAAGTTTCGAAAAAAAAGTTGGCTGGGGAATCTTCCTGTCACGGCACAGATTGGATGGAACTCATTACTCTGTATGAGAGGGGGCGGGCTTTCAAATGACGGTCGCCCAAAGCCAGCAGCAGCCCTGTGTGTGGTGTGTCTTTGATTCCGACTGAGTGCAACACCTGCAAAATGATTCTTGGGTGTCAGAGAGAAATGTGTGTTTGGGCAACCAACTGAAATTATCGTACATATTGGATTTTTTCCCATTATTGATCGTACATCGTACAGAGGGCACAACTATTGTACAAATACGATAATTATCGTACATCTGGCAACACTGCACCGGAGCCACCCATCCTCTGTGCTCCGGGACCTCCCACTTTACAAATGAAGCGCTGCCTGCCACGAGATGCGCTTTGTTTACGTCCATGTGAGAAGAACGTGAGCTAATGAAATTGCAACATGGTAACCCTGTCACTCTGGCACGTCGAAAACACAAAACATGACGACTAAAATTATAGTATCGAGTTCGCAAAAAAATAAATGATTTTGTTATATAAACAAAAATGCTAAATATTGGTAGGGACTATTTTGCCATCCCAAAATATTGGTTGTGACTTGTCCCTGTGGTCCATATGCAAACCTACGCCCCTGGTACTGACTAACCCCTCAGTTAATCACTTCTGGGTCACATTTGGCTTTTGGTACATTCCCCCTACAGAATCTAAGAATCTTTTTTTTATAAATTTGTTTTCGGCCACATCTTTAACAATTCATTTTCCTTTATATAGCACCAAATTACAACAAGGTTGCCTCAAGGCGCTTCACACAAGTAAGGTCTAACTTTACCAACCCCCAGAGCAAGAACAGGCGACAATGGTAAGAAAAAAAAAAAAAAACTCCCTCTTATGATTTGAGGAAGAAACCTCAAGCAGACCATACTCAAAGGGGTGACCCTCTTCTTGGGCCATGATACAGACACAATTGACAAAACAAATATACAGGAAATTTTGGGAGGCCTTGTTGGTATCCAGGATGGAAGACCTGCAGAAGAACACACCCACTCCCACTTCTCACACGAACCAGGTGCACACATTTTCTTTGTGATTTTTGCAAAAAAATTGCAGGTGAGAACCAGAAACTGATTACATTTTGATCAATCTTAACTAGTGGCTTTTTTTGCTTCAATTTGTAACATTCTTTTTGATGAACTTCTGGAACGATGATTCTGTAAAATGCTTTCAAATTGTAAAAATGAAAGTTCAGCATTATTCCAGAACCCGAAAACACAGTTTGAATTTAAAGTCATTTTAAAGTTTTACCTGAGTTTAAACCAGTCTGTCACTTCTGAAGAGCTTTGTAAAATCCATTCAACAGATTAAACTCTGATATCACTCTGAATGGAGTCATTAAGATCCAAAAGTAATTAACTTATGATGCCACATCAAAAAAACAAAACACCCCGAATATTTTCTCCAGTAGACATCAATTTTGACAAAAAGAGAAGCAAAGTAATAAAAAGACGACAGTAAGCGAAGGTTTAATTCAACCACTCCAATATTGAATACATCATGTACAAGAATTCTTTAAAAATGTTTTCCAGATGAACAGAGTTGGTGAGAATCATTTACAACATGGCACGCAGACTACAGAATGTACAGGAACCAAAGAGTGACACTGTGACGTCACAGGGAACCTTCAAAATAAAGTTTAAAAAAAAAATCCACAATCTGAACACATGAATCACTGCCGGTCTGTTTAATACTCACTCAAACTGCTTGAACATGTCGACAAAATTAAGAAGAGTTACTTTAAAAAATATATATCTATGTACAGAGAAACGTGAGAAGCTCTGCAGAGCACAGCAGGAATTTATTGTCCAGGACACATCAGCGGGAACCTGCCATCAAAAATAACCTCGTTGTTACATATGGATTTAAACTCGTCTCAAAGTCCAGCTGAAAACATGCACGTCTTCGAAAAGGCTCTGAAACCTTTAGGCCTCCCAGTGGGCGGAGCCTTCACACTGCAGAAGTAAACGCATGACTGACGTGGCCAAGAAAGTTTTCACAAGAGCCACAATTTCGTGGTGCTGGTTTCTGATTGGCTGTTAACTAGTGAGCGGAAACGTCAGGTGACAGGTGATACGTCAAAAACTGAATGCGGAGACAGCACACTGGAATAAATCCTACAAATATATACAAAATATTCTTAAAAAAAAATGCAAGTTAATTTCAGTTGGACTTTAAAATATATGTTTATAGCTGCTTACAGAAAATTCAAATCCCCTGTCAACTGAAGAAGTGAATCAGAGGGAAAATACAAAGTATTACACTATGTAACAAATTTTTATTTTTGTTTTGTTCCTGGGTACACAGTGTGTTTTTCTAACCTGTTATGCCTTAAATAAATAGAAAATAGCTGTTATTCCACAGAAACTTTGCTTCTGTGATCAGGACAATGATATTTTGAAATTTGTTTTCAAGAATATTCTCGATTCGCCTTCACTACTACTGAGTAGTCTTCTATAATATTCTTTAACTGCTAGAACTGTCCAGAATTTTCTATAAGTTTGCAGAATTATCTAGAAATTTCAAGAAACTTTAAGAACTTTCTAGAACATTAAACACTTAAAAAAGCCAATTCGATAATTTAGTAAAGCTTGCCTGTTTTTTTTTTAGTTCTGTCAGATGATGCATGTGTGCCACTTAAGTCATGTCCTTTTGAACCCACTGATGTCAAACCGCTGCACCTGTTAAGGTCAAAATCAGTTTTAGCTCCACCGTCGTGTCTGCACACACTTTTACGTAGCAAACGCCATTTCAGCCTATTTTAAGGTAATCAATTCTGAAGCCGGGGTGTTTAGTTTAAATTTGGTGAACTTAGACATGTAAATCTGTTCCAACCACTAGAATTTTCTAGAAGTTTCCAGAATTATCTAGAAATTTCAAGAAACTTTTAGAACTTTCTAGAACATAAAAAAATAAAATAAAATAAAAGTTTGTGCTGAATGTAGTCATTTTTCCATAGACTTTAGACATAAGCAGTTGAAATATACCACTTAGAAGCCAGGAACAAAAATTGTGTTACATAGTGTTATCAGAAAACTAAAATAAAATAAACAACAACCGGCTGCGGTGACGTTTAAGAGCCTCTGTACTGAAGGAACAGTGTCATCAAAAATGACAGGATTTAGTTTGTGTGTTGCTGAGCAGAGCTCTCTCTCACACACAGTTTGGGGCGGTTTCAAAGGGAATCATAAAAGATTGAATTTACACTGTAGACTTTAAGTATTGCCAACTGACATTCTTCAAATCATGTTTAAAATCCACTTTTGATCAAAATTTTAAAAACACAGTAAAAAACAACCCCAACAACAACAACCAACTAACATTTACAGAAATATAAATTTGGCAATGACTGAATTTTTTGGGAACAAAAGCACAGCTGCCCTGCGATGTTTATATGAATTCTAAGAAAAATGAATTCAAGTTTGATAATAAATAAAGCAGAAATATTTCATTGAATTAAAAAAGCCAATTCGATAAGTTAGTAAAGCTTGCCTGTTTTTTTTTTTAGTTCTGTCAGATGATGCATGTGTGCCACTTAAGTCATGTCCTTTTGAACCCACTGATGTCAAACCGCTGCACCCGTTAAGGTCAAAATCAGTTTTAGCTCCACCGTCGTGTCTGCACACACATTTACGTAGCAAATGCCATTTCAGCCTATTTTAAGGTAATCAATTCTGAAGTCGGGGTGTTTAGTTTAAATTTGCTGAACTTAGACATGCAAATCTGTTCCAACCACCAATCACAACTTGCGTATGCTGACCTTTCAGGTGACAAACTCTGTCCAAAACAGTGGCGCACAAGTAAACAAATTAAAGACTGAAGATATATATATATATATATATATATATATATATATATATATAAAAAACCTCACTGAACAACTACTTTCCATTCAAGCAACAAATGTAGGTGGGTAGTGACCAACCTAACCAGCTAGTGTGGCTAGTTAACATGCAGCTAGCTTTAAAAAGTGATTTCACCTCATTCCCAAAAGGATAGTTTACTCACTTACTGAGATTTTTCTGAGCACCTTCACTCTGCAGATGTGCTGCCAAATATTTGTGTAACTCACCCTAAGCCCCGCCCACTCTGTGTGGATGAACTCTTGGCTGCAGCGTGGCACCGGCAGCTTTCTCATTTTTGACTCAACTATTCCTTTAATACAGAGCACTAAAAATTATTTTGATGAAATCAGAAATGAGAGAAAAACAAAATAAGACGACATTTGCCCGTTAAGTCCTGGTGTGTGGTTTGGATGTGATCATCCCTGCGTGTCCTCCTGTCCATCCTTACCTCAGTCTGTCCACAATCATGGAAGCCCTGATAAGAGTCACTTTCATCCAGATGATTGGAAACACAACAAAAGTACATACATACAAAATAAAATACAAAATATGAAAAAAAAAAGTTGCCTGAAGTTTAATCATTCCAAAGTCCACCGGTCTGTTCTTGATACACCTCGATGACGTCCTCGTCCTCCATCCCCAGCTGAGAGCAAACACACATCAGCACCACAGCATGATGTTAAAAACACACAAAAACTGAACACGTCGTCATCAGCAAACAAACATCCAAAAATAGCAAAACTCCTTTAAACTTCCAACATATCGTGGAAAAAAATCCCTACTTGTAACAGTTTATAATGGTTGCAGTACCAGGCTCTGACAGCAGGCTGTGCACCAACATCAACAAAACAAAAAGAGCATTTTAAAACCAGCAAAACAAATAACCATCGTAAGACAACTTTAATCCAAACTATCACTGGAGCAGAGCCATTTACAGATATCTAAACACTAAAGAAAAGATAAAGAAATAAAACTGGGCTAAAACCAGTTTAAAACCAGGTTTAAAAGTATTTCACAATGGTATCAAAAAGAAGTTTCCCTTAGGGTAGTATGTCACTGCACGGCGAACTGTTGGTGAATATTTGGAGACACAAATTAGCAACAAAACATGCAAATTAGTGACAATTTTCACTTGTAATCATACCGAAATGATGGCATGCTTGTGAACAAAGTGCTCAGGATGGCTGTGGGCTGCTACGATGCCGTTATGTGAAAAGAAGCTGTGGAAATACCCCAAACTGTAGCCATGGAAGGCTACGGTTTCCCCAGTAGACGTTAATTTTGACTTAAACAGAGGAAAAGTAATAAAATGACAACAGTGAGCAAAGTCGTAATTCAACCACTCCAATATTGACTACATCATGTGCAAGAACAATTCTAACTGTAAATATTAATAATAAAAACAGCGCAGGAGATAAAATAAAGAAAACAAGTGGCTGTTTTGTGTGGTGACTCACCAACTTGCGGAATGATGAGCAGAGAGACACCCTGCTGTGTCTCGCTGTTCCTCTCCAATTATATAAAAGGAAAAGTGTGTTGTTAACCCCTCACAAGTTGTCTTGCACGGTGAGCACTTTCTGACTGACAGAAACTAAATTCAGAAGGGTTTGAGACACCTGCGAGGACTCTTTTTTTTTGAACTGTTCAAAATTTAACCGACACAAGAGCGACATCCTGCCACTCACACAAGAATGCAAACCTCTGCATGTTTCACAAAAATCTGCAAATTCCCTCACAAATGCCATTCGCACTTTATTGCAACCCAGTGAGATACTACCCACAATGAAAAGTCCAAACATATCTTCTTGTTAAACCTTATATATGAAAGTCAAATATATGTGAGGGTTGTTGACACCCCCCCCACCCACCCGGGAACTGTTGCCTAACAACAGTAACCATTGCACAGCCAGGTAACTGCCAGGTAGACAGTGAGTGACTTGATAACTGACAGTTTGTGGATGTTTGTGACGTCTATCTACCTCTTTAGGAGTCTGGGTGTCTGCGATTCTCTGGCCTTCAAACAGAAACCGTAGCGTGCTTGCTGGGACACCCTGTGAGAAGAAACAAACACACCGAATTAAAACTTGCTTTCATTTACCTGACAGCTTCTCCCATCTGATCTTTGGCCTCTCACCTGCCTCTGGCTGTAAGACTCCTTCAACTTTTTTAGATGTGTCGTCATTTTCACCTTAAAGTGGATTTCACTGCTGTCCTGAAGGCACATTGACAGGAAGTTATGATGAAGAGGCGGGGTTATCACTAAACAGCATTTCTCTAGCACAGAACTTAAGAGTGCGCACATCCTCCTCAAGCCAAGAAATAACTAAACCAGGATCTCTTTCCAGATCCAAAACAAGCCGCAGTCATGAGGTCCAAATCAGGAATTTTAACTAAAACCCGAGTTTTAGTTTTTCAGTTTTGCAAAAAACAGAAACAATCAGTTGTTAAAAACAGGAAGTGACTCCATAGCCATTAAACCATTCTAATAATAAGAATTACGTATATACATGTCTCACAGTGAAAGCCACCTCTCGGATCTTGCACGAGATTTGAAACCTTAACAAGGTGAATTGATTGCCGGCTACAGTGAGTGTTGCTTTTCATAGCCGTTAAATTACTACAAAGTCTCTGCCTAAAAAAAAAATAAAAAATTGATAATTAGTCATATAAGAATAAGACCCTCAATATGCAGAAACTCTGGGATTTTTCAACTTTGGATATTCTTTTTGTTTTTTAGATTTTTTTCGGGGGGTGGGGGGCATGTTAATCAGTCCAGTATTGATTTACAATACAAAGACAGTCACAGGCTAGACAGCGACATGATTTGATGCTGAACCGCTTCTCGTTCCAACTTAACAAAACTGTGATGAGACATGTCTGATAGTACGGAGAGGAACCCGATACAGGTCACCGTGCATGATTACATCACTACATGCAACTACATTAAAACTACTGAATATATTTAGCTGCATCTTTTCTGTGTGGTGCCACCAATCTCCGCCAACTCGGTACAATTCCATTGTTGATGAGAGCACATTCTTCTGGAGGGGAGGTGATGGTCTAGTGGTTAAGGTGTTGGGCATGAGACCATAAGATCATGGGTTCAAATCCCCGCCTGACTGGAAAATGACTAAGGGCCCTTGGGCAAGGCCTTTAATCCCCTATTGCTCCCAGTGTGTAGTGAGCGCCTTGTATGGCAGCACCCTGACATCGGGGTGAATGTGAGGCATAATTGTAAAGCGCTTTGGGTGTCTGATTCAGATGGAAAAGTGCTATATAAATGCAGTCCATTTACCATTCTTCTGCGTACAACAACAAGCACCTCATCAACGATTGACTTAGTGGAGAGCAGCACTGCTGAGCAGAGGCTCCCTTGTTTTCAGTCGATGCTCTTCCTAACACAACTCCGCATTACATGGAAAATAGGCAGGGGTGCGGTTACTCTGCTAACTGTACAATTAGGCCTTTCGTTACGTTTACAGAGGAAAACACACACGTTTACCTCAGCAAGGATCCTCTCAGTGCTACCAGACATCTTTAAGGGCACTTTCACCTGGTTCAGTGTCACAGGAAGTGAGTTGAACGTTTTTAACTTGTTTTAACTAAGCTTACATTGTGTTGTTGCTTATCAAAATCAGTCTTTCTGTCCTCAACAGTGGCAGATGGTTGTATTGATTTTTAAGAGGGTGCACCTTCACTTCTTCTTGAAGGGGCATTCCCTATTAGGTGTGTCTAATAAATAAACTGGAAACTGAATGTGTATTTGTAGTCAAATACAGTACCCTTGCTAACTCTCTCTCTCTGTCACTCACACTCACACACAAAATAAAAATCTCAAAATAGAGAATCAGCTGCAACATTTCATCAATGGTTCTGACTCAGAGAATAACCAGACATCAGATCTAAGCCTGTATTAATGTTTGATAAATAGAACTCCACTGGTGACCTCCACACATCATTCCATCATCATTCTTGAGCTATAAGCAAAACTGATTGTGAGAGAACACAAATTTGATAGCAAAACATTTTGGGGACATGCTGATGATAAAGAGGATAAAGTGGTGGGCTTGGGACCAGAAGATCCTTGGTTCAAATCTGCATCAGGCTAGAAGGAAGGCCCTTAATCCTCACGTTGCTCCCAGTGTGCAGATGAGCACCTTGGTGTGTGAACGGGTGAATAAGCGAGCTTAGCATCACCAGTACACAAGCGCGGCGCGCGCTTCCGGTTGGTGGCTATCGGAACAAACAAAACTATGTGCGCAGCTGTTAGTGCTTGAGCCAGTACACATATCATCTGACTTCACTCTAAACACACAGGTTTGTGGGACACTGTACAGCTGGTACAGATTATAAAGGTCTTATTTTCTTTGTTTGTCCTGATGCCTTCCCATCAGCCCCCGCACGCCTGAGATGCTGAAAACGCTTATTTGAGGCATTGCTGGAAGGTCCTTTGACCATGAAAGTACTAAATGCAATAAGATTACCATTTACCATGTTTAAAAAAAACAAACAAAAAAAAAAAAACAATGAGCACATAAAACAATAGTTACGAATTACTGTTGTTGGCACACTTCTACGTTATCCCTACATTTTGCCAAAAACAACACAAATTGGGCTAAAGTGAACACGTAAAATTGTGTAATATTCCTTGATACATGGTGTATTTTGAGGCCCGTTGTGGCTGATTTCCTCGGGATGCTGTCTTTAATAAGTCTACCTGTCCGATGACTTTGAGTTTGATGTACTCTCCATCCTTCTTGTCCCCTCCGTCTTGGCTGGATGGTTTGGTCTCCTGCAAAACACAACAACCAACTCAAACACTTCGTCCTCAGCTAACATCTAAAAGTTCCGGACGGTCCACATCAACCTCCTCGTTTCAATTCACAGAGTCGACATTAAAACACCGCTTACAGCGAACAATTAAACTAAAAACAATGACAGCTGCCGTAGCTAACAGCTAACAGGGCCTCGAGTTAGCATGTTAGCTAAATAACCGATAAGCAACGGCAGAAAAACAAACACTAAACCGACTTTCAAGCCACGTCGCGCTGATAACCAGAAATAACGTTTCGTTAAACTTTAAATCTTACCGTATCTGACATGTTTTTGTTGTGTGTTTACTGTGGAAATTGAACTGACAATAGATGTAGCTGCTAGCCTCCTGCTATGCGTAATCACAAGTGACGTAAAGGAACCTGCACTCCAAAATAAGAGTTATTCCTTCGAATCTATTTCACAGTAAAACTTTATTCTACGACAGTTCAGATTTAAAGATCATCATACAGAAACTCACAATAATGAAATTGGGATATTTATGGGATTGTATAAAAACAATCATATTTCTTGATAATATTATGTCTTTTAATTATGGCATAAGTACTGTATAATCATAATTTATTCTCACAGCACCTCATCCTTTTCTCACCATATTAGAACCTGTTTTCATGAGACTTTCTTATTGTTATACACGGCTTTTCTCCCTCATAATATTGTGACTTTATTCACATCATAGCATAACTTGTTTTCGTAACATTTGAAATTCATTCTTATAACAGTAAAGAGTATTTTTCATGATGACATTTTTGTTTTTTGAAGAGGATGCATTAATCGTATTGTGATCATTTCACAACAGCAGACATTTTAAACTTCTCCCACAAATCAATTTGAAGTAGAATAACTTTCCCCCAGCATCAGCTCTAATCAGCTTTAATTTAATAAATGACAAGTTTTATCTTCTCACAAAATGGCATATTATTTCTAGTATTATGTCTTTACTCTCGAAACATTATCAATTTTCCAGGTAACTCCAAATCTGAGGTATTTACCTGTTTGAGTTGTTTTGGTGAAGGTGTAAGGAAATTCAACGTCACTTATGTTTGTATTAAATTTCAAAATAAAATAACAGCTCCGCAATCCAGGTATTTTCTACTATTCGAGACATTCTCCTCTTTTATTTCTTAAACTAACGCTTCCGGTGCTCCTGACCACTGTTTCGGTATCTTGACACAGCTAGTGGTCAGGACAAGCAAAGTGATCCAGCGCGCAAAGTGCATCAAAAATGAAGGTTGTGCACTGACTGTCCTCTTTGGTTTGAAATACAGTCGGAGCAACTAGCTTGAATGAACTATAATTTTCTTATACTTGTCATCGATAAGACTACGTGCTGACCTGACAGCCGTCGGGCCTCGTCGCTGTGAAGCAGCGGGACTGGAGTGAAGTTCGGTGCGTGCTAACAAACTTCCTCCGGCGGTCCTCCGCGGGGCCCGAGGCTCCGGCCACAGGCCCTTTGGATGTACAGGCGGATATAAATGTAACCAACACCCAGGTAGGAGAACACATTCCGGACTGTCGCTTCCAGCCTGTCACATCTCATTTTGTTTATTTGTTGTTCTTTACGGTCAGTCGGTGCATTTAGCGTAGTTAGCTCCGCGCTACATTAGCATTAGCCTTTCTTGACAGGTTGCTGTACGCGGAACTCTTCAGCCTCCGCCAACCTGCAGTCTTGTCCTTACGTTTCTTCACAGCAAACTTTTGTTACGAGAACAATAACATCTTTCGAAACCGTATCAGCACAGGATTTTGATGCATTCGTTGGCCAGCTGTTGTTTACTAATATTAGCTAATATCAACTTAGCTAGCGGGAGCTAGTTTGTTTAGCACAGGAGGCCAGAGCTGTTTTGTTTTTAACCCTGACAGCTCCTTAAAATGGTTTAAAAAAAGGAAAAATAAAGGTTTCCAAATAACTTAAAACTTCTTCAACTCGTTTTCAGGTAAGCTAACATCATCATTATATTTTATTATAATATTAAATGGTAAATAAATCAATTATGGTTAGATAACTGACAGATTTCATTACAAGCAGCAAGATTAGATGAGATAGAACATTAATTTCTTGGGAAGACTCCGTCTTTGGAGCCACTGACTCCAGCAGGTGATTTCACTGATGAACTCGTCCCATCTGCTCAAAGTGATGTAGTGATGCTAGTGTTGTAACAGAGTATCACCCCGTTACACTGCTGCCTGAAAAAAAATGAACTGCAGTTGGTCCATTACATTGTTTTTGAGGATGTGTAGTGAGAAAATGATCATTTCTCTACATTGATTCTGGACCCGCTGCTTCTGATTCATAATCAGCGGATCCACAATTTTGGATTTCCAAAAATGGCGGCGTTTGTGGATGTTGATGTTTGGCTTTCGCTTTGCATGGAAGAGTTTTAACTTGCGCTTGTAGATGTAGTGACGAACTGTGTTAACTGACAATGGTTTTCTGAAGTGTTCCTGAGCCCATGCGGTAAGATCCTTTACACAATGATGTCGGTTTTTAATGCAGTGCCACCTGAGGGATCGAAGGTCACGGGCATTCAATGTTGGTTTTCAGCCTTGCCGCATACGTGTAGAAAGTTCTCCAGATTCCCTGAATCTTCTGATTATATTATGGACTGTAGATGATGGAACATTGTTCTTAAACGGACTATTTCTTTCACGCAGTTGTTCACAAAGTGGTGATCCTCACCCCATCTTTGCTTGTGAACGGCTGAGCCTTTTGGGGATGCTCCTTTTATATCAAATCATGACACTCACCTGTTTCCAATTAACCTGTTCACCTGTGGAATGTTCCAAACAGGTGTTCTTTGGGTATTCATCAACTTTCCCAGTCTTTTGTTGCCACTGTCCCAGCTTTTTTTAAATGTGTTGCAGGCATCCATTTCAAAATGAGCAAATATTTGCACAAAAACAATAAAGTTTATCAGTTTGAACATTAAATGTCTTGTCTTTGTGGTGTAGTCAATTGAATATAGGTTGAAGAGGATTTTCAAATCATTGTATTCTGTTTTTATTTACATTTTACACAACATCCCAACTTCATTGGAATTGGGGTTGTACTTTACTTTGGAAAGCAACCAGTTTTTGGATCCAGAATTTGCTTCCATAATTTCTGGGATTCATTTTTTCATTCTGTAATGTTAACAAGTATTAAACAATGTAAAGTTATAATTTTTAAATCAGACAAGATGATTTCCAAATATTTCTTGTTTGTTTTGTTCAGAGATGGAGCACAATTTCAATTATTTTTTAAAAATGATTTAAATCGCTTAAAATTATTGTTACTGCATTTAATATAATGTTTAAACTGGTTTATTCTCTGTGTAGATTAACTCTTTAATCAGTTTTACATCCGGGAAACAGTAAAACAGTTTAAATTATATCTCCAGAATTAATCCAAAAGGTATTGGGCATTTTTATGCTGAATGGGTAGAATTAGGCAAGTTTTTTTTTTTTATACAGTTTTTGCTTTGCTTTTTTAGATTTTTACTGTGAGTCACATGATGGAAATGCCCTATTTTTTGTGGGCTGCTCATTGAAAAAACAGTCGTGTAATTCAATTTGAAACATGTTTCACAGGGTTGAAAGATTTAATGTTGTAGTTAATGTATTGTTGTTACTTTTTTAATTAATAGAGAAAACAACAGTAAATATGTAGCTCATTGGTTTAATGTTCTGACCAGACCTGGTGCTCCTTTGTAGGAGAAAGAATCTCTTTGATGGGAGAATCTTCTTTCCTGGACTCCTGGGGTAATTGCCGTGCCATGATGATGGGTATGTATGTTTTTTGTGCTCATTTTACTGTCTGTATAAAACATACATCTGTGAAATCCAAAATTTCATTCAATCATTATTATTACTCCGTTTTAGATTCACAACTACAAAACTGCAATATGTGGTCACAGTATTTGCGTTAGCATAGATTTGTACACCGAAGACCATTCATCATCGGTATCCTCTGGCTTGCACTTTGATCGCTTAAACATCAAATCTAGGTTTGCGTCTAGGTTTGCAAATTGTATCTGAACTTTCAGGTCTTTTTTTTTTAAGAAAATGCGTCTCAGATGTACCCCCTGGCAAATTGTATCTAAACTTTCAGGTCTTTTTTTAAGAAAATCCTCCTCTGTACCACTTCATCATGAAGCTGTATAACTGGTGATGCAAAATGCAAAACATGTACTATGCACAATTTCTTCAGTCACAGCCACAGAAGCCTGTAACTTCTTTTGGGTTGTCTGGGTGTTTTGGTGGCTTTACTCACTCTTCTTGCACAGTCACTCAGTTTTTGAGAACTGTCCACTCCACACAGATTTACCATAGAGTGTCATACTGTTTGTATTTCTTCATAATCACAGTAAATAAAGTCCAAGACATATTCAGTGACTTGGAAATGTTCATGTATCCATCCCCTGACTTGTCTGAAGAAAACCGGCAATAAAGCTGATTATTTACAGGTATTATATACCAAAGCGGCCTATTACTTATGCAACCCATCATCTTGCCTTTTATATTTTCTATTAATTTATATCAAGTTGTAGAGATTTGTTTTCAGTTTGAGTTTATAATTTTCCAAATTTTTATATTAAGAAACCTGATTTACTTTTTGTATTTGAAATGGCATAAATTTCAGGGGTGGTGGCCAAGTGGTTAATGCGCTTGGTTTCAGTGTCAAAGGTTCCGGGTTCAAATCCCACCTCTGCCACATTTCTCCATGTAATGTGGAGTTGCGTCAGGAAGGGCATCCGGCGTTAAAACCTGTGCCAATTCAACATGCAGATCCACCTTGGATTTGCTGTGGCGACCCCAAGTGCAAACAAGGGAGCAGCCGAAGTGTCTTACTTTTATTTGAAATGGCGTAAATAAATTAAAATGCAGTAAATACAAAGGGACCAAATACTTTTGCAAAGCACTGTACATTCACAATGTCATGTCAATGACATGAATCAGTATGTACAACAGTTATAGCATGTAACATTCACGACAAAAAAACAAAACAAAAAAAACAAACAAAAAATCAGTTGTAAATTATTACATTCACAATACAGTCCATACTAGGGATGGGTATCGGGAACCGGTTCTTTTCGGGTATCGTTAAGAAATGATTCGATCCATCGACATCAATAACCTTTTTGCTTAACGATTCCCTTATCGGTCCTTCACAGTGGCTGTTGTTTTTGGAGGTGTTTGTCAAGAAAATGATCATGTCTCTACATTTTTTGACAGCCAAAAACATGCTCCATGAATATCACATGCCGACATGCACTGTTAAGAAAACTATTTCAATGTGTTAAGTCACGTTAAGAATGTCAGGAATGTGCCAAGAATGACAGAAAAATGACATTTGTAATGTGTCCCGACTATTTGTGAATGCAGCATTAAATCACTTGTACAAGCCGCCCTGAATCTGTTTGTACGTTGTTCTTGCATGATGCCCAGTGTGCTCTGATGTCCTTTGGGCTTCACTTGCATTCAGGGCCCGGTTTCATAAAGCAGTCTAATCTTTTAGTCTACTAAACTTACTTAGTCGACTAAGGTCAGTAGCCCAACATTAGCCATCTAATCTCCGTTTCACATCGATGGCTAAACTTGTAGATTAGATGTATAATGTTAAGCCTGGTTCACATGACAGGATTATAAAATTATCTGTAGGTTTCCAAAACCTGAGAGCCCACACACGTGAAGATAAAAAATCATGGATCTAACAGGTTTGGTGGTACAGTGTGTAGTGTTCAGCCACACAGTAAGGACAACAACACCACACACGAACAGATTTCACACACGAACATTTACAGTTCAGACAGGAAATCTCGCAAAATCTCTCGAGATTAAACATGACTTCAGAGTAAACAAACGGTGGTACTTTGTGGACTATTTACAACAGAGGGAAAAAACAATACAAAAAGAAAAAGAAAAGGTGCTCTTTAAAGGAGTGGAGACAGCGCCACCACCAGACTTTCTGGTAAGTCAGGACAGCTGTTTTGATTTTATTTTCCGCTCCGTACATCCGTCACCTCAGTTTCTGATTGGCTGCACGTCACATTCAGCAGGCTGCGTGCTCGTTTGTGGTCGGAGGACACCACACACGCTGCGATATTGGGCCAAAAAAATCCAACATGTTGAATATCATTGATTTGCGATCGGAGCGCTCCTGACGCCCTTCCGAGCAGATCAGAGCGCTCTGAATACACCACACATGACAGGAATATCTGATAAGATTATCTTTAGCGTCATCATGATTGTCGGGGCATCCTTAAGGTTGTCGGAAGGGGAAGATTGGGTCCGATATCGGCCTAATTATCCTGCCGTGTGAACCAGGCCTTAGTCAACAAATTTCATGGGTGTAAGTGGCCTCATCATGGCCCGCTGCCAAGAAATGCCTTCAATGCACAAAAAAGTTTTCTTTACTTCTGGGTTGGTCATCTGCTACAAAACATGGCTGAGTTCGCTGCATCAGAGGAGAAGCGCTTTCGGCCTTGGTGTCTGTAAACATCTCCAGTGGATTATTCCGGCCCTGGAACACCCACTCCCACTGCAAGGCTGCCCTTCCTTCCTGCTCTATCAATTGGTGGTACATGATAGTTGCAGTTTTTTAGGTAAGACACTGAAGTTTTGTTGACTAAAATAAGATTTGCCTCCTCTGTATCGGGCTAAAAACTTTATTTGGCTAATGCGAAACTTTAGCTGACTAAGCGCTTTGTGCAACGACTACTGACCAAAAGATTAGTTGACTAAACAAGCTTTCTGAAACTGGGCCCTGGTGCTTCGTCCTCTTGAAACCGTCCTTCACAAATGTATTTTGTCTGTATTAATTTCTACTTTAAATGCTTGTTAAATAAAGCAATATGTCGTTGTCAATCAGATGAGCAGGAGGTGCTGAACTCGATCATGCAGGATCTGGCCGAACTGCACCGCTCCAGCCGCCCTGCCATGTTCCTGTCGGACCTGAGCAAACCTAAAACCTCATCACCAAAGAACCAGGTAACCATGTTTTAATCACAGAACACACAAATCCTGATCTCTTCTGCTTTGAGCTCAAATTCAACCTCTGTAGCAGTGCCTTCAAAATAAAAGTCTTCCTGAGTACAGCAGAAATTCTGCTTCCTGTTAGAGTTTTATGTGAAATGAATGCTGTTCAGTCAGATGCATCACAATCAGAAATCTTTGTTTTTACTCATAGAATTGGAAAGCAAAGGTATCCTGGTCAAACAAGTAAATGGCAATGTCAGTTTCAATTGTCTCTTCATGAGTCATTAGAGACGTCAAGAGTTTTCCCACATGTCTGTGTGGTCAGTCCCAGAAGAAAGGTGTTTTTGGATTACATGGAACATTGAGGATATTTAAGAAATGTGAATTTTAGTTCCAAGCATTTAGTCATCCAGCAGCACGTTCATGTTTCCTGAAGTAAGTACCCAGAGGTCCTCACTGGAATAGTTTCCAGAGGTTGTGGCCACTTGATTTCACACATTTGTGAAACCTGCACGTAGCAGCACTAATCAGTACTAAATTGAATTTAATGAGCTGTACTTTTGGAAATGTGATGTAACTTAAAGGTTGAGCAGCGCGTCACTTCCAGTGATTCCTCTTTAATAAGAAGTTAATTGTGCAGGGTATTGGATGCAACAGTTCTTCTTATTGCTATTTCAATGTAAAAGTACAGCACAGTTTGTTTGCTTGGGTTTTTTTTTTTTTTTTGGCACCTGTTTGTCCCAGACCTTGCCTGATGTGAGCAGATTGCCTAAAAAGTTGCATTGACTGAACTGGAATTATTTTCCTGCCCTGGTTGTCATGTAAAGTGTTTTACCTGCACTGTCACACCTGTTAATCGTCTGTAGAAATTTCTTTATACTGTATGTTTATGGACATTAATTTTTAATATCAAATCTGCTTTTCTTCTCAAAGAATGATGTCAGGGTGAAGTTTGAGTTCAGAGGGGAGAAGAGGTGAGTCTTGTCCCAGATTTATCACATCGTCCTCACAGCAGACAAGCAGCCCACTTGACCTCTGACCTCTCCTCTTCTGCAGGATCATTCAGTTCCCCCGACCTGTCAAACTAGATGACCTGAAAGCAAAGGCCAAAGTGGCTTTTGGTCAAGCAGTGGACCTCCACTACACCAACAATGAGGTAAAAGACCTTTATGCTGAATTTCAGAAGCCGTGAGATGTAGAAAGGCGACAAACTGAGCGGCACAAAGGGAACATTGCAGAGCTGGTGTCTCCACTTTAAAACTGCTGTCAAATATATTTTAAAAGGAGAATCTGATTTTTACACAACAAGAAAAAAACTTTAGAATCACTCACTCCACAAACAGCCAACAGGCTTCAGCACAACAGAAAAAAAAATTTGAGGACAGACTTCATTAGGATACGTTTGAAGCACTGAGTGCTAAATCGTTGTGAGGTGGTGTTAAGTTATTTCTCTTCTGAGTGCGATAATGCTGTAACGATATGTGTTGGAGAGTATTTTTCTTCAGGATTGTTTTATCTTTTCCACACTCAGTTGGTGATTCCACTGACCACTCAGGATGATCTGGACAAAGCTGTAGAGCTGCTGGATCGCAGCATTCACATGAAGAGCCTGAAGATCCTCCTGGTGCTTCAGGTCTCCTCTCAGGTCAGCAGCACCCAGGTTGAGTCCATCATCAGGGACTGGTCTCACACAAGTCATCAGCTACATGCTTTCAGTGTCGAGCAACACCAAACAAAACCTCTCTTTGTCTCATGACATACTTTGAAATTGTTTTTTCCTGTGCTTTACAGACTGAGATCCGGCTTCCTTTTTAGTTTGTGACTTTTGGTTATTAATGCTGTGTTTTGTGTCTCTGTAGAACTCTTCCTCCAGCATGGACCTCTTGCCCTCCCACGATGAACTGGACAACACAGGATTCAGCGTTGGAGACAAAAAGAGCTCGTTGGCTTTGATAGGTGAGCAGCACTCCAGACTCCAGATCAGCCTGGAAGCATTACCCGCTAGTTACAATTGATTAATGAGTCAGAAGAGATGACCTGAGAAATGCCCGATGTTGAAAATAGGGATGGGACCGATCTGATCCCAGCTCTGTATCGGGTTCCGATACCAACGTAATTCACGTATCGGAAAACCTGCAACATTTTCCGATACCGGAGAAGAGCCACTGTGAATCCTCTTAACTGCTGTTGCTTGCTCTTCGCTTGTTTGCTGCCGAGCGGGAGCAGGAGAGGCAGAGAGGAGGAGAGCTCTCTTCCACAGTGTTCTAGCTGCGGTTAGCAGCAAATTTCCGCCCGGCTCACGGATTCAAATTGTCTGTTTGTCGAGCACAGATTTTCTGAAAAAATTAACTGAATTGTTGCTATAAATGTGTGCTAAAACGTTAGCTGCTTCACTGTCCCAATGCTGTCAAACGCTATGAAAAGCAGCTCAGCGTGCAGCGGAGGAGGAGCTGAACAGAGATTCTGTCCGCTGAAAGGGAAAAAGTCTCCATTAAAATCCTACGCATGAGTGTCGATGATAGTGTGCACAGTACAAACACAGTGAGAGAGAAAGGAAAAGAAAGAGACAGGGAGAGCAAAACGAGTGAGAGAGAAAGAGAGAGCAAACAAGAGACAGAAAGAGAGGGAGACAGACAGAGAGAAAGAGAGAGGGATGGAGAGACAGAGGACTTAATTTTTACCCTGTAACACTTGCTTTGACAATGTAAACATGTCTCCCATATCAATAAAGCTCCATTGAAATTGAAAATTAAGAAGGAGAGACAGACAGAAAGTGCTGTCTTTTCACTTTAAGTCTATAAAAATAAGGCTATAAAAGTCTATAAAAAATAAAAGTACTTAATTCTTTCACCAAAATATCAAATCTAGACTTTCATCTTAGATACACCTTCTGGCAAATTGTAGCTCAACTTTCTGGTCTCCTTTTTAAGAAAATCCTCATAAAATCAACAATAATGATAATAATAATATTAAAGCAAACAGAGCTCTGGTATCAGATGGGAAAAGTATCGGTATCAGCAGATATCCAAATTCAGGTATCACGATTTGATCGGAAGTTAAAAATTGTAGATCGGCCCATCCCTACTTGAAAAGCAGCTGTTGAAGCCCGGCATCAGGCGTGAGAATCCTCTCTGGATTTTCAGATTTCTGGCTTGTGTCTTGCCAAAAGAAGTTTTTGTATATGAGCACTTTCATGTTAAAGGGTCTGTAAAATGTGTCACAAGGGTTCAAAATAAAGAATATCCTATTGAGAAAATGTGTTACTTATCATAGAAACAAAAGCAGAAATGCACATATGCTGCCTGAATCTGTCCAATACTTTGTCCTGGAGGGGACAGAATTTGTAAGAAGGAGAAATCATGTTATATAGCAATCAGCATGCATCTGTCCGTCTGTCCGTTTACACTTGTTAGCGGGATATCTTAAGAACCAGTTGACCAATTTCATTCATATTTATCATAAGGGTGTACTTGGGTGATTTTCCTGACACTTTATATTACCAGTTTTTGGGGACCGGGGCGATGTGTCCTCTCATGATGACTTTTTTTTTTTTTTTTTTTACTTTTAACGTTTTTTAACATTAAAACAGGAAGTGCTGCCTCTGATGGCAGTTTAAAAAGTTTTTTTTTTTTTTTCTGAGGTTGCAGATTCATTTCTCTCTAATATCGCAAATTATTCACATTTACCTGATTTAAACTGAGAGATACATCAATAATTACCTCTGGTTATCTGTCTTTTTTCTTTGTTAAAGATAAAACAACATCCTGTTTGTCCTTGTAACTGTGATAGGTCAGAAAAAAATTGAAAATTTTAAACTTTTGACAGCTAGTGTCCCCACTGTGCACATTTTCCACACTCACAGTCGGAAGTAGTGGAATTTTTCTAACGACCTCTTGTTGAAACAGTGGAACATCTTGTTTACCATCTGCTGCTTACAGCCAACACATGAACGGAGCACGAGAGCTGTATTACAGTGCATCCAGAAAGTATTCACAGCACTTCACTTTTTCCACATTTTGTTATGTTACGGCCTTATTCCAAAATGGATGAAATTAAATTTTTTTCCCCTCAAAATTGTACTTGCAACACCCCATAATGACATGAAAAAGTTTTTTGAAATTTATGCAAATTTATTAAGTATAAAAAACTAAGAGATCACAGGTCTATAAGTGTTCACAGCCTTTGCTCAATACTTCGTTGATGCACCTTTGGCAGCAGTTACAGCCTCAAGTCTTCTTGAATATGATGCCACGAGCTTGGTGCACCTATCTTTGAGCAGTTTGGTCCATTCCTCTTTGCAGCACCTCTCAAGCCCCATCAGGTTGGATGGGGAGCGTTGGTGCACAGACTTTTTCAGATCTCTCCAGAGATGTTCAGTTGGATTCAGTTCTGGGCTCTGGCTGGGCCACTCAAGGACATTCACAGAGTTGTCCTGAAGCCACTCCTTTGATGTCTTGGTTGTGTGTTTAGGGTCATTGTCCTGCTGAAAGATGAACCGTCATCCCAGTCTGAGGTCAAGAGCTCTCTGGAGCAGGTTTTCATCCAGGATGCCTCTGTACATTGCTGCATTCATCTTTCCCTCAACCCTGACTAGTCTCCCAGTTTCTGCTGCTGAAAAACATCCCCACAGCATGATGCTGCCACCACCATACTTCACTGTAGGGATGGTGCCTGGCTTCCTCCAAACATGATGCTAAAGAGTTCAATCTTTGTCTCATCAGACCAGAGAATTTTGTTTCTCCTGGTCTGAGAGTCCTTCAGGTGCCTTTTGTCAAACTCCAGGTGGGCTGCTATGAGTATGTGATTTCTTTCATTATTTTTAATAAATTTGCAAAAATCTCTAACAAACTTTTCACATTGTCATTATGGTGTACTGTGTGTAGAATTTTGAGGGGAAAATAAATTTCATCCATTGTGGAGTGAGGCTGTGGCATAACAAAATGTGGAAAAAAGCGAAGCGGTGACTACTTTCTGGATGCACTGTACCTCCTCAGTTGAGGTCAGCAGAGTCCCATCTTTACTGTATACAGCTTGGATGTTACATCACAAATCGCCTCTTTGGGCTGAGCCCAGACGGGCTCCATGTCAAACCCGGCCACCAGGCACTCACTGACCAGCCCTCTCCAAGCCTGGCTCCAGACGGGGGCCCTGGGCCTGCTCCAGGCTGGGTCATGTTCCCTCTCCCTTGTTTGTCCATTGAGTCTTTGTGAACCCGTCTTAGTCTGGCCCCTCGCCTGAGACCAATTTGCCATGGGAGACCCTACCAGAAGCACGAAGGCTCGAGACACCACAGCTCTCAGGATCATGGGGGTTCACAAACTTCTCCACCATGACAGGGTGATGGTTTCTGTGGAGGTCCGCCACATGGTTTCTAATGGAAATCCTACAAATTGAATTTATTGGGGATTATTTTTGAAGTTGTTGTTATTGTTTCTCTTATTTATTTATTTATTTTATTTATTTATTTTTTCTGGACAGATAAATGATATCTGAGAGTGGATGTGATGGTAAGCACACATGCTACAAAAAATAATATTTCTCTTCTTAAAAACCCTCAGGGTCCCACTCGACAGACCGCAGCTCTCCTCCGCCGGGCTACATTCCTGACGCTCTGCAGCAGGTAGCAAGAAACGGCTCGTTTACCAGCATCAACAGTGAAGGAGAATTCATACCAGAGAGCATGGATCAGGTACCGACATCCCGATCAGGACCATCAGTGCTCTGAGGCACTTTAACAGGGGTTTGTTTTCATCTTTGTGCGTTGTATGCGCTCCTTTGAGTGTGACTGCCTCTGCAGTGACAGAGAAGCTGAACTGTTTGATTAATAATGTTTTTAACAGTTAAAGGGCTAAATGTGAAAAGTGTGTAAGTGGGGACAAGGAGGACCAGATGACAGGGTGCTAAATTGTTTCCTCTGTCCCACCATGCGAAGGAGGTCAATGAATCTTGAGTTTATGTGTGAGGAAATGTTCTGACTTGTGCTGTGAAGACAGCAGCTGATGGTATGTCTGTGGTTTTCAGATGATTGACCCGTTGTCTATGAGCAGTCCAGAGAACTCGGCATCTGGAAGCTGTCCGTCTTTAGACAGCCCACTAGACAGGTCAGTGGGACAACAGTCACAGGCCACGCAAAACAGAAATTACACGTATGGTGCTCCCTCACCAGGATGGAATGGGTACTGCATGCTCACTTGAATGAGGTAGTTGTTGACCTTTGTTAGTGATGACTCCTCATGATCTTTGAGGACGAGGTTGCTTCTCTCGAACAGAGTAAATGTTGATGTGCTCAAACACAGGAGAGGAGGTGTTACCTTATTTTAGTTTTTTTTTTTTCCCCTATTGAGAAAGCTGCACCTTTGCTTGATCTTTACCGATGACTGTTCAAGTTAGAGAAACAACAAAATAAGGTGTTTTTATTTTTCACAGTGACTACCCAAAGTCCAGGATGCCCAGAGCTCAGAGCTATCCAGACAACCACCAGGACTTTCCAGGTACGAGCAATGTTGATGTCATAAGTTTGGACTACAAACCTGTGTCGGATTATGATATTTTATAAATTTGCTGGTTGATTCCTGAACATTGGGTTCAATCACAGATAGGCATTTTTTTTTTACATCATTTTTCATGTTCACATTGTAAGAGATAATATTTTCTCACTCATCTTCAACTGCTTACTCCAATTAAGGGTGAAGGGGGGGGGGGGGGGGGGCTATCCGAGCAGTTACAGGGTGTGAGGCGTGGTTGACCCTGGACAGGACGCCAGTCTGTCACAGGGCCACATACAGACAAACAAACACATTCACACCTATGGACAATTTAAAGTTTCCAGTCCATCTAACCTGCATGTCTTTGAATGTGGGAGGAAGCCGGAGCACCCGGAGGAAACCCACACAAACACAGGGAGAACACGCAAACTCCACACAGAAAGGACACAGATGGGAATCGAACCCATGGCCTTCTTGCTGTGAAGCAACAGTGCTAATCAGTAAGCCACCGTGTTGCCGACAAAACTTTAATGTATTAGTTTTTGGTTCTGTGAATAGATTATGAGCTGAATGGGGCACCAGCTGTCCGTCCACCTGCACTGTTGTGTTGTCTGCGTTCTTCACCCTCCTCTTCCTCACCAGAGTACGACATCCCCGTGTTTGAGAAGTCAGGGAAAGGAGGAACTTACCCGCGACGGTACGGCGTTCCCTTCGGCCTTCAGGATTACAGTGATGGTTGGTAAACTTTGGTCCATGCAAACGCAGTGGAAAAATAAATAAATCCTAATGAAAATGAAGAATTTTTGTAGGTTTTTGTTGTGTTTTGTAAAGCAAATGTCACAGAGCTGTTAAAAATGATCCATTTCATTATTTCAATGAGTAGTGGGGCTGCTAAAGTTGATGATTGTTAAAATAAAAACATTATTAAAAGCCTGATTTAGATACTGGTCCTGAGGAGGTGTGGCCTAAAGCAGTCCCATGTTTTGGTCTGAGATGCTGGTGTGAGTGCGACATCTAGTGGCACTACAGAATTTATTGAACCTTCAACAAAAAAAAAAAAAAAATGCAGGAGACCAATGAAAAATGAATCAATCTGACTTTTTCACGTCTGTCTCTCTGACTCTGGTGTTTTTATTTTCATGTTTCTCGCTCAGGGAGGAAAACCTTCCCTCGAGCTCGGCGAACGCAGGTTCAAGGATTTCGCTCGCCGGTTAACTTCAGCCCCACTGAGCAGTCGCCCAGCACCAGCAGCGGCAGCAGCGTCTTCACCCCTGACCTGGAAGAAGCGCCAGGGCCGGTACGGCGACCACGGAGGGGCAGCGACATCGAGCCCAATCTGAGTGCTGCTCCAACCCTGTCCGTCATGGACATCAGTCCGCCCAGCCGCTGTGAGTCCTACCAAGGGTCGAAGCCTTTTAACTTCCAAATACAAGAAGCTGGCACTGGACAGAGTTTAGTCCACGAGGCTGAACCTCGAGAGAGTTTACCTTGAATTGATTTGTTCTTCTGGTGAATGCTTTATTCCGTTGATGTGATCATGTCTGTTCCTCTTAGCGCCACGTGCCCCCAGCAACTGGCGGCTGGGAAAGCTCCTGGGTCAGGGGGCCTTCGGACGAGTGTATCTCTGTTACGACGCTGATACTGGACGGGAGCTGGCAGTGAAACAAGTTCAGTTTGACCCAGACAGTCCTGAGACAAGCAAGGTGAGTCCAAGTCCACCTTAGAGATCCCGAATGATCCGTTAAAGTAGAAAACTGCCAGAATGGTTTGTCCTCCCCCCATTTAGGAGGTAAGCGCCTTGGAGTGTGAGATCCAGCTCCTGAAGAACCTGTGCCACGAGCGGATAGTCCAGTACTATGGCTGTCTGCGAGACACCATGGAGCGAACGCTCTCCATCTTCATGGAGTACATGCCCGGGGTGAGACTTCTGTCCTGATTCTTCAGGTTTTGGTGCTGGAATTGGTGACTTCTTTCCCATCAGTGTGTTTATTTTCACTTTTGTGGGGATCAGGGCTCCATTAAAGACCAGCTGAAGTCATACGGGGCGCTGACGGAGAACGTGACACGGCGCTACACACGGCAGATTCTGGAGGGGGTTTCCTATCTGCACAGCAACATGATCGTCCACAGGGACATCAAAGGTAACAGACGTCTTCTTTGGGTTTCTTAAAGCAAACCTTACCTGGGTTACCTGGACTTGTTTTCAGGTCAGTACACAAAGACCCAGTTTATCTTTTTATTTGTTTATTGTTTTTCAGCTCCCAGAAAGTCCTGGTCATGCAAAAAGTAAAAGAAATAATAATAATAATAATAATAAAACAGTCAGTGATTATAAAACATCAAACTATCAAAATCTTAAAAAAAAAAAAAAAATACAGTGATGCTCATGTTTTGGTCATAACGTCCAGAACTACGACCGAAGGGAGGAGCTTCTGTTCCCACCTTTTGGAGGAGAGTCTGTAAAGCTGGAGGTCCGTCCATATTTCACTAAACTGATGGTTTTGTTTCTCCTGAAATAAAAACATTGTAATGTCGGTTTATTTTTTGAAATATCTCATAAAATCACAGCTCATTTTAACATGTTTTTCTGGGGGAATTCCATAGCAAATATTTTATTGTTAATGCCGTCTGCAGGAGGGCGTGCGTGTGTGTGCAAGACCACAAGTTACCTTGATGTGATACGTGATGCTGATGTCCGTGAGATGTCTGTAAATCACTCCAGAGGTGTTATCAGGTTACACAGTGTTTTTCCTTTGAGAAGTGTTTTTATTTCTCACCAGCTTTTACGTAATATGTGAGAAACATCTTAGATTTACACATAAACACCGCAGTTTCAGAGCATTTTCCACGATGTTGGAGGTTGAGCCAGACTGAGAGGAGCCAGCACACGTTGCTGTCTCTCTCTGCTCTGATTGGCTGTCACCTTGTGCTTCCTATAATGCTTTGTGCTAGTCTGGGGAAGCCCCCATGTGATCCATGACGTCTCTGTCAGTCTCAACCATGTTCTCAGCCATCGCTGCTGTCGATAGTTCACTCTGGCTTTAACACCAGTCAACAAAAAGCCTCAAAATAATGAGAATCTGAAGTTGCTTGTAAACCAACGGGAAGCTTAAGCTCTTTTGTATTTGAACTCTGACCTTTGTGCAGGGGCCAACATCCTCCGTGACTCGGTGGGTAACGTGAAGTTGGGCGACTTTGGAGCCAGTCGGAGGCTACAGACCATCTGTCTGTCAGGGACAGGCATCAAGTCGGTGACTGGTACCCCCTACTGGATGAGCCCAGAAGTGATCAGCGGAGAGGGTTACGGCAGGAAGGCTGACATTTGGTATGGCAACACAAATATTAAAAACACGCACTTATCTTCAAACGCTGAGTCCAATTAAGGGTCCAAGGGGGCTGGAGCCTATCTCAGCATTCACAGAGCACAAGGCGTGGTTCACCCTGGACAGGACGCCAGTCTGTCGCAGGGCCACATACAGACAAACAAACACATACACACCTATGGACAATTTAAAGTTTCCAGTCTACCTAACCTGCATGTCTTTGGTTGTGGGAGAAACCCGGAGCACCCGGAGAGAACCCACGCAAACACGGGGAGAACACGCAAACGCCACACAGAAAAGCCACAGGTGGGAATCAAACCCATGACCTACTCGATGTGAGGCAACAGTGCTAACCACTAAGTCACTGTGCTGTCCACTTAAAAAACAAAACAAAATCTTCGTTCCTACTCTGACCTATGGTCATGAGGGTTGGGTCACAACCGAAAGAACTAGATCGCGGATGCAAGCGGCCGAAATGGGCCTCCTCAGGAGGGTGGCTGGTGTCTCCCTTAGGGTGAGAAGTTCTGTCATCCGTGGGAAGCTCGGCATAGAACCACTGCTCCTTTGTATTGAAAGGAGCCAGCTGAGGTGGTTCGGGTATCTGGTAAGGATGCCTCCTGGGTGCCTCCCTAAGGAGGTGTTCAAGGCACCATCTGGGAGGAGACCCCGGGGAAGACCCAGGACTAGGTGGAGAGATTATATCTCCACACTGGCCTGGGAACACCTCGGGATCACCCAGTCAGAAAAATGGTTGAACATGAGTGAGAGTGAAACTATATATATATATATATATATATATATATATATATATATATATATATATATATATATATAGTATATATAGTATATTTCTTAGTGTTACATGGAAACAAGGTACCAGTAGATTCAGTAGATTCTCACAAATCCAACAAGACCAAGCATTCATGATATGCACACTCTTAAGGCTATGAAATTGGGCTATTAGTAAAAAAAAAAAAAGTAGAAAGGGGGGTGTTCACAATAATAGTAGTGTGACATTCAGTCAGTGAGTTCATCAATTTTGTGGAACAAACAGGTGTGAATCAGGTGTCCCCTATTTAAGGATGAAGCCAGCACCTGTTGAACATGCTTTTCTCTTTGAAAGCCTGAGGAAAATGGGACGTTCAAGACATTGTTCAGAAGAACAGCGTAGTTTGATTAAAAAGTTGATTGGAGAGGGGAAAACTTATACGCAGGTGCAAAAAATTATAGGCTGTTCATCTACAATGATCTCCAATGCTTTAAAATGGACAAAAAACAAAAAAAAAACAGACACGTGGAAGAAAACGGAAAACAATCATCAAAATGGATAGAATAATAACCAGAATGGCAAAGGCTCACCCATTGATCAGCTCCAGGATGCTCAAAGACAGTCTGGAGTTACCTGTAAGTGCTGTGACAGTTAGAAGATGCCTGTGTGAAGCTAATTTATTTGCAAGAATCCCCCCGCAAAGTCCCTTTGTTAAATAAAAGACATGTGCAGAAAAGGTTACAACTTGCCAAAGAACACATCAACTGGCCTAAAGAGAAATGGAGGAATATTTTGTGGACTGATGAGAGTAAAATTGTTCTTTTTGGGTCCAAAGGCCGCAGACAGTTTGTGAGACGACCCCCAAACTCTGAATTCAAGCCGCAGTTCACAGTGAAGACAGTGAAGCATGGTGGTGCAAGCATCATGATATGGGCATGTTTCTCCTACTATGGTGTTGGGCCTATATATCGCATACCAGGTATCATGGATCAGTTTGGATATGTCAAAATACTTGAAGAGGTCATGCTGCCTTATGCTGAAGAGGACATGCCCTTGAAATGGGTGTTTCAACAAGACAATGACCCCAAGCACACTAGTAAACCAGCAAAATCTTGGTTCCAAACCAGCAAAATTAATGTTTTGGAGTGGCCTGCCCAATCCCCGGACCTAAATCCAGTTGAGAACTTGTGGGGTGACATCAAAAAAGCTGTTTCTGAAGCAAAACCAAGAAATGTGAATTAATTGTGGAATGTTGTTAAAGAATCTTGGAGTGGAATAACAGCTGAAAGGTGCCATAAGTTGGTTGACTCCATGCCTCGCAGATGTGAAGAAATCATGAAAAACTGTGGTTCTACAACTAAATACTAGTTTAGTGATTCACAGGATTGCTAAAAAAGCAGTTTGAACATAATAGTTTTGAGTTTGTAGCGTCAACAGCAGATGCTACTATTATTGTGAACACCCCCTTTTCTACTTTTTTTACTAATAGCCCAATTTCATAGCCTTAAGAGTGTGCATATCATGAATGCTTGGTCTTGTTGGATTTGTGAGAATCTACTGAATCTACTGGTACCTTGTTTCCCATGTAACAATAAGAAATATACTCAAAACCTGGATTAATCTTTTTAGTCACATAGCACTACTATTATTCTGAACACTACTGTGTGTGTGTGTGTGTGTGTATATATATATATGTATATATATATATATGTATATATATATATATATGTATATAGATGTGTGTGTGTGTGTGTGTGTGTATTTTGGGTCACGGATAAACGCTGCAAAAATGGAAAGCTGATAAGTCATTTTTTTTTTTTTTTTTTTGAGAAATGAGCGATTTTTAGCTAACTAGTAAACAGTAGACATTGTGCTGCAATGTACCATGGGAGTACAAAATATAATTGTAAATCCGTTAAAAGTACATGGATGACACAAGAAAGTGAAAACACTTATTTCCATTGTTGTCCATTTAAAATCAAATGATAAAATACAAATAATAACTAGGACTGCAAACAGTCATATCTTGAATTTCCCTCTGGGATCAATAAAGTATCTATCTATCTCTATCTATACTGGCCCTCGTGTCCGCACCACTGCCTCCCCAGGCCACCGCATCCCCTTGTAAGAAGGTGTGTACAGGGACAGACACTCATCACACAGTTCTGACACTCATCACTCATGTGATGTTTCAAGTCAATCAGACAAAGCATGAAGGAGTTATCATGACTTGATGTTCCATGGCAGCGCCATAGTGGCCACACCCTTCGACATAGAGAAAAGCTTTCGATAACTTTTGATCTGTATTATCTATGGATGATCTGAAAGAAATTTGAAGTGCATTAGTCAAAATCCCTAGGAGAAGTTTGTTCAAATACGTTTGGAAATCACACCGAAATGACACAAAAATTCAAAATGGCCGACTTCCTGTTTGGGATAGACCAATGGTGCAAGAGACTTTTTTGTACGTCTATGCTTTGTACCCTCTGCTTTGGCCATGATATTATTATTATTATTATTATCATCATCGTCATCATTATTATTTTATTTTTACTTCTATTTTGTCATTTGATTTTTAAATGGACCACAGTGGAAATAAGTGTTTTCACTTTCTTTTGTCATCCATGTTTTTTATTAACATATTTGCAATTATATTATGTACTTACATTGAACTTACTAAATAAAATCATGCACGCATGCTTTTAATGTATAGATGACTTACTGCCACCTGCTGGATTGAAATGTGAGTCCAGAATGTAAATATATGTGTCCAATGTTCACTGTTGTTAGCTAATATATGTAGCTTCTCTAAAAATATTAGTCCTTTGAACGTTCGGTTTTGGCAGCATTCATCCTTGACTCAAAATACATAAATACACCAAACGGCAAATGTCAGCTCTCCCTGGTTTCTCCATGATTGAAGCCATACACACACACAGCTGGCCAGTTGAGGGAATTAATATATATATTTTATTTATTTATTTATTTCTCAGGAGTGTTGGCTGCACCGTTGTGGAAATGCTGACCCAGCGGCCGCCTTGGGCGGAGTTTGAGGCCATGGCAGCTATCTTTAAAATCGCCACACAGCCAACAAACCCGGCGCTGCCAGCCCACGTGTCGGACTACTGCCGCGAGTTTCTCAAACGCATCTTTGTGGAGACCAAACAACGTCCATCTGCTGACGAGCTGCTGAGGCACATCTTTGTACATTGAGCTGGAACTCGCTGCTCGCCTTATCTGAAGGGAGGGGAGTTCCTGCCTTGGCCCCGCCCATGCCACTTGACACCTGTTTGTACCAGGAAGGCCTCCCTGATGGAGGAAAGTGGAGCGTGGACCCGCCCCCTCCTCTCTCTGTTTATATGACACCGCCATAAAAGATCCCCACCACCACCACCAATTGCACCTTAATTTCTCAAGAAAGAAAAACTTGTTGGGGTCGTGACGACTTCCTCCTCCATCGATGGAAAACTGCTCTTTGAAATGTCTTTTTAAAAAAGAACCTTTTTTATGCTTCTCACTTTAGGGTGTTTGGATCCTCTTGGACCTGCAGGAGGTCTCTGGAGCCGTCCAGGCTCCGTCTCGCTGACCTGATTCCAGAATGTAGTCTCCTGCCAAAAGCCCGAGCGATGGCGTTGACCTGAGCCTGCTGCTACAGACACACACTCCCATCTCCTGATTCTCTTTCTTCTCCGTTTTCCAGTTCTGTTCTTGTGCAACTCAAGCTCTTTTTCCTGGAATCTGCTGCTCAGTGGGAATGTTTTGATTGAACTACCTTCAGTCCTCCATTTTCCTTCTTTGCCGTGTGCCTTTTTTTATGTTTCTTTTTTTTTATGTGGCGCCTGAGTTTGGTGTTCTTCTGGAAAACCTCGGTCGTTTGCCTTCACGCTGTTCGTCCAAATCCAGCTGAGATCACTGCGGCTGAATGTTGTTTCTGCCTTCTCTGTAACAATGCCCCCTGATTTTTGGACAGGGGTCACCTGATCCCCACTCTGCTCAGCTGGTTTGTTAGGTTGGTAACCAAATATCCTCTAGGCACTTCCTGTTCCTGCTGTGCTGCTGAAACTGTGAAACAAGACTGCGGAGTTTCACAGCTTGAATCAGTGCTTCAGTCCCAGCTGTGTCTTCAAATGTGTCGATCTCCTGCTTCATTTACGATTGTCTGAAGCAAACATCGATCCCGTTGCGTCAACCAAGCTCTCACCAAAAACTGAACCAGGCACAGAAAGAAGTCCAGTGCAGGACCTGAGGTCCGTAATTGACACGGTCAATCCGTGAATTCTATAACAAAGTCTCTGACTCTCCACGGACGGAACATCAGTCCATCACAGGTTACTTCACCAGCCAAAACTGGTACACATTTATAGCTGGGTGGACTGAGACAATCCAGATTGTCTTCTCTCCCTGGAAATGGAACTGCACCCAGGATTTAGAAGTTGGTAGTCCAACTCCAGATCCACCTGCAGGTAAAGTAGAGCTGCATTTAACAGTTCATGAGGCATACGATTGTTGATTTTTTTTTTTTTTTTTTTTTTTTTTTTTTTTAATGAATAATCAAATAATTGATTCATTTCTAAAATGATGCTCATCACAGTTTTAGAGAACTCAAGGAAAATTTCCAAAGCCCAAAGATTTTTCTGAATCCAGTTTATCTCCGTCTTAGGAACTTTAGATCTGGTTGAAGTCACTTTATAATGAGAGCTGTTGAAATTTGGTTTAAAACTGGATTATATCCAAATTGTTGGAAGCACTTTAAACCAGTGTAGAAGAATGTAAAATCATTTGGGATCTGGACTAACTTGAGCAACATATCATTAAAACAAATGGGGAGGTTCTGCTCAACGTTTAGATTTTTGGCCACTCCCCCCACCTTATAAAAAACCCCAGTCTGATTAGCAGCGCTGCGTGTTTGAGCGTTTTTTGAGTAAAAATTGTTTTCATTGTTTTGGTTTTTATTATTATTATTTATAAATATTAACATTGTAAAATGTAAAAATTGTGTGTCAGGCTTAACGTTTGGATTTAGTTTAATCCAGTTTACTGACCATTCCAGTGGTTTAAAAACTGATTAAAGCATCTTAAAGTCAGCCAGTGGTGGGCACAGCTAACCAAAAAGTTAGCTTGGTTAACAGCTAATCAGCTAACTAAAAAGTTATCTTTTATAAAGCTAAACCGATAAACCACCCAAAAATTTATCAGAAGCTACAGCTAACCGATAACTTACAGTATTGCTTCCAATACACTTGCAACTACTAACAAGCTGATTTTGAGTTTTAACTCCACGATTGCTTTGGGTAGCATCAAAGGTGACTACAGACCCAAACAATGAGTCAGCAGTTCTGTCTTTGAGCATCCTGCCCCCTGCTGGAAGCTTCTGTTTACTACATATTTTGCAGCAGTGAAGCAGTTCAGAGGAGCTAAACTCAACTCTGCACACACAAAACAAGCCATTATTACTTAACGGAGTACAGCCGTGCTGCAGTGAGGCAGAGGTCTTGGAAAATAAAGCAGTTTTGAGTTATGGTTTTGATTTAAAATCATCAAATTAATCCAGATAGAATATCTCCATTGTTAATTCTGTCATTTGTACAAAGCTAAAATATAAAACATCTTTTAATTTTAAATAATGTGCTAATTCTGAAGTTTTGTAACAAACAGACAGATGCCAAAGACATTATGGGTAAATGAGCCTCTGCTAACACTGATTGGTTGACTCATTCATTCTATGTTAAAACCAACATGTTAATGTGAAGTGTGTGTGTTGGTGTTTACATATAAATTTTTATTTTTTGTATTTAAAAAAAAAAAAAGCCATTTGCAAAAAGCCAAAAACTCAAGTTGTGATTTGACAACCGTCTGATATAACCTGGGTTAAAACATGGAGCTGTATATGAGTACTAGAGAGCGCAGTCCCAGTGCTGTACACTAAATGAAAACGTCCCTTCATGGACAGCAACACGACGTCTCCTAACCAGGCAAAATATTGATGAAGTTCCCAGATGTTAATGCCATTTTGACCTGGATATCAAGCCAGTAAAATTTAATTACATTAAATTATGTCAGGAAAGTATTAAACTTACTCTGACACTCACACATTCCCAAATATTAGTGTTGAAACTTACACGGATCTGCGCTGTTAAGCTACGCTGCTGGGTTGAGCTGCTGCTGTATTCAACGCAGCGCGGCTCCTAAAAACATTACAGTACATTTATATATATTATATTTTTACACAATTATCCTTTATTGACCAAGTTTCATTCATGAAGTCAGTGGTGTGGGTACACATCTCTGTGGGTGTGACTGTGAGCAGCACAGCGCGGGTCATTATAATCTCATTTTAAGGTGCAAATTAAAAAAAAAAAAATCCCCAGTCTTGTTGAACAATTTTAATCGCTAACGACAAGTATTTTAACTAGACATTGGTCTAGCAGTGGAAAATATCAACTAGACATAAGTGAAGAGTTAATGGTCCGTGTCATCGGGCGACACAGGTACGGCAGGAGACATACAGCTGTTTATCATCCAAATGTCACGGACAAAATGACAAGAAGAACCAAAACCACTTACTTATGGGAGGAAATATTGTCTCCCTTGTTCCTCCATTTGTGGCTTTGCCAACATGCGCAGCTTTCTGGCATATCCCACCTGTTTCTTGACGAGACTAAGTGAACTTCTATGCACACAAATAACTAACTTGCCCGGAATTAAAATGGCGATCACGCCTCCTTGTCGGTACGATTGCGCTCTCTAGTTCTTATATACAGCTCCATGGGTCAAAATAAATAGAACACTGCATCTACTGGTGTCCAGACACTCATACTGCCATGAACACTACTGGCCAGTAGATGGCAGTAGACACCGTGAAAACTTGTCAAAACAAAATTCCAGATAATCTGTCTATGTTTAAGCTGCGTGGAATTTAATAAACACAAACTCAATTTCAGACATCTTATATCTATTACTCTGGAACAAAGATGACAGACAGTGTTTGACATAAGCAGGACTCTAAAGAGCAATCAGGAATCGATTGCATGCAACCTGGGCTTCTTCTGGCATTTTTACATAAAATTAACACAATAACAACATCTATAAACCCAGGAATATATTCACGAAGGTTTTAGGCACAATATACAAAGAGTTTAATGCTGTTGTCCGTGTGGAGTCTGATCAGAGCGTCTCAAATGCATTTCTTCTGTCGTGAATGTACTGAGATTACCCATAATACACCTGGAGACAGCATGTCCACGCTAAAACCTTCAAAATTAGTGCATTACTTTAAAACTAAAACATATATCTGATATTTTCACTTTATAAAACTTCAGATGTGATTCTAATTTAAATAACTTGTCCGAAATTGGTTTGGTTAAAATTTTAACCATAAGTTAAAACTGTATGCCTCTGGATGACTTGGGTGATATTGCGAGCGCATCAGTACGGGGTCAAAAGAAATTAGCTTTTTTTCTTTTCTGTGACCCGTTTTCCTTTTCCTGCAGAGGATAGAGTGGTTTCTTCTGGGACCAGCTCTCCTCTGTTTGCAGAGGATAGAACTCCACATCTACTACAAACATTTAACAGATAGGTACTCAACTGATTTTAGACTTCATAAACGCTTGTAACTGTTAAACTTTGTTCACAACTTCTGCAAAATATGTTAGCGGTCTAAAATTTATCGGACCAAAATTTATCGTAAGATAATTAGTCTGCTGATGGTTTTCAAAGTTATCTGAAAAGCTAATCCGATAATGAAAACTATAACTTTGATAATTAGCGGTTAGCGGATTAGTGGAACTGTGCCCACCACTAAAGTCAGTGTCTGTTTCTGCTGAACATGTTCGTTGCGTCTAATTTGCTGTGATTAAAGACACTTTAAAGGATTCCTTCAGAGCTGCTAAAAAGTTTAGTAACCAGCGCTTCTGTGCACGACCTTCCAAAGTGCCGATAAAAGCTGTTAATCACCCATCAGGTGCATTTCTGCTTTAATACTTTCACTTTATTAACAGACAAAAAAGGTTTCTCCTCAAGATAAAAAAAATGCAGATGTTTGAGGTGAAACCTGTATTTTGTGCTTGTCAGGAGAAATTCCATCCTGTCGGCAAATTTTTCTATCTTAAAACTCAAAAAGTGTAAAACACTCAAAATAGAATTTCTTTATACATTACTATTGGGAAGTCAAAGCTCTGTGTGCCAAAACAAAATCAGGCATTTCTGACATTTATAAATGCCTTTTTTTTTTTTCTGATTTTTGGGTTTCAAGTTGAAAATGCACCAAAAGCCCTGAAATGCTCACAGTGGGCCTCATGTATCAACGTTGCGTACAGCGATATTTGAGTGTATATGGGGTGTACGCCAAAACGGCTGTGCTACTTGGCATTTATCAATGTGGTCGTTGGCGTATGCTGCACTGAAAATATACACCAGGTCGAGAGGTGGCGTAAATTATACACCAAAATGAACCAGCGCTGGAATCCAGATAAAAATAAAGATGATCAACATGATAAACAGTGCCATTATACAAATCAATGCATATGTTACATAAATAACACTTTCCTGATTATACTACATAATAATCAATACAAATCCCTCTGTTGCGGGATTGTTATGGAGCACGATCCGTGGCCACAGCGCTGACTGCAAAGACAGCGCTGCTCGCCTTTTTCTCCAGACTTCGAGCCTGGAGCCAGAGCAGCGCTGAGCTTAACTTCATGTGGTGTGATCGTTTTAGACAATGAAATTGATAACAACTGTAGTTTTGTCATTCCCTTAATTCACCCGTGCTGCAACCAGGTTTTGTCGTCTCCATTCGGTTGTCACGGTAAAATAAATACAGAAATACATTTAAAAAATAAAGAAATCTGACAGATTAGGCGTGTCTTATTAATTGAGCGAGCAAATATCCACGTCAAGAATTATTGACGTGAAAAGAGAATACAGTGGTTCCTCAGTATAACGCCGTTCACCTGTCGTGGCCTCGGAGTCTCGCGGAGTATTTAGTCCAATTTTGCATGCCTTTTTTTTTTTTTTTTTTTTTTTTACATTGTTCTGTGTATCTGTTTATAAGAATCTTGTTGCCCAGAAGAGAAAAGAGCACCAACAACTACTCATAACTGTGTTTGTCACTCGGAAACAAACACCTGCTGCAGCGAGATGTGAGTGGAAAAAGGTGCAGCGCCAGGACGCAGAGGCCCGATCTGTGAAATACTGGTCAGTCACTATTAATAATTTCTTATGTGTCCGACCTCATTCGTTGATCGTTAAAATTAATTTGTTAGTTCTAAATGCCATCATAATTATTTATAAGAAAACGTTCTATTTTTATTTCTCAAACAAATGTTTGGGCCTGAAAACAGTTTGGTCTTATTTTCCTACTAAGGTTTAAACTTTGAGAGTGTTTACACGCGAGAGAAAAGTGAGAAAATGTTCATGCCTGATTGAGAAAGTGTATAAACTGTGTAGTGAGGGGTTTTACAGCTTTGAAACGTCTATAATAATTGTAAAAAATAATGCTGACTACGTGGCGGTTTCGCGTATTACGGGTTATTTTTAGAATGTAACTCCAGCGATTGAGGGACCACTGTAACACTTTATTGATTATATACTACAACACAATTGATACGACGGCCACTTTCAGCGCTCTATGGGCACGCGTCGTGATTGGTGGAGTTCTTTTTCATTGCCGTCTTCCCGGCTTCCATGTCGTAAAATGAGGGTGTGTCTGAAGCGGAGTCTGAATATTTATGGGCGTGTTTATTATAATTACGATCGTTTCCACTCGCCGCATTTATCAAGATCACATCAGGCGTATGCCAGAAATGGGCAGGTGCGCACTGCTTGATACATGTCACTGCGACTTGGGTGTATTTCAAGTTTACGCCGTAAATTTACGCCACAAGTGCGCAACATTGATACATGAGGCCCATTGCCTGCTAGATGGCGATAAAAGCTGTGCAAATGTGCAATGAGGTCTTGACTGTCTCTTCACGTTTGGTGAAAATAAGATTTAAAAAAGAATCATTGTGTCCATTATGGGCTTCTTACTTATATTTAAAATATATTTGAGAATTTAAAGAAGGTGATGAGCACTTTTTTAAAAAGAACTTTTATTAAAATGTTTTTTCGTCTGTGTAAAATCACTTTAGACCAGTTCAAGTAATATATTTTCTAAACTGTGGAGATTTAAAATGTAATGTTTTACTGTTGATTCAGAGGTTTTAAACAGCAAAAAAAGGTTTAAACCCATTTAAAAATAAGTCTTTAAAGTCTTTGGCATCTCAGAGCTCTTTATTGTGAAAATATAGAACATAGTTTATCAAGAAAAAAAAAAACAAGCAAATTCTGAGGAGAAAAATGTTTCTCTTGACATCCCCATCCACTGTTTCAGCTCTACTTTCCTGACTGTCCAGTGGTCCGCTGTCGGGACAGAGCACCTGATTGGCTGATGAGGCACATTTGAAGACACCCGTTGCTGTGCGACCGATATGATGCTGCAAAGCCAGATGCTCGCTGCTGATTGGTCAGTCTTGTAGTCATGTGACAGTGTTGTGTTCCCCCCTAATAGATTTCAAACCAGATGGTTCTCCTCATGTCCGGGGGTACAATATGAAGAATGTCATCCTGACGTTCTCATCCGCTGCTCGTAACGCCAACAGGTACATTTACAGCAAGTCGGTGCAGCGCCTGAAGAATAAATGTTTGGATATTTGTTCCCTAAGATTTTTACTTTTTTTTTTTTTGTCCCATCACTGACAACGAAGTCGGGCCTGGTTCATGTTTCACACCATGGCAGCGCTGGTGGCGAGGAAAATGAACCCTCTCACATTCAGAGCAAAGTTCAACAGTTGATCGATCATTGATCAAATGAAGCTGGAATCCATGTGTCCTCGAGCACTGGAAGTCTTTATTGTCCTGTTTGAGACGGATTCTGCCGGTTTGAGAGATGGCTATTTTTTATAAAACTGAGTAACCAGACCGTGAACATAAACCGAGCAGCTCCAGTTTGTTTACGTAGTGGACAGAATAACAAACTGAACCTGTTCCAGTATCGATCAGGTCGGCTGCGTTATCATGGAGATGGAGAGTAACCGCTGTTGCCAAAGAAAGCGATAAGCCGTGCTCATGAACGCTCCGGAGCCAATGGTGTCCAGTCATGAACCGGGCCCGCGGTGGCAGCGAAGCCTGTATGTTTGTTTTCCTGCGTCAGTTTTTGTTTTTTTCATGCACTCCTGCACATCCACACTTGAAAACGTTGACGGTATTTTGCTACACTTTAGTCACTGTTGTTGCCAAAAATAATGCATCAAATTAAACTTGTCACTTTAACCACGATCGCTCCGTTCACAAGGTGCAAGGCCCCGTTTGCTGCTCAGTTTCTGCAGTGACTCTTGAAACATAACCGCTGATTCGTAACTATGCACCAGTAAGCTCTGCGCCCTCCGACGCACGGCGATTCAGCACCACGGCGTCTGCAGGAGCTCAAATTTTTGAATCTACTCACAGTTTGGTTTCAAAATGAGGAATAACTGTGACACAATTTTACTGTAACTGATCTATTCCCACATTTTTGAGAAAATCTGCGGCGATGTTTCAATGCAACATGTGACGGAGTTAGCTATATAGCTCGTTGTAGGGGTAAAATTTAGCATTGGTACCTAACACCACCTGGCGGTACGGAAAAGTCACTGTCGTTGTTTTGGTACTATAGTTACTTGTTAACTGAAACTGGTGCACATAAATCAGAAAACCTGTAGTCAGTTAGAGATTTGGGGGCGGGGCATAGTCGCTTCCCGCTGCTCTGGCAGTGGTAACTTGAGGACACGTGAAGTTGAGTCTAAAGCAAGTGGACTTGTTTCGGTCGCTCATTAAAGTGGTTTGTTGGGTTTGAGGTAACCGGGTTTGATGCGTTCACTGAAGAAGCCGCGTGGATGAGTGACGGGACGTTTTGAACATGAGCTGCTTTTGCTTGATGCTTCTCGAAGTCCTCGCTCTGAGTCCGTCAGGCGTTCATCGCGGGGCTCAGCAGCCGTGGCCGCTCAAACAAAAGTGCCAAACCAAATTGAAAATTTAGACTGTTTTATTGAAATTGACTTTATGGCCTTTTCCTCACGATATTCTGATGTAATTCCAGCCGTGGCCTGGCGCTGTGAATGCCGCCGGCGCTGGGAGCCGTTATGCACTCTGTTATTTACTGACGCCTCATGGTGGCACCCGTTCAGCTCGGTGCCATGTTTCCGTCGGCAACAACTTTTTCTTTGCACATTTTAAATAGTTTATTTGTGTGTGTGTGTGTGTGTGTGTGTGTGTGTGTGTGTGTGTGTGTGTGTGTGTGTGTGTGTGTGTGTGTGTGTGTGTGTGTGTAGATTGTGGTTCAGTTTTCTTGACTCGTACATGAATGTAATGTCACATTATCAAAGCTAGATGGCGTTCACCGTGAATTTATTCTCTGGAACTGATTAAGAACTCATAACTGGTGGGGAAGTGGCTTAAGAATGTCTGTCAACAGAAAATAAATGTTTTCAGTGAAATGAGATGCATAAAAACAGCAGGAAGCCTGTCACATTGTGGAAGCCTGAACTAGAGAGCACTTATTAGAGCACTTTCTTCCACCAAAACGACCCGTCCTCCTGTTTTTAAATTATTATTATTTTAATAGAACAGCTCCAGAGTTTCATTGTTCGTAGTTCAGTGTTTTGGTGACGTTCAGGCTCTGAAACGTAAGGACGGTGCGTTCACGTGCTGTAATTGTAACATTGAAGAACAAAGACATAAAACCGCGAGCCAACACTTTTACTTTACTCTTTTACTTCTGGTGTAAAAAGAAAAACTGAAATAAATGCTGACACAAGGGCGCCACCTTGTGACAACTACTCTTAAGACAAATTTCTTCGTAAACTGCTTCATAATAAGGCTAAGCCACACCCCTTTGAATGTTATAAAGTATTTATAACATGGCTATGTGGACATGTATGATTATAATAATAGACATGATGCATTTCTGTTAAAGTTTATGGTCCATGATGCACTTTTATTTGAAGCCTTTTCTGATTGAGTTGGTCAGAGGAGGCGGGGCTTAATGACCTGTACTGCAGCCAGCCACGAGAGGGCAGTAGAGAAGACGTGGTTAAGGTGTGTGTGTGTGCGCGCGCGCGCGTGCTGAAGCCACTCCTGTATGTGTACTTTGCATGTGTAAGTTCTAAAATTGCATTTAATGCTGTTGGAGCTGAATGGATGCTGAACATTCAGACTGTACAGAGTGAGACCAAGAAAAAATAAGAATAAAAAGTGAAGAAACTACCCTTTACAAAAAAAACAAAAAACACTTTTCTCCATGTTTTGTCTCTGTGTTGTAAAAGAAGCCATGTTTATAATACTGATTGGTTTGTGACCAATTCACCTGTTTATATCAAATCTGTATATCAGTGGTACGTATAATGTTTTTTATATATATATATATATATTATTTTGTCTAAATTGATCTTATGCATGGTTGGGTCCTGACAGACGCAGCAGTGCCGTTGAATGGTTGCTTTTGTTCTCTTTTTTTCTCTCTCCACATGAAATTCTGAACTAATGCAACAGCTGATGCTCTGTGTTCATAATCACAATGAAAATAAAAGATATTTATTTCATTGGTGCTCTGTTGTAGCTCCTTTTTTCTCTTTTGGTTTCTGTGGTAGATCTTGAGCAACAAGCTACTGACCAAAGGTGGAAGGGAAACCCAAGGCTGATTGCATGCAGTATTTGGAAGATTTCCAGTGTTTAAAATTAAAATTGTGTATTAAAACTTATGGCTGCAGAATCTGTTTTGAGCTTCCTAACTTACCTCTGAATGCATTTATTCACTCTGGGACTATATCAGCTGTAATAATGTTGTGCATGTATGTCTGAGGGGGGACGAAGTTTCTATTGAATCATGAATCCTCAAGTCATGATGACCATGAATTGTTTCCAAGCTGACTTAGGACTTGCAGACTGATGACTTGACAGTGACTTTGTCCCACCTCTGATGTATGTGTTGTGCCCTCCAGAAGTATTGGAACACTTGGTATTTCACACATTTTAATTTGTTTATGCCATTTGAAGACAGTAAAGGATTATTTGCATCAAAACAAAATCAAACTTTATTCCAGAGGTACGACAATTAATCCTGAGTAAAACTGTTGAGGCAGAAAAATGAGTTTCACAATATGTACATCTTACGGTGCGATGGGACCTGGAGGAGTAAAAGGCAGAAAAAAATGACTTTAAGCCGAGTTTGTCTGAAGCTGTTTGTCGAAATGAAAAAAAAAAAATGTGAGGAAATTGACTGATTGTCAATAAGCGGCCGCCGTGTTCATAACTCTAATTATTTAATGCAGTATGTTTGTTTATACAAGTTGTTCAGGCTTTTAGTTCGAAGTCGCACAGATTCGTTAATAACAAAACTACTTTTTGTTCAAACAGAAAAAGGCGGGCGGGCGGGGCTGCCCCCCCCCCCCCCCCCACACACACACACACACACACACACACACACACCAGCAGCAACCACAGCTCCGCCCCTGCACTCGTTGATTGACGGGTGAAGTGTTTGGCTCTAGGGGGCGGGGCTGAAGTGATTGGTGTGATTTAGGCGCACGCCCCCCCCTCCCCCCCCCCTCCCCGTTTAACGTCATGGTCGCGTTCGGACCTCTGCGGCTGTCGGCGTTCCGGGTCCGGGCCCCGTCCGGTCCACAGCTGTGGGTCGGAACCAGAAGAACTCTGTCCGTCCAGACCACGAACGCGGAGCGGAAACTGAAGTCCGCGGACGAGCTGCCGGGACCCAGTTTGGGAACCACTTTGTACTGGTTATTCGTTAAAGGCTACGCGGATAAAGCGCATTTACTGCAGGTAAACGTTTGAAAAAGACTTTAAAAAAAACGAACTTTAAAGACACCGTTTGGTTACGAATATTTAAAAAATACCACAGCGAGAGGAAGGTTGGCATCTGGACAGGGGCGGCTCCAGACTTTTGTTTTGTCGGGGGGGGGTCTGAATATTGTAGCTGTTGTAGTTTGTCTTAGGGTTAGTCAAGCAAAACAAATTTATAAAAACCAACAGAATAGTTATTAATTTAAAAACAACATACTGAAGAATAGACTGATTCAAACTTGTGATAAATTAATGTTTGCTTTATTGTTTTCCATGTGTGCGTAAAATGGATTTTGTACCATTGAAGTGTTTTAGGTTTCAAATCCTGCAAAACCTCTGAGAGGTCGCCACGCTGTGAGATCTCAGTAACATTGAGAACTGCATTGAGACGCTGTGATCACGCTGCACTTTAACCACTGCACAGAGACAACACCATTAACATCGCAACATAAAACTATCTTTATATTGTGCCTAAAACTCTCGTGAATATATTCTCTGGGTTTATAGACGTTGTTACAAGGTCTGTTAGAAAAGTATTGGACCTTTTTATTTTTTTTCAAAAACCATATGGATTTGAATCACGTGTGATTGCATCAGCCAAGCTTGAACCTTTGTGCGCATGCGTGAGTTTTTTCACGCCTGTCCCTCTCGTCAGATTTTTATTGCGAATAAAATGTCTGAACGATTTGGAGCTTTGCTGCATCAATTTTTTTTTCCAGAAACTATGAGAGACCTCCAGGTGGACACCATTCGGAAAATTCTGTTGGCTTTCAGGGACGATTTTATGGGGATTACACAGATTAAGGAGTGATCCAGCCAGTTTAAAGACCACCCACAGCGTCTGAGAGCGCACCGCGCTCCGAGTGCCGATTGACAGGCTGAAACAACCAGATCATTTCCAACGTGACGGCTTTGTTGATCCGGGACGTCGTCTGACTTACACAAAAATGGCAGGAGACGTGGACATCAGTACTTTTTCGGCACATTCCACTGTTACAGGAGTTTTTTTCATGGAAAGAAAAGCGGACGGATGCGCCACCGTGCCGTTCATGGCGCGGCACAAAATCACCTCCATGTTGGTCTCACAGGACAGCTTTCAGACGGCTTTCAGACGGCTGTCGGTGGGTTTTCAGTTGTGTGACTAACCGAGAAATTTGGTGGTTTTGTGCCGCAACATGAACAGCACGGTGGCGCATTCGTCCGCTTTTCTTTCCATGAAAAAAACTCCTGTAACAGTGGAATGTGCCGAAAAAGTGCTGATGTCCACGCCTTATGCCATTTTTGTGTAAGTCAGACGACGTCCCGGATCAACAAAGCCTTCACGTTGGAAATGATCTGGTTGATTCAGCCTGTCGATCTGCGCTCAAAGCGCGGCGCGCTCTCAGACGCTGTGGGCGGTCTTTAAACCTGCTGTAACACTCCTTAATCTGTGTAATCCCCATTAAATCGTCCCTGAAAGCCATCTGAATTTTCCGAATGGTGTCCACCTGGAGGTCTCTCACAGTTTCTGGAAAAAATTGATGCAGCAAAGCTCCAAATCCTTCAGACATTTATTTGCAATAAAAATCCGACGAGAGGGGTGGACCAGTGCTCACACAAAGCCTGCTCACAGGTGAATGACGCAACCGACAGGCGTGAAAAAACTCACGCATGCACACGAAGGTTCAAGCTTGTCTGATGCAATCACAGGTGATTCAAATCCATATGGTTTTTGAAAAAAAATAAAAAGGTCCGATACTTTTCTAACAGACCTCGTATTGTGTTTGTTTTATGTAAACGTGAGAATCACAGTCTGTCTCTCCGTTATTTTCAGTGGGAGCTGCTGTGAGCTACAGTCGCTTCCTGATCATGTCGTTCTGGGTGAAAGTGAAGTTTGCTCTTTAACGTCTTGATTATTGTTCTTTACAACACTGTTTGTCCTCTTTGTTCCAGACTAATATATATTATATGTCTGAAATTCGTTTTGCGTTTATTAAATTCCATGCAAATTAAACGTAGCAGACACGGATTATTCGTTATAATTGTTTTATCAAGTTTTCAGGGTATCATGCAGCAGTCTCTTATTAACGTGATGAAAAGCATAAAAAACACTTTTGTAGTATAATATTCATTTATAATTGTCATCATGTGGATTCTGTATGTTGTTTTGACTGCAGCGACTCTCTGCCACGCAAGGGATTATGGGATACATGAAACCCTGAATTGGTTGGACAATAGAAACTATTTAGTCATCTTCCACATTTTTAATGAACGCTTTTATTAAAATAAACATCATGGTTATTGATCCAGCCCCGTATTCTGTCAGTTCACACAGCGTCTGGTCACAAACTGGTGTGACTATAAGGAAATAAAGAGGGAGGTAATACAAGTTCAAAACGTTGTTGTTGGGTTGCGCATGAACTGTTGACTTTAGTAGTTTAAGTGACAATGGGTACCATACAAACAGCAGCTGGCGTTGTGTGTACAGCAGTGTTATCAACAGATATAAAACATGATATGAATTTGTCATGGATAAGTCATGGTGCTTGATATGTTTTATCGTTGTTTTATTCTTGGCACCATCCTGCCACATTGAGCCAAAAAAAGAAGGCGCCACTGTGCCCACGAGTGGAACACGGCATTCAGTCAGACTGTCGTTCAGGTCAAACATGGGCTGTTTTAGTTCAAGTCGTTACAATTTTTACCCAAACATCTGCTCTGAAAACAAAATAACTTTGCAACAATTGAGCAGGATGTGGGCTGGCTGGTTGATGCTAGTGTGGCAAAGCAGACAAGTTACCTTTAATCATCATATGCCAAATTAGTTTTTATTGATTTTAGTTCTGCTTTTAACTGTATCCAGTCACATATCCTTCTTCAAAAAATGATTCAGTTGAATGTGAACCCTTTTTTAATTAAGTGGTATCATTCTTTTTTGACAAACAGGTCACAACAGGTGAAGGTCAATTCTGTCTGCTCTGATATTGCATTAAGTAGCACTGGTGTCCCTCAGGGCTGTGTTAGTTCACCTTTTTTATTTATACTGTATACCAATGACTGCATCAGCTATCAGCCAAACCAGTATGTTGTTAAATTTTCAGATGACACTGTAATACTCAGTCTGCTGAACACTAGTACTAATTCAAGTTGTCACAAATCTGGAGTGGACAGGTTTGTGAACTGGTGTGATGTCCATCAATTGCAGATTAATGTTAATAAAACAGTGGAGATGTTGGTGGACCCTCGAGCTGTTGGAGACCGTAGTGTGGTCACCATACATGGACGTAACATTGAACAGGTGGATTCATATAAATATCTGGGGGTTTATATTGATAATAACTTAAGCTGACACATGCAAGTGTCAAATGTTTGTGCCCAAATCCACCAGCGTTTGCACTTTCTTCGTTGACTCCGACTGTTTGGTGTATGTAGGAATATTATGCTGATTTTCTACAGAGCAACGATTGAGTCCGTGTTACGGTATGGTATTACTAGCTGGTTTTGTAATTTAACGGTTAAATCAAAAACTCAAATATTAAATCTGATTAAGATAGCTGGCAAAATCATGGGTATGGTGGTACCTGTAACTCCCCAAGAGTTGTTTGAACAGGCAGTTCTCAGATGTGCTGACAATATTTTAACAGATGAGTCTCATATTCTGCACTCTGAATATACTTTACTTAACTCAGGAAGGGGGTTCAGGGTTCCTCTTTGTAAATATAATCGATATAAATATTCATTTATTCCATTATCAGTGAAGCTCATAAATCAGCAGATAGTTCAGGGAAGATAGCTTAAGACCCTTTCACACCGAGGCTGCTCCCAGTTGCTCCCTGTGGCGTCATGACGACGCAGGAATTTCTGCGTTAGGCACAGCAGGGGGCAGAGAGAAGGTGAGAACGCAGACTGCAGGTTCTCTGCACAGAGAAGTCAGAGTGCACAGTTTGGCTGCAGACAGACTGTGCACTCTGATTTCTCTTCTGCTTGTTGTGCTGAGCTGCAGGGCTGCGTTCTGAGTTCTGTTATAGTTTATCTTTCCTCCCTTGACCGCAAGATGCGCACACGCGCGCACACAGACCGTCCTTGCGCAAATGTGGAGATTGTTGGAGTTCTACTTGACGTTGACATGTCCTGGACTTATGTCCTTTTTTTAACTGTGATGAGAGAGTGAGGAGAGAAAGGAACTAACTGCCTGCAGACATTTTTTTTCTTTTCTTTCCTCCTTTGACTGCAAGATGCACGCGCATGCGTGCGCGCAAACCGTCAAGCAATGTGGAGATGTCTGGAGTTCTACTTGATGTTGACATGTCCTGTCTCAGGACTTATGTCCTTTTTTGTCCTTTTTTTAACTGTGATGTGAGAGTTTGAGCAGAGAACAAGGAACTAATGCCTGAAGCCAGACTTTTTTTTTCTTTTAATTGTTCACATGTGCGCATGTGAACGAACGTCCATGAGTGGACTAGAGATGTCCGGACTTTTTACTGGATATTTCTGGCAATCAGTCTACTTTTTTTTTTCTTCTTCAGCATGTGGTTTTTACTGCATTAAGTACACGATATAAAAACAATCCTGTGTGATTTATACTGCGGGAACAATGGAACACAGCAGGAATCGTAAACTGGCTCCGAGTTACGCTGGGTAATGCCTCTTTGCCCTGGCTTGCACTGGAACCACTTCCTTTCTGCGTCGAGCACAGGACACCAAAAAAATTAAACAGGTTTAATTTTTCGGTGCCCGACTTGCTTCCTCCTTTGCGCCCTCGCGCTGTTGTGGCGCTGAGCTGCATCATCTCGGCACTGAGTTGCTTTCACGTGGCATCGTCATAATGACGCACGGCGCAACTGGGAGCAACCGGGAGCAGCCCCGGTGTGAAAGGGGCTTTAAGGGTATGTATTGCGGAATTTGCACAAAGATGTTAGTAATGTTGTGTATTTATATTTTATCCTTTGACTTACTGTGTTGTTGTTTTTAATGTATGGGTGCTATGTACTGGATGTGGTGTTGTTGTAGTTGTTGTTGTGTAGCAGACCCTGTCCAAGGCAAATTTCTCCTTAGGGAGACAAATAGACACTTTGACTTTGACTTTGATCAGGACAATTGGAAATCATGAATAAACATGATAGGTCGGACTTCTGGCACCACCCTGGGAGTTTCACACAGGGAATTCAGCAATTAAAATAACTTCAACTCAAGACACACAGTTTTGTTGCAAATGAGACAGAGAAGTCGTTCCAAAATACTCACTCATCACTCATCTTCAACCGCTTTTCCAGGTTCGTGTCGCGGGGGCAACAGCTCCAGCGGGGGACCCCAGACTTTCCTTTCCCGGGCCGCATCGACCACCTCTGACTGGGGGATCCCGAGGTGTTCCCTTCCAGGGTGGAGATATAATCTCTCCCTTAGTACATACCGAACTGTCCGTCTCAGCAATCAGCTGTGAATCAACCACACACTGGAGCGTCAAATGGCGCCACAAGCACCTTGCAGTGCATAGCCAACGACAGCTCCCACAGAGGTCTCTGTCCTCACAGGAACACAGAATTTATACAAACATTCTCCTGCACCGATTGACTAAACTCAACCCACCAGCTGAAAATCATTAAGATAATCCATCTTGCTACAATCCTCCCCCACAAATTGAATCATCACCCCTGACGATGGAACGACCTAAACCATTCCAACCCCCGGCCCAGTCAGTACCACTTACAGTACATGGGGCCGGCAGGACCCACACGCACTGCAGACCGTGGAAGATGGTGAACATTAGAATGATGACCCGCAGTGGCCCTAGTTGTCCGCTGAAGTGCAACTCCTTCAATAATGGGGAGGGAAGAAGTACAAGGCTCCACCGGAGCAGAATCCACCAGCAAAGATGGCACAAACGCCACTGGGTCCACCAGTGGACCCAACTGCAGAGGAGCAGATAAACTCACAGCTTCCCTGCTCCTCGATCAACAATACCACTCACAACCTCTGGAGAGGAGGTGAGAACGCAGCCTGCAGGTTCTCTGCACAGAGAAGTCAGAGTGCACAGTTTGGCTGCAGACAGACTGTGCACTCTGACTTCTCTTCTACTTTATATTTGTTCTTGTGCAGAGCTGCAGGGCTGCGCTGTTATAGTTTATCTTTCCTCCTTTGAACTCCTCTGGAGTTCTACTTGATGTTGACATGTCCTGTCTCAGGACTTATGTCTTTTTTTAACTGTGATGTGAGAGTTTGAGCAGAGAACAAGGAACTATTGCCTGCAGCCAGACTTTTTTTCTTTTATTTGTTCACATATGCGCGCGTGAACGAACGTCCATGAGTGGACTAGAGATGTCCAGACTTTTTACTGGATATTTCTGGCAATCAGTCTGCATTTTTTTTTCTGTGGTCTTTTTTTTTTCAGCGTGTGGTTTTTACTGCATTAAGTACACGGTATAAAAACAATCCTGCGTGATTTATAACAATGGAACACAGCAGGAATCATAAATTGGCTTCCGAGTCACGCCGGGTAACGCCTCTTTGCCCCGAGTTATGCCTCTTTGCCCCGACTTGCGTTGGAACCACTTTGTTTCTGCGTTGGGCACAGGTCGCCAAAAAAACTAAACAGGATTAATTTTTCGGCGCCCGACTTGCTTCCTTCTTTGCACCCCTCACGCTGTTGTGGCACTGAGCTCTATCGTCTTGGCACTGAGTTGCTTCCACGTGGTGTCGTCATAATGATGCACGGCGCAACTGAGAGCAGCCCCGGTGTGAAACACACACAGTTACATTTACATAGAAAACAGACACTTAAATGAGATAATACAATCAGGTAAAACATCTACAGGTCAGAGACTTTGTTTCAAGAGTTATTTAAAAGTGTTAAGTGGCACCAGCTCTTTCAGGCTAAAGCCCCTTTCACACTGGGGCTGTTCCCAGTTGCTTCCTGTTGCATCATGATGACGCAGGAATGTCTGCATCAGTTGCGCGCAGCAGGGGGCAGAGAGGAGGTGAGAATGCCACCTGCAGGTTCTCTGCACAGAGGAATCAGAGTGCACAGTTTGGCTGCAGATAGACTGTAAATGTGGAGATGTCTGGAGTTCTACTTGATGTGGACATGTCCTGTCTCTGGCAATCAGTCTGTGAGAAGGACGTTTATGGATTTTATTTAAACACAGAGAGAGAAGAAGAACCTGCAGCTGCTTCACAGTGCCTCTCTTCACCAGACAGCTCCACACAGAGAAGAAGCTGCAGTTGCAATCAGCATTTTTTTTTCTGTGCTCTTTTTTTGAGCATGTAGTTTTTACTGCATTGAGTACACAATATAAAAACAATCCTGCATGATTTATACTGCGGGAACAATGGAACACAGCAGCAATCATAATTTGGCGTTGGGTCTTGTGAGTGTGTGGCTTCCAGTCACGTCGAGTACCGTCCTGTTGCTCTGACTTTCACTGAAACCACTTAATTCTGCGTCGAGCAGAGGACGCAAGAAAAATTAAACATGCTTAATTTTTGTCTGTGCCCCTCGTGCTTTTGTGGTGCCGAGCTGCATCGTCTCTGCACTAGGTTGCTTCCACGCGGCGGCGTCATAATGACGCACGACGCAACTGGGAGCAGCCTCAGTGTGAAAGGGGCTTAAACTCATTTTGGAGTTAATTCCAAGAGTGGAATGTTGGAATGTTGTCTGTCCTGGGTGGGGTGGGGGGATTTCCAGGGTGGGGGGTAAGATATTGGGAAGCTATCCAGGGTGAGAAGTTACACTGTTACACCGGGCTGACTGTGACACACATTTCCGCTCTTCCTTATCAGGACCCCTTTTACGTTCTCAGAATGCCAAAGCCTTCTGAATAACTGAGTCATCCTGCTGCAGTGCAGCCAAGTCAGATGGAAGATGGTGGGGCAAGACAGCAACAACAGCTTGCATTACAGCCACGTTTTTCCCCTGGAAAACCTGCTGCAACGGCTCCAGAAGCCGTGCACCACCAACCATTACTTGGAAGTCCTGTGCCCCAGGCGGGTGCTGATGGGAGAGGGCATCAGTGTTCTTATTGCTATGACCCGAGCAATACTTCATACCAGCCAACTCAGCTACCAGCTTATGCAGGGGTGCTGCCAACCTTGCAAAGCCCTCTACAAACTGGCGGTAATAGCTGGCAAAGCCCAAGAAAGAGCGCAGTTCCGAAAGTGTGGTCGGAGCCAGACAATGGGCAACCGCCTCCACTTTACCAGCGTCAGTGGCAACACCCTTATCGGAGATGACATGCCCCAAGTAACGCACTTTCTGCTGGAAAAGGGCACACTTCTTGAGTTCCACCTTTAACCTCTCTTGCTGCAACTGTTCCAGCACCACCCTCAACCTGTCCACATGTTGTTCAGTAGTAGAGGAAAAAAAATCTAACGATAAAGACAGACACTGCTGGTCACCAAAAATCCTCTGCATCAATCTCTGAAAGGTACTAGGAGCATTGCAAAACCCAAAGGGCATACGGTTCCACTCAAAAAGACCAGAAGGCATGCAAAAGGCCATTGTGACGGTCAGCCTCCGCCACAGGAACCTGGTTATACCCACTAACCAGATCCATAGTAGAGAACCAACGAGCCCCAATGAGGGCGTCCAAGGACTCATCAATCCGAGGCAAAGGAAAGGCATCCTTCCTGGTTTTTCCATTCAGGACCCTATAGTCAATACACATACGCAAACTACCGTCCTTCTTCTTAACCAGCACAGTAGGAGAGGCATAGGGACTGCTACTCTCTCTAATAACTTGTGCTCCAAGCAGCTGATTGATGTGTTCTTTAATCACCTCATACTCACATGGCGGAATTCTGCTGTACCGCTGTCACACCGGAACATCATCCAGGTGTGAAATCTCATGCGATATTAGGTCAGTACAACCCAGATCCACATCTTGGGCTGAAAAGACAAAACTAAACTGACCCAACAATGTTCTGACCTTACCTTGTAGCTCCAAAGCTAAGGGACTCAACTCCAAGGCTGCAATCTGATCCTGCACTGATGGAGAAACGGACTGCGAGACCACCATCACCTCCACCGGGGGCACATCAGCAACCCCTGCAGGCAAACTCACAATCCGCACCTCCTCTAGAGTGCCAACCATAGCCCGGGGATGTAGCCACACATCCACGGACCCCACATTCACCACCGGAATGTAGACTGTATCCCATTCCACCTGCACCAAAGCAGGAGATGGCAACAGTCCGGCAGGCAAACCAGACTCCACAGGCTCAAACAGGGCCGCCCCACCAGAATACCGCTCTGAGCACATGGCCCTATCAAATTTCATCACACCACCCGCGATCTGACAAGTCCCTCCACCATGAACCTTAACCTTCCCTGCTCCTCGATCAACAATACCACTGGCTTTGTGATGCTTCTGGAACGCCTGCATGATGAGCTCCGCCAACGGATTGAACAAGGAAACCCTGTACTGCCCCAAAAGTTCCTCATAACACCTGTGGATGACATTCATCCCAGGATGCTGGGAACCTGCGGAGACACACCAGGCAGATCTTTAATCACCGAGATGCCATACATTGGCAACAGCTTAACACAAAGCTCCACATCCAGCTCCAAATAGCCCAGGTAAGGGATGACTAAACCATTAGCTGCTTTAAGCTGTAGCCAGTGACAGGATTTCAACCACCCCAAACCCCATGGCTCAAACTGTTGATGGAAAAGAGACTCCGGAATAGTGGACACCATAGACCCCCGTGTCTATCAGACAAGGGATCACAATTCCCCCCATGCTCACCCCTAAATGAGGTCACGTCGACACAAGCTTGGACACTACCTTGTCACCCATCCTAAACGAACCTGAGCCAGTAATTGGTCCCCCCAAACTGAACTCCACAGCTCGATGGGCACTAGTTTCCCGACCACTGGACAGAGCGAGATGGCCTGTTTGACCAAGAAGCCGTCAAAAAGGGTTAACTGCAGCCCATCACTCAAACTCCATCACGCGCCCTGGCAAAGTCTGATCTGGTTTCTGACAGCGCCTACAAATTATAGAACCCAGAGGAACTAACTGGTTAATGAGACCGCTCAGAATCCCACAAATGGGAAATATGCTGAGTTAGCAGATTCAACTACTCCTGCTGCAATTGAAGCATCTCCCTTTCTTCCCAGAGTTCTGAGGCCTGAAAAGAACTAGCCTCCACCTGGCCACTACCCTGAACCAGGCACTGAGTACCCACAACAGACTGGATGGAAGAATCATGACCCTTCATACCTCAAGGTAAATCTTCTCATTCCCACCTAATTGCCTTTCTCCTAACCTCCAGCGCACCAACTACTTCAACTCGTGACGAAGTGACCCATCAAGCACACAATCCACAAACTGATCACGTAACAAAACCTCTGCATTTGGGACACCATTAGGTGTGCGCCGCATAACAGATGCACCAGGCCGATCAATGCCAATGAAAACCCCAATAGAGTCTCTCCCCCACATTGTCTATGAAAGAAAACAGCCTCTTGAAGTGCTACATAAGATTCTGTACACCCATACAGCTCCTGTAACACCCCAATGATCCTTGCTGGGTCTGAACAGTCTTCGCTGGAACAGTGCTTAATTTCCTCATGTACCTCCCCCTCCAGATGATCAAAATAAAAAATGCCTGGTTGGCTTCCAAAACGTGATAGGCTCTCACGCAGGCTTGCATCTCCTCCAGCCATTCAGCCAACCCCATGCCTGTCTTTCCCCTAAACATGGGACATTTTCTGTCTCGAAGTAAAAAAAAAAATTAACTTCTCCATCACCGCAGCATTCCAACGGGAGGACACATTAAACAAGAGCTCTGTACTTTGGCCAGGCACCGCCTCAGCCTGTTCCTGTTTCAGCCTCTTATTCTCCATCCTAAGCTGAGTGACTAACTCTCTCAGCTCCTGTCTTTCGTCCACCATCATACCACCTGAGACTTTCCCATGATAAGGGTGAGATCAAAATAAGAGGGGAAATCACTTCCACAGAAGCCAACTGCTGCTTTGTTCTGAAAAAAAAAAAAAAAACAAAACAAAAAAATTAACACACACAACAGAAAATATTGCCTTCCCTAAAAAACAAACAGAACACATCTCTCTGCTCTCAATTTTCGTCCCACTTCTGACACCAAATGTGGCAAAGCGGAGAAGTTACCTTTAATCGTCAAGACAATTGGAAATCATGAATAAACATGATAGGTCGGACTTCTGACACCACCCTGGGCGTTTCACACAGGAAATTCAGCAGTTAAAATAACTTCAACTCAAGACACACAGATTCATTGCAAATGAGACAGAGAAGTGGTTCCAAAATACTAAAGAATTTATTAACAATAAAACAATTTAAAATGACAATTTATAAATCCTAACTTTAAAACATTACTAAACATAGCCACATGAGGGTGGCCTTGTGTCACGCAGCTCAGCAGGACACACAGCTGTCAGTCTGAGACTGAGAGAACCTTCCCAGTGGTCCGCAATGAACGTCAAGGCGGTGCAGTCTGGACAGGGCACATCCAAACGGCCTTTCAGTGCAAAACCTCCCGGCAGAATGTCAGAGCAAATCAGCAGGGCTTCTTTCCGTGGCTCGATCCACAATCCTGCATTTCAGACCAGCATAAATAACAAATATCTGAAGGAGGAGGAGCCTCACTTCGCAGTACATACCAAACCGTCCGTCACAGCGATCAGCTGTGAATCAACCACACACTGGACAAACGACGCCACAAGCACCCTGCAGCGCACAGCCAATGTCCCACATAGGTCTCTGTCCTCACGGGCACGCGGAAGTGAACATGACAGGTGTTCCACCTGCTGTATGTGCCTGATGTTTGAGAAAACGAGCGAGATGAGAGCCGCGTGGAGCCACACATCTGGCTCTCTGTTTCCTCCTCCTCTCTGCGCCACTCCATGGCACAGAGCCCAACTAAGCATGCAGTCACAAAGTTCTTCTGCTGTGGATTTTGAGGAGCAAACTGGAGCGATCTGAATTGTTCAGCAGCTGATGGATGAATATGGGTGTGTGTGGATAAAATTTGCCTCATTTACAACATGACAGAATATAACGATGCATTGTTACGCGCAATAGCACGGAACAGCGCGTAACATTATTCTTTACCGTGCATAATGGTTCTTGATAATTTGCCAGCAACACGTGCCATTAATCGTAACACATGGTAACAGGTTGCAGCAGTTCCTGAGGACACCTGACACCTCTGCGTCACATCATCACATTCGGCCAAGAATGTATACTTCGTGGCATTCGTGACTTGTCATCATTATGTGTAAGCGCAGCATTATGTTCAGGTGAGAAGCTCATCAGCAAACCCACTTGCTGAGGTGATTGGTTCCAAGGAAAACCTGCAGTGTCTCGGACCGCGTTGCCCACCCCTGAGCTAGTTAGACACTTGGAACTTATAAGTTTATTTTTTAATTACGGATAATGTCTTTGGTGTATCTAACAGTTATTTAACTTCTAGGGTGTCCAGAAGCGTCTTTATGGCCCCATCTGGCGCTCCAAGTTCGGCTCATTTGACTTGGTGAATGTGGCGAGTCCAGAGCTCATAGCTCAGGTGATCCAGCAGGAGGGACGCTACCCAGTCCGCACCGAGCTGCCACACTGGAAGGAGTACAGGGACCTGCGGGGCCAGGCCTATGGTCTGCATGTCAGGTGAGTGGAGAGACAAAATGCATTGCATTAGCATAACACTAACTCCAACTAACCAGCCAGTCAGGTTACTGTGTGTTATGAATATATTTTTTGAGCTTTGTGCTGGTTTCATGAGATGCTGCCTTGTAAATGAGGTCAGTACTAAATCATGCTAGTTGAGTTGTGGCACTATTTCAAGTGGTTGTATTGCAAGGGTTTAGTTGCCACAGTAACAATCCACCTTAGTGAACTGTTACTTCCTGATCCGGTTGGCTGAGGTTTGAAGAAGATCCAAAAGATGTAAATGTTAAAAGATCAGATGTTTAAAATATGCTTCCAACAGCATGATACGTATTAAGGAGTTCCTCATGGTCGTAACGTGGGACCCCTCAAGTTTATAATCAAGGAAACCACTGAGTCATTTTCCCTTTCTAGTACAGGACCAACGTGGTACCAAATCCGCAGTGTGCTGAACCCCAAGATGCTGAAGATGAAGGAAGTGATGCCCTATGCCCCTGTCATCCAACAGGTGGTTTCAGATCTGCTGCAGCGGATTGAGCTCCTCCGAAGTCACAGTGAGGACCAGCTGACTGTTTCAGATTTGGCTGCAGAGCTCTACAAGTTTGGCTTTGAAGGTATGGTATTTTGGAGTACTATTTAAGGAATTTAGAATCTGGAGTGATTTAACTGTTTGAAAGTGACCATAATGTGGTTAGCATGGAGTGTTTGAAGAACCACAGGTATTAGTTGTTGGGTTCAGACTTACTTTCAAATATGGTGGATCAAACATTGCTGCATGCTGATGTGGTTTAGACCAGGTTCTTCAGAATGAATCATTCCATCCATGGGCCAACTGGCCCAGATAGAAAATGGTAAATTCAGGTTTGGACGCGATGTAATTCTGAAGAACATCTTGTTGTCTGCAGGTATCGCCTCCATTTTGTTTGAGACCAGGCTGGGCTGCCTGCAGCAGGAGATTCCCGAACACACGCTGCGCTTCATTGCCGCCGTCAACAACATGCTAACGCTGTCTGAGGTGGTGATTCTGTTTCCGCGTTGGAGCCGTGCCGTCTTGCCCTTCTGGAGACGCTTCGTTGAGGCCTGGGACAACATCTACGACGTAGGTAGGCCAGAAGATGGAAAGTCCTGAGCTAAAGTCCTGAGGAAGTTCTTTGAGTTGGACTGATGCCATTGTCTGTTTGGCAGCACAACACCTAATCGACAAGAGAGTGGCGGAAATCGAAGCCCAGTTGGACGGTGGCAAGCCAGTGGAGGGAATGTACCTGACATACCTGCTGTCCTCAGACAAGCTGTCCATGTCCGAGGTCTACATCAGCGTGGCTGAGCTGCTGCTGGGAGGAGTTGACACGGTGAGGAGACAAGAAACATCTGCACATAGAAAACGTTTGTCTGAATTTAATTTCCAATCAAAACATTCTGAATGGCGGCCAAATTAAGGATATATACAATGGACAAAGCTTTTGTGACGTCACCCAGAGATTTTCTCAAGAGTATGTTTGGAGAGCAAATGTCGCTGCCTGGGCAGCTCTGGATTCTGCCTATCTTCCTAGCCATCACATACAGTAGTGTTCAGAATAATAGTAGTGCTATGTGACTAAAAAGATTAATCCAGGTTTTGAGTATATTTCTTATTGTTACATGAGAAACAAGGTACCAGTAGATTCAGTAGATTCACAAATCCAACAAGACCAAGCATTCATGATATGCACACTCTTAAGGCTATTAGTAAAAAAATGGGCTATTAGTAAAAAAAAAAGTAGAAAAGGGGGTGTTCACAATAATAGTTACCTAGCTAACAATATCTGATAATTGGAGGTGACACAAAATAATACTAAAATCAAAATTAAATTACTAAAAAAGCAGAAATACTGGAGCCCAGATGTCTTTGATGGTGCATTAGTGTAATTAATCACTCCGTAACCTTTATTAGCTGAAGATATTGGCAATAAAATTCTCAGAAAATACTTAGTAGCCTGTTAGTAGGCAGCTGCTAGCGCTGGGACCGTAACTGTGACTCAGAGCAGCCCTGCCCCCTTGTATGTATGACTTTATGACTTAAAACTGCTGAAACTGATGACTGATATTAAAAATTATAATAAGTTCATCCCCCTCACGGTCGCCATGAGTGAACAAACTAGCTATAAAGCCTAAAACCGTTTATTTATTATTATTGCTATTATTTGTCCCAGGCTGTAAACATGTTTATTTTTGCTGAAATGGTAAATATTTAAACTCGGGGGGGCTCTTTGGGGAGTGGCTCACTTTTGAAACCTCAAGTAGTTATTCAAGGAATTGCACTTCCAGTTTGACTTCATTTTTGAACACCGAAGGTTGTTATTTGGACCAAATAAGGAATGTGAAGTAAAAAATATTAACTTTGGCTTCTATTTGACAATATTGAATTATAAATTGATTGACTGTTTCCAGATTTGCAGCAGAATTTGTTTGTTGTTGCTTCAGTTTAGGTAAAAAGTGATGTGCTAGATATAGGATTACTAAGTGGAATAGTTTTGACCATGTTGAATGTTTGATTCCCAAAGTAATGGTCAAACAAGGTCGACGTCCATTGGATTCTGCAACCTCTGACCTCCGTTAGCCCGTAACATGATAACTAAGTGTGACCGCTGCCATCAGATCAGCCAGTTGTTGTTATTTACAGGTGTTTATGCTAATTGCATCACAACTTCATGGGATATTTTACACGACAGGAAATACTTAAAGTTGTGGTAAAGTACGTTCTTCTGAAGCTTCTGGATTCCAGAGGTCAAGACCAGCAGCGCCGCACGCTAACGCTGGCTCCTGCTTTGAAAACAAACACGCACCAGCAGGTTGAGCAGCATTCCAAAATCAGGTCCAGACCCATCTCTGCTGTTCGTCTGCACACTGGAGGATCAGGAAGTTTGGAGATCTAACACATCGCCTCCAGGTTCAGAAAGTGCTGCTTCACCTGCATGCAGGAACTACATGAGGGCAGAACTACTGAGCTACCGAAACGAAAGAATACCACACTTGCCTGGATGGCAGCCACTTCAATTTTTTCAATTTCAATTTATTTTTATTTATGTAGTGCCAAATCACAACAGAGTTGCCTCAAGGCGCTTCACACAAACAAGGACTAACCTTACTAACCCCCAGAGTAACAGTGGTAAGGAAAAACTCCCTCTGAGGAAGAAACCTCAAGCAGACCAGACTCAAAGGGGTGACCCTCTGCTTGGGCCATGATACAGACACAAATTACAGAACAATTCACAAAACAAATATACAGGAAATGCTGTTGGTGCACAGGACAGGAGGGTCTCCAGCACAAATACCACAACCATCTCTGGATGGAGCTGCACTTTAAACAGAGAGAAAAAAAAAACAGAATCAGGCATCAGAAAGACAACAAATACTGTATAATTCAATATAGCATTAAACAACAAGAAAAACAGGAAATACTAAGGTGATCGCCACTAGTCCTAAACTTCACTAAAAGACCCAGAATTTAGATAAAGTTCAGGCCGCGGCCCACTTCAGTTACTAATAAAATGTATTAAAAAGAGTAAAAAGTATAGTAACATACTATATCAGTATGCTGCCATACGAAAGGGAAAATAAGTGCATCTTAAGTCTGGACTTGAAAGTCTCCACAGAATCTGACTTTTATTGATGCAGGGAGATCATTCCACAGAACAGGGGCACCATAAGAGAAAGCTCTGTGACCCGCAGACTTCAGCAGACACCCGGTGCGTTTACACATAACCAAGACGCGTTACGAATGTCATTTTTCTGTCATTCGTGACACATTCTTGACATTCGTAATGTGACTTAACACATCTGAATAGGTTTCTTAGTAGTGCGTGTTGTTGCGTGATATTCTTGATATTCGTGGAGCATGTTTTTGTCTGTCAAAAAATCTTCCACGAATGTCACACCCACCCACCCTCATTTCGTCTCACGTCGTGGAGGACGCAACTGAGCGTATTGATCCGTCTTGATGAGTATTGATCCTTAATTGAACGTGACGACTTTCGTAGTGGTTCCTGTGATGGTTCTTGGAGCCCAAACTGTCACGCGTTATTACGAAGTGACACAGAAACTGTCAAGTTTTGACATGACTTGTAACACGGGGTCACATTTCACTGCACGCCACGACGAATCAGTTTTCTGTCACGTGCGCACAATTAAACTCGGCTCCAAATGTCGGTCCACAGTTCCTGCTGAAGCGCCTCAGGACGCTCCTGCAGGTGTTCCACCTGCTGTTGTAACCAATGAGCGGGAGAACGAGTCTGAGCCAGAGGAACGAGAGGAGACTCACGTGCAGCCAGACATCTCTGCACTTCCTCCAGTTCAGCGGAGGAAGAAGTGCGCGCACAATTAAACCCTGCTGCACAACATTGTTTGATTGCTGACACCAAGTCGGCTAAAAGTCTCATTTCAGTGCTCTTCAGCGCGCTCCTGCAGGTATTCCACCTGCTGCATGCGCCTGATGTTTGGGAAAATGCATGAGACGACAGCCGCATGAAGCCACACATCTGGCTCTGTCCGTCTCCTTCTCTCTGCGCCACTCCATGGCACAGAGCCCAACTACGCATGCAGACACAAAGTTCTTCTGAAAAACTGGAGCGATCTGAATTCGGTTGGATGAATATGGGTGTGTGTGTGGAGACAGTTCACCTCGTTCACAACGTGACAGAACTTAACGATGCGCTGTTACGCGGAACACTATTCTTGATCGTGCGTAATGGTTCCTGATAATTCTCCGGCAACATGTGTCATTAATTGTAACGTGTGGTAACAGGTTGCAGTAGTTCCAGAGGACACCTGACGCCTCTGTCCCGAATCATCACATTCATGGTGATTCGTGGCATTCATGACTTGTGTGTTGGGGGGTGTGGCTGGATATTTTGGGGGGTGTGGCTGGATATTTTGGTGTTCTTTTCTTTTCTTTGCTCTCCAGGTGGCATGAGAACTGATTTGTCTGTGGAGAAGGTGCTGGCTGAAGAATCCTTCACCCTCATCAACATCATGTGTAGCACCTGTGAATGGTGCTCACATGCAACCTTAAAGACTTTCAGCTGAAGCAGATAATTGGATGGCGTTCTGCATTTAAGTCATGTGTGATTCAAGCAGAATTGCCGGGAACTCGACCTTGTGATGTTCGTTTGTGAGACACTGAGGACCGCGCCTGGGTTTGACACATCGAGCCCGTGAAGCAAGGAAGGGTGAGGGACACATGCTGTCAGCACACATCAGAGGTGATTAAGTGTTTGACTAATTGTTGATAGTAACTTGGTATTTTGTTACGCAGTATACGTGAATTGTGATGAGGATTGTGCAGCTCGCTTCTCACTGCTGTGGCATGCGGACAAGTGGTCCTCCACCTGTTGTGAGAAGCTGCTTATTTGCATAAAGCTTAAAATACAGACCTGAATGTGTTACTGATAGTGTGTGTCTTTTGAAGGTTATTAGTTGTAACTGCTAATTTACCTCACCTCTTCTATGCTTCGCAGAGAGTCGGTTTGTCGTGTCCACCTGGGGGGTGTTTGGCGGTGGTAGTGGGTCCAGGAGCGCCGGGCTTCGATCCTTTTTGGCGCTGGAGAGCTTGCCAGCCTTCACTCCACCAGAAGGACGCTATTTCTGTTTTTACACTTTTTATGCACTCGTGGGTGAAATAAATATATTGTCTTTGGAACCGCTTTTCTGGTTGTTTGTAGCGCTGGGTTCCGTCTGACGCAGGTCCGCTCCTCAACCCGCGTCGACACATAACAGTAGTTCCCGGCCATTCCATAATGGACCCAGCGGCAGAGGCGGTTCCTTTTGCCGAAAAAGTTCAAGAACACTTGGAGAAAATATGGGAGCAATTACAGCATCTCGCAAACAAACAGACGCCCGTGTTACGGAGCTCGCAGCGCAAGCCGTTCCGCTTCCTGCTGCTCCGGCTGCGGCATCATCGATACCGGTGCAGATAACTCCGTCACCCAGAGATTCGGCGTCCGAACCGATTATTTGTCATCCGGAGCCTTATGCGGGAGACGTCGAAGCCTGTGCTTCGTTTTTGATGCAATGTTCTCTGGTTTTTGCTCAGCGACCGGCTTCCTTCTCTTCTGATGGGAGTCGTGTGTCATATGTGACAAATTTGCTCCGAGGTGACGCCTTAGCTTGGGTCACAGCATTGTGGAGTAACAACTCGCCATTGTTGGGATCCTTTGAGGCTTTTTCCCGGGAGTTCCGACTGGTTTTTGACCATCTGGTGAAAACGAATACCGTTGCTCAACGGTTGCTGAATCTCAGGCAGGGGAGGCGGAGTGCGGCGGAGTATTCCGTGGACTTTCGGATTTTTTCTGCTCAGTCAGGTTGGAATGCCGCAGCTTTGCGAGGCGTGTTTGTGGATGGGTTAAATGAGTCATTGAAAGACGAGCTGGCAGTCCGTGACGAGCCAGGCGATTTAGATGAGCTAATATCGTTGGTGATTCGTCTAGATGATCGGATGAAGGAGCGTGGACGCGAGAGAGGACGCCCATCAGAGCGGGTTTTTTCGTCTCGGGGCTTTCCCCAACACAGATCTGGGCCGCCTCTTCTTCGCCCCACTGAGGCTCTTCCGACGGGACTACTGGCTCCTCCTGTTGACGAGCCCATGCAGCTCGGACGAGCAGAGAGTACTGTAATGCCCCGACATAGAAACGTCAAGACAAAGAATGGTGACGTATCTCCAAGTGTTCTGGGACAGGCAAAATAACACAAAAAAAAAAAAATCTAGTACGGGTTAATGTTTTGTTTTCTTTAAACAGGGGTTATAATGTGTTTGGAGAGTTTGAGGCGTGTCTGGTGGAGTGAATGTTAGGCGGTTAGAAGCCCGCCTGGGCTCACTTAATCGTTAATTTTTTGTGTTTTTAGGTATTTTTTGTTTGGGTTTGTTGGGTCGTTTTATTTTGTTGTTTTTTATTTCCCTACATCCCTAACCCCAACCTCACTTGCCCCAAGACCGTTCGTCTTGTGGGTTGTGGGGTGGTGCAGGTTGGTCACGCTGAGCGTTCTCTCAGAAGACCTCTGCACCTAGGGGGGGGGGTGTTAGGGGCGTTTTTCTTGGTTTGGTTAGGGCCCGGTTCCACTCCAGCCTCGGTGAGCCTTTGTACCGTTCGTCATTGGTGTTGCCGGGGTGTGGTGCAGCGGGAACATGCCTCAGTCGGAGGGGTGGGCCGATCTGTTGCCGTTCGCCATTTCGGTAGTTCCACCCCTCCCGAGAGGCTGGGGTATGGTCGAGTTGGAGCACCGGACGTATTTCCGGTTTTCCGCTGCGCCTTGGGGTTGGGGCTGGGTTAGTTTTTCCTGTTCCCTTCCCCGGCTTAATGTTTTGAGCCTTTCGCCGAAATTGAGCCGCCGAAGGGCTCTGGGAGGGACCTGGGGTCTTTCGGGGTGCCGGGGAAGGTAACAGGGTTTACGGTTGTTTTATTTGACCCCGGGGTTGTTTTAGGTAGTCCTCCAGGGGTTGGACTTTGATTTTGTTTTGTTTCCTTCCGGGTTCCACCTCCAGGGTTGATGAGACGGTCCTCTGGGGGAGAAATTGACTTGTGGGGCCGACTAGCCAGGTGTGGCCGGGTCTGGGGTTCCGGGGTTGTGGGGAGGGTGCCTCCTGGGGTTTGATGGTACGGTCCTCTGGGGGGCGCCGTTTGCTCCATGTATACCTGGGGACCTTTGTGGGATTCCGGTTCTGGCTATTACTCCTGGAACCGGCGGTAAAGGCCTTCTGGGGGGGTTGGGCTCTGCAGGTCGTTCTGGGGGGGTTGTTTGTTATTTTTCTTTTATGCATTTATGTTTGTATTGTGTTTGTGGGGCTGTGTTGGGTTTTTGCGTTTGGGAATTTTTCTTTTCTTCCCGGGGTTAGATGGGACGGTCCCCTGGGGAGGTTTTGGGTGGGTTTTGTGTTTTTTTTTGTGTGTTGGCTTTTATTGGGGAATGTTTTGGGGCTTTTGTTGATGCCAGCCGGCCTTCCAGCTGCGGTGCCCTGTCCTGCTGTCTGTGGTGGACCGTGGGAGCGTGGTGCTGTCTGCTTCCTGACGAGGACCCCGGAGGGAGGTGCTGTTCTCGGGCCTGGTCTGTTCGGTCGCCGGGAGGCTTCCCGTTAAAGGGGGGGTACTGTTGTGTGTTGGGGGGTGTGGCTGGATATTTTGGTGTTCTTTTCTTTTCTTTGCTCTCCAGGTGGCATGAGAACTGATTTGTCTGTGGAGAAGGTGCTGGCTGAAGAATCCTTCACCCTCATCAACATCATGTGTAGCACCTGTGAATGGTGCTCACGTGCAGCCTTAAAGACTTTCAGCTGAAGCAGATAATTGGATGGCGTTCTGCATTTAAGTCATGTGTGATTCAAGCAGAATTGCCGGGAACTCGATCTTGTGATGTTCGTTTGTGAGACGCTGAGGACCGAGAGCGTGCCAGCCTTCACTCCACCAGAAGGACGCTATTTCTGTTTTTACACTTTTTATGCACTCGTGGGTGAAATAAATATATTGTCTTTGGAACCGCTTTTCTGGTTGTTTGTAGCGCTGGGTTCCGTCTGACGCAGGTCCGCTCCTCAACCCGTGTCGACACATAACATTGTCGTCGTTATGTGTAAACGTAGCATAACCGTCAATCTGCTGCAGCCAAGTGGAAACATGGGCTTGTCTTTAACCCGGAGGAACTGTGGCCATGTCCTCAGCCCAGGGAAAATGTGGGTGTGTCTGTAACCTGGGGAAAACATGGCTGTGTCCTGGACTAGGGGGAAACATGGGTGTGTCCTGGACTAGGGGGAAATATGGGTGTGTCCTGGACTAGGGGGAAATATGGGTGTGTCCTGGACTAGGGGGAAACGTGGGTGTGTCCTGGACTAGGGGGAAACGTGGGTGTGTCTTTAACCTGGGGGAAACGTGGGTGTGTCTTTAACCTGGGGGAAACGTGGGTGTGTCCTGGACTAGGGGGAAACGTGGGTGTGTCTTTAACCTGGGGGAAACGTGGGTGTGTCTTTAACCTGGGGGAAACGTGGGTGTGTCTTTAACCTGGGGGAAACGTGGGCGTGTCCTGGACTAGGGGGAAACGTGGGCGTGTCCTGGACTAGGGGGAAACGTGGGTGTGTCCTGGACTAGGGGGAAATGTGGGTGTGTCCTGGACTACGGGAAACGTGGGTGTGTCTTTAACCTGGGGGAAACGTGGGTGTGTCTTTAACCTGGGGGAAACATGGGCGTGTCCTGGACTAGGGGGAAACATGGGCGTGTCTTTAACCTGGGGAAAACGTGGGCGTGTCTTTAACCTGGGGAAAATGTGGGCATGTCCTGGACTAGGGGGAAACGTGAGTGTGTCCTGGACTAGGGAGAAATATGGGCGTGTCTTTAACCTGGGGAAAACGTGGGCGTGTCTTTAACCTGGGGGAAACATGGGCGTGTCCTGGACTAGGGGGAAATATGGGCGTGTCTTTAACCTGGGGAAAACGTGGGCATGTCTTTAACCTGGGGGAAACATGGGCGTGTCCTGGACTAGGGAGAAATATGGGCGTGTCTTTAACCTGGGGAAAACGTGGGCGTGTCTTTAACCTGGGGGAAACATGGGCGTGTCCTGGACTAGGGAGAAATATGGGCGTGTCTTTAACCTGGGGAAAACGTGGGCGTGTCTTTAACCTGGGGGAAACATGGGCGTGTCCTGGACTAGGGAGAAATATGGGCGTGTCTTTAACCTGGGGGAAACATGGGCGTGTCCTGGACTAGGGGGAAACGTGAATGTGTCCTGGACTAGGGGGAAACGTGGGTGTGTCTTTAACCTGGGGGAAACGTGGGCGTGTCCTGCTTTGAAGTTCATGATTTCTTTTTTAAAAACAAACTTAATTTTGTCCTCCTGTAGAAACACTGAGGAGCAGAGCTCATGTTGCGAGCACATGAAACATAGGCAGGTCTTCTTTAATAAATCATCTGGTGCTCCGTCATGTTATCTGTGGACATTCTCAGTTATCCAGTTCACACTTTGTATTTCTTTATTCACAAACCTTTTCAAAACAAAGTTTTACAATAAAATAAAACACATAAAAGAAATAAATGTTACAAACCGCACCAGGCCTTTAGCCTGTAGACAAGTGTGTAATTATCACCGCACGTTCTTCAGCTCTGTAATTCATTGTGCCAGTCTGAATTCCTCATCATCAGATTGATGCTGCCGAGAGGATCAAACATGATGAATATCACTGAAATTTATACAAAAGATATCCAGAGTCAGCACCAATTACAGAATGGGACCCTAAAAGGCCCATAATTGTACTTACAGCATTAATATCATAATTAAGCATCTTATCAATAAATTTTATACAGTGCTTAACAAAATAAAGGTCAATACTCAGATTTTGCAGGATATGGCAAAATATTATGATATGTGGTTCACGGCACACGCCAGACTGTACGTAGGACCTTTCTCCAAACACAAGAAACGGTTTAATTTCATTTGAGCACAAAAGAAGAATCTGGCTGCCATAAAATGAAGGACAATACTTATGAAACAACACGTTCCTGATGATGGAGTTAGCGTTTCCAAAATCAGCAAAAAACATATTAAACGGACGATTGAAATCTGCCACACATCAGCAGTTACATTAAAAATGTCTTTGTGAAGTTCATGACCCAAGTGAGTCTTCTTTGTCTTTCAGCTGTTCCTGTTAGGGGGCGCCGCAGCACATCATCTGTCTCCATCTCCCCCTGTCCTCTGTATCTTCCTCTGTCACACCAACCACCTGCATGTCCTCCCTCAGCACATCCATAAACCTCCTCTTTGGTCTCCCTCTTCTCCTCCTGCCTGGTGGCTCCATCCTCAGCATCCTTCTCCCTATATACCCTGGGTCCCTCCTCTGCACATGTCCAAACCATCTCAATCTCACCTCTCTGACTTTGTCTCCAAACCGTCCCACCTGAGCTGTCCCTCTGATATGTTCATTCCTAATCCTGTCCATCCTCGTCACTCCCAAAGAAAATCACAGCATCTTCAGCTCCGCCTCCTGTCTTTTTGTTAGTGCCAGCGTCTCTAAGTCGTTCAGCATACACGTTCTTCTTCCTCTTCTCCTTTGCCCAGCAGTCACTCAATTTCCACCGGGACCCTGTTGGTTAAGTGCCGGTGGCGGTCGTTGTTAACTCGGGCCTTGACAGATCCTGTATGGAAATTAGATTTTTTATTCTGCATAGTTGGGTTGGCTTGTTTTACGCCGGATGCCCTTCCTGATGCAACCCTCCTCATTTATCCGGGCTTGGGACTGGCACTCAGAATGTACTGGCTGCAGACCCCATTCGAGGTAGTCAAGGTAATGTTTACAAAAACGAGATCCTCGGACACCGTGAGTAGTAAACTCGCTCTTTTTGCCATTAAACAAAATGTCAAATTCTTTAGCATCGTTAATCATAACAGACAGTAATCATAGGTTCTAAAGCACTGACCCTAGGCGGCAGTAATTTGATATCATCTGTGACACCACCCATATGACAGCCAGCACTCAGACTCCGCAGCGGGTTCAATGAGTGTTAGTGATGGACTAGTGCCCCCTAGTGGCCTTTGACTCTGCAGATGATGGTACATTGGAGCTTCACCACCCAAACAGAACTTTGTTCTGTCAGAAAGCATCATCGTGGTTTATGTGTGGATTTGCTCCAAGCTGGTAACGTGTCCGATGATGTCATCAAGCGTCTTTCCTCTATCATGTCAACTTTACTGCTTCTGAACATTTGTCCTCCTTCTGCCTCCTGCAGACCTCCAACACGTTGTCGTGGGCACTGTACTGCTTGGCGAGGGACCGCGGCGTCCAGGACCAGCTGTACCAGGAGGTGGAGTCCGTGTGTCCAGATAGACGGGAGCCGACCACCGAGGACCTGAGCAGGATGCCGTACCTAAAGGCCGTCATAAAGGAGACCTTACGGTGAGCTGGAACGCTAACCACGATTCTGATCACAAACAGGACCGATGATCTCACCGGGAACATCAGCTAGTAGAGAACCACAGTGGAACTGGGCTGCAGTTCACCTTCACTTTGAGCTTTCCTCATTTTCTTCCACTACTGTGTCTGTGTCGGGTTCTTCCTGCTCCGGGATGGCGTCTCCTTCCAGAAGATGAAATCTGACAGCCTTTGATGTCATGTTGTGATGTAAACAAACATGTGAAAAACCGTTTGTTTAGTCCCAAGTGAAGCCACAAACTCTTTGGCGCCTCTTAGTGGCTGCCTGTCTCAAATAATTAACTGTTCAGGGTTATTTTAAATCTGCTCCGTGACCTTTTACAAACTAAACCCACCGTGTGTGTCAGAGCGCTGAGTCCTGCAGCAGCTCTTCAGTCCTCTGCTCTGGTTCCTGCAGCTGATAAAGGTCAGGAAATTCCTCTGGAGGCGCCGTTACATAAGAGTTATGTAAGAACACCCGGGCCTGGAGCCAGACATAAGAGACATTTAGGGTTCTGGTTCCTCTGGTCATGACTGGACGTCACTATGACTGAGTTCTGTGGTCCATCCTCAGAATGGGATCTGCACTAAAACTCATCCAGCAGGTTCTAGAAACACCTGAGGTTGTTTTTCCTGACTGCTGTTGCCAGGTTTGCTCAGAGTGTGAAACTGCCTACGGCGAGAGGCTGCTACCCTCCCCCTGGCAAGGATAGCCCAGGAACACGATTGGCACCTCCTCCATGACACCACAACCATGGCAACACCTCCAAGCAGACTCAATTCCTGCCACCCATACAACCAGTCTGCGCAAGAGATGCTTACGTCCATCTCGGAGGATCTGACAACCAAAGCCTGGCTGGCGGCAGCATGGAAGCAGTAGGAGTCGGCAGGACATACACGTCTACACCATTATGTCTGGATCCTGGAGATGGCGTCGAAGGAGAAGACCTACCTCGCCGGCAGCTGCCCCCCCTAAACCGCCTACACATGGGAGTCAGCTGCTTCAAATTGTCCATGAAGACGTGGGGCCTAACGGACAGTGCAGCGTGTGAGTGCAGGGAGCCTGAGCAGACTGCCAGCAGCATTATCACCGCCTGTCTCCTGCACAGACCACCTTCAGAGGAGGGCCTTTTCCGAGTGGGACCTCAGATGAGGGCGTGGCTACATGACACAATGCTGGACATATGGTGACGATACACGAAAGAGAGATGGTGTGAAACGGCATGACTTTCCTCCTGAGTAGCACCTCAAGGAGACTTGCATCATGATTTGGCTCCATATATAAATACATTGATTTATATTCCAGGTCCTCAAGTCTCCTCCAGATTGGACAAGTTCAGATGGACACAATCAGCTGCTTCCTTTCAACATAGAGGAGTGACGACTTAACTCTGAGGTTCTTCTGTATATCAGAGCCCAGCGTCCCGTCTCTGCGGACGAGTCCAGAGGCCAGCATCCTGTGTCTTCAGAGTGAGTGACGGGAAGCAGCAGTTCACAGTTTTGTACTTTGAGATTTTAAGAAGCTGCTCCACATTTGGATACAAACATTTCTGATGAACTGCAGGTTCTGGAAAAACCATCAGAAGGATGTCATCTACAAAACAGAAATGTACAATTAAGAGGTCACCAAAGAACTTGAGACTCTGTCCTCCAGACTGTCCAACAAGGTCCCACTGTGGTGGAGTCCAACAAACTGATGGAGGTTCATGTCCTTTTATTGGTGTCCACTCTGCAATGTGGACCTCAGATTTTTATTTTTTTTTTAATCATCTGAGACCTTCTGGCTTTACTCATTCTAAATGGTAAATGGACTGTGTTTATATATCACGCTTTTACATCTGCATCAGACGCTCAAAGCGCTTTACAATAATGCCTCACATTCACCCGGATGTCAGGCTCCTGCCATGCAAGGTGCCCACTACACACCGGGAGCAACTAGGGGATTATGGACCTTGGGCAAGGTCCATAATCCATTTGATTAAATCTCTTCCTGGTGAAACCAATATTTTCACTACATTTAGTCAGAATGGGTTCATTAATACAAATTTAATTACACGTCCAGATCATCAGTCATCTGAGAGCGCGTGACACACAAGTCGGGTCTCATCCTGACCCAGCCCATGAGCAAGTACAGTGTCCAGAGTGTTGAGAAAAAACTCCATCAGAATCTTTTGGTTGTCGAAGAAACCTGATGGGGACCAGACTCAGTGGGGTGACCATCTGCTGTGATCATAGTAAGTCCTGTGTAGGTCCTGAGGCCTATTGGTACCGGTGTTTTTCTCCGTTTCTCCAGGACCAGCAGAACCTTCACATATCAGCAGATACGTTGACGTGATCCTTCAGGTCTGAGAACATCCTCAATATCTGTTTGAACATTCACGAGCTTTTGAGTAATGAAAACAGAAGTTCCTGTGAAGGAACTAAGTCACAGATCACAGTTCTCTGCTCTATGACTTCTTGTGTTCTTCTTGTTTGTTCTCCATCAGCCTGTATCCGGTGGTTCCTGGAAATGGACGCTTCATTTCAGAAGATGAAGTGATCGTGGATGACTACTGGTTTCCAAAGAAGGTAGGAGACAGTACCAGAACTAACACAGTGTGACATCATGATGCCTTCAGGTGCACGAGAAACATCTGGACCAGAACTCAACAATCGTCCAACGTGTTTGTTCTGGAATCAAAGAGGCTTCGACTCACTGAAATTAAAATGAACTCAAGCAGAACAGTTCAGCTAGCTTAAAGTCAGACGTACGGAAAGTGACGCGCAACTGATTCTAGTTCATCTGCAGATTTCTTCAAATTAAAAAAAAAAGCAGAATTTTATCAGAATTTTTCTTTTTTTTACAGACTCAAACTGACTGTTCAGTTATGCCAAAAAAAAAAAAAGCTTTTGTAGCTGCTTCAGGATGTAAATTTTGATTTCTGCTAAATTTGTACAAAGTTGGTTTCTGCTGCGGACGAGAAACGGTCGTGTGTGATAGTTAAATTTGGTTTGACATCACTGGGGTGTGGTTTGTTTTTTGTCTCCAGACGTTGTTCCATCTGTGCCATTACACTGTCTGTCATGACGAGGCAGAGTTTGTTGACGCAGAACGTTTTGTACCGGGACGTTGGCTCCGCGCGGAAACACCAGGTGGGCGGTACCAACACCACCCGTACAGCTTCATCCCGTTCGGCGTGGGCGTGCGAGCCTGCGTGGGAAAGCGGGTGGCGGAGTTGGAGATGCACTTGGCCCTGTCCAGAGTGAGTCACGAACACAAAGACGTGGTTGCATTTTAAAAGTCATGCTCATGTTACACGTCTCATTGATGACATCACTGCTGCCGCTCGAACACGCCCACTTCAGTCAAAAGTGCAAAATACACATTATTTCATAAAAATCACAGTCGTAGTTTAATGTTAATGAAATCATAATGTGGTAGCTAACAGCGTTAGCATGGCGTTTTTAGTATTAGCTAGTCTGTTTGGAAACATTAGCAGTTGTGTTTCATGAGTTAGCTTGTTAGCGAGCCTGCTCATTGGTCGATCAGTCCGTGTTTCAGGTGATGAAAAGTGTCCAAAAAGGAGGTGATGTGCAGATTAGCTAGCTGTGTCACATAATTATATAAAAACAGAAAATCCTGATTAAGTGGAGGGGAAAAGTGCCTCTAAAACACTAAAGATGACAAAAATATAAATGAATTTATTCACATAATAGCCGAGCGAGTGAGCAAACATGCTAACTAATCCCAGCTACTTAAACTGTAGCAAGCTGGAATTAAAGCTGGATAAGCTTGTTCACAGTCTAATATTATGCTGATTTATTAATGACAGTTAGCTCTATGCTAAGAGCACAGCAGCATCTGAACAATGCTAAGCTTCCGGCTCCGCCTTCTTACTTTGCTACATCATAAATGGTAAATGGACTGCATTTATATAGCGCTTTTCCATCTGCATCAGACGCTCAAAGCGCTTTACAATTATGCCTCACATTCACCCCGATGTCAGGGTGCTGCCATACCCTGCTGTAGATAAAATTTCATAATTTCCCTGTCGTGGACTATTATCATTTTGGCCAAGGGCGTAGGTTTGGTCTCAGCTTTGGTAGGGACAATACCCCCCCCGGCCCCCCTGCCCACCACCACCACCCCCTAACCCACTCATACCATTAGACGTACAAGTACAGCATAGTACATAACATATGACGACATAATGCTGAATAATTTAACACTTTATTTACATTATTAAGTGTGTAGGCAAACAAACAAATAGCTTAAATAACAAAATTGCACCCAAAATCACTAATCTATTCTATAGGCCTACACCTGAGAGAACAAGACAACAAAAAAATACTTGTGGAGCTAACAAAAAAAAAAAAAATTTTTTTGCAACCAAGATGTATAATCTATTCTCTTCATCAATAATGCAGTTGTAGGTATCTGGCAACCTAATTTGCCAAAAAAAAAAAAAAAGATTTCCAATGATATATATGGTGTATTACGGTAAACGTAAGCCTGTGATGTCATAACGCAAAGGAAAAACACGGAAGTTTCACACTAGTGCGCCGCTGAAAAAAACAACAAAAAAAAACTAGTGCGCCGCTGATTCTCATTACCGTAAGTTCTCATATAAGCCCTCACTCTGAAAAATTTTACAGCAAGCCAAGAACCCGTTCTTTCCAACAGTGCGTTCGGTGACTTTTGAAACAAGGGAAAGTATGAAAAAGAGCGCAAAAGTGACAGAAAAGTACAGAGACAGACAGCAAACATAAATGTAGTAATTTTTGAGGAAAAGGCAGGATGTTAGTGTCATTGCCTGCTTGCCTCTACTGGTGGTTGGCTCTCACTGCGGTATTGTATCACTTCCTGTTCCGGAGCACAGCGGTGTTTTTCTGTATCTGTTAGCTGTTTAATCTGCGCAGTTAGATTGATCTAGTTATCTAGATTACGATTTGTTTCCCAGTGTAATCTTTACGTGCCTTAACTAAAGCACTCCTTCTGCTGAATCACCTCTAAATTATTTACACATTATTCACTTTGCGTGTTTTTAGGAATCCGCTAGCTTAGCGTAGCTACTAGCTCTTAGCCGATTTAGCATGGCGGCTTCTCCTGTCTCTCCCGCACTTTTCTGCTCTGGGTGTGAAATGTTTAGTTATTCCTCGGCCTCCTTTAGCAGTAACTGTACTTGTAATAAGTGTAGCTTATTCGTAGCTTTGGAGGCCAGGCTGGGCGAATTGGAGACTCGGCTCCGCACCGTGGAAAATTCTACAGTTAGCCAGGCCCCTGTAGTCGGTGCGGACCAAGGTAGCTTAGCCGCCGTTAGTTCCCCCCTGGCAGATCCCGAGCAGCCGGGAAAGCAGGCTGACTGGGTGACTGTGAGGAGGAAGCGTAGCCCTAAACAGAAGCCCCGTGTACACCGCCAACCCGTTCACATCTCTAACCGTTTTTCCCCACTCGACGACACACCCGCCGAGGATCAAACTCTGGTTATTGGCGACTCTGTTTTGAGAAATGTGAAGTTAGCGACACCAGCAACCATAGTCAGTTGTCTTCCGGGGGCCAGAGCAGGCGACATTGAAGGAAATTTGAAACTGCTGGCTAAGGCTAAGCGTAAATTTGGTAAGATTGTAATTCACGTCGGCAGTAATGACACCCGGTTACGCCAATCGGAGGTCACTAAAATTAACATTAAATCGGTGTGTAACTTTGCAAAAACAATGTCGGACTCTGTAGTTTTCTCTGGGCCCCTCCCCAATCGGACCGGGAGTGACATGTTTAGCCGCATGTTCTCCTTGAATTGCTGGCTGTCTGAGTGGTGTCCAAAAAATGAGGTGGGCTTCATAGATAATTGGCAAAGCTTCTGGGGAAAACCTGGTCTTGTTAGGAGAGACGGCATCCATCCCACTTTGGATGGAGCAGCTCTCATTTCTAGAAATCTGGCCAATTTTCTTAAATCCTCCAAACCGTGACTATCCAGGGTTGGGACCAGGAAGCAGAGTTGTAGTCTTACACACCTCTCTGCAGCTTCTCTCCCCCTGCCATCCCCTCATTACCCCATCCCCATAGAGACGGTGCCTGCTCCCAGACTACCAATAACCAGCAAAAATCTATTTAAGCATAAAAATTCAAAAAGAAAAAATAATATAGCACCTTCAACTGCACCACAGACTAAAACAGTTAAATGTGGTCTATTAAACATTAGGTCTCTCTCTTCTAAGTCACTGTTGGTAAATGATATAATAATTGATCAACATATTGATTTATTCTGCCTAACAGAAACCTGGTTACAGCAGGATGAATATGTTAGTTTAAATGAGTCAACACCCCCGAGTCACACTAACTGTCAGAATGCTCGTAGCACGGGCCGGGGCGGAGGATTAGCAGCAATCTTCCATTCCAGCTTATTAATTAATCAAAAACCCAGACAGAGCTTTAATTCATTTGAAAGCTTGTCTCTTAGTCTTGTCCATCCAAATTGGAAGTCCCAAAAACCAGTTTTATTTGTTATTATCTATCGTCCACCTGGTCGTTACTGTGAGTTTCTCTGTGAATTTTCAGACCTTTTGTCTGACTTAGTGCTTAGCTCAGATAAGATAATTATAGTGGGCGATTTTAACATCCACACAGATGCTGAGAATGACAGCCTCAACACTGCATTTAATCTATTATTAGACTCTATTGGCTTTGCTCAAAATGTAAATGAGTCCACCCACCACTTTAATCATATCTTAGATCTTGTTCTGACTTATGGTATGGAAATAGAAGACTTAACAGTATTCCCTGAAAACTCCCTTCTGTCTGATCATTTCTTAATAACATTTACATTTACTCTGATGGACTACCCAGCAGTAGGGAATAAGTTTCATTACACTAGAAGTCTTTCAGAAAGCACTGTAACTAGGTTTAAGGATATGATTCCTTCTTTATGTTCTCTAATGCCATATACCAACACAGAGCAGAGTAGCTACCTAAACTCTGTAAGTGAGATAGAGTATCTCGTCAATAGTTTTACATCCTCATTGAAGACAACTTTGGATGCTGTAGCTCCTCTGAAAAAGAGAGCTTTAAATCAGAAGTGTCTGACTCCGTGGTATAACTCACAAACTCGTAGCTTAAAGCAGATAACCCGTAAGTTGGAGAGGAAATGGCGTCTCACTAATTTAGAAGATCTTCACTTAGCCTGGAAAAAGAGTCTGTTGCTCTATAAAAAAGCCCCCCGTAAAGCTAGGACATCTTTCTACTCATCACTAATTGAAGAAAATAAGAACAACCCCAGGTTTCTTTTCAGCACTGTAGCCAGGCTGACAAAGAGTCAGAGCTCTATTGAGCTGAGTATTCCATTAACTTTAACTAGTAATGACTTCATGACTTTCTTTGCTAACAAAATTTTAACTATTAGAGAAAAAATTACTCATAACCATCCCAAAGACGTATCGTTATCTTTGGCTGCTTTCAGTGATGCCGGTATTTGGTTAGACTCTTTCTCTCCGATTGTTCTGTCTGAGTTATTTTCATTAGTTACTTCATCCAAACCATCAACATGTTTATTAGACCCCATTCCTACCAGGCTGCTCAAGGAAGCCCTACCATTATTTAATGCTTCGATCTTAAATATGATCAATCTATCTTTGTTAGTTGGCTATGTACCACAGGCTTTTAAGGTGGCAGTAATTAAACCATTACTTAAAACGCCATCACTTGACCCAGCTATCTTAGCTAATTATAGGCCAATCTCCAACCTTCCTTTTCTCTCAAAAATTCTTGAAAGGGTAGTTGTAAAACAGCTAACTGATCATCTGCAGAGGAATGGTCTATTTGAAGAGTTTCAGTCAGGTTTTAGAATTCATCATAGTACAGAAACAGCATTAGTGAAGGTTACAAATGATCTTCTTATGGCCTCGGAATGAATGAATGAATGAATGAAAACTGTTTATTTCGAACATTTGATACAACAACAATTACAAGATAGATCAGTAAAGACAACAACAAAAAAGTTCCTACTGTGTACCCAACATGTCTGAAAAGGGGTAGGGTGAAGCATCAGCTTATTTATCCCTACCCCTTCTTCCCCACAACCAGTAATACCCTTTGCCACATATACACATAAATTCCTACACACCTAAACCGATATCAATATATATATATATATACATATATATACACACACATACATATACACATCAACATACACATATATACACATATACATATATACACATATATATACACAAACATAAATATACACCTACACATACCTACTTACATACAAAATACTATATATTTACAAGCCGAAGCAAACAACAAAAACACCCTAACCCTCATTACCCTTCCTCCTCCCTATACCCAGAAAAAAACATATTTTTGTACCGCTGTTTGAACTGGTTCATGCTTGGACATTGCTTGAGCCCCACTCCCAATCTGTTCCACATCCTCACCCCACAGACAGAAATACAGAAACCTTTTAATGTTGTTCGTGCCCACTGATGCTTTAAATTAAATTTCCCCCTCAGACTGTAATCCCCTGATCTGTTAAAAAACATATTTTTAATATTTGCTGGAAGTAAATTGTTTATTGCTTTATACACAATTTGTACTGTTTGAAAATGAACCAAGTCTGTGAATTTTAAGAATTTGGATTGTAAAAATAGTGGATTTGTATGATCTCTATAGCCAGTATTATGAATAATTCTTATAGCTCTTTTCTGCATTACTGATAGTGATTGTGTTGTACCTTTATAAGTATTACCCCATACCTCTGCACAGTACTGTAAATATGGTAAAACCAGTGAGCAGTAAAGAATGCGGAGTGAGTTGTGGTCCAGAATATGTTTCGCTTTGTTTAGAACTGAAATGCTTCTTGACAGTTTACTTTGTATATGTTTTATATGAGTCTTCCAGTTTATCTTATCATCTATTATCACCCCCAGAAACTTATTTTCATGTACCCTTTCAATATCTACCCCCTCGACTTGTAACTGAACCTGTATGTCTGTATTACAATAGCCAAATAACATGTATTTTGTTTTACTTAAGTTTAATGATAATTTATTTCTGTCAAACCATATTTTCAATTTTCCCATTTCTATACTGATCCTCCTCAGTAACTCCTGCAAATCCCCCCCTGAACAAAAAATGCTTGTGTCATCTGCAAATAATACTAATTTTAATATTTTGGAAACATTGACAATATCATTTATATAAATTAGAAACAGTTTTGGACCCAATACTGACCCCTGTGGGACGCCACAAGCATTGTCCAAGCATGATGATGTATATTCCCCCAACTTCACAAACTGTTTTCTGTTACTTAAGTAGCTTCTCACCCAGTGCAACACCAACCCCCTAATCCCATACTGTTCAAGTTTATTGATTAATATGTCATGATTAATTGTATCAAAAGCCTTTTTAAGGTCTATAAATATTCCAACTGAATGTAATTTGTGGTCTATGGCGTTTGTAATCTCCTCAACTGATTCTATTAATGCAAGTGATGTTGAACTATGTGCTCTGAATCCATATTGACTATCAGTAAGTAATTTATGTTTATTTATGAATTTGTCTAATCTATTATTGAATAACTTTTCTAATAATTTGGAAAATTGTGGAAGCAAAGAAACAGGTCTATAATTTGTGAAGTGGTGTCTATCCCCAGTCTTATACAGCGGCACAACCTTAGCTATTTTCATTTGATTGGGAAATTTACCGGTTTGAAATGATAAGTTACAGATGTATGTTAATGGTTCTACAATCCATTCAATGACCTGTTTTACCACCACCATATCAATTTCATTTAAATCGGTAGATGTTTTATATTTACAATTATTCACAATGTCTATAATTTCATTTCCATCCACTGCTGTGAGGAACATTGAACAGGGATTTCTTTCTATGAGATTATTATCCCAATCCTCAGGTTGGGAATCGGGAATTTTTTCTGCCAAGCTTGGTCCAATATTTACAAAAAAATTATTAAAACCGTTGACTACCTCATCCTTATTTTCCTTCTTGACATTATTATCAATGAAATACTGAGGGTAACTCTGTTTTTTATTACCATTTTTGATAATGCTATTTAATATATCCCATATTCCTTTAATATTGTTTTTGTTATTATATAATATGTTACTATAATATTCCTTCCTACATACCCGTATAATATTAATCTATTTTTGTATTTCTTATATCTATTTTCTGCCTCTTTAGTCTTTAGTTTTATGAATTCTCTATACAGTGTATTTTTCTTATTACATGCATTTCGTAACCCTTTCGTCATCCATGGTCGAGCTTGGATTTTTTGTTTTCTGTAGTCTTGTTTAATTGGACAATTTTTATCATATAATGATGTAAATATTTGTAAAAAAGTTTCATATGCACTATCAACATCACTTTCACTGTATACCTTTTCCCAGTTTTGCTCCTGTAAATCCTTCTTTAGTGTGTTCATGTTTTCCTCTGTCCGCACTCGCCTGTATTTTATTTTCTCCTCTGGCTGATTCCGCCGATGGTTTCTATTATAAACGATGAAAACTGGTAGATGATCACTAATGTCATTGCTTGTTCTGTTAGACCTCAGTGCTGCTTTTGATACTGTTGACCATAAAATTTTATTACAGAGATTAGAGCATGCCATAGGTATTAAAGGCACTGCGCTGCGGTGGTTTGAATCATATTTGTCTAATAGATTACAGTTTGTTCATGTAAATGGGGAATCTTCTTCACAGACTAAAGTTAATTATGGAGTTCCACAAGGTTCTGTGCTAGGACCAATTTTATTCACTTTATATATGCTTCCCTTAGGCAGTATTATTAGACGGTATTGCTTAAATTTTCATTGTTACGCAGATGATACCCAGCTTTATCTATCCATGAAGCCAGAGGACACACACCAATTAGCTAAACTGCAGGATTGTCTTACAGACATAAAGACATGGATGACCTCTAATTTCCTGCTTTTAAACTCAGATAAAACTGAAGTTATTGTACTTGGCCCCACAAATCTTAGAAACATGGTGTCTAACCAGATCCTTACTCTGGATGGCATTACCCTGACCTCTAGTAATACTGTGAGAAATCTTGGAGTCATTTTTGATCAGGATATGTCATTCAAAGCGCATATTAAACAAATATGTAGGACTGCTTTTTTGCATTTACGCAATATCTCTAAAATCAGAAAGGTCTTGTCTCAGAGTGATGCTGAAAAACTAATTCATGCATTTATTTCCTCTAGGCTGGACTATTGTAATTCATTATTATCAGGTTGTCCTAAAAGTTCCCTAAAAAGCCTTCAGTTAATTCAAAATGCTGCAGCTAGAGTACTGACGGGGACTAGAAGGAGAGAGCATATCTCACCCATATTGGCCTCTCTTCATTGGCTTCCTGTTAATTCTAGAATAGAATTTAAAATTCTTCTTCTTACTTATAAGGTTTTGAATAATCAGGTCCCATCTTATCTTAGGGACCTCGTAGTACCATATCACCCCAATAGAGCGCTTCGCTCTCAGACTGCAGGCTTAGTTGTAGTTCCTAGGGTTTGTAAGAGTAGAATGGGAGGCAGAGCCTTCAGCTTTCAGGCTCCTCTCCTGTGGAACCAGCTCCCAATTCAGATCAGGGAGACAGACACCCTCTCTACTTTTAAGATTAGGCTTAAAACTTTCCTTTTTGCTAAAGCTTATAGTTAGGGCTGGATCAGGTGACCCTGAACCATCCCTTAGTTATGCTGCTATAGACGTAGACTGCTGGGGGGTTCCCATGATGCACTGTTTCTTTCTCTTTTTGCTCTGTATGCACCACTCTGCATTTAATCATTAGTGATTGATCTCTGCTCCCCTCCACAGCATGTCTTTTTCCTGGTTCTCTCCCTCAGCCCCAACCAGTCCCAGCAGAAGACTGCCCCTCCCTGAGCCTGGTTCTGCTGGAGGTTTCTTCCTGTTAAAAGGGAGTTTTTCCTTCCCACTGTAGCCAAGTGCTTGCTCACAGGGGGTCGTTTTGACCGTTGGGGTTTTACATAATTATTGTATGGCCTTGCCTTACAATATAAAGCGCCTTGGGGCAACTGTTTGTTGTGATTTGGCGCTATATAAAAAAAATTGATTGATTGATTGATTGATTGATTTGTGAAGGTGTGTGTGCGTGTTTGTGTGGGTGTGCAGTTTATTTTAAGTGTGGCGCACAGCATTGTTCTCCAGCCCCGCCCTTCTTGTTTTTCTGCACCGGAGCAGTGTTGCCAGATATGAAATATGAAACTATCGTACCAAAACCTCAAAATTATCGTATTTTGGGAGAAATTATCGTACACAAACAAAACGCATACAACGTAGCTATTTTAGCGTGTTTTTTTTTAATTTACAAAGAATTTTATGTCACATTTTTAAACAGTAATTATAGTAATGGGGAAACTATGGCACAAAAACAATGCAAATGCACAAGCAAATGAACTACCAGACTAGAAACATTTTTTTTTTCTGTGAAGGGACACAAACGTGTTAATTACCAGACTAGAAAGAGTCGAATTCAACCTCGAGGTCGCTGTCGTCATCCGATGCCATGGACACTTGTGCAGATTTTGTTGAACACAGAAAAAATGTTGACACCTCCATAAGGAACTTGAACTTTTTTTTATTTTTCTTGTATATCTCTTTGCTCTTGTGTTTTGTTCGTTTGTTATTGCATTTGTTGAAATAAAGTTTCGAAAAAAAAAGTTGGCTGGGGAATCTTCCTGTCACGGCACAGATTGGATGGAACTCATTACTCTGTATGAGAGGGGGCGGGCTTTCAAATGACGGTCGCCGAAAGCCAGCAGCAGCCCTGTGTGTGGTGTGTCTTTGATGCCGACTGAGTGCAACGCCTGCAAAATGATTCTTGGGTGTCAGAGAGAGATGTGTGTTTGGGCAACCAACTGAAATTATCGTACATATTGTATTTTTTCCCATTATTGATCGTACATCGTACAGAGGGCACAACTATTGTACAAATACGATAATTATCGTACATCTGGCAACACTGCACCGGAGCCACCCATCCTCTGCGCTCCGGGACCTCCCACTTTACAAATGAAGCGCTGCCTGCCACGAGATGCGCTTTGTTTACGTCCATGTGAGAAGAACGTGAGCTAATGAAATTGCAACATGGTAACCCTGTCACTCTGGCACGTCGAAAACACAAAACATGACGACTAAAATTATAGTATCGAGTTCGCAAAAAAATAAATGATTTTGTTATATAAACAAAAATGCTAAATATTGGTAGGGACTATTTTGCCATCCCAAAATATTGGTTGTGACTTGTCCCTATGGTCCATATGCAAACCTACGCCCCTGATTTTGGCTGATCTTTCACGAACCCGACCGGTACTGGATGTTAATGTTCCGAGGTTTACATTACGCTGATGAATTTTTCTCTGTGCTCACCCACCAAGCCCCGCCCACTTAGACTATGTTTTATTGTGTTATGTTAGCGGCCGAATATTAGCATGTTAGTAAGCTTACATAGGAGTAGATTTATAATAACAAACCTACAACTAATTACTAATATTCATCTGATTCTTTGTTTTTTCTGAAATATTTAAAATTTGTTGAAAACAAAAACTTCTGTTTAAAATGTTGCAAAAACAAACTAGGCAGAATTTGTCTTATTATTTCTTTTTTTTCTAACGCTCTCTGAGTACAGCTAGCATGTTAAGAACCTGTTTTAAATATGTTCTTATCAATTTAAGTGTTAGAGATGTGAGCATCTTCACCTGCTGGTGGCGCCAGAGGGTCGCTGGTGTTTTTGCTTGAAGCCATAAGATCATTTTTGTTCCCACAGTTGATGCAGCACTATGAAGTTCAGCCTGAAGAGGGCGCTCCACCGGTTGAGCCCAAAACTCGAACGCTGCTCATCCCGGCGTCGCCCATCAACCTGCGCTTCCTTCCCCGGGCCTGAGGAGGGCTCCACTGAGCACACTGATAAAATAATGTTTCTTCTGTCAGGCTGCTTGTTTTTGTGGTGAAAGTTCTGCTGCTGATAAATTGCTCACTGTTTCTCTGCAGCGCCCCCTGCTGGTTAAATTGTTGCGTAAAGCTGCAGTTTCATGCTCATAGTTTGACGCCTGCATTCATTCACTCATTTTCTGCCGTTTATCCGGATTCGGGTCGCAGTGGCAGCAGGCCAGACAGCTCATCCCACACTTCCCTATCCTATTTAGAACCGGTTGTTTGCCTGAACAGTTGCTATCCAGGATCCAAGGTGGTCCTTTGGTGGACTGGTTGACAGCTCAGGCTGTCTGACCTGGACTGACTTTGTTTTGGGTCACTCTGGATCTGATGGTCTGTAATCTGTATAATAACTTTGTACTGAATAATCTGAATTAATGAAGTCATTTTTATTACTTGTTTGTCACCTTTTTCTTTGTTTGTTTGTTTATTTTGTCCAGAGGAACTTGTTCTTATTTTGTGCCACATGCAGGATGTTTTTATAAATCCTGTTTGCACTTTGGAAGTGGCGCCCCCACCTGGACGTTCTGACTATACACAGGTGTGTTTGCCCCTTGCAGAGGTTCTCGCTCTAGTTTGGACATATTTTTTGTTTTTAAATCATAATCTACAGCATTAATCTGTTTTATTGATTGTATATTTTGTGTGGAAGAAAAAGGCTCAAGGTGCAAAGAAAAAAAAATTTGACATTTTACTTGGTATAAGAATTTGGGGGTTTTTTTTGTTTGTTTTTTTGTCATTTTATGGGGTGTGATTTTAATTGCATATCATTCTGTGATGTCATCCACAGCTTTGGGGAACGGCACATTAAGTCACTTTTTTATGTATTAATGTAATGATATAAAGTTCAATGTTCTAATCTTTATAAATATTGTTCACACTTCACATTTTAAATGGCATTTAAGAGAAGTGGATTTTACAAGGTCTGTGAGAAAAGTATCCAACCTTTTTATTTTATGCAAAAAATATATGGATTTGATTCATATGTTTTTACGTCAGCCATGCTTGAACCTTTGTGCGCATGCGTGAGTTTTTTCACGCCTGTCGGTTGCGTCATTCGCCTGTGGGCAGGCTTTGAGCGAGCACTGGTCCACCCCTCTTGTCGTTGTTTCATTGCGAGGAAATGGTGGAATGATTTGGGCTTTTTTTCCATCAGAATTTTTTCAGAAACTCTTTGAGAGAGGCAGCTGGAAACCATTCAGAAAATTCAGATGGATTTCGGTAAAAATTTTACGGGCTTCACAGAGAATAAGGAGTGTTACTACAGCTTTAAGGATGGCCCACAATGGCGCACGGCGCGCCGCGCTCTGAGCCGCGATCGACCAGCAGAAACCACCAGATCATTTCTAAACGGATTGCTGTGTGGAGCTGGGACCGTCGTGTGCAATTTCTCTGGTTTTCACAAGAGCTGGACATCAGCCATTTTCTGGCAGATTTCACTTTTAACAAGAGATTTTGTCATGGAAAGCCGCGCGGAGGGTTCGCGCGTCACGATGGAGCCGCTGATGGAGAGAGACAAAGAACACCTCCGTTTTGGAGTGTTAGAGGACAAGTTGGGACATGCCTATCTCAGCTTTCAGTGGCTTACCAGTCGAGTGAGTATAAGACAAATTGTGGAGAGCTGGGCATGTCCCAACTTGTCCTCTAACACTCCAAAACGGAGGTGTTCTTTGTGTCGCTCGATCAGCGAATCCATCGTGACGCGCGAAGCCTCCGCGCGGCTTTCCATGACAACATCTCTTGTTAAAAGTGAAAATCTGCCGGAAAATGGCTGATGTCCAGCTCTTGTGATAACCAGAGAAACTGCACACAACGGTCCTGGCTCCACAGAGCCATCCGTTTAGAAATGATGTGGTGTTTTCTGCCTCTCGATGGCGGCTCGGAGCGCGGCGCGCCGTGCGCCATTGTGGGCCGTCCTTAAAGCTGTAGTAACACTCCTTAATCTCTGTGAAGCCCATAAAATTTTCACCAAAAGCCATCTGAATTTTCTGAATGGTTTCCAGCTGCCTCTCTCTAAGAGTTTCTGAAAAAATTCTGATGGAAAAAAAGCCCAAATCATTCCACCATTTCCTCGCAATGAAACAATGACGAGAGGGGTGGACCAGTGCTCACTCAAAGCCTGCCCACAGGCGAATGACACAACCGACAGGCGTGAAAAAACTCACGCATGCGTATGAAGGTTCAAGCTTGGCTGACGTAAAAACATGAATCAAATCCATATATTTTTTGCATAAAATAAAAAGGTACGATACTTTTCTCACAGACCTCGTATAACGTTTTCTGTTATTTTATGAGTGGTTATCTGAATGTTTTAATGGTTTTTGGGTGACACAACTACAAAGAATCCAAAGGTTTGTTTTTAATGAGACTCATTACTTGGTGACACATAAATTTTATTTTAATAAACTCACTTTTTGTTGGAAGTCGAATGCTTGAATATATTGTGCACTGATTTAAATCCAATCTAAGCCACCTTTATTTTTATAGCACGTTTTAAAAACAAGGTTACCAAAGTGCTGGAAAACAGATAAAATATAAAAAAATAAAATAAAGTTAAAATACAGTAGATTAGAAATGTATAAAAACAAAAGGAAGATATCAGATAAAATGCTAAAAAGATAAAAACACAATAAAAACAGAAGACCACACAACTCTCATGCAGTAAAAGCCATGGAATAAAAATAAGTTTTTAAAGGAGATTTAAAAGTATCCAGGGTGGGGGTCATTTTGATATGCATGGGCAGCTCATTCCATAACTTGGGAGTCACCACTGAAAAAGCATGGTGCCCCCCCCCCCGGTCTTTTGTCTGCTTTTTGGCAAGACGGAACTGATAGCGTCTCTCAATGCTCTCGAGGGGGCGTAAACATGTATAAGATCAGCAGTATACTGAGGTGCCAGACCATTTAGTGACTTAAAAACAAACAATAAAATCTTAAAATTTATTCTAAAATGGACAGGGAGCCAGTGGAGAGAGGCGAGAATGGGGGTGATGTGATCATGCTTACGAGTGCCTGTTAAAAGACCAGCAGACACATTTTGGACTAACTGTAAGCGGGCGAGGGAGGCCTGGTTAATGCCAGTGTACAGGGCATTACAGTAGTCCAAACAGGTCGAGATAAAAGCATGAATCAAACACTCAAAATCATTAAAAGATACGACAGATTTGATTTTAGATAAAAGCCTCAGATGATAAAAACTGGTTTTAACCACTTTATCTGTTTATCACGTTTAAAATCACTGTCCATTTTAACACCAAGGTTTGTGACAACTGGTTTTACATATGGGTGCAGGGAGCCCAGATCTATAGAGACACCACAGGCTCGACTGGGTCCAAACACCATGACCTCGGTTTTAGCTTCATTTAAATTTGTAAAATTAGAAGCCATCCATGCCTTGATGTCCTTTAGACACTCTAGTAAGGGCATCAGGGAGCTCTTGTCATTTTTCTTAAGGGGCAGATAAATTTGGGAGTCATCCACATAAAAATGGTAGGAGAGGCCATGTTTTTTAAAAACTAAACCAAGAGGGAGCATGTATAAAGAGAAAAGGATGGGCCCAAGAATAGAACCTTGGGGAACTCCGCACGACGGGGGAGCAGCAGACGAGGTGAAATCACCAATCCTCACTGAAAAGCACCTCTCAGACAAGTATGATCGGAACCACTTAAAAACAACAGCACAATTTTATCAAAGTTCTCCAAATGCACATTAATTAATAGGTAATTTGTTCATTTAAACATAATAAAATGTTTGAAATTAATTACAGTGTCAGTATATCAACATGAAAATAATCTTTGCTGAAAAAAAAAGTATAATTAAGGCAAGGCACCTTACAAAATGAATGAAAATTAAATTTATAAAAGATTTGAACTTTTTTGTCTTTGCTGAAATGTTTTAGCTTCTGCTCAGTGTTTCTTATCAGCTGGTTTATTGAATTTGTTTTTTTTTAACCATTGTGTGATTGGACCATTTTGACTCCACCTTCAGTGACATGTTTTAATAATACTAAACAAAAATGTCTTTGTGTATGAAAATAATCCAGATTTAATCATAAATTTGGACCTGCTTCTATAATTAAATGATTGTGCAAATCCAAGTATAGTAAGTCCCTTCAGCTGCTCCCTTGTTTGTGTAACGGAGGCCAGCAGGTGTCACTGTGCAGATGTAGTTAGTAAACCTCACTCCCAGCAGCTCAAAAGGATTCTCTGGTCACAAGGCCAGAGCCCTGGGGTTTAGCCTTCTGGTTAGAGAGTCTGACTTCCATGCTGGAGCTCGTGAGTTTGCGTCCCGAGGGGAGCGAATGGGCGGAGTCATAACAACACAACGCAGAGTGCAGCCGCTACAATGGTGCCGTGACCAGGATGGGAGTGAGTTTAAGGGGGTGAGTGTAACGGAGTTCAGCAGGTGTCGCTGTGCAGATGTAGTTAGTAAACCTCACTCCCAACAGCTCTAAAGGATTCTCTGGTCACAAGGCCAGAGCCCTGGGTTTTAGCCTTCTGGTTAGAGAGTCTGACTCCCATGCCAGAGATCGTGAGTTCGCGTCCCGAGGGGAGCGAATGGGCAGAGTCATAATAACACAACGCAGAGTGCAGCTGCTACATTTGCACTTGGGGTCACCACAGCAAATCCAAGGTGGATCTGCATGTTGAATTGGCACAGGTTTTACACTGGATGCCCCTCCTGATGCAACTCCACATTACATGGAGAAATGTGGCAGGGGTGGGATTTGAACCCGTAGCCTTCTGACCTGAAACCAAGCGCATTAACCACTTGGCCACCACACAAGTATGACTTTAAATTAACTCTCTCAAGAAAAGGAGACCTGACCAGCAGGGGTCAGAGTCTGCTGACAGTGAAAAAGCAAAAAGTGCTGCAGAATTTTTATGTATTCATTTATTTATTTATTTATTTTCATGTTGGACCTCAGTACAACATAGAACAAAACTATTTTCCTATAAAATATTCATTTGAAAACTTCCGATTGCTGAGATGATTTTATTTTGAAGTTAACCTATGTCACTTTTTTCCTTTACTTTCTCTAACTTAATGTCAACGAGTCCTCCACTGTAAAAAAAAAAAAAAAAAAAAAAAAAAAAACTTAAATTTTGATACTTTGCGATTCGATTAAAAATATCACAAAGAAAACAGATGTTAGTATTGTGTAAAGGTCTTATGTTCCCTTCTGTTTTTGTATAAAATAAAAACCTGATTATAGGTTTATGAAAACAACCGAATAATTCATGAACAATTTTCTTATAAAACAAAAGTTCAAATGACATATGTCATTTTTAATGCTTCATGTTATTTATTGTAAATAATTTTGCATATGTTTTTATCCCTTCTGTACTTTTGTGTTTTAATGTTCTATTTCTGCTTAAATGCCAAACTACGTTTTGTAAAAAGATATCGTTCACTTTATCAGTGATATTTTGCATTACGTAATAAACTTTTATTTAAAAAAAAAAAGATTCAGTTACTAAATTAAGTAATGTTTAGTTATAGTTATAATCCAGTCTATTTATTTATAAATTTTTCTTGGCGGTGGATGACGTCACTTTTTGCAGCGGAGGCCGCCCTCTTCATACGCGGATCCATCCTCCGTCCGTCGGTCCGCATCAGGACCCCGATGCTGGATGTGATCCAGGTTTGCTGGAGTCCGGAGGCCGCCGGCCCGCAGAACAGCGTCCGGATCCGGATGGAGCCTCCGTCGCGGTTCGGTGTGGCGCGCGCGGGTTTAGGTGAGGGTTCGGATCCACGTACGCGCACGGTGCGTGTCTTTGTTTCACCGAAACACGCACGAACCGGTAATTTAGGATAAGAAATACCGGCTTGGGTCTCGAGGATTGTGGCCGTGACTCGTGTCAGCGGGTTTTTTCCTCTGGACCGGATCTCGGTTCGTGTCATGGATCCAGATCCACCATCAGGTCTGAAACCGAATAAACAATCAAACGTTTTGACCTCAGGCAGGTTCTTAAAAACGGGTTCATTAAAATGCCTTGACATCTGAAACTCGTTTTAAAAGCTCTCAAACTCGAGGCCCGGGGTCTGAATCTGAGTCCAATCCGGTCCACACATCCGAAACAGGTTAAACTGGACATAATCTGATTTTAAAGTGGTTTAAACTGTTTCACACCAACAAACTGCTTAAAATGGTTTCAAACCAAAGTTCTTTTAACTGCGCTGAACCTTAACGTTGCTAAAATGCATCAATCTGAGTAAATCTGAATGTTTTTTTTAAAGTTCTACACAAACATTAAAATGAAAATGCCTAATGCCAGATTATCTCTTAGCCACAGTAGAATGTCCAGACCCTTCTTTAATTACAGTGCATGTTTTAAGTTGCTTTTAGGTTTCTAAAATGCTGTAAATGTGGTTTAAACCAGGTATTGTTTTACAATTTTAACTAAAATATCTTAAATTTATCTTAAACCTTTCTGCCTTAATCCTCTAGGCCTATTTATTAAGGCTTTATTCCACATTTCAAAATGCTTAAAATGGAAAACCACATACAGTTTTATTTTATGTTATTATTATTATCATTATTATTATTATACTCGTAATCTTTAAATGGCTATAAACCATATAAAATCTAACTAGTTTTAATTATAAATTTAAAACAGACTGGTTTTAAATCTTTGTAGCACATGGATAAACTACTATTAAATGCTGTTAAGACATCTTAAAACAGATTTTACACCAGATATATTTTTTTCAAATTTCTTTAACTCACTTAAATCTAATTTAAAGTCTTAAATTAGACACATGGATTGAATTGGTTGTAATTTGTTCTACATTAAAAATAAACAGGGTCAAACCATTTTAAACCACTTATAATTAAGTTTTAAATACAAATCTTACTTTTTCACTGTAATGAAACAAGTGAACCACCCCATATAAACCTGGTTTGAAATAAAAATTTAAAAGAGCCTGATTTCAGTCCTTTGTAGTACACAAATAAATGGATATTTAATGTTTTAAGACATTTTAAAACAGATTTTACACCAGATATATTTTTGCTGCAGTTAAACATTCCTAAAAGAGTCAGATTTCTTAAATCTACAGTCTTAAATAAGAGCTGTAAATAAGAACTTACTGTAATTTGTTGTATATGAAAATAAACTGGTTCAAAGCATTTTAAAATCACTTAAAATGGTGTTTTAAATACATATCTTACTTTTCAGTGTAACTAAAACAACAGAGAGAAAAAACATCTAAAGTGATTTTAATTTGGATCATTTGTGATAAGATTTAAAATTGCTCGTGATGAAGGAGACACGAGTTTAAAGTCTCTTTCTCACTTTGACGAATTTTCATCCCTGAAGTTTGCGGTCTGTAACCACGTGCAGCCGGCGTATGAAGGTCACGAGAAGAGGTCATGAGACTTTGCTGTACGATGTGTGTAAAAGCAACTTTAGCTTATGTTTAACTTTAGCACAGTTGTGGCACATCAGGAAGGTTGCAGCACATGGAATTAATTAACAATGTTATAATGCTACATTTTAGAACATAGTGAAAATTCAGGTTAAAACAACATCACAGCACCAAACGGGCCAAATCCTGAGCAAATTTTGGGACTGTGAGTGATTTTTGGGTATTTTTAAAGGACTTAAGTGGCGTTTTCACTCCCACAGACTCTTTAAGACCCTCTGAGGTTTATCAAAGTTCAGACAAGAATTCAATCAACAAACAGTTAATCTGTGAACGTGACGACGACTTAAGTGCTTTTAAAACACTTAAGTCACATCAACGTTCACATTCTTCAGCGTTTGTCAGTTTTTGTTCTAAACAGTCTCCTTTTCTTTAATTAGGAAGCATCTGATTTAAAAACTGTTGTTGTGTCACGGTCTCTTTTAGTTTTTGCTGGACAGACTAACTAACGTACAACAGACACGTAGATATTTGTATTTTTTCCTGGTTTTAACCATTTTTCTCTTTTTCATCCACTTTATATCTCGTTTGCCTTTTTCAAATGGTGTAGTTTTTGGACATTTCTGTTGTTTGTGAGCACACAACAGGTCACTGATTGTTGGCAAAGCTGTGAAGAAACAAACGTGGGTTTTCCTCCCACAATGCACCTCTCCGAGCGGCTGGCTGACACGAGGACTGTGTGTCATTGTTGTGGAGGCCGTGGGAACGAGGCTGAGGTGACTAATGCATTCTGGGTCCTTACATAACAACGTGGTGTGAAGGCCGCCGGGCGGCGGTGATTTATAGTCTTCGCCCCTCTGTCTCTGTTTTTATCCTTCCTGAAGCTCCGCCCACCTGTTTCCACCCACAGTCACATGACCAAACCAGATCCTGATTTCAATGTGACGTCAAAACCAACATGAAGAAAACAAGGTGTCTGTGTGTGTGTTTGTTTGTTTGTTTGTCTGTGTTTTTGTATGTTTCTGTGTGGTGGTTTCTGTGTTTGTGTGCTTTTTTGAGTGTTTGATTGTTTCTGTTTGTTGTTTGTTTGTGCATGTGATTGTGTGTATTTGTTTATTTGAGTGTTTTTGATTGTTCCTGTTTGTTGTTTGTGCGTGTGTGTCTTTGTGTGTGATTGTTTATTTGTGTGTGTGTTTGTATGTTTGTTTCTGTGTTTTGTGTGTGCTTATTTGTTTGTTTGTGTGCTTGCTTGTGTGTGTTTGTGTGTTTGTTTATTTGTGTGTGCCTACGTATTTGTGCATGTTTGGTTGCTTGTGTGCTTGATTGTTTGTATGTTTTTTGTGTGTGTTTGTTTCTGTGTTTGCTTTTGTGTTTGTATGTTTGCTTGTTTGTTTCTGTGTTTGTGTGCTGTTTTATGTTTTGTGTGTGCTTGTTGTTTCGTTGTGTTTGTTTGTTTGATTGTTTGTTTCTGTGTTTTGTGTGCTTGTTTGTTTATGTTTTGTGTGTGTTTGTTGTTTTGTTGTGTGTTTGTTTGTTTCTGTGTTTGTGTGTGTGTGATTGCTTGTTTCTGAATTTGTGTGTTTGTGTTTGCTTGTTTATTTGTGTATGTTTGATTGTATGTTTGTGTGCTTGTTTGTTTGTTAGTTTGTTTTTGTGTTTGTGTGTTTGTTTGTTTTATGTGTTTGTGTGCTTGTTTGTTTATGTTTTGTGTGTGTTTGTTGTTTTGTTTTGTTGTGTGTTTGTTTGTTTGTGTGTTTGTTTATTTGTGTGTGCCTGCATATCTGATGATGTTGATGGTGTTGGTGGTGCTGCTGATAATGATGGTGCTGATGGTGATGAAGATGATGACGATGATGGCGAAGATGATGGTGATGATGGTATTGATAATGTTGATGATATTGATGATGATTGTGTTGATGGTGATGATAATGGTATTGATGATGATGGTAATGAAAATAAGGATGATGGTGTTGAGGGTGATGATGTTGATGGTGGTGTTGATGATAATGGTACTGATGATAATGATGAGGTGATGATGGTGTTGATGATAATGGCATTGATTATAATGATGATGATGTTGATGGTGATGATGATGGTGTTAATGCTATTTGTATTGATAATGATATGGTGTTGATGACAATGGTATTAATAATAATGATCATGGTGTTGATGATGATGGTATTGGTGGTGGTGGTGCTGCTGCTGCTGATGGTATTGATGATAATGTTGATGGTATTGATGTTGATGATTGTGTTGATCATGATAATAATGGTATTGATGATAATGATAATGGTGCTGAGGGTGATGATGATGGTGTTGATGATAATGGTCCTGATGATAATGATGAGGTGATGATGATGGTGTTGATGATAATGGTCCTGATGATAATGATGAGGTGATGATGATGGTGTTGATGATAATGGCATTGATTATAATAATGATGGTGTTGATGGCAATGCTGATGGTGTTAATGCTATTTGTATTGATGATAATGATATGGTGTTGATGATGATGGTATTAATGATAATGATCACGGTGTTGATGGTGATGATGATGGTGGTGTTGATGATAATGGTATTGATGATAATAATGATGGTGTTGATAGTGATGATGGTGTTGATGATGATGTTGTTGATGATAATGGTATTGATGATAATGATGGTGGTATTGATGGTGATGATGATGGTGTTGGTGATGATGGTGGTGTTGTTGATGATGTGATGATAATGGTATTGATGATAATGATGCTGGTGTTGGTGATGATGATGGTGTTGGTGATAATGATGACGGTAATGGTGATGATGATAATGATGGTGATGATGATGGTGTTGATAATAATGATGATGGTGTTGACGATAATGGTCTTAATGATAACGATGATGGTGTTGGTGATGATGAGGATGGTGTTAATGATTATGATAATGGTCTTGATAATGATGATGGTGTTGGTGATGATGAGGATGGTGTTAATGATTATGATGATGGTGCTGATGATAATGATGATAATGGTGATGATGATGATGATGGTGTTGATGATAATGATGGTGGTGTTGATGGTGAGGATGGTGTTGATAATAATGATGATGATGGTGTTGATAATGGTCTTGATGATAATGCTGATGGTGCTGATGATGATAGTGCTGATGGTGATGATGAAGATGATGGTGTTGATTCATGATGATTATGATGGTGTTGATGGTGATGGTGTTGATGTTGATGATGGTGCTGTTAATGATAATAGTATTGATTAATGATTGTGTTAATGATGATGATCATGATGGTGTTGATGATAATGATGGTGGTGGTGGTGATGATGATGATGATAATGATAGTATTGATGATAATGGTACTGATGATAAGGATGATGGGGTTGATGTTGATGATTGTGGTGATGATGATGATCATGATGATGGTGTTGGTGGTGCTGCTGCTGCTGCTGCTGATGGTGTTGGTTGTGCTGATGATGATGATGGTATTGATGATAATGGTGATGGTATTGATGGTGTTGATGTTGATAATGATGGTGGTGCTAATGATGATGATGGTGATGGTATTGATGTTGATGATGGTGTTGATGTTGATGTTGATAATGATGATGGTGCTAATGATGATGATGGTGTTGGTGATGATGATGATGGTAATGGTAATGATGGTGTTGGTGGTGATGATGATGGTGTTGATGAGGATGATGATGCTGTTCGTGGTGGTGATGATGATGAGGATGGTGTTAATGATTATGATGATGGTGTTGATGATAATAATGATGATGATGGTGTTGATGAGGATGATGATGCTGTTCGTGGTGGTGATGATGATGATGATGAGGATGGTGTTAATGATTATGATGATGGTGTTGATGATAATAATAATGATGATGGTGTTCAAGATAATGGTCTTGATGATAACGATGATGGTGTTGGTGATGATGAGGATGGTGTTAATGATTATGATAATGGTCTTGATAATGATGATGGTGTTGGTGATGATGTTGATGGTGTTAATGATTATGATAATGGTCTTGATAATGATGATGGTGTTGGTGATGATGTTGATGGTGTTAATGATTATGATGATGGTGTTGATGATAATGATGATGGTAATGATGATGATGGTGTTAGTGGTGGTGGTGATGATGATGATGATGATGATGGTGTTGATAACAATGATGATGATGGTGTTGATGATAATGGTCTTGATGATAATGCTGATGGTGTTGATGATGATGAAGATGGTGTTAGTGGTGATGATGATGATCATGATGATGGTGTTGGTGTTGCTGCTGCTGCTGATGGTGTTGATGGTGATGGTGTTGATGTTGATGACGGTGCTGTTAATGATAATAGTATTGATTAATGATTGTGTTAATGATGATGATCATGATGGTGTTGATGATAATGATGGTGGTGGTGATGATGATGATGATGATGATAATGATGGTATTGATGATAAGGATGATGGGGTTGATGTTGATGATTGTGTTGATGATGATGGTGATGCTGATGGTGTTGATGATGATGAAGATGATGGTGTTAGTGGTGATGATGATGATCATGATGATGGTGTTGGTGGTGCTGCTGCTGCTGCTGATGGTGTTGGTTGTGCTGATGATGATGATGGTATTGATGATAATGGTGATGGTATTGATGTTGATGGTGTTTTTTGTTGATGTTGATAATGATGATGGTGCTAATGATGATGATGGTGTTGGTGATGATGATGATGGTAATGGTAATGATGATGTTGGTGGTGATGAGGATGATGATGCTGTTCGTGGTGGTGATGATGATGATGAGGATGGTGTTAATGATTATGATGATGGTGTTGATGATAATAATGATGGTGATGGTGTTGATGGTGGTGCTAATGATGATGGTGTTGGTGATGATGTTAATGATTATGATGATGGTGTTGATGATAATGATGATGATGGTGTTGGTGGTGATGATGATGATGATGATGTTTATAACAATGATGATGATGGTGTTGATGATAATGCTGATGGTGTTGATGGTGCTGATGATAATGATGGTGCTGATGATGATGATGTTGATGGTGTTGATGATAATGGTCTTGATGATAATGCTGATGGTGTTGATGGTGCTGATGGTGATAAAGATGATGGTGATGATGATGATGATAGTGCTGATGGTGATGATGAAGATGATGATGGTGTTGATTGATGAAGAAGATGATGGTGTTGATGATGATGGTGTTGGTGGTGGTGATGATGATGATGATGATGATTATGGTATTGATGATAATGGTGATGGTATTGATGTTGATGATTGTGTTGATGATGATGGTGATGCTGATGGTGTTGATGATGATGAAGATGATGGTGTTGATGGTGATGATGGTGTTGATAATAATGATGATGGTGTTGGTGATGATGAGGATGGTGATGGTGTTGATGATGATGAAGATGATGGTGTTAGTGGTGATGATGATGATCATGATGATGGTGTTGGTGGTGCTGCTGCTGCTGCTGATGGTGTTGGTTGTGCTGCTGCTGATGATTATGGTATTGATGATAATGGTGATGGTATTGATGTTGATGATTGTGTTGATGGTGATGCTGATGGTTTTGATGATGATGAAGATGATGGTGTTAGTGGTGATGATGATGATGATGATCATGATGATGGTGTTAGTGGTGCTGCTGCTGCTGCTGATGGTGTTGGTGATGATGAGGATGGTGTTAATGATTATGATGATGGTGTTGATGACGATGATGGTGATGGTGTTGATGGTGATGATGGTGTTGATAATAATGATGATGGTGTTGGTGATGATGAGGATGGTGTTAATGATTATGATGATGGTGTTGATGATAATGATGTTGATGGTGATGATGGTGTTGATAATAATGATGATGGTGTTGATGATGATAATGATGGTGGTGTTGATGATGATGGTGTTGATGATAATGGTATTGATAATGATGGTGGTGTTGATGATAATGATGATGCTGATGGTGATGATAATGATGATGGTGTTGATAATAATGATGATGGTGTTGATGATAATGATGATGTTGATGGTGATGATAATGATGGTGGTGTTGATGATGATGGTGTTGATGATAATGGTATTGATAATGATGGTGGTGTTGATGATAATGATGATGTTGATGGTGATGATAATGATGGTGGTGTTGATGATAATGATGATGGTGTCGATGGTGATAATGATGGTGTTAGTGATGGTGATGATGATGATGATAATGATGTTGTGATGATGAGGATGGTGTTAATGATTGTGATGATGGTGTTGATTATAATGATGATGGTGTTGATGGTGATAATGATGGTGTTAGTGGTGTTGATGATGATGATGATAATGATGTTGTGATGATGAGGATGGTGTTAATGATTGTGATGATGGTGTTGATGATAATGATGATGGTGTCGATGGTGATAATGATGGTGTTAGTGGTGATGATGATGATGATGATGATAATGATGTTGTGATGATGAGGATGGTGTTAATGATTGTGATGATGGTGTTGATGATAATGATGATGGTGTTGATGGTGATAATGATGGTGTTAGTGGTGATGATGATGATGATGATAATGATGTTGTGATGATGAGGATGGTGTTAATGATTGTGATGATGGTGTTGATTATAATGATGATGGTGTTGATGCTATTCGTATTGATGCAGGGTTCTAGCTAGGATAAAATTTTTGCGTAGTGGTAATGTCGAGGGAGCGAAGCGACCGGGGTGGGGGTGGGGGGTGCGGAAAGGGGGAGAACTTTTGAAAATTTAAGCTAAAAATTGGCCATTCTCGGGGTACCCAAAGGGGAAAAGCCAGGTACGACAGCCCAAGTCCCTACATCATGTCCAGAAGGCTGGGGAAGTTTGTTGAGTGGACAATCTCATTCTGGGTTAGTCAGTACATGACCCTCAGTCAGACAGTCGGATTCCGTGGACATTTTTAAGTCAAGACTTAAAGCCTATTTATTCTCTTTCTTATGAGTAGTTTTTATTTTATGTTTTATTCTTTTACTTCTGTTTTTAATTAGGTTTGAATTTTTTTATTTTTATTTATTTGTTTAAATTTTTTATGTTGAACTGTTCTGTGTGAGGCACCTTGAGACGGCTTTTGTTGTAATTTGGTGCTTTATAAGCTGATTAAGTTGAAATTGAACAACATTTTATTGAGTCTTAAAGTAAATAAATATGAAATTGGTTACTGGATCCTTAAACTCTGGACATAATAAACTCTACATGATGGATCCTTGGACATGATGGATCAAAAGCATTTCCTTTCAGACATTATTATTGGCATGAATGTATTTCCATACCTATGAGCTGAGCTCTTACAGCTGTGCTGCAGGTCAGGTTTATACAGAATGCAGCACGTCTCATTTTGGGAGGAAAAAACGTTTTAGTCGATTGTCGTTTATTGTCTGTATTGCAGCGTTTGTAAGAGGTGTTATTTTATTTAAAAGCGACAGTTCGTTTTGAAGTTATTAATTCTGAGCGGACTCTGTCTCAGCAGAGAGCCGCGCAGCGTTTGGAGCTGTGCCAACGCAACGGAGGACAATTCTTGTTTCTTGACTGCAACAAGACATGAGTCCCAGTTAGTGACTTTAATCCACACAAAAATGACTCATGATATTTTGATGGCTTTGAGAGGAGTTAAGAAGCGGACTTACCACTTCTGAAGAGCAGCGAATCAAAGAGCCACGAGCCATTGAATCGAAGCATTGCTTCATTCATGCTTCAGACTGGAGTCGCGCTGCAGAAACAGTTGATTACACGGTCCAAAATAAGCGTAACAGTCCAAAATTATATCGTAACGGGCCGTAACGCAAGTTTGCGCTAGCTAGAACCCTGTGATGATAATGATATGGTGTTCATGATAATGGTATTAATGATAATGATCATGGTGTTGATGGTGATGATGATGATGGTGTTGATGATAATGATGTTGGTGTCAGTGGTGATGATGATGATGGTGTTGATGACTGATGATGGTATTGATGGTGATGATGGTGTTGGTGATGGTGGTGGTGATGAAGATGATGATGATGGTGTTGATGTTGATGATGATGGTGCTAATGATGATGATGGTGTTGGTGATGATGATGATGGTAATGGTGATGATGGTGTTGGTGGTAATGATGATGGTGTTGATGATGATGATGGTGTTGGTGATGATGATGATGGTAATGGTGATGATGGTGTTGGTGGTGATGATGATGGTGTTCATGGTGATGATGGTGTTGACGATAATGGTCTTGATGATAATGATGATGTGTTGATGATAATGGTATTGATGGTTATGATGATGGTGTTGATGGTTATAATGATGGTGATGATGATGGTGATGTTGGTGTTGATGATAATGGTATTGATGATGATGATGGTGTTGATCCTGCTGCTGCTGATGTTGTTGATGGTAATTGTCAGGATTTTTAAATATATTATCAATTATTAATGTCTTTACTTTGATTTGCTGTCTTTGATCTCATTTGATGACGATGGTGTTGGTGGTGCTGATGATGATTGTGGTGATGATGATGGTGTTAATGATTATGATTATGGTGTTGATGACGGTGATGATGATAATGATGATGGTGTTAATGATTATGATTATGGTGTTGATGACGGTGATGATGATAATGATGATGGTGTTGTTGATGATGGTGTTAATGATTATGATGATGGTGGTGATGATGATGATGATAATGATGATGGTGTTGATGATGATGATGGTGTTAATGATAATGATGATGGTGTCGATGGTGATGATGATGGTGTTGATGACTGATGATGGTATTGATGATGATGATGATGATGATGATGATGGTGTTGATGATAATAATGATGTTGTTGATGTTGATTATGATGATGGTGTCTGTGTTGTTGCTATGGCAGCATAATCATGTTTTCCAGCACACTCTGACGTGCACGAACAGACAGCGTTACTGATTGGCTTTCACCCTGTTGCTGTGTGACTGTAAGCTGCTGTGTCATTGGTCAGGGGTCTCGCCGAGGGCTGTCTGTCTGTCAGCATCTTGCTGTTGTCATGGCAACAGACAGGAAGCAGATTCTGTGTTGTTGATTCAAGCAGCAGAAAGTGCACATCTCCACTGAGATCTACATTTCAAACGACTTAACGTCTGTGCTGACAGGCCGCAAAACCCCGCCCACAGATTATTTGTGTTATGTCATTATGAAAACAACAATAATGCTCTGAGAGTGTAATGTTTTTAATGGTTCGCTTCAAATGCAAATGTTTGTCCAAAACACACTCGCTGCTCCACACGACCAAAAAAGCTACAAACAAACAAACAAAAAAGATCCAATTGTTCTTCAGTGAGGCTGAATGTCAATGTTTGTTCGACATTTATCTCATTAACTACAAGCTGCAGAAAACAGTTATTAATGGATCAAATATAAAAGTAGTAACAGTATCTGCCAGAGGGGCGCTGTTTGTCTCAGTACAGATACACACACACACACACACACACACACACACACACATATATATATATATATATATATATATATATATATATATATATATATATATCAGCAAAGGAGAAGTGATCACTATCACAGATTTAGACTGGTTTGTGAACAATATTTGAGGGAAATGGTGATATTGTGTATGTGGAAAAAGTTTTAGATCTTTGAGTTCATCTCATACAAAATGGAAGCAAAACCAAAAGTGTTGCGTTTATATTTTTTGTTGCGTTTATATTTTTTGTTGAGTGTATATATATATATGTATCACATATTGATTACCTTTACCACTGAAATGTAGCACGCTGGTCCTGTTACACACGCACATATTGATTGATATTATATATACTACTCTGGAATCACCCCCAAATCCCAACAGTCCAATTGTCAACCCCACTGAGGTCCTTAGTTTGGGTCTCATCAATATAAGGTCACTGTCCTCAAAATCACCATTGATAAATGATCTAATTATAGAACATCACTTACATATACACAGGTGTGCCTTAGACTGTCCACAATAAAAGGCCACTCTGAAAGGTGCAGTTTTGTTTTATTGGGGGGGGGATACCAGTCAGTATCTGGTGTGACCACCATTTGCCTCATGCAGTGCAACACATCTCCTTCGCATAGAGTTGATGAGGTTTGTCAATTGTGGCCTGTGGAATGTTGGTCCACTCCTCTTCAATGGCTGTGCGAAGTTGCTGGATATTGGCAGGAACTGGTACACGCTGTCGTATACGCCGGTCCAGAGCATCCCAAACATGCTCAATGGGTGACATGTCCGGTGAGTATGCCGGCCATGCAAGAACTGGGACATTTTCAGCTTCCAAGAATTGTGTACAGATCCTTGCAACATGGGGCCATGCATTATCCTGCTGCAACATGAGGTGATGTTCCTGGATGGCACAACAATGGGCCTCAGGATCTCGTCACGGTATGCCATCAATAAAATGCACCTGTGTTCTTCGTCCACAACAGACGCCTGCCCATACCATAACCCCACCGCCACCATGGGCCACTCGATCCACAACATTGACATCAGAAAACCGCTCACCCACACGACGCCACACACGCTGTCTGCCATCTGCCCTGGACAGTGTGAACCGGGATTCATCCGTGAAGAGAACACCTCTCCAACGTGCCAAACGCCAGCAAATGTGAGCATTTGCCCACTCAAGTCGGTTACACGACGAACTGGAGTCAGGTCAAGACCCCGATGAGGACGACGAGCATGCAGATGAGCTTCCCTGAGACGGTTTCTGACAGTTTGTGCAGAAATTCTTTGGTTATGCAAACCGATTGTTTCAGCAGCTGTCCGAGTGGCTGGTCTCAGACGATCTTGGAGGTGAACATACTGGATGTGGAGGTCCTGGGCTGGTGTGGTTACACGTGGTCTGCGGTTGTGAGGCTGGTTGGATGTACTGCCAAATTCTCTGAAATGCCTTTGGAGATGGCTTATGGTAGAGAAATCAACATTCAATACACGAGCAACAGCTCTGGTTGACATTCCTGCTGTCAGCATGCCAATTGCACGCTCCCTCAAATCTTGCGACATCTGTGGCATTGTGCTGTGTGATAAAACTGCACCTTTCAGAGTGGCCTTTTATTGTGGGCAGTCTAAGGCACACCTGTGCACTAATCATGGTGTCTAATCAGCATCTTGATATGGCACACCTGTGAGGTGGGATGGATTATCTCAGCAAAGGAGAAGTGCTCACTATCACAGATTTAGACTGGTTTGTGAACAATATTTGAGGGAAATGGTGATATTGTGTATGTGGAAAAAGTTTTAGATCTTTGAGTTCATCTCATACAAAATGGGAGCAAAACCAAAAGTGTTGCGTTTATATTTTTGTTGAGTATGATTGGTTCATGTGAAACCTGGCTTAAACCTACTGTTGTCCTCTCTTTAAATGAAGCCTGCCCACCAGCATACACATTTAGTCACGTCCCTCGTGATACAAAGCAAGGCGGGGGTGTTGCTCTAATGTATAAATCTGGGTTTAGTTTACTAGCTGTTGGGGTCTAAAATGTAATTTGTTTGAACATCTGACTCTCCACTTTTCCCAGGATACTACATATAGCCAAGTTCAGAAGAACTGGTGACTTCAACATTCATTTGTGGACATTATGGCTGTATTAGGATTTCAGTAATGTATTCAGGGTTCGACACATATTACTGGAAATACCTTGGATTTGGTCCTTGTTCGCAGTATCGCTGTCACAAATACTGACATCACACCTCTTGCGTCAGTGGTCTAAAAACATCACTCTACAGAGACAGCGCTTATTAGAGTGGTGAATGATTTTCTGTGTGCAATGGATTCGGACACCAAGATGGTTTTAGTGCTTTTAGATCTTAGTGCTGCGTTTGATACTATGGATCATCGTGTTTTACTTGATAGGCTGGAAAATTACTTTGGGATTACTGGAAGTGTTCTTGCTTGGTTGACGCCATACTTGTCCAGTTGTTCTTATTGTGTTGTGTATAATAACACTACTTCTGGCTTTGGTGAAATGAAATTTGGGGTTCCACAGGGGTCTGTGTTAGGCCCCTTGCTTTTCTCACTTTATATTGCGCCCCTTGGGCATATTCTGCGGCATTACGGGATTGTCTTTCGTTGTTATGCTGATGATACTCAACTGTACATGCCAGTAACTGCTGGTAAACTTGCCCATATAAAAGCCTTAGAAGATTGCCTTATATCTGTGAGAAGTTGGTTGTCTAGTAATTTCCTACTCTTGAATTCTAATAAGACTGAAATGATGGTTCTTGGTTCAGCCAGACATCGGCATCATTTTGACCAGCTGGTGCTTAATTTGGATTTGAGTGTTGTGCATCATACGGACAAAGTGAGGAATCTTGGAGTAATTTTTGATCCTATGTTGTCTTTTGGCCCCCACATTAGAGACATTACGAGGACTGCCTTCTTCCATCTGCGAAACGAGGATTCGTCCCATCCTGTCTATGGCTGATGCTGAGACTTTGATACATGTGTTTATTTCTTTCTAGACTGGATTATTGTAATGCTTTATTTTCTGGTCTGCTGCAGTCTAGCATTCGGGGACTTCAATTGGTGCAGAATGTTGCTGCCAGACTTTTGACACAAAGTAGAAGGTTTGACCACATTACACCCATTCCGGCATCCATTCTGGCTTCCGGTTTCTGCCAGATCGGATTTTAAAGTCTTATTGTTGGTTTATAAAATTGTTCATGGACTGGCATCTTCCTACCTGGTGGGCTTGGTTAAGCCCTACGTACCTGCGCGGCCCTTGCGTTCGCAGGGCGCAGGGCTTCTGTGTGTTTTGATGGTGAGCAATAAGTTTGTGGGGTATAGAGTCTTCTCCTACCGTGGTCCGACTCTTTGGAACGATCTACCTGCTGTTATTCGGCAGTCTGACATGGTGGAGACTTTTAAATCAAGACTGAAGACCCACTTTTTTAGACTGTCTTATCATTAATTTAATTTGTTTTTGTGTTTGCTTTGTGATTTCTTTTTATTCTACTGTGTTTTATCTTTTTATTGTGCTTTTCTTGATTTTATTTTTGACTTTAAATTACTTTGTGTTATGAATTGTGTGAAGCGCCTTGGAGCGACTTTATCATGAGTTGGCGCTATATAAATTAATAAATTGAATTGAATTGAATTGAATAAAACAGTTAGATTCTGTGGAGACTTTCAAGTCCAGACTTAAGACGCACTTATTTTCCCTTTCGTGTGGCAGCAGACTGATATAGTCTAGTTCTATGCTTCCTTAATTCATTTTATTAGGAACAGAACAGGTCTCGGCTTCACTTAATCTAAATTCTGGGTCAGTGGATCTGAACCCTGTCGTCGTTCAGAACCCGGAGGCGACACCTTGACCCCCTCCTGGAGCCGTCTGTAGGTCTCCACTAATGTGAGCTCCTGACTGTCTTCTTCCACAGGTGACTTCATGTTGCTGGGCGGGGCTTCATAGCATCCCACCCGAACACCTCCCTCTGTAGCTCCGCCTCCTCTACCTGCTCCCCAGCCATCCACCATGACAACCACCTTGGAGATGCTGCTGCTGAAGCCCGACCGCGATCTGAGCCCCCAGTGGCTGAGCGGCTGCGGTGACATCAGCGGGCGCTACACGGTGGTTCCCTCCGTTGTCTGCTCCATGTGCTGCCTCTTCGGAATTGTTTACTGCTTCTTTGGTGAGTCAGAAACTTCTGGATCAGCCCATCATGGATCCAGTTTACTTTGAAGCATGTAAAGGAGCTTTAGGGAAACATAAAAGCGTATTCTTCCTCCAATCAATCCACCAACTCTGGATCTGTCTCCTCAAGTGGATCCTGGACTTAAATGTCCTGAAAAGTTATTCTTCCGGGCCAGACCCAAGTCTTAGTTTGGTAAAAACCAGATGATATTTTTTAAAAACTTGACTTCACTGTTAATGTCAAGAGTTCACATCAAGCAAAATGCGTCTGAACTTTTAGAAGGTTGTGATGTCATAAAGGACACCTGCATGAAACCCGTTTTCAGCCCTTCTCCTGGTTTGTCTCTCAGGTTACCGCTGCTTCAAGGCGGTGATGTTCCTGACGGGCCTGATGTTCGGCTCCGTGGTCATCTTCATGCTCTGCTACAAGGAGCGCGTGTTGGACACCCAGCTGAGTGTGGAGGCCTCGGTGGGCATCGGCCTGGGCATCGGCACGCTCTGCGGCCTGGTCACCATGCTGGTTCGGAGCGTGGGCCTGTTCATGGTGGGCCTGCTGCTGGGCCTGTTGGTGGCTGTGGCCACCCTGGTGGGCATGGAGGAGCTTTCCAACAGCCCGCCACGCTCCGTCTGGGTGCCCCTGGGCGTGCTGCTTGGCCTAGGCATGCTGTTCGCCGTGCTTACGCTGCAGTGGCAGTGCCTCTTCACCACCCTGTCCACAGCCATGTTCGGTGCGGCGGTCATCACTGTGGCGTTGGACTACTTTGTGGAGCTCTTCGCCCTCCTGTTGTACGTGTACGAGCGCATTAAAGCGGCGCCAGGCAAGCCGGTGTGCTGGATGACGTGGGTGGTGCTTGGGGTGTGGCCCGCCCTCACGCTGCTGGGTGTGATGGTGCAGTGGAAGGTGACCGCTGAGGGTTACTCCCACACAAAGGGTGAGTACGACCTGCGACCCGGTAACACCATGTTTATTTTTCCTGATGATGGCGTTTGATTTTGAAGGTGTTTTTTTTCTCTCAGTGATCATCAGCCGGCAGCAGAGGAGGATGCAGGTGATGCGGATTCGCCAGCGGGACGACCGCTATCGCAACAAGAAGAAGAAGAAGCAGCAACATGGCTCCGCCTCTCACCATCAGGCCAAACAGCTCCACCCAGAGGCCGCCTACCGCCGCAAACCAAACCCCATCCGCCGCTACGACACAGACGTCCTGTCGCCAGTGAGCTTCCTGTTCGTTGTGTGGTTTTTGGTTGTCAGCATTCTTGCGCTGCTCAAATTGTGTTTTTTATTTTTTTTTTTACTGAAACAGGCGCTTGTTTATTATCGTTATACAACGTCCCAACTCCAATGAAGTTGGGATGTTGTGTAAAATGTAAATAAAAACAGAATACAATGATTTTCAAATCCTCTTCAACCTATATTCAATTGAATACACCACAAAGACAAGATATTTAATGTTCAAACTGATAAAATGCAAATCCATTTCAAAATGAGCAAATATTTGGGTGGCAATCAATGGGTGACAGGTCTGGACCGCAGGCAGGCCAGTCTAGTACCCGCGCTCTTTTACGAGGTCTGTTAGAAAAGTATCGGACCTTTTTATTTTTTTCAAAAATTATATGGATTTGAATCACGTGTGATTACATCAGCCAAGCTTGAACCTTTGTGCGTATGCGTGAGTTTTTTCACGCCTGTCAGTTGCGTCATTCGCCTGTAAGCAGGCTTTGTGTGAGCACTGGTCCACCCCTCTCATCGTTTTTTCATTGTCAGAAGAATGTCTGAAGGACTGCCGTTTTGTTGCATTAAAATTTTTCAGAAACTGCCAGACAACCAGCTGGAAATCATTTCGAAGATTCGGTTGGCTTTCGGTGAAAATTTTATGGGCTTCAGAGAGAATAAGGATTGTTACTGTCGCTTTAAGGACAGTCCACAACGCCGGAGGGCGCGCCGCGCTCCGAGCCGGGATCGACAGGCTGGAATGAGCAGATCACTTCCAAATTTAAGGCTCTGTTGATGCAGGACGTCGTGTAACTAGCAGAGAAGTTTCAGAAGAGGTCGGGATCAGCACTTTATCGGCACATTCCACTGTTAAAGGAGATTTTGTCATGAACGACGTGCGGACGGATTCGCGTGTCAGGACGCAGCCGCTCATGGCGCTCGACAAACAACACCTCCATGTTAGAAGCCTTACAGGACAAGTTGGAACATGCCCAGCTGTTAAACAATTTCTCGGATACTCACTCGACTGAAAAGCGATCGAAAGCCGCCTGAATCTTACGAATGGTTTCCAACACGGAGGTGTTTTTTGTCCCGCCGTGAGATAAGCGGCTGCGTCCTGACGCGCGAATCCGTCCGCACATCTTTCATTACAAAATCTCCTTTAACAGTGGAATGTGCTGATAAAGTGCTGATCCCAACCTTTTATGAAACTTCTCTGCTAGTTACACACATCCTGCATCAACAGAGCCTTAAATTTGGAAGTGATCAGCCCCTTCAGCCTCTCGATCTCGGCTCGGAGCGCGGCGCGCCCTCCGGTGCTGTGGGCCGTCCTTAAAGCGACAGTAACAATCCTTATTCTCTCTGAAGCCCATAAAATTTTCACCGAAAGCCAACCGAATCTTCGAAATGGTTTCCAGCTGGTTGTCTGGCAGAGTTTCTGAAAAAATTTTAATACAACAAAACAGCAGTCCTTCAGACATTCTTCTACAGTGAAAAAACGACGAGGGGGCTGGACCACTCCTCCCACAAGGCGTGCTCACAGGCGAATGACGCAACCGACAGGCGTGAAAAAACTCACGCATGCGCACGAAGGTTCAAGCTTGGCTGATGTAATCACACGTGATTCAAATCCATATGGTTTTGAAAAAAATAAAAAGGTATGATACTTTTCTAACAGACCTCGTACTATGAAGCCACGTTGTTGTAACATGTGCAGAATGTGGCTTGGCATTGTCTTGCTGAAATAAGCAGGGACGTCCCTGAAAAAGACGTTGCTTGGATGGCAGCATGTGTTGCTCCAAAACCTGGATGTACCTTTCAGCATTGATGGTGCCATCACAGATGTGTAAGTTGTCCATGCCATGGGCACTAACACACCCCCATACCATCACAGATGTGTAAGTTGTCCATGCCATGGGCACTAACACACCCCCATACCATCACAGATGTGTAAGTTGTCCATGCCATGGGCACTAACACACCCCCATATCATCACAGATGCTGGCTTTTGAACTTTGCGCTGGTAACAATCTGGATGGTCTTTTTCCTTTTTTGTCCAGAGGACACGACGTCCATGATTTCCAAAAACAATTTGAAATGTGGACTCATCAGACCACAGCACACTTTTCCATTTTGTGTCTGTCCATTTCAAATGAGCTCGGGCCCTGAGAAGGCGGCAGCGTTTCTTGATGTTGTTGATGTTTGGCTTTCGCTTTGCATGGTAGAGTTTTAACTTGCACTTGTAGATGTAGCGACGAACTCTGTTAACTGACAGTGGTTTTCTGAAGTGTTCCTGAGCCCACGCGGTAAGATCCTTTACACAATGATGTCGGTTGTTAATGCAGTGTTGCCTGAGGGATCAAAGGTCACGGGCATTCAGTGTTGGTTTTCAGCCTTGCCGCTTACATGTAGAAAGTTCTCCAGATTCTCTGAATCTTCTGATTAAATTATGGACTGTAGATGATGGAAACCCCAAATTCCTTGCAGTTGAACATTGAGAAACATTGTTCTTAAACTGTTGCACTGTTTTTTTCATGCACTTGTTCATAAAGTGGTGATCCTCACCCCATCTTTGCTTGTGAACGGCTGAGCTTTTTGGGGATGCTCCTTTTATACCCAATCATGACACTCACAATTAGTGTCCTCAGTTCCCAAATGCTTATTGAGTGTTGTTAGAAGGAAAGGTGATGTAACACAGTGGTAAACATACCACTGTCCCAGCTTTTTTGAAACATGTTGTAGGCATCCATTTCAAAATGAGCAATTATTTGCACAAAAACAATAAAGTTTATCAGTTTGAACATTAAATATCTTGTCTTTGTGGTGTATTCAATTGAATATAGGTTGAAGAAGATTTAAAAATCATTGGATTCTGTTTTTATTTACATTTTACACAACGTCCCAACTTCATTGGAATTGGGGTTGTAAAGGTCATGTTGTCTCGTTTTTTTCAGAAATCATATTCAGGTTATCAGGTGTCTGGTAACCTGAATACACATGGAGCTGAAAGCTGACACATGGGGGCGCTATTTCAATATTTGTTCTTGATCATTTGTCTGTGTGGTGCTCCAATGAGAGTTCTTCTAATATAATTATGTTTTTATTTCTTTGTCTTTGCGTCTGGTGTTTTCTGTGAATCCATCTCTTCTCTGTCGTGTCCAGAGCTACATCCAGAGTTTCCGCGACCGGCAGGTTCAGGCGCAGCCTTTTCCAGGGCGGCTGGTGCGTGGGGCCCACGACATTGTGGATGTGGGCTATGAATACGGCTCGACCACGCACCTCACCAGCGCTGCAGGACCATCGTTACGGGTCTGACCACGCCCACACATCCCTGCGCCCGCAGAAACACAAAAATACTAACAAGGACTAAATTCAACACCACCCCACCAGGGGCTAAACCCAGGGACAGACCCGGACCACAACTGGGTTTAAATGCAATGATTCTGGATTTAGCATCGCCCCAAAAGGACGAAAAATAGAATTAATCCGGATTTATTCCAAATGCAAATGGTCCTCAAACCTCTGGTTTTCTGGCTTTGTCGGAGCAGATAAATGCACAAGCGAATGCACGCACTTACACAACTGCACACTACAATCTGAATGGTTGCCATGGAGACCTGGACCAACCTGCCGTTCCCAGCCCCCCCGAACGTCTCTGTCATCTTCAGTCAAAGAAGATCAGGGAGCGCCAACCCGCCTCTGGTGCTAACAGCACGTAGAAAACCTACGTGGACCAGGTTCAGCCCCCTGGCTCCACTGTCTCAGCCTGAAGCCTCTTAAACCAGAAAAAAATCCTTCTGAAAATCAAAACAAGGGCCTATAAACGCAATCCAGGTTCTTTTCTTTGTGTGCCATCTGAACCGCAGGAACCTTCTTTGAAACAATGGCGAGGAACCAGTCGCTACCCTTAACACTGGACAAACTGCAAAGGCCAGGGAGTCTGTGGAAACGGGTGCCTTGCATCTTCTTGGAGTCATCCTTCAGCTGGATTGGGTTCTGGCGGATCCCCATCCAAGCTCCTTGTTGTTTTTGGTTATTTGTTGTTGTTTTTTTTTCGGGGGGGCTCGGTGCCAGCGCAGGGCGACCAGGGTAAAGATGGTCTGAAGGACCGACTACTGCTGACAACTAAACAAAACAAAAAGCCATATTTACACTGGCACCTCATACAGTTGGGTCCATAAATATCTGGACAATGACACACGCAAACACACACAAAATAAATCAATTTGTTAAAAATTCTGAACTGGAAAATATCAGGACTTGAAATCAGTTTATTTTAAGTTTGGGGTATTTAGTGCTTTCTTCCAATAAAATATTCAAAATTGTACACGTTTTAAAGGATGTTTTATCAGCTTGTGTAGAATGGTGTTTTATATACAAGTTTGGCTGAAAATAAAAAAAAAAAAACATGAAGAGAAGCAGCATGTGAAACTCAATATAATTTTTAATTTGAAGTTTAAAACAATTTCAAGTTTTAATGGTGATGTTATTCTTTACCTTTGACCATATAAGAGCTGTAATGTCTTGTTAGCCAGCGTTATTTCATAATCATGAGAAGCTAAACTGTAGTTAATACGATGATGAGTCTCATCATAAAATACAGTATTCATGAATTATGAGGATTCTCAAAATTATGAGAAGCATTTACATAATTACAATTTCTTATCTTTCAATTATGGGTGGAAACTATTTAACACTGAAGTTTAAACAGGCAGATTGTTGTTCTGGGCCATTTTAAAGTTAGCTACACTCTAGCTAGCTAAGCAAACTGACCTGTGGTGCTGTAATAGCAGCTGGGCTATGCTGGCTATCCAAATAGTGGGCTAAAATAAAATCAAGGAAATGTCTTTATACTCTTCACTCTTGTCTTAAAACTGGCCTCAGACTGTATCAATCTGTTTCTGGAACAGTTTATACCAGAATCAGCTGTTTATTTAAAACTAGAAAATGTTTAACACTGGGCGTTAGCATAAATCCTTATCAGAGTTCACCAGTGTTAAACACAATGCAGAATATTCAATTTAGTTAAAAAATACAGAAGCAGTACATTTTTTCCTATTTTTCCAGCTCAATGTTGTTTTAAAGTTATATATGCTAGCTGGCTGAGAGAGTCATTGTGGCGGCTAAGCTAAACTAGCTAGTGTGTTCACCATCTGTGCAATAATCAAAGAGTTACTTGAAGGCAGCGTATTCAACTGGCTACAAACTGATTTGTTTGTGGAACAGTTCAGTAATTCTGTACAATTTTTAAAAACAGGATTATGTCAAAAGACTAGCCAATATGTTAACCACCTCCAGTGTGAAAACAGTTTCTATAACCTCAAAGTTGGTGCGTGTACCAGATAAATTTCACCAAACTTGATCTAATATCCATGTGGAAAAATCAACCAAATGTTTTTATTTTATTATTATTATTATTATTGTTATTATTATTATTATTATTATTATTATCATGTGGGAAATGAGGTGCTATTAAGTCAAAGGTTGACTTTTTCAAAAAAGTGTTTTTCTCACTCTTACCACTGTTTGTGAGAAAGTGTTGGTGCCATTGGCTCTCCTATGCCCCCTTTCTGTGTGGCGCAGTATAACATTCCAGAAGATTTCATCTAAAAAAAAACTTTGTTTCACTGTTTTCATCAAACTGTAGAGGAATTAATTATCTTTTGTGCAGCCTTTTTGGATGAACCTTTGAAAGGAAAATGTGAATAAATGCTGAGGAAGGGAATGTGATGAACCCAAATGCATGACTCCTGATCATGCCCCGCCCATCGCTCCTGCAAGGCTCCGCCTTCACCATCCTTTGTGTGCATCGTTTTGACCATTTGTACATAAACACTTTTAAAGAAGCACTTATTCACTTTTAACCACTTTATTGTTTTACTTCAACAGTTTTCCAATTTCTTTGTAAGTTTCTGTTCTGTTCCAGTAGGATTTATTTATTTGGTTAATTTTTATTTATTTGATTTCTGTAAAGGAGATTTCAGTGTCTGTAGGCCAGTAACCATGATTTTTATTTATATGGAATTGTGATTATTAAAGCACATGTTCATGCGGAGCTGAATGTGACAAAAGAGTTGATGAAATTGACTTTATCAAGTTATTGTGACGTGACTCCTTTATCATTTTTGATTTTAGTGTTTTCTGCAGTTGCTGATTATTTACATTATTAAATCATCAGTGCTGCGGGGGAATCACACTTTTGAACGGTACTGGTTCTGTAGAGCTTCATAAGAAGTAGGTGAAGAAATTTCTGGAACAGCATGAAGAATTCCCAAAACTCCTGATTAGGTGTCATCACTGATCCCTGCACAAAATGCGTGTTTTTCAGTTGTTTCTTTGTTTGTTTTGTGTAATTGTTGTACATGAAGCTGTGGAGAGGTAACCTGTAAAAACAGCTTTTCATTCTGCACTGTGAACTATTTTTATCTCCAATAACTCAGTTCATTTTTTGTCTGAAAATGTCAGAAAATGCAAAAAACAAAACAAAAAAACAAAAACAAATATTTGTTGTCAACAAAATCTAATTAACTCAAAAGATTCAGGTGAGTATTAACCAGCAGTTATCTCAGATTTACAAACCAACTTACTTAGTTGTTCAAATCCAGTAAATACCTTAATTAAAACAAACTAAAAGCATTTTAGGACAATATTTCAGTTTCAAACAATGTTATAACCAAACAATCTCAGATTTAACCAGATTTGGTTTAAAGACTGAATGATATGGTGTTTAACTATAAAAAATGCTTTCAACTAGTTTGTTGTTGAACAGTTTAAAAGCAGTTAAAGTCGATACATGGAAGTAGAGAGGCTTGAATCTTTGACTGGACTGGGTTGCTTGACGCAAGGACGTTTCGCTTCAAATCGCAGAAGCTTCCTCAGGTAAAATTCTTGCTCTGGTAGTCTGATTTCTATCTTAACTCTTGTAGAGAAGAATAAAACCGAAGCCACAAAAGCTGTAGTTTTAAACCTAACCAGTCCCCTCCTACCGAGAGGGTTAGGGTTAACCCTAACCCTAACCCGACTGCTATAGGCTGGTGACTAAACAATAGCTCTAATTAGCAACTATTGTGCTCTAGTTAGCACCCTCCTAATGACAGGGCAGCTGTCCCTCCTAATGATGGGACGGAAGCCTCTCTTGATGGCTCCCTTGACGACTCTCCTGATGACGTGAATGACTCATTACCATGAACAAAAGACTGAAACTGCTTTGACCTGAGTACCCCATTGTAAACGGGACAAAGCATGTCTCAGACCCCCTCCCCGGTTAAGGCTGGGTTTCAACTGTTTCACATAGAATGCCACTTTGACCCCTCTCTCAGACCATTTCTTCTCTCTGGCTAAGATTTTAACTTCCTTGTCCTCAAACGTGTGGTTAGTGTCTTTAAGGTGGAGATGAACTGCAGACTGAGGTCCACTGGCGCCCTCTCTGCGGTGCTGGTATAGCCTTTTGTGTAAAGGTTGCTTAGTCTCACCTATGTAGTGTTCATTACAGTTTTCCTGACATCTGATAGAATATACTACATTGTTCTGTTTGTAACTAGGGATCATGTCCTTAGGGTGAACCAATTTCTGTCTCAAGGTGTTAACCGGTTTAAAGTAAACTGGGATTTTGTGCTGTCTGAAGATTCTCTGTAGTTTTCTCCCCTACTCCTGCTAAATAAGGGAGAGACACTCCTGGATACATGGAAGTTTAGCTGTGATAAGTGTGGTGCTGCTGGAGAGGCAGGTGTCAGCACCCCCTAACAGGACAAAAATAGAATTACAAAATAAATTATTAAAACATTTACTGTTCTTATTTACACAACAACTTAATGTTTGATGAAGTTTTTAAGAATAATAAGCAGTTCTGGATAAATATTCTAGAACACTATAACATATTCACCGTTTCAGTACTCTGGCAAAATAATTTCCTTTGGGATAAATAAAGTTATCATATATAACCAAATCTGGCAACATTAGTTACAACACTTGCTATAATTTTTTTCAGTCAGCTCCTGATTTGTTGAATATGTGTATTATGTATGTGTATGCATACAACCGACATCTGTGTCCTGTCACAGAGGAACAGTTAGAAATTAAATATTGTACATTTTCTACCGTTTAAATATTATGTGTTGCCTTTTTGGATATGGTCTTGGGTTGGTGTGCTGTAGCAGGACACCCCGTGACAGCACAAATCGTCTACCCACGGCCATGGATTAAAATGACTTGAAGGTGCCTAATGGGAGGATTCAATCACTTTAATCTGGTTTATTGTTGATGTAGAACAGTTTTAAAAGCAGTTATAAACACTTTAGAGTGATTTAAGTTGGCTACTAGGAGGATTCAATCACTTTAATCTGGTTTATTGTTGATGTAGAACAGTTTAGAAACAGTTAAAATCATATGTGAGTTGCTTTAACTTGGTCACAAACATTTCAAAAACAATGTAAAACCTGTATGAGTATAAAAGTCCAAAGCCTTTAAAATTACAAACAGCCAGGTTTATGTCAGTATTAAAAACAGTCAAACTGTAGCATTTTTTCTCTTCGTCATAATTTATTGATACTGTTGAGCTCTCAGTCGATTAATCAATGAAACGTTACTTTTTCACCACCTTCATATCCTTCTGTACAGTTATCCCATGTTATAGTGAAGCTCCTGTTTGGGTTAAACCCGCTATGTCAGACCCACAAAGCTAAATCCAGCCGTTTGCTTTGAATGGTTTCGATGTTCTTTGCACAGATCCTCAGACTTTTCAAAGGTTCACATTAACCCCGGTTCCACCGCAGGAACCCTGGCTCACGGTGACAGCAAGCATCGAATGCTAACAGTAGCTAGCGAGCAAACATTAGCATGCTATTCAGAATGTTTTGGGGTTTTTTGGCTTTCCAATAGTTTGCTAACATCATGTGAGTTAATGCAAACTGTCATAAAATATCTGTATTTTGTTGATTGTTCGACTTCTCACATGCAGCATTTTCTGATGAACAAAAACCCACGTGTCTTGTGTGCTAACATGGCCGGCGTGGCATTCTGTTGGTTTGGTGGTTTGAACCACTTTTGTTCTTGTTTTTCAGATGCTTGTCCTGTTTCAACTTGTCTCTCAGCGCTGTTTCGCAGTGTGATTAATGCAGCTTTCTCCAGGTTTTTCTCTTTCTTCCTTGAGGATTTGAATCCTTGCTGGACCTCGCCCGCCGCCTGTAGCTCCTTGTCAGCCCATCCGTCACGTCTGCTATCCGCTTTATGTCCTTCTGCTCTTTTCTGCTGACTTTCCCTTTTACAGATGGCGCTTGTTGTGTTTTGCCGTCTTCTCATACATGAGTTTGCCTTTTGACTGGCATTTCAGAAGTACACCACCGCCGCTGCAGGGACTCACCACGAAAAAGGTTCTGAAGAATAACTTTTCAAAGGCGTTCCCTGCGGTTGAGCACACGTGTGTTGGACGCCCTAAAATCATCCACACATTCCTGTGGTGGAAATGAGCCTGTTGTGGACAAGTTTAACATGGAGTCACACATTCAATTTTAAACATCCTGAAAATCCCACAATTCTCTGCATGTCGTTGCTTCTCCCTAGAAGACACATTTAAACATGAAGCATCTCATTTTAGGTTATGTCAGGTGTCTTACAAACATCATTTATACTTAATGACGCATCATGAGGTACATTGTGTCCCAAAACGGCTGCTTCGCCGCTGTATGAGGCCCTCAGGCCCCCAGTTGTTGTTTTTTTTTAATTCTTTGAATCAAATACAGTGAGTATATATATATGTGTGTGTGTGTGTGTTTTGATCGAATGAACTCCAGATTTTTGCTTCCTAAAATGAATCCACCTGAAACGTGGCGGTAATGACACATTAATGCATTCTGAATGACTTCATCACAGTAACAAAGTAAGAAAGTGTGTTTGGTGCATTTTTGTTTCTGTTTTGGGTTTTTCTTGTCTTCTTCAGTTACATGACGTCCTCCTGGTGCTGCGTCGACTCGCTGACCACCTGAAGATCAAAACAGACATTTGAAAATAACCTGTCAGTGAATTCAAACAGCACTCATGTTTTAAACTGAAGCTGTTCTTTAATTCCCTGAAAATAAAGATCCTTACGGCTGCAGCACAGCAGTAGCACCACTCACCGCTAGATGTCATTATTGCAGCACTTTTAAACTACAGCGTCTCCTCTCAAAAAGATCTTTTTTTTTCTGAGTTGCATTGAAAAAGATTAAAAAAATATCACTGACTATGACAGATCAATAAATGTAAAAACCCCCTTCGGCTGACCCGTGCGGGTGATACCTCTCCGTCTCGGGTCTCGATGGTCTTGATGAGGACAGTTTTCTTTGAATGTGTCTCAGAGGAGCGCTGCTGCTGCTCTGGGCTGGTTTCTGTCCAAAAATATTAATATTATCAACGTGACACGCTCAAATATTTCAAGAACAATCAACTGAGTTTTGGTTTTCCAGTGCAGATTTGTGTTTATTGCGCCCTCTAGTGACGTGTTTGGGCAGCAGCGGGTATGTGAGTACCTCGGAAACTCAGGCTGGAGTAGCTGTGCACAGGTAAGGCAATCCTGCAGACACATCATCAATAATCGGTGTGAATAATCGATACATGCAGCAGAAATCACCAGTCTGAAGGTTTCCGATTATTGATTAAAAAAGGAAAAATTAACCACTGTGGTGATGATTTCTTCTTCTTCTTTTTTGTGGTGGTGGGGGGGGGGGGGGGGGGGGGGGGTCCCAAAATCAATATTTCAAGAATTTTCCAGAATCAAAATGATTTCACAGTTAAAAAGTAGAGCCCGACCGATATATCAATCGGCCCATAATGTCAACCGATACGAACCTTTCACGAACGTGTCAGTTTTGTTGTTATTTTTGCCGACATGGAAACTTTTATTCCACCAAATAAACAATGAAGAAAAACACTATGGTGGTTTGAAATGGTGTCATTACATGGTTTGTGCAGCAGAGGGCATTCTCACAGTATTGTTTACAAAGCTGTCGAGCATGGCTGGGACCCCCATTACCCCTTGGTCACATTAGCTACAAGAGACAAGTGGTCATGACTCCAGCAGCTAGGCAGTGCCAAAATAGACGAGAAGTGTATTTTATGTAAATGATGCGACACGGCGACTGACAGTCCAAGAGAAGACAGTGTGGCCGGTTATTGGTTATATTTACATTTATTTTTAATAAACTACTCTTCTTTGTCATAAGCATTTAATAACAATACAAATCACTGCCATTTGTAAAGTATATATTGGCAGTTTATATCAGTCATAAATTTTTTACTCTCTAAACTCAGCATCCGTATCAGCCACCAAAAAGATTTTCCTAAGTAGGACTTTTTAAGTGATCTGACATGTTTAATATCTGATCCAGCTGCTGAGATTAAACCATAAAATCTTCATCAAACATGTTACCTGTTGGACCTCCAACATGGGGCCAGGCTCACCTGCTCTCCTCTCCTTCCAGCAATTTCCTGTAGGTGGTGATCTCCACATCCAGCGCCATCTTGACATTGAGCAGGTCCTGGTACTCGCGGAGGTGACGCGCCATCTCGTCTTTCATGTTGGCGATCTCCGCCTCCAGCCGGGCGATGGTGTCGTGGTAGCCGCCGGCATCACGACCGTGCCGGTCCTCCATGTCCCGCATCTGCCTCATCAGTGACTCGTTCTGGAGAGAGGACAGTTGAGATTAGAACTGTGTAGAACTTGCGGTGGACTGTAGTCGGTTTGACGTACGGTTCCTTTGAGGGAGTCGATCTCGCAGGTGTACGCCTGGATCTGGTGTCGGAACTCCATGGTCTCCTGCCGGGCCTGCTTCAGCGCCTCGTTGTTTTTACTCACTGCTTGGTTCAGGTCAGACACCTGCAGGGTCAAAGGTCAAAGGTCAGGTATAGCCCGTGGTGCTGCTGAAGCTGAACATTTATGGCCGTATTGAATATCATCAATGGAATTATGAGCCAAAAGAGAGAAAAGTCTTGATGCTGAACTGATTTATGAGTGAAACAACCCCACGATCATTTAGCAGCTTTTAATTAAGATGTTGCAGCAACAAGTTCTACAAGTGTCAATGAAGATACCGAGTCATCCAGAGCAAAGAGAAACGTCTTGAAGGCTACAAGTCAACGTATGGATACGGCTGCCATTGATCTCCGTCTCACCTTTGACTTGTACCAGTCTTCAGCGTCTGCGATGTTCTTGGCGGCGATGCCTTCGTACTGGGCTCTGATGTCTCGCAGCGCTGCTGTCAGATCTGGTTTGGACATGTCCATCTGGATCTGGACCTGAGTCTCCTGCATTTGAGCCTGTAGTTCACGGATCTCCTGCACAGTAATTAGCGTTAGCATGCTAATAATAAAATAGGAACTCGATAGCACACTTGAATTTACATCAATAATGACCTTAACATGTATCATCATAATGCATGTTAGCGTGTAGCTGTTCAAGATTTTGTACATTTTTGGTCGTAGCTATGATAGCATCATTAGCATGTTTGCTTTGCTTTGCATGTTCATGCAGTAAGATGGACCAAACCTGGTGATCAGATCTCCCAAACGATCTTAAAATTGATCTATTCAGGATGGTCATAGAACTGATTTTGATGTTACAGCTCAGAAACCTGACTACACAAACGTGTAGACGGCTGTGACACAAATCTCCTCAGAAGGAAACAGAACCTTTCATGGTCCTCACGTCCCACTCAGGCAAATATAGGGAGACGTTCCACCACTAAGTGAGCAGTTTATTCACTGCTGGACTGAATTCGCTGGTCACTGCTACTGAGCAAAAAATGAGCTCATTTCAGAGGTAATTTTATGGAAGCCATCAAGGAACAGGAGACGTTCCTTCCCTGGGAGCAGCCGCGGGTGACTGTGACTGCTGGCGTACGGTCGTGCCCTGTTTCTCGGCCACGGCCGACAGATGATTGTGAAGATGATGCTTTGCATGTTAGCATGATAATGTTAATAACTAACAGCTAGGCTAAGATTTTATGTGTTTCATTGCTGATTGTTGGCATTGTCATTTTGTTAATGTGCACTGAAAAAAAAATCGGAGTAATATTTACTTGAAAAAACTTTGGAAAGTTTTTTCACTCAGAAATTCCAAGTAAATTTTACAAGGGGAACTCTTAAGTAAATTTTACTGGGATATATTAGTTTTTCTAAAAAGATTAACTCAAGTAACATTTACTAGCAATCATCAATTCAATATTTTCATTTAATTTTGCTGCACTGAGTTTTAAGTCCCTTTGGTTCCTCCCTTGTTTGCACTCTGAGTCACCACAGCAGATCTTGGATCATTAGTCCAGGAATGTGTTCATTATAAAACAACCATTGATTCATCTTGATGCATCTTTTTTCTAAACAGAATTTCTTTTGTCTCACTGTGTGACAAATTTAAGTATTTTTAATAATCCAGAGTAGGCAGAGGTGGGGGGGGGGGGGAGTGGTTAGTGTGCTTAGTTTCAATGTGGAAGGTTCGTGGTTCAAACCCCACCCCTGCCACATTTCTCCTTGCAATGTGGGATGCATCAGGAAGGGCATCCGGTGTAGAATTTGTGCCAAATCAACATGCAGATCCAAATTGGATCTGCTGTGGCAACTTTGAGCGAAAACAAGGGGAACAGCTGAAAAGTTTTACTTTTTATGAATGAAGACAGAGTAAAATTCAAAGAAAATATTGAATTGATGATTGCTAGTAAACGTTACTTGAGTTATTCTTTTTAGAAAAACTAATATATGCAAGTAAAATTTACTTGTAAAATTTACTTTGAATTTCTGAGTGAAAAAAAAACTTTCCTAGGTTTTTTCAAGTAAATATCACTCCCAGTTTTTTTTCAGTGTGTCCATATTTCCATTTTAACAAATTTGACATTTATGTAGCAAATATATTCAGTGTTTTTAGCATGCAGATGCTATAATATTAGCATAGCATGCCTGTCCCACTGTGAAATAGGAACATATTTGGGTGTCGTCACTGAAAATCGGCACAGGAAGTGTGTGGTGACGTTGTGAGTCCGTGTGGGTTGTGCAGTAAAAACCAATCTGTTTTAGACATTAATACCCTATATGTAAAATCTATGTTAATGCCTCATGCGGTTTAAAATACAAGCAACAGTGGCCTCTACTGGCCACCAAGAGAACCCTGCAATCAAGGCTTCGCAAATCACATGCAAACAAACACTTTATACTCTGGTCAGGAAGAATACGTAAGTGTTTTTTTTTTTTTGTTTTTTTTTGAGACAGTTTGTTTCTATTGATTTACAAAGTAGCAATATCAAGCTAGCTTGTGATCGGGCGACTGAACACCCGTCCGTACATTTTCTGTATCTACTTATTCCAGGGAAGAACCAAGGGGGTGGAGCCTATCCCAGCGGTCAGTGGGTGAGAGGTCACCAGTCTATCGCAGGGCTGCAGTTGAACATTTTTTTAATCTCATGATTTACTTTGTTCCCTTGTTGGTAAAAACTAGATTTTTAAGTATTATAAGTCTGTATATTTTTTACCCTGTTAGCCCTGTCACGGTAAATCTGGTGTTGGCCGACTACCGGTACTACAACCCTGCTCCTGAAATACTGTTTGCATCATCTTGGCGTGATCGTGGTGCAGCGTGTCCATGAACAGAAGAAGATGGAGGACGGACCTCTTCATGGATCTTCTTCAGGAAGGCAATCTCCTCCTGCAGGGTCTCGATACGTCGTTCCAAGTCCAGGCGAGCCAGCGTGGCGGCGTCGACATCCTGCAGCAACATCGGTTAAAAATGACTCAACGTTATACAACACATGCATCAGTGAGATGTTTTTATATTCCTGCTGTAATAAATAACATATAAATGTCAGTGAGCAGATCATAGAGTTTTTCTAAAAGAAAATCTAAACTGAAGGTGAAGAATCACCATCAGTGACTCCAGTGAATCTACTTTGACTTGTCGTGGACGACTCACCGCTCTGAACGCAGCCAAGTTATTCTCTGCTTCCTCTTTCTGAAGAATCTCTTCCTGGAGTCTTTGAGAGATAAACACACATATGTAGAGGTGGAGAGGTTGTCATTTAACTATGTGGGTGTAAGAAACCCTCATGTCCTCGGTCCGGTGTTGTGTGTTGGGGGGGTGTGGCTGGACATTTTGGTGTTTATTTCTTTTCTTTGCTCTCCAGGTGGTATGAAATCTGATTTGTCTGTGGAGAAGGTGCTGGCAGAAGAGTCCTTCACCCTCATCAACAGTATGTGCAGCACCTGTGAATGGTGCCCACATGCAACCTTAAAGACTTTCAGCTGAAGCAGATAATTAGATGGCGTTCTGCATTTAAGTCATGTGTGATTCAAGCAGAATTGCCGGGAACTCGACCTTGTGATGTTCGTTTGTGAGACGCTGAGGACCGCGCCTGGGTTTGACACATCGTGCCTGTGAAGCAGGAAGGGTGAGGGACACATGCTGTCAGCACACATCAGAGGTGATTAATTGTTTGACTACTTGTTGATAGTAACTTGGTATTTTGTTACGCAGTATATTTGAATTGTGATGAGAATTGTGCAGCTCGCTTCTCACTGCTGTGGCGTGCGGACAACTGATCCTCCACCTGTTGTGAGAAGCTGCTCATTTACATAAAGCTTAAATACAGACCTGAATGTGTTGCTGATAGTGTGTGTCTTTTGAAGGATATTGCTTGTAACTGCTGACTTACCTCACCTCTTCTATCCTTCGCAGAGAGTCGGTTTGTTGTGTCCACCTGGGGGGTGTTTGGCGGTAAAGTGAGTCCAGAAGCGCCGGGCTTCGATCCTTTTAGGCGCTGGAGAGCGTGCCAGCCTTCACTCCACCAGACTGATGCATCTTTTGTTTATACACCTTGTTTTGCACCAGAGGGTGAAGTAATAAATTGTTTTGTTATTGGAACCGCTTTCTGGTTATTTTAGCGCTGGGTTCCGTCGGACGCAGGTCTGCTCCTCAACCCGCGTCGACACATAACATCCGGCGGGTGATAACCCTCAGAAAGTGCTCAGTGTGTCTGACTAAAATGTTATTATTTCTCTCAGTCTTCTCCTACTTTCAGCTGCTGCCATTAGGGGGCGCCACAGCAGATCTCACTCTGTCCTCTGTATCGTCCTCTGTCTAACCAACCACCTGCATGTCCTCCCTCAGCACAGATGAGGTGATGGTCTAGAGGATCATCTGATCAAATCCCAGCCTGACTGGAAAAATCACTAAGGGCCCTTGGGCAAGTCCATAATCCCCTAGTTGCTCCCGGTGTGTAGTGAGCACCTTGTATGGCAGCAGCCTGACATTGGGGTGAATGTGAGGCATTATTATAAAGCGCTTGGAGCATCTGATGCAGATGGAAAAGCACTATATAAATGCAGTCCATTTAGCATTTAGCACATCCATAATCCTCCTCTTTGTCCTCCCTCTTCTCCTCCTGCCTGGTGGCTCCATCCTCAGCATCCTTCTCCCTATATACTCTGGGTCCCTCCTCTGCACATGTCCAAACCATCTCAATCTCACCTCTCTGACTTTGTCTTCAAACCGTCTCACCTGAGCTGTCCCTCTGATATGTTCATTCCTAATCTTGTCCATCCTTGTCACTCCCAAAGAGAATCTCAACATCTTCAGCTCTGCCTCCTGTCTTTTTGTTAGTGCTACCGTCTCTAAGCCGTCCAACATAGCTGGTCTCACTACTGTTTTGTAAACTTTCCCCTTCACTCTTGCTGATATTCTTCGGTCACAAATCACTCCTGCCACCTTTCTCCACCCACTCCACCCTGCCTGCACTCTCTTCTTCACATCTCTACCACACTCTCCATTACTTTGGACAGTTGACAAACTCATCTACTTTCACAACTTCTACTCCTTGTAACTGCACTATTCCACTGGGCTCCCTGTCATTCACACACATGGACTCAGTCTTGCTCCTACTGACTTTCATTCCCCTTCTCTCCAGAGCATATCTCCACATATCCAGGCTAGACTCAAATTGCTCTCTACTCGAACTACAGATCACAATGTCATCTGGAAACATCATAGTCCATGGAGTCTCCTGTCTGATCTCATCAGTCAACCTGTCCATCACCACTGTGAACAAGAAAGGACTCAGAGCTGATCCTTGGTGTAATCCCACCTCCACCTTGAATGAGTCTATCATTCCTACTGTGCATCTCACCACTGTCACACTATTCTTGTACATGTCCTGCACTACCCTCACATACTTCTCGGCCACTCCAGACGTCCTCATACAATACCACAGCTCTTCTCTTGGCACCCTGTCATAAGCTTTCTCTAAATCCACAAACACACAATGTAACTTCTGCTGGCCTTCTCTGTACTGCTCCATCAGTATTCTCAGACCAAACATTGCATCTGTAGTGCTCTTTTTCAGCATGAAACCATATTGCTGCTCACAGATCTCCACTTCTTTTTAAGCCTAACTTCTACAACTCTTTTCCATAACTTGATGCCGTGGCTGATCAATTTTATGCCTCTTGGCTTGTTTTATGCCAGATGCCCTTACTGATGCAACCTTACTCATTTATACGGGCTTGGAACCAGTACTGAACTGGCTGCACACTCCATGTGGCTGAGTTAGTATTTCTGTTAATGATCATTATTAACTTATTTCACATGTGGTGTGCCTCAAGGATTATTTCTTGGTCCAGCTGAGTTCTCTATGTACAACCCCTGGCAAAAATTATGGAATCACCAGCCTCGGAGGATGTTCATTCAGTTGTTTAATTTTGTAGAAAAAAAGCAGATCACAGACATGACACAAAACTAAAGTCATTTCAAATGGCAACTTTCTGGCTTTAAGAAACACTATAAGAAGCAGAGGAAAAAAATATGGACTCACTCAATTCTGAGGAATAAATTATGGAATCACCCTGTAAAGTTTCATCCCCAAAACTAACACCTGCATCAAATCACATCTGCTGGTTGACATTGACCCTATGCGTCTTTTTACAAGGAATGTTTTCACAGTTTTTGCTCTATGGCAAGATGCATTATCATCTTGAAAAATGATTTCTTCATCCCCAAACATCAGAAAAGTGTCCAAAATATCAACGTTGTGCATTTATTGATGATGTAATGACAGCCATCTCCCCAGTGCCTTTACCTGACATGCAGCCCCATATCATCAATGACTGTGGAAATTTACGTGTTCTTTTCAGGCAGTCATCTTTATAAATCTGATTGGAACGGCACCAAACAAAAGTTCCAGCATCATCACCTTGCCCAATGCAGATTCGAGATTCATCACTGAATATGACTTTCATCCAGTCATCCACAGTCCACGATTGCTTTTCCTTAGCCCATTGTAACCTTGTTTTTTTTTCTGTTTAGGTGTTAATGATGCCTTTCGTTTAGCTTTTCTGTATGTAAATCCCATTTCCTTTAGGCGGTTTCTTACAGTTCGGTCACAGACGTTGACTCCAGTTTCCTCCCATTCGTTCCTCATTTGTTTTGTTGTGCATTTTCGATTTTTGAGACATATTGCTTTAAGTTTTCTGTCTTGACATTTTGATGTCTTCCTTGGTCTACCAGTATGTTTGCCTTTAACAACCTTCCCATGTTGTTTGTATTTGGTCCAGAGTTTAGACACAGCTGACTGTGAACAACCAACATCTTTTGCAACATTGCGTGATGATTTACCCTCTTTTAAGAGTTTGATAATCCTCTCCTTTGTTTCAACTGACATCTCTCATGTTGGAGCCATGATTCATGTCAGTCCACTTGGTGCAACAGCTCTCCAAGGTGTGATCACTCCTTTTTAGATGCAGACTAACAAGCAGATGTGATTTGATGCAGGTGTTAGTTTTGGGGATGAAAATTTACAGGGTAATTCCATAATTTATTCCTCAGAATTGAGTGAGTCCATATTTTTTCCTCTGCTTGGTCTAAAAAAGTAACCGTTACTGACTGCCACAATCTTTTTTTCTTGATTTCTTATAGTGTTTCTTAAAGCCAGAAAGATGCCATTTGAAATGACTTTAGTTTTGTGTCATGTCTGTGATCTGCTTTTTTTCTACAAAATTAAACAACTGAATGAACATCCTCCGAGGCTGGTGATTCCATAATTTTTGCCAAGGGTTGTATATGCACTCCTTGCACACACAGCATGTTGCTTTAAATCTCTCATCATTGTATGCTGATGATACTGTGCTATATTTCCCTGTTCTCCCTGTCACACAATGACACAATGACATCTGGATATAACACTTCAAATCAATTTTAGAGTTTTTAATCTGCTGGCTTGTGTATTAAATAATGAGGGAATAACACATACTTGGACATAAAACAGCACAGGAGACAATTATCCAACACATACAAGGTGGTTTCATTCCTGACGATTTGCATATTCAGTATTTACTATTAACATTAATGTTTGGACAGAGAAAAGTTCAATAATCAAAGCTGTCAGTGTCCACGTGTATATGGACCCGAGTATGTCCACCTGTAAAGTACTTCTAGAAAACAGAGTCACTCATGTTTGTCAGCAGTCTTCATCTAATTCATTGACTCATGTTTCTGCTTTTGGATTTTCCATCTTTGCTCAAAGGCACTTCAACAGAGCTAATACTTCTTCATGTGGGAATCCAACACCTGACCTCCCGACTGCTTTGCTTGTCATGTGAGAAATGGAGGCTTTTGTCATGTCTAAAGGTAAGTTGTGACGTGTATTGTGTGCACAGATACAGAGTGTGGAACGTGGACTGCATTTATATCGCGCTTTTCCATCTGCATTAGATGCTCAAAGCGCTTTACAATAATGCCTCACATTCACCCCAATGTCAGGCTGCTGCCATACAAGGTACTCACTACACACTGGGAGCAACAAGGGGATTAAGGACTTTGCCCAAGGGCCCTTAGTGATCTTCCAGTCAACCGAGGATCCTCTGGTCTCAAGCCAAACGCTTTAACCACTAGACCATCACCTCCCCCAAACACCAAATAAATAAATACTCACCAAAGCACAGCAATTTCTAACTTTGATGAAGTATTTATAACTTTGTTGAGGTATTTGTAATTTTATTTGGGTATTTCAGACTTTTTGTTCAGGCTGGAATTTGAAACCTTGTTTTATGATTTCTAACTTTGCTCTGATTTTTCTAATTTGTGTAGTTGTAACTTTGTTACTTTGTCCAGGGTTTGTAACTTTCTTTGGGCAGTTTTAGCTGGTAGTTTTAACCTAGTTACTTTGTTCACTATTTGTAGCTTTGTTTGGGTATTTGTAACTGTAACTTCGTAACCTTGTTACTTTGTTCAGTATTTCTAATTTTGTTTGAGTATTTGTAACTTTGTTACTTTGTATTTGTAACTTTGTTCAGGTATTTGTAGTTTTGTTTGGGTATTTGTAATTCTGTTCTGGTGTTTGTAATTTTGTTACTTTGTATTTGTAACTTTGTTACTTTGTATTTGTAACTTTGTTCAGGTATTTGTAGTTTTGTTTGGGTATTTGTAATTCTGTTCTGGTGTTTGTAATTTTGTTACTTTGTATTTGTAACTTTGTTCAGGTATTTGTAGTTTTGTTTGGGTATTTGTAATTCTGTTCTGGTGTTTGTAATTTTGTTACTTTGTATTTGTAACTTTGTTCAGGTATTTGTAGTTTTGTTTGGGTATTTGTAATTCTGTTCTGGTGTTTGTAATTTTGTTACTTTGTATTTGTAACTTTGTTCAGGTATTTGTAGTTTTGTTTGGGTATTTGTAATTCTGTTCTGGTGTTTGTAATTTTGTTACTTTGTATTTGTAACTTTGTTCAAGTATTTGTAGTTTTGTTTGGGTATTTGTAATTCTGTTCTGGTGTTTGTAACTTTGTTTGTAACCTTGTTACAATGTTTATATTTGTAACTTTGTAATTTTGTAACTTTGTTCAGTATCCAAACATTTTCTGTTTTGGGTTTACAGTGAGCAGAGTTTATCACCTGAAATCGACTTGATTGTGTTTGTCTACTGACTTTTCAAGACCAGGCACCTAAGTGGCTCTACTCTACTGTTTTCTACTCTCCTATTTTACTCTTCCTTTTTAGATATTTAGATATACCTTTGTATACTGGCATAGTTCCACCTTAGAATTGGAATATAATATATAAGATATACCTTACTGAATTTTCATGTAGTTACTTAACTTCCAGTTCTGTGCTTGGTGGTTTCATTACCCTGACAGACTGGTTTAGGTTAAGTTTTGATATGACACGTTTATTTGTGCCTGGTAATCTTCATATATGTTCCATATACTGTTTGTATATTATATAGTTATTCCTAGCTATTCTTTCTACTTTTTTATATATATTTTTTTTAGCTATTAATCATTTTCTATACTTTTATTATATTATATATACTTTTTCTTGAGCCGCCTGGGTGGGTAGGGAGAGTTCCCACGGGATAAAAAAGCTTTTCAACCTACCATCCCTGGTTCTCAAAACCAGGCACCTACGTGGCTCTACTCTACTCTTTTCTACTTTCCTATTTTACTCTTCCTTTTTACATATTTAGATATACCTTTATATACTAGCATAGTTCCACCTTAGAACTGGAATATATTATATAAGATATACCTACTGAATTTTCATGTGGAACGAATGGTGATAATCAGCGAATCGCTGCTGAGCTCCGAAATAACGCATGCACAGTGAAGGCAGGGGGACCGATTTTTAGGGGGGACCGTTTGCTCGGGGACACCGGGACATGAAACAGCGCAGCTGCCGTACACCCATTTTCTAAACCCACTTACTCCAACTAAGGGTCATGGGGGGTGGAGCATATCTGAGCAGCAGCACAGCAGCCATTTGTCCAAATACTTGTGGACCACAAACACAAAATGCAACAACTATCAAACTAAAGGTTTGTGCTTTAAGCTCATGTTCATATTTGCTTTCAATTCAAATATATGAATAAAAAAAATGTAATCCGTCCAAATATTTATGGTCCTGTGGGTCTTGATTAAAATTTTGACTCTTTATGACTTCATCATGATGTCATTCAAACCACTCAATCACAAATATTTTACTGATCAATAACTGCATTTGATCATCCATCCAGGCTTCTTAGTTGTTGAGATATTTTTAAAAATGCGAATCTCGGATTATGTTTTCCTTGACCATGACCCCTGAACTTTGACCAAATGTTTCCAAAATCTAATGACCTCTCGATATTTATGGTTCTGTGTGTCTTGATTAAAATGTTGATTCTGATGTTGATGATATGAAGTCACAGCTCTTCTTAAAGGGACACACACACACACACACACACACCCCGTTTGGCTCCTCCCACCTGAGTTTAAGCTTGTCCAGGTCATCGGCCAGGTTGTCCCTCTCCACCTCCACCCTTGACCTCTGATTGGTCAGGATGTCCACCTGCCTCCTCAGCTCGCTCATCTCCTCCTCGTAGAGATCCGCGATGCGCGTTGGCTCACGGCCGCGCAGTCGCTCCACCTCCACCGTCAGGGCCTGGTTCTGCTGCTCCAGGAAACGCACCTTCTCAATGTAGCTGGCAAAGCGGTCATTCAGGTGCTGAAGCTCCGCCTTCTCATTGGTCCGAGTCGTGAGGAACTCCTGGTTGAGGGCGTCTGCCAGGCTGAAGTCCAGCGTTTCACCCATGCCGGTGTAGGAGCGGCCAACAGATGCCCGTGATGTCACCAGTGGCCTGCCATGGTAGCCTGAGGAGACTCGGTAGGCTGGTGCCGAGCTGGTCCGGGTCATTTCATACACCCTGGAGCTGACGTGACTGCCGGCGCCGCCGCTGTGGCCCAGTAGGGAGCGGTTGAGGGAGGGCGAGGCGTAGGTGCCGTGGCCGAAGTTGCGGCGGTAGGAGGAGGTGGTGTGGGCAGAGGAGCTGTAGGAGGCCATGCTGGAGCAGTCTGGTGCAGCACTGAGGAGAAGGCAGAGACCCGGACTATTTGTAGTTCCCCCTCCCGTCCCTCTGCTGGACTCCACTCCCTCTGTTTCTCTCTCTCACTTTCATCTTCTTCATTCCACCCTTCCTTGTATGGTTATGAGACTTGGACGCTAACCAGTGACTGAAGGTGATGACTGGATGTCTCTGGTACTCGGTGTCTAGGTGTCTTCAGAGGATCTTTGGGTACCACTGGAATGACTTTGTGTCAAATGAGTGGTGGATGAGGACGATCGCTGACACTGTGAGGGCGTGTCAGCTTTGACATCTTGTCCATGTGGCCCGTTTCCCTGTGTCTGGTCCAGCACGCAAGTGTCTGAGTGTTGAGGACCCCGGTAGCTGTAGAAGGTCCAGGGCACGCCCACATTTCACCTGGTTGCTGCAGATAGATGGTTATTTTAGAGATGTGGGAATGGACTGGCTGTCTGCCTCGGTGGTTGCTATCCAGGACCTGCTGCAGTTTTGTGGTGTTGTGGATGCAGCACCAGCGCATAATCCCAGACTTGACACGGTTCTTCTCCACTCTCGCTTTTTCTTCCCTCTTTCTGTCTTTCCCCTTCATTCTCTTGCATTCCACCTCTCTGTCTTTTCTGTTGTCTTTCTCTCACTCTCTCTCCACTAATTCATTCTTCCTCTCCCACTGTCTTCCTTTTTCTACCCCTCTTCACCTTCTTCCCACCTTTTGCCATTCACTTTCTTTCCATTGTTACTACCTTTTGCAGATGATGTTAAACTTTTCACTGACTTGTTTTGTGTTTTGTTATTGTTGTTTACTTTGACTAAAAGAATTGACAGGCCTCAGAGGGCTGATCCACAACGCTGCGTCTTCTACACATTATGATATGAATCTGTCTGTCAGGGTGTTTTTGGCTTTATGGCTTCATCATGATGTCATTCAAACCAATCAATCACAAATATTTTACTGAACAATATCTGCATTTGAACATCCATCCAGGCTTCTTGGTTGTTGAGATGTTTTTACAAATGCGATTCTCAGACCATGTTTTCCTTGACCATGACCCGTGACCTTTGACCAAATGACTCCAAACTCTAATGACCTCTCGATATCTATCCAACTAAAATTCCCACAGTTTGATCCATCTTGGCTTCTTGTTCGCCGCTTCGCTGTGGCGACCCAAAGGTTTATTTTGTGTCCCTCACAGGACCCTCGACCTCCAGTTTGGGCACCGCAGCCTGACATCATCCTGTACGTCGGTGACTCTGCAGGCACATGATAATGAGGAAATCCAGTCGTGTTTGAGCTCACTGTATAAAAATACCAGGATGAAGACGTTGCGCCGTCCTCACATGGCAAGGCGGCGCAGGGCGCTCATGACGGCGCCCAGCGTTCCTTAAAAAGGAAAACTATCCTGTGCTTGGACACAGATGTACACAAAGTTCCTGCACAACTTCTCCGAGCTGACATTCCCATTAATGAAGATTTCAGAAAGATGAAAAAGCACTTTTACACAGAGACGCTCTGGCATCAGATGTGCTGAGTCATGTTGGCATGTTTAAAGGGTTTCAAACCAATAATGTCTTCAAATTACTGTTTGGATCAAAGAACAGTCCAAAAAAAAAAAAAAGTTCAGAACAGCAAACATCTTATTTAAAATCTGGTTGTATAACAATTTAAAATTCAACTCATTTAAAAAAGTTTACAATCGGACTGTCTTTAATTTATCCACATTACAAATTAAGATTTTATTTTTTTATTTTACTATTTGATTTACAATTGTGAAATTTAAAGTTAATAAATATGTTTGTATTTTTGATTTAATCCATTAATTCATTTTCTATAACTGCTTACTTCAGTTAAAGATTAAAATCACTTTATCAGGCAGCACGGTGCCTTAGTGTTTAGCACTGTTGCCTCACAGCAAGAAGGTCATGGGTTTGATTCCCACCTGTGTCCTTTCTGTGTGGAGTTTGCGTGTTCTCCAGGTGTTTGTGTGTTCTCCCTCCAGGTGCTCCCGCTTCCTCACACATCCAAAGACATGCAGGTTAGATGGACTGGACACTTTAGAATTGTCCAGGTCTCCCTTGCAAAAAAGGTCTCGACCTCAACAGGACTAACCTGGTTAAATAAAGGTTTAAAAAGCAGAAAAAACATCAGTGAAGTCACCTGGTGGAGGTGGTGGTTCCAAAGAAAACCTGCAGCCTCTCAGCCTTTGCTGTAATCAGTTTGAGACCTCTGGTTTTGTTTGTCGATGGTAAAACTGAGGTACCTTCTGTATTAAAACATGTTTGAAGAAGTATTAACACAGTTTTAAACTATTTACAACATGGTGATGGTCTAGTGGTTAAGCGTTGGGCTTGAGACCAGAGGATCCTCTGTTCAAATCCCAGCCTGACTGGAAAATCACTAAGGGCCCTTGGGCGAGGTCCTTAATCCCCTAGTTGCTCCCGGTGTGTAGTGAGCGCCTTGTGTGGCAGCAGCCTGACATCAAGGTGAATGTGAGGCATTATTGTAAAGCGCTTTGAGTGTCTGATGCAGGTGGAAAAAGCAATATATAAATGCAGTCCATTTATGAATGAACCCAGTTAATCCCACATTTAAACCCGTCTGAAACAGATTGTATCTTTCTTTATAGTGTTTGTAGATGGTAAAATTGAAGCCAGTTTTAAAGCAGCATTTGATGAAAAACAGTTTGAAACCAGTCAAACTCATCTTTAAAGTGAGATTAACGAAATTAAAAGCCGTGTGTTCAGAGCAGCTGTCGTCTATTCATAGAGTGTGATGTCTAACGTGTTACTGTGTGTGTGTTTATCAGTTTTCATCCCTCTGGGTTTCTTCATCCTGAGCAGAGATGATTCCAGATGACAGCTGAAGTAAACCGTGCCCCCCCCCCCCCCGACTCCCCCCTCCTCACCCGCCGGGTCTGCAGGACTATATAAGGCTGGTTCCTGATGAATGTGTGCAGGTGGGGAGAGGACACACTGACATCACTGAGTCACAGGAGGGAAACAATCATTCTTGGTTGGATAATTCTCCAAAATTAAACATCAAACCAAGAATCTCTGCTTTGTTTTCAGAACTGTTCAGGAATCAGGTGTGAAGTCCAACGACCAAAGCCTCTAATTCAGGGGTCACTGACCCTGCTCCCTCATGGTTTACACCTCTTATGGCTCCACCCACTGCTAATTAACAATGTCAGATGTACTCAGCCAATCAAGAGCCAGGAAACACCCGACTTAAGGAGGTGAGAGGAAACATCAAAAACATGCAGGGCAGGTGATGGTGACCTCCAGGAGCAGGACCAGTGAGTGACTACTGATCTCTTATTAACAGAAATTCTGTGTGTGTGCGTGTGTGTGTTAGTGAATGGGTGAATATGAGGCATCAATGTAAAGTGCTTTAAACGTCTGGAAATGTGACGGAACTGTGGTCCATTTCATGTGGCCAAGTTGGAGAGTTTATGAACTTCATTACATCTACAGGAGCAACACCACACACGCCATCGAGAAAAACAAACAAAACTCGAGCACCGCGCACTCGTAGAGCACAAACCGCCACCAACTCTGGTCTCCAATTACACAAAATTTTACCTTGGAAAAAATTTTCAAGGTCAAAGAACTGTTAGAAGTGACTTTTCATAAACTAAATTAGATGTGATCAAATGTCAGGAGGATGTATTTAGTTCATGCACTTGAATCAAGTTTTTTTTTTTTTTGTGGTGTTGTCAGGGTTTTTTTTCCAACTTTTTCTCTGCTGTGCACAATGTGTTGTTGCTTTTTGCCACTTGGTTTCTGACTGATAACCAGAAGACAAACAGGCATAAAATTGGAACCTCCATCCAATTTTGGTGGTGTAGGTAAATCCATAACAGAAAAATGAGAGTGACTGAGACACTTTTGATTGAGATATAATGCAAAATGTACAACAAATGGACTTTTAAATATTACATTCAAATATCCACAAAATCCATAATCCAGATCAGATGTGGATCAAAATGTTTTGGCAATAAAGGGTACCATCATACATAAAACTCTCAAATATGAAAGAAATTGGATCTTTTTTGACAGAGTTATGAATTTTTGAGAGTTTATTCAAGAGAGGGATTTTCCAAGATTTTTCCTGACTTTGACCTTTGACCTATGAACTTGAAAATTGAATCAGTTCTTGCCAATCAGGATATGAATCCCCTGTTAAAAAAAAACATCCTAATAATGTATGAAATATTGTGGGATCCAGGCTGTTCACAAACAGACAAACAAACAAACAAATAGGGGTGAAAACATGATCTCCGCCAAACATTGTTGGCAGAGGTAAAAACCATGAGTAAGAAACTTCATTAAAGCAGGATTGGGTCTAAAACACATTGTGTGCAAAGGCAATGGAACAGATCCCAGAAGTGAACCATGTGGAACAGCACAAGGCAGAGTTGTTTGACTCTCGATTCTGCCCCTGAACCCTGAGCTCTCATGGTGTCACTTACAAAAAGTATATTATTTATTTGACCATTAATTTGATCATATTTATTTGATAATTACTTCTCATGGAAAGCAAGAGCCTGTGAGGGGTCAGAGGTCAGGGGAGCACTAAGATTCAGTCTGACTTTGGCCTCTGACATCAGGTGGACTGGAGATGAACGCCTTTGAGAAGTAACAAACACGTATTTCTTATTAATCTGGGACCTGTATGCAGCCTGGAGAACTATGCATTACAAGTGCGGTTTGATGTTAGAACATCAAGGAACATCTGGAACTATGTGGAGGAAACACTAGGCACTGACACATTGCAAGCACAAAAAAATCATGATGGACAAAACAGCTTTGATACGACTGGTGGATGTGATGTTAACCCCAGAAGATGATGACTGATCTGCTGATCGGCTGAGATGAAAAAAAAAATCCTGTGTGGAACTCTTCCATCAATATTATAACCTCAATAATAAAAGCTTTGTTGTATTCAGCACTGGATGTGAATAAATGTAAAGCTGTTAATGTCTGCACCGAAGTGACTCTTTGACATTAATCCCTTTAAATTTATCTTTGACCTTTAAATATTTGAATTCTGAGCTTGGTTTGGGCTGTGACCCTGTGACCCTAACCCTAACACGCCCTGTGACTGCTGGGATAGGCTGCAGTTTATAGTTGGATTTGAGCTGTGATAATCCTCCTGGTCGCCAGGTGGCAGTGTGGTGATGTGCCTCTGCTGCGGCAGTCAGCTGATCAGTGCGCTGGTTGTGACTCTGTTGTGAACATTTTTGGCACCTTCTGTGCGCCGCCGGTCAGAGTTCAGACTGTCGTGTTCATGCAGGTAGGAGCTATAAACCTGTTTGATTTTTTTCCTCCAGGGTTTGATTGTCGACCGTCTGGCTTTGAGGCGGTGTTGTGCCTCTCAGTGACAGAAGAAGAAAAACTCACGGCTTTAGCCTCCTGTTATTTTTTTATCGGACAAAAGAAACATTCGCGCAGTAAATATTCTTTTATAAGTAAAGTTCTGCAGAAAGCTGTTAACTTTTTCATTTATTTTAGTAACGTTAATCAAAGGTTTGTTAGCTTTGGTTTCTGAGTTGTGTCGCGCTTTGCTGAATTACTTTATTTCACTTTCGTTTTTCTCTGTTTTTTAAATTATTTTTCTGTTTGTGAATTTTTTTTCTCTGATTTTGTTTATTTTTCTGTGACTTTATTTTTATCTGTGATTTATTTTATTTTTTTCTGACTTTTTTGGCTGACTTTAATTTTTATTTTTCTCTGTCACTTTTTATATTTTCCTGTTTGTGACTTTTTTTTTTCCTTTTAGTTTGTGAGGATGAGTTCTAAAGAAGCAGCCAAAGAGTTTCTACAGTTTGTCGACAGAGGAGTGTCTCCATACCACGGTACAAATCTCAGATTATCTTAATGATTTAAATACACCACGGTACAAATCTCAGATTATCTTAATGACTTAAATAAACCACGGTACAAATCTCAGATTATCTTAATGACTTAAATAAACCACGGTACAAATCTCAGATTATCTTAATGATTTAAATACACCACGGTACAAATCTCAGATTATCTTAATGACTTAAATAAACCACGGTACAAATCTCAGATTATCTTAATGATTTAAATACACCACGGTACAAATCTCAGATTATCTTAATGACTTAAATAAACCACGGTACAAATCTCAGATTATCTTGATTTAAATACACCACGGTACAAATCTCAGATTATCTTAATGATTTAAATACACCATGGTACAAATCTCAGATTATCTTAATGATTTAAATAAACCACGGTACAAATCTCAGATTATCTTAATGATTTAAATACACCACGGTACAAATCTCAGATTATCTTAATGACTTAAATAAACCACGGTACAAATCTCAGATTATCTTAATGATTTAAATAAACCACGGTACAAATCTCAGATTATCTTAATGATTTAAATAAACCACGGTACAAATCTCAGATTATCTTAATGATTTAAATACACCACGGTACAAATCTCAGATTATCTTAATGACTTAAATAAACCACGGTACAAATCTCAGATTATCTTAATGATTTAAATACACCACGGTACAAATCTCAGATTATCTTAATGATTTAAATAAACCACGGTACAAATCTCAGATTATCTTAATGATTTAAATACACCACGGTACAAATCTCAGATTATCTTAATGATTTAAATAAACCACGGTACAAATCTCAGATTATCTTAATGATTTAAATACACCACGGTACAAATCTCAGATTATCTCAATGATTTAAATACACCACGGTACAAATCTCAGATTATCTTAATGATTTAAATAAACCACGGTACAAATCTCAGATTATCTTAATGATTTAAATAAACCATGGTACAAATCTCAGATTATCTTAATGATTTAAATACACCACGGTACAAATCTCAGATTATCTCAATGATTTAAATACACCACGGTACAAATCTCAGATTATCTCAATGATTTAAATACACCACGGTACAAATCTCAGATTATCTCAATGATTTAAATACACCACGGTACAAATCTCAGATTATCTCAATGATTTAAATAAACCACGGTACAAATCTCAGATTATCTCAATGATTTAAATACACCACGGTAGAAATCTCAGATTATCTCAATGATTTAAATACACCACGGTAGAAATCTCAGATTATCTCAATGATTTAAATACACCACGGTACAAATCTCAGATTATCTTAATGATTTAAATAAACCACGGTACAAATCTCCGATTTTTAGCAGTGGTTTCAATAAACCAGTTTAAGTAAAAACCTGTTTGAAACTGGTTTTTAAAATCAGTATCTTGGGACTAAATTAGAAAATCTGGTTTAATCTGCTAAAATTAGAGAACATGATTTTAAGTGGGGATTTTTGTTTTTTAATAAGGGCTGTCTGGTTACACCCACTTTTAAACATTTTCAAATATGTTGTAAATAATGTTGCTGAGCTGGTTTTAGTTGGTTGTAAAGCTCAGATAAAATGTAGATAATCTGGTTTTAGTTTTCTGTGCCAAGGATTTATGTGGGACAGCACTTTAAAACTGATATGGAGCAGGTCTAATCTGGATCGAGTCAGGTTAAAATGTTTGATTTGAAGATAACTGAGCCCACAAAGTCATGTGAAACAGAAAAATGTTTTTAAATGAGAAGGGGGGAGATCATTTTTAGAATTTTGGCTGCTTCGGGTCACAGTGAGATTTATCTTAATGTCTTCTTTTGGCTTTTAGGAATTAGGACTTAATTTTAGTTTATTTTATCATAAAAACAGCAAGTTAATATTTAATATCAGTAAAGTGTGTGAACCAGGTCATAAACCCCGGCAGCTTTTTTTTTCTCTCTTTCTTCACTTTTCTTTAAAAAAAAAAAAGAAAAAAAAAAAGGTGGGGGGGTTCAGACTCAGTTTGTGCACTGATACGTGACAGATGGTGTGTGTGTGTGTGCCAGTTTGGTGTGAAGTACAAAGAAAGAAGAAAGCGGCGTGCACACATTTGCAGTAATGCATGCGTTCGCAGTAACGCGGCGGTACATCGCCCAGCTGATGTGCTTTGTGGGCGACTTTGAACTGCCGATAAGATCAGACTCTGCCAGCGTGTCATAACGTGTCTGACCTTTGCTCCGTGAGTGGTGGCGTCCTAAATGATGACCTTTGCCCTTTCCCTTCCCCTGGATGTGAATAAGGAGAGGAAGAGGAGTATGACAGGAGGTGAAAGAAGTCTGAAGATGATCAGAATGAACAGAGAACCAGAACAAAAAGGGAGATTATGTATCTGTAAAATAACTTTTCATAAAGTGCAAGTTCATGTAAAAAAAAAAAAAGACTTTACACTGCGTCAAGAAGGGCATCCGGCGTAAAACTTGTGCCGCGTACCAATGTGGATCTATCTGCTGTGGCGACCCCGAACAAAAACTGGAGCAACCAAATGGACAACACTTTTTGTGACTGATAAATATTGCAGTAAGTAATTCTGCCGCTAGGTGGCCCCAAAATGTTCGCTGAATGCAGAAGAACAGATCAAACAAATTCAATGAAGAGGGAAAGTGAATGTTTTAAGATTGAAACACTAATATCTTTATAGACTATGTTAAAGGCTCCTTTGCAATAAAATCTATTTTATTTATTTTATCGTATTGTGTCATGGTTGTCATCCGGAGCAGAATCTACATCCATTTTGCTGCTCAGCAGCTTGTATTTACTTTTGGCTGAACTCGATCATAATGCAGAAACTTTTCACAAAAAGAGTTCTGAAAATACTCTAATGAAATCAATTATCTCTCTCTCTCTGTCTCTCAGTGGTGGAGGAATGCAGACGCCGTCTGTTGACATCGGGATTCATCGAGCTGAAGGAGGCAGAGCAATGGGACATCAAGCCGTCCAAGAAGGTACAACAAACATGAGCCAAGATGAGGCTGCACGTGATGGGCGGGGCCAGCTAGTCATTAAAACCTCATCTTGAGCTATATAAATAAAATTTATAAATTAAATGTATTGATTTTGGACATGGGAAAAGATGTTTGAGTTAAACTTTGTTTGAACATCTGTTTCCTGCAGTACTTTGTCACCAGGAACTTCTCCAGCCTCATCGCCTTCGCTGTGGGCGGGCGCTACCTTCCAGGAAATGGCTTCTCCATGATTGGCGCCCACACAGACAGCCCCTGCCTCAGGGTGAGACCCCGCCCACATCCTCCCACCGGCTGCCTTGTAGCCTACGTTTGATGAACACTGTGTCACCTCATGGAACCACCCGGGTTCCTAACCGGGCCTTTGGTACCCAGGGCCAAGGTTGAGAATAGAATATTAATGTTTGCATGTTTCTGCCTCAAAACAACAACAACAAAAAAAACAAAACCTGAAAAACACAAATTTACCAAAATACATCGACTTTTGTTTTGTAATAGTTTTGTGTGTTTTAGGTGAAGCCGAGGTCCAAGAGGACTAAACAGGGCTGTCTGCAGGTCGGCGTGGAGTGCTACGGCGGCGGCATCTGGAACACCTGGTTCGACCGCGACTTGACCATCGCCGGCCGCATTATGGTCAAGGTAGCGCGCACGAGATGAGTCTGGGTTATTATTAGGATGGGTTCTGTTGAGACACGTGGCTACAACGACTCAACACACATGAAATTTAAAGAGTAAAATATTTCAGTTTTGAGAATTTTTGGTGTAATTTAAAGTTTTGAAAGTTTCAGACTTTGGGATTTTTATTTTATTTTTTATTATACGCTGTCACTTTACTGCAAATTAAGAATCGTATTGAAGGAAAAAAAACCTGTTTTTGACTCTTTCCTTAGGTTTGATAATGACGTCGAAATACTGTTAGCACATGACTGTGTGTGTGTGTGTGTTTCTGCAGCGCGGCGACCAGCTGGTCCAGAAGCTGGTTCATGTTCCTCGGCCTCTGCTCAGGATCCCACACCTCGCCATCCACCTGCAAAGGGACATCAACGACTCCTTTGGGCCCAACAAGGAGACCCACCTGTAAAAAAAAAAAAAATCAATCAATCAGTTTTTGCCTAATTGGGGTTTTGTTGGTGGAATTTGTAGCTGATCGATGTTTGTTTGTGTCCTAGTATGCCCATCCTCGCCACTGCTGTCCAGGAGGAGCTGGAGGCGGGGTCTGCATCCTCTGGAGACGCAGTCAGTGCTGACAAAACGGTAAAATAAATTCTTATTAAAAAAATGTTCTGAACATTTAAGTATTTAATGATGACATTTAACTTTCTTAAGTTTTTGTTTTATGGACCGAGTTTCCTCCCAAAACTGAACTCGCACACTCTGAACCCTGAAGCTGAATGACTGAATCCCGTCAGTATTCCTGCAGCGATGTTGAAGGACAGTTTTGAGTGAAGATGTTGAGTCGAGCTGTTTGATGTTTGGTCTCCAGGCGGAGAAGCACCAGCCAGCGCTGGTGAAGGTGCTGTGCTCAGAGCTGGACGTGGAGGCGGACGCCCTGCTGGACTTCGAGCTGTGTCTGACTGACACCCAGCCGGCGGTGAGTCCACACGCCTCCTCCCTCCTTAACCTTCAGGTTTAAGGCTCTGTGCTCTCAGGCTGAACCTAACGTCTGACAGGTTAAAGGTCACTGTGTGCTTTTCATTTTTTAAGAGTGCCACTGTCAGTTTGTCGTTTGCAGTAAATCTGCATTAAGCTTCATGTAAGTGCAGAACGGCCTGATGGGAAAAGACAGAAATCTGAACATCGGCCAAGAAATAAAACCATGAACTAGCTGTTGGCCAAACTATCTGTTCTCTGAGTGCTTATCTGTCTCATTCTCTGGAGTTTGGCTTTTAAGTCGCTTCATTGTTCCTCTTTATATTTTTTATTTTATTTATCTTCACTGTCAACTGCACATTTCTGGGAAATACACTTGTTTTAAGCATGTTTTTTTTAAACTTTTTTTATGGGACATCATATTGTTGTGTGTCTGTGATAATTTGATAAGAACAGACAGTCAACATTTGATACTGATACCGTAGGTACTCCCTGGAAGGAGATGACTGATCACATTTCAGAATGATTTGGTGCATATATTTAAATATTATTAAGGACGAAGTGTCATTACTCAAAAATTAGAGACGATATATTCAGAATGTGACAATATAAATATGCTAAGTCGGCTGCTAATTTACGTAAATCTGAACAATGTTTAAGAGAATTTTTATTCAGAAAAAATACATAAATGTTTTTGCTCATTTTTGATGTTTCAAATGTTTCATGTTTCTAATCTTGAATAATGTTTTTTTTGGTGCTGTGGGGCGTCCAGAGGGACGACGTGATTGTGGATTAGTGTGAGTGTGAAGGTCTCGTCCGTGTGAATGCCGGTTTGATGTCCGGTTTTGTTTTCGGTCTGCAGGCTTTAGGAGGCGTCTTCGAGGAGTTCATCTTCTCTCCTCGCCTCGACAACCTGCACAGCTGCTACTGCGCACTGCAGGTCAGAACACAAACGTCTCTGCTCCAGAGTCCACAGCAGCAAAATGTGAACATGAGCTTTTGATGTCTCACCGTCCTGTGGGACTTGTTTCCTGTCAGGGGCTTCTGGAGTCGTGTTCAAGTGAGTCTTTGGCCAAAGATCCGAACATCCGCATGATCACTCTGTACGACAATGAAGAGGTGAGTCCAGGTGATCAGACTGAACTAATCAATTCACGGCATTTAAAAGCTTCCACAAAACGTGTTGGTAAGTTAATTTATTTTTCATAGATTGACAGGATTCATATTACAGAGAAGCAGTTACTTTGTCTTTTTCTGCTGCTTATCCGGGTCGTGTTGCCTGCAAACCAAGCAGCTCAGACCACATCTCCCTATCATCGTCCCAAGTCCTATAACTCTTCCCAGGGGATCCCGATGTGTTCCCAAGCCAACTGGGACATTTAATCCCTCCCATGTGTCCTGTGTCCTCCTAGTTGGACGTGTCTGGAGATGACCAGGGGACATCATCATCAGGTGGCTGAACCACCTCAGCAGGCTCCTTTCGATGTGAAGAAGCAGCGGCTCTACTCGGAGTCCCTCCCGGATAGTCAAGTTTCTCACCCTGTTCAGGAGAGTGAGTCCAGATACCCGACAAAGGAATCTCATTTCTGCCGCTTGCATCCGCGACCTTCTTCTTTCAGTCGTGACCCAAAGTTCATGACCGTAGGTGAGGACAGGAGCATAAATCAACTGGTAGATGAAGTGTCTCTTCTTCAGGCTCAGCTTCTTCTTCACCACGACGGTCCAGTACAGTAAAACATCAGACTCCCCCCCAATCTGTCAGTGTCACACTCCAACACCCCCCCCCCCCCCCCCCAAGAACAAGGCACCGAGATGTTTAACTCCTCCCCTTTGGGCAGTAACTCCCCCCTCACCCAGAGAGGCCAATGTACTGTTTTCAGATAGAGGACCACAGTCTGAGATTTGAAGGTGTTGATTCTCATCTCAGTCACTTCACACTCGACCTCAAACCTGCTCAGTGTCGTCAGAGGTCATCAGAGGTCACTGCCTGAGCAGCCAACAGAACCACATCATCTGCAGCAGATGGATTTGTGCATTTCATCCTCTGATCACTATCAGATCATTAACATGAAATCCTCCTCGAATTCATCTGAAGTTTGAAAGATAATCTGCTGTGCCATGTGTGTCCTGTAGGTGGGGTCAGAGAGCGCTCAGGGGGCCCAGTCCAACCTGACGGAGCTCATCCTCAGCCGCCTCGCCTCCTCCCCCACCAACCTCACCGCCTTCCAGCAGGCGGTGCCGCTGTCCTTCATGATCAGCGCCGACATGGCGCACGCCGTCCACCCCAACTACCAGTCAGTCTCCACGCCGCCGCCGCCACTCAGCTCGCGAGTCTCCGCGTGTGACATACGGTTTGACCTGTATTTTAATGGAATGTTGTGATGATTTTGATTTCAGTGAGAAACATGAAGAAAGTCACCGCCCAATGTTCCACAAGGTGAAGTATTTTTGCGCCCCCCCCATGTGCTCTGATGAAGTTAATCTGAGTCTGAGTCCTTTTTCAGGGACCCGTGATCAAGTTCAACAGCAACCAGCGCTACGCCACCACGGCCGTCACCGCCTCCATCATCAGAGAGGTCGCCAGCAAGGTCGGCGTGCCTCTGCAGGTATGCGCAGTGACGGCTGATGGGCCTGCAGGGGGCGAAAGTGCACAACCATTTTTATATTGCAAATTCTGTACTTGGTTTCCTCTCGAGTTCGTGTCTTTCTGCAGTTTTTACTTTAACACTCCACCTGAAAACTCTTAATTTGTGTGGCCCCGCCTCCTCCAGGACGTGATGGTCCGTAATGACAGCCCCTGTGGAACCACCATCGGACCCATCCTGGCCGCTCGGCTCGGCATCCCGGTGGTGGACATGGGAGCGCCTCAGCTGTCCATGCACTCCATCAGGGAGATGTGCTGCACCTCTAGTGTGCTGCAGAGCTCCGCCCTCTTTAAGGTGACTCCGCCCACGCAGCATGAATAAGTGCACTCTGTTTGAACTTCATGATGAACAGCTGTGATGCTGCATAGACGTGAAGAGTCATTAAAAAGAAAAGGCCCGGAAAACATGTTTGTTTTTTTGTGTTTTTAAATCTGTGTTGATGTTACGATGAAGCAGGTTTTTCTTTCGTGTCTCGTTCTGCAGATATTTCCTGATGCGTGTTTATTTTTTGGTCCTGCAGGGCTTCTTTGAGCTGTTTCCCACCATGAGAAGCTCGCTGCTCGTCGATTGAAGCTGCAAAGAATTCAGACATCGACGAATAAACAGTTTTTTATAATAATGAAGAAAATCCTGCAAACGTGTTCCACAAGTGTTTGATTGTAAATTGGTTTTAAAAAATAAAACATTAAAAAGTTTCCACGAGTCATTTGGATGGAAAAAGAAGAAAGTCTGTGATGTTTAATTTGCTGCAGATGTTTCTGATGTTTCCTCAGATGTACTCAGAGTGCAAACATCTGCCAGCGTGTCGTCGTAACATCACACAGGAAGTAACCTCGATCTGACAGGAAGTAACCTCGATCTGACAGGAAGTCTGGGCTGCTTGTTTGTGGTGAAGGGAACGTTCTCTTCCTGAAGCAGCGTTCACACCTTTGGCTGTATTTCCACAAAAAGTCTGTTTCCATGGTTACACCATTACACCACGATCTCTGGCTTGATTGGACAGTTTGAAAATGGGTGGGGCTTAGCCATCTTGGAGAGGCCTGTGCTGTGAGATGGCGTTGGTGACACGTGTGCATAGTTAAACACGCAAAACCATTGGCGGCCAACTGGAACAACGGAGTGTTTAATGTTTACAGAAAGTCTGTTTAAGTAGTTAAGATAACTTGGTACCAGTTTTTCCTGATAACGTGGTACTAGTTATCGCTGATCCGGCTGGACTCAGCCGTGACAAATAAAGTAAATCCTGTGTTGAGTAGCGCCCCCTAGGGGTTTCTGCATTTTAGACCAGTCAAACCTGATTACAGAGCTGTCATCCCAGGAGTCGAGGTTTTGGACTGGAGGTGGTGACTCTCCCTGTCTGGGCTCCTGACTGTCTGTTGATGATGACTTGGGTTTTCTGCAGCTTGCTGGTGCTGGGCGTGTTGTACAATCTGTAAAAAAAAAACAAAACCTTGTAACTTTTAGAGTGGTCTAAGCAGTGGGTCACCCCTCCGAGTCTGGTCTGCTCAACATCATCAGAGGGTTTTTTTTTTTTTTTTTTGTCCCACTGTGTCCTGTGTCCTTGTTCGGGGTGTTGTGACTGAGGTTCGACCTCACTCATGCGAAGCGTCTTGAGGCAGCTTTGTTGTGATTTGGAGCGTCATAAAAGAAAAATGGAGTTGGATAGTTGCGGTGTGGCGCCCCCTGCCGGTGAGGCGTGCTCCTCCTCTCAGCGCGCTCCTCCTGTCCGTCAGTCGCTCGTCTCCTCCTCCTCGGTGATGGAGGTGATGGAGGTAGGATCTCGGACCGTGATGTCTCCGCGGCCGTTAGCGGCTCTCTGGCTGCTGCTCGCCGCCTGCTGCCGCCTCAGCGCCGCCGCGCCTCACGGTGAGTCCGCCGGAGCTCCGCTCGAGTCCCCGCGCGGCCGCCCGGGCCTCGAACCGAAGCTTTTCAAACGTGCCTGTCATTTCCCGTCGTTAATTAAAAAAAAAAAATAGATGCAGGATTTGCTGGAGCCTGTTTTTGTCCGATAGGGGAAACCGGGAACAGTTCTCACACGTTTAATCACTATTTTATATATATATATATATAAAAAAAGTTAATTGTTGCTTTCTGTTTTTTCCAAAACAGAATAAACGTAGCAGAGCAAAACGTGAAAATTCAGGTGTATTTTTCATCTTTGTGGCTGATAGAATGCAGCTGTTGTTTTTAGCCCTGATTGTCACAGTTTCAATTTTCCTGTAGCCACAAAAAAACAAACAAAACAAAACTTTAGTTAAAGGCGAAGTTTAACATTTTTCAACCTGGGATTTATCTGAAGTTCTGTTCATTACTTCATTACTGGGGTTCTGTCACATCAGTGTTGCCACACTTACTTTGAAAAAGTAATCCAATTACTGATTACTCCTTGAAAAAGTAACTTAGTTACTTTGCTGATTACTTGGTTTTAAAAGTACCTAAGTTAGTTTACTAGTTACTTTCAGCAGCTGCCAACTCACCTGCCACCTCAACAGGGGCGCCCAAAAGGGGAGAATAAGGGGAAGCATGTCAGGGGCCCAGAGAGGCCCCCAACATAACACTGACAAAATAATTTGACATGCACTTATAAACTTACAATCACACATATATTTTATTGACAATGTACTGGTAACACTAAGTTTCTTTGTTTTGGACACACACCCCCGTATTTACATAAAATGGTTCAGTGCGCCTGCTGCTCCTTCAGACTGCTGCAAAAACTTTTCACATGCAGCGAGTGCAGGAGCAGATGGCAAGGTGGCTCAGAGCTCAAAGAGCACAAGAAGAAGAAGTAGAAAAAAAGCTTAGACTGGAGGATTAAGAGGTGAAGGGTCACCAGAATATCACTCTCGTAGGCGAGGTGGATCTGTGATGGAAAGTTCTGGAATGTTAACTTGTTGTCTGTTCCTAACTTTATCCATAAACTAGATTTCTAGCTCATATTTTTGAAGAAAACTCTGGATTTTTTTGACAGATTGTGAATATTTGAAAATTCGTTCAATGCTAAAGATCGTAATTTTTCCAATTTTCCGAAATTTTTCTTGACTTTGACCTATGACCTTGAAAATTGAATCAGTTGTTGCCTATCGGGAATCCTCTGTAAAAAAAAAAATGATACATGGAAAAATTGTGGGTTTCAGGCTGTTCACAAACAAACAAATAAATAAACACGCACTCGGGGTGAAAACGCTGGTGGAGGTAATGAGACAGTGTGATTGCTTGAAACAGATGGATTTTGAGTCGGGTTAGGGGTTAGGACTTAGGATTTGAAGAGTGGAAGAGAGCTTCTGAGGACGGGTGGTGATGACTTCCAGACCGGCTGAATGCTCTACACCTGGTAGTGGTGAGGTGGGTGGGGGCAGTCCAGTGAGGGTGCAAGAGGGCGTGGCCTCATGGAGGAGATCAGACAGATGTGGAGGTGTGAGGTTGTGGATGGTCTTGAATGTTAGCTAACAAGAGATTTTTGACTTTGATGTGGATCCTAAGCGGGCGCCAGTGGAGCAGCTGTGGGACTGGGGTTCTGTGGCGGGTGGATGTGGTTCCGGTGAGGATACGAACAGCTGCATTCTGAACCACCTGAAGCTTATGGAGGTTAATATCGGGTTATGTTTGAAACATGTTTCAACATTCCAGTTGATTTTAAAGAAGAGAAGATATTTATCTGGGGGGAATTCCATAAGGAATACTGTCTTTTCCTCCTAACAGCGTCTGCTGGAGGACGCGCATGTGCTCATGCATGAGGTTTTAAAATGACTGGCCTTTGACCTTGTGTGATGCGTGTGCATGCTAATATCTGTAAGATGTCTATAAAACACTTCAGAGGTGTTTGTTATCTGGTTACAAAAGCAGGGTTTTTACATTGAGAAGTGTTTATTTCTCGCTAACTTTTAAAACTTTAAATTTATACTAGGGCTGCAGCTATTGATTATTTTAGTAATCGAGTATTCTATAGATTATTCTGGCAATTAATCAAGTAATTGGATCAAAAGTACTTTTGCATTTTTAAACATCAGTAGTCCAGGACTCCCTAAGCAGTGACACAGTGTCGCTGCATCGCAGTGTTGACATTTTGCTGAAATGGTGATGGGATGTGGTTTTGTTTTGTTTGTTCTGTTTTCTCCAACTTGTAAAATGTAACCATTTTAAGGTTTTTTTTGTTTGTTTGTTTTTAAGGCTGGTGGACTGGGTCCCTGCGTGATTTTTTATTTTGTATCCCTTTTTCTCTGTGATTCAGCAGATGCATTTCAGCTGGAGGTTGAACATGCAGCCTCACAGTCAGTTTTTATTATTATTTTATTTAAGTTACCGTGTTTGTGAAGCGTTGTGTGTTGGCCAAAAAAAGCGAAAGTTAAAAAGTGAAACACTCAGTGTGAGTCTGAAGGAAACACAGAAGAAATAGTGGACTTCTGCTGTTTGTCAGTGTAGCCGAGGACGGAGCTGTGACTCACCTGGTTTGAGAGCTCCTCCCACCGGGCAGACAGAGACAGCAGCTGGCCGCCGGGTCAAAAGTCACTGCCCATGTACTGTGTGTTCTTTAAAAACAAACAAACTGCTTCTCTTTAAATGCACAGTAAGTCTATTTCAGGTGATCAGCGTGGACTGTCTTTCTCTTAAAAGGCTTTATTTTACTCTGTGTCACGTTGGAAAGAGGTAGCTATGATTGCTAATTTGATTAGCTGCTGTGCTGTAGTCGTTCTCTTTTTTTTTTTTTCTGGGGATGTTGCAGCACCACACACAGGCCTGGCATATGTATTACAACGTTAAACAAAGCTTCAAACCTCATCAAACATTTTTTGTAATCGAATTATTCGAGTTACTTGACTAATCGTTTCAGCCCTAATTTATACAGAAATAGATGTTTGGAGCTTTTTCCCCCATCTTGGTTTATTTTATTTGACCGAGCGTAGCGGCTGTACTCGTCTCGTCTGTGTTGTGTTTTTGAGTCCTCCCGCTTGGGATGTGACCTCACCATCTCAGGCGCGGGAGGCGGACGCTCTGTCCAGACGGCTAAAACCTGGACTCTGGTTTGATTGTCCAGAGATTCCTTTAGCTGCCGGGGCAGTGGGGCCTGTTGACGACCACATGCACAGCGCCTCCTGCTGGCCTCCATCACAGGAGCAATCGGCTGACATTCTGTGCATCTGTGCTCTGATTGGCTGTTGCCATGTGCTTCCCAGAATCCCTTGTGCAAGTCTGTGGAAACCCTCACCTGATTTTTGACATCACAATCATAGACTGTAGGTGTCGCTACCGAGCAGAGTTCAAGGCCGTGTGATCACTTCAATGTTTTCCCATAAGGGGAAATTCTTTTTTTTTTCCAGACAACACACAAAAAAATTTGTGATCATTTTTTTTCTTGAAAAATGATCTGTCTGTCTGTCCGTCCGTCGGTCCGTCCGTCCGTCGGTCGGTCGGTCGATAGTTTTTCTTCCCTCACCTTCTTTTCCTACACAGTATGTACAAACACGAACAGTCATTCATGCATTTACAGGGAGGTAACAATATTAGAACCCCTAACCCCCACCCTTCCTAAAGCAACTCCCCATGACCCCCCCCAGGATCTCTTCCCCCAATAAAAATCTAACAGCAAGATGAAGTTTGGCCACGCTGCAGGCTTTCTTTATCTAAACCGTGTTCTGCCTCCCAGTTCCTGCAGAGTCACGTTTGGCTCCGTGCATATGGGCGACAGACCATCAGGACAATTTCAAGAAATGAATTGTCCCCCTGCTGCCAAGCAAGGGAATGTGGCAGTTTCCACCTGAGGGTCAGCATCTTCTTGGCTGCTGTGAGACTGGCCCATAGAATGTGCCTTTGCTGCAGAGACAAATTTAAAGACGAATCATCACTGAGCAGAAGTAAAGTCGGGGAGACTGGAATCCTGATCTTAAGAATGTCACTTAAAGTGAGAGATATTTCCTTCCAGAGTCTAACCGTGCCAGGGCACTGCCAGTAAACACGCAAGAATGACCTCTGGGCATCGAGTGTGCAAAGATGGCAATTTGGAGATGTCATGATTTACATTTCTCACATAGATGACCTTAATTGCATATAGAAGAAAAATGATGAACCTGGAAGCTCAAATTCATTCTTGTAGATCATTAAAAGCTTGTAAGCCATGGGCGCTGTAAAGATCTTTTAGAACATTCACTCCCCTATTCTTCCAATGCAAAAATGAAAAGAGCATATTACCAATAAGAAGTGAAAAATGACTGAAAATCAGTGTGTGATCATACAACTTATAGTCTGTGCCAACATGCTTCATTACAATATGATGAGAGTAGAAATGAAATAATGTGGCCTAAATTTAATCCTGCTTTTTTCAAAGGTATATTAGCATACACCACATCTTGCAGTCTGTGAGGAAGTACAAGATTCTCCTCAATAGGTCTCCAAGAAACAGAGGAACTAGGATTGAACCAAGTAGACAGAGGGTGAAGCACATAAGACCAAAAGTAGATTTTAAAATCTGGTAGAGCTAGGACACCCTAGTGTCTTATCTTGTGGGGGTGTTGTGAGTTTTAGGCATGGTCTCTTTCCTTTCCATATGAATATAGAAACTAATGATTGAAGTTTATCCCAATATCCCAAAGGGGGAGCAAGAGGGCTCATAGAAGAGTAAAAATGAACCATTTTAATTATTGCTGTTCGGGCTTGAAGTGAATTTGGAAGATTTGACCAATGCTCAAAAAATGTGTAAAATGTTAGACAATGTAGAAATGTGACAGTTTTATTCTAATAAATGAAAACTGTCACCCTGAGGGTGACCAGGATCTTGCCAAAAAGTGAACAGAAGAGACTACCACGAGGAACGACCACCATGAAGAGGGACTGACAGGCAAGGGAATATAATATTCTTGCCTAGTTTGGAGAGATAAAAGCACAAATTGCGAGCAGCAAAGTTTTTTTTATTGTGATTTTAGAATTTGACCTTCCTGTGAACTTGAACTTGACATTGGCCCTTTTGTGTGCTGAAAGGTATCTCCATAGGACTGCTATATGTGATTTTACAAGAGTATGCAGTGCTCATTTACACGCTTTGTAACACTCTTAAAAAAGGACGTTTTTTGTGATTTCATCATCAAATGACATCATAGCTTAAAACTTGATATATTCTGGATCCTCTCGTCAAGCCCTTTAATTTGATGTATTACATGACATGTTTTACTGTCATGTGAATTTTGACCTAATTTAGGTCACCTTTGACCTCAAGCAAAACCCTGAAGGTCAAGGTCGATCGCTTATCCAAAGTAATGGTGTCAATGCCAAATCAGGAGGCAAAATTTTAAAAAATTGTGACCAGGAAAGTTGTTTTGTTGAATTTAGTTTTTGACCTTGCTGTGACCTTAACCTTTGACCTTGAGCTTGATCCTTTTGTGTGCGGAAAGGTATCTTGCTACGGCTGGCTATATGTGAAGTTGCCAGAGTCTGCGGTGTAAACTGTGTGCTGCACCGCGAGTTAAAGGTGAAAAATGCAGTGATTACAAACAAAAAACATACATACTGAGTAACATCTTGCGAAATTTTGTTTTGGCAAAGTTGGTGCGGTGGTAATGTAATAATATTAAGGTCAGTTATGACTCATGTTTTATTCTAAGCTCCATAAATGGCTGTCAGTAGGGTGATAATGTAATAATAGTAATGTCATGTGACGTGTTATTTCTCCTCTGACAGCAGTAAATGCAGCAGAGAGTTTCAGCACCACGGACAGCGATCACACTAATATCTGTGTGTGAGGGGCAACATTTCTTCAGAGTAAAATTACATTTATAAAATGAATCAGAGGCAAACAGCTTTTATTACTTTCTGGTTTCAGCCAGAATCTCTCATCCCTGGTTTTAAAGTCATTTCACTCAGTGAATTTGCACAAAGAAGACTGGCTTTAAGTGTTGTGAAAACAGACACAAAGAGATAAGCAGATATTTCTTATTTGATTTCAGAGAGTTTTGCAATAAGTCTGGGAGCATGCACTGGTGTCGTGCTTCACCGCATCCATGACACCATGGAACCATCTTGTGTTCTGGATGGCAACCACCTAGACAGACGAATGGTCCATCCTCACCTTTCCAGAGAAGAAGAAGAAGTCTGGCTCTCAGTTTGGGAGGTGAATGAAGGTCGGACACATCAGACTCGAGTCAGAGTCTGTAACCAAAAAAAGATCCTAAAGCAGCTCATCAGACTGGATGTTGTTGTTTTTTTTCCTGTTAATTACAGACTGACGTTCTCTTAATTAACAGGTAATGATGTGAGTAAGGAGACTGATTGACAGGCTGTTAAATCTGTAGGATGACTTTAATGAGATAAATGTTCAGCTGGATGGAGCGAGTGCGGGCGGAGGATGAGTCATCCTGGAGGGTTTGGACGGAGGCGCTGGAGGAGAGACGGATGGAGAATCTGTCTTTAACGGCCAGTCTGTCACGTGCTCCATACATGCTGTGATGCTGTAAAGGAACAGAGGATGTTTACACTCATCTAAACATTTTGTGGGTAAATGTGGCCGAGGTGATGAATCCTCATGAAACCGATTTTCAGCTCTCAAAAACCCCACCTCTTTCTGTGCTTTTCTGGCTGGATGCCACGCCCCCTCTCTTAAGGGGGGAAGCAGGGAACACATGATGTGGGCGTGTCTTACGGAGAACAGACAAAGTGGGCGTGCCTCACAATTTAAGCAGATGTCTAAGTATTTATTTCTGTGATATATGTCACAAACATATAAAAAAAGCTCCCATACAGTAAATTTTGTTTATTGTACGGGAGAACCGACATCACGACTTTATGTTTGGTATAAAACCCCAACCGTATTTAATTGTAAAAATAAGTTCTTACACGATTCAGCCTCTGCGAATTTTAGCAGTGAAGTGCCAGATATTACGCAAATCATAAATTATGAATGTTAATCTGTCTCAAACTCAGTTAGGACTGGTGGTAAAAGTGTGTTCACGTAGCTAAAGTCCCTCCCTGGATTATGGCCGAGGGCGGGTACACGTCACCTCCGGTGAAGTGGTGAATCCGGAGGTGAGAATTCGTATTTCCGCGACTGGCCGCTCGGTGAAAACACGCTTTGGTTTGTAGGCTTGTCTGTTAAAATCAGCTGGTTTGGTTTTGTCTCTAACTTTCTATCAGCCAGCTGACAGCTGAGATTTATACACCAAGCTGACCTGGAATGAACCACTGTACATTAAACTGAGTGACCACATTACATGCATGTGTACTGAGTTTGGTGATGTTTTTGCTGGCCAAAAACGGCCACCAGTGGGCGCTGGGGTAGTGTCCATCCTGGGCTACGCTAACTACCTTGTTTACTAGCTTGATTGTTATCCTGTTAATAAACCGCTTGATGGGAATCAATTTGTTCTATCCAGTCTTGTTTTATAAAATTGATCAATAGATGAATCAAAAGTGAAAACAGCTCGCGCTCGTCTCTGTGACTGCAAATGTAAAACGACAGCTTTCATCACAGTAACTGTGTTTTCTGAATTAATGTCATAAAATGTTGTGTTGTTTTGGTTGTTGTTGTGTAAACATCACTGCAGAGAGACGTAACAATGTGAAGACAAACAAGGTGACTTTTATAATAATAATAATAAAAAAACATGTTTCACGTGGAGGCTTTTATTTTGAAACTCATGCCTTGTTTCAAAGTAAAATTCAGTTTCACCTTTGATCTTAGAGTAAAATGTCACATTTGCAGCATATGTGAGGCTTTTTATTTTGAAATTTTATTCTGAAATATCATTAAAAGGTTGAACAGAACAACATGAAGATTTAAAAAAAATAAAGTTTAGAGCTGATTCCAAAAAAAAGTGAAATTTGTTTCCTTTGTGTGAATTTATTTTGACATTTTTGTTTGTTTGTCTGCAGGTTGCTTGTTTGAGAAGAATTTGTGTGGAAATGATCAGCTGTGCGCCGACGGTGAGTTTTTCTCCACTTTTCACTCCTTCAGACTGTAACTGTCACCGTCTTTGTGATTTTAATTTCCGAATTTCTCCTTTTGATAAATTTCAGTCATTTTTAATACATTCGGTGTAAATTTCTTCCTTTGTTTTTTCATAATCCTCTGAATGAGCAAACAGAACCGGATCCGGTTCATCTGGCTGTTCTTGGCCTCAGGGTGGCGCTACGCTGCTGATCCCTCCTGTACTGTGAATGTGGAACATTTAAAGTGACAGATGGCAGAGTGTTTTTTTTTAATTCTGCGTCACAGTCGAGCGTTTGTGTGAAAGTCGAGCTCCATCAACCCAGACAGAATGAGGGAGAACGAAAAGTGAGAAGCGAGGGATGGATGAAGAGAGAAAGAGAAAGGGAGATAAGAGATGAAGAGAAGACTGAAAACAAGCTCCGTCACCTGCTCTCAGCCTATCGTGGCTCGCCCTGACCGTCTCCATGACGACGGTGACATCACTTGCCTGACAACCGTGTGTCTCCCTCATATATGTGTTTGATGAGAGATGAAGAAAGACGGAGGTGATGACTCATCACTGCCCCTCCCACACATATCGTGTGTGTGTGTGTGTGTGTGTGTCTTCTTCTTGTTGTGCCCTTATGGGGACTGCTCTCAGGTGATGACGTGCTGGACATTTCTAATGGCTCTGTTGGTTTTACAGACTTTGATTTTGGTCGGCATTCCACATGTCCATGTCACAGTGTCCATGTCAGTGTCAGTGTCTGTGTCTCAATGTCCATGTCACAGTGTCCATGTCAATGTCAGTGTCCATGTTACAGTGTCCATGTCAGTGTCTGTGTCTCAATGTTCGTGTCAGTGTCCATGTCAGAGTGTCCATGTCAGTGTCTGTGTCCATGTCAGTGTCAATGTCAGTGTCTGTCTCAATGTTCGTGTCAGTGTCCATGTCAGTGTCTGTGTCTCAATGTTCGTGTCTGTGTCCATGTCAGTGTCTGTGTCTCAATGTTCGTGTCTGTGTCCATGTCAGTGTCTGTGTCTCAAGTAAAGCCAAAATGTAATACTGCTGCTAGTCCAACTAAGGGATTGTGCAATTAATGTTGAATGTTTGGTTGAGTGTTTGCTGGTTTGTATTATAATTATTTATTTAGATATATTTTTATATATTTTTTATGCTTTTATAGTTTTAGTTTTGGAGTCTTGTAGTTTTATATGATCTGAATGTTGTTGCATGTTGCACTGACTGGTCTAGCATTTTTAATTTTGTTGTACATGTTACAATGACAATAAATATTCTATTTTTACAAAGTGAAAATATCACAGATATCTTTTCGTTTTAAAGTAATGCACTAATTCTGATTGTTTGAGCATTAAAACTCACAGAAGCCCAAAGGCATTATGGGAAATTGAGCCTCCTCATCACTGGTTGTAAAAAAAACAACAACACACAAGCTAACATGTGAGTTGGTTTTACAAATAAATCTGTATTTGTAAATATGTATTTTTTTTTCATTTGTAAAAAAACAGGCATTTGCAAAACATAAAATTCTGTTTAAGTCTGATACAGGAGCACACCGAATGGTGACCGTATGACAGTTGGATGCTATTTACACCTACAATGTCAGCGCTTCTGTCTTTGTGCGCCCTGCGCAGGGTGCAGGTTTGACATATGGTTTTGATTTATAAACCAAATGAATCCGGATAGTTTAACTACATTAATGTCAAGTCTGTCATTTGTACAAAGTGAAAATATAATGCATATCTTCTAAATTTAAAATAATGAAATAATTCTGAAGTTTTGAACATATTAACACACACAGATGCCAAAAACTGAGCCTCAATTTCAATTCAATTTATTCATTTAATATAGTGGCAAATCACAACAGAATTGCCTCAAGGTGCTTCACACAAAACAATTCAGAAAACATCATAAAATTAATTAAAAAATTACAAAGCATAGTAAAATAGTAAACATCATAGTAACATAATATGCCAGTATATAATATGCCATCCAGCAGATGTGTCAAAATGCATAGAACACTGCCATGGCAGTGTTCTATGCAGTGACATCTAGGCAGTGTTTATAAATGTTTTTCACCATTACTATGTAAAAAAATAAACATTAGCGGTCTAAAGGTTATCGCAACTAAATTTATCTGAAGCTAATTGGTCCGCTGATGGTTTTTGAAATTAACTGAAAAGCTAATCAGCTAATAAAAAAGTTAGCTTCGAAATTAGCGGAACTGTGCCGACCACTGGTGTCTGTGTTCATATCTGTGTCAGTGTCCATTTCTTTGTCCATATCTATGTCAGTGTCCGTGTCAGTGTCCATTTCTTTGTCCATATCTATGTCAGTGTCCGTGTCAGTGTCCATGTCTTTGTCTGTGTCCGTGTCCATGTCAGTGTCCATGTCCGCATCAGTGTCTATGTCAGTGTCCATGTCTGCGTCAGTGTCAGTTTCCATGTCAGTGTCAGTATCCATGTCTTTGTCAGTGTCCGTGTCACAGTTAAAGTGCTCCAACATTCCTTAATCTTACGATGCAATGACACACCATGTGTGTTGTGTGTTTTTGTTCTTTTCTTTAAAGGTTTTTAAATTGTATCCAGCAGGGGGCAGATTTGTGCTGAGTCATGTGAGAGCCGTTACTGAGCGTGTGTGTTCCCATGATGCCTCACTTTATACTTGTGTTCCTTCAGGCTGGAGTGGCTGTGATTGGAGAGGCGGTTTGGTCCGCCCACATGCCATGAGACATGCTCGAGTCCAGATTTGACATTTTCCATCGTGAAGACAGTCTCTCTGTTGCATTGTGGGATGTCAGTAACCGGTTGTGTTCTTTTTGTGCAGATGGTTTGTTTGGACAGTGCCGGCCTCCTCACCAGGACCCGGTCCAGTACCAGGTCTCTCTGTCCCTGCTCTACAAAATGCAGCAAGTCCTCAAAGACCTGATGAGGCTGGGTGAGGCCACGCCTCACGACAGACATCCAGACTGCATGATTTCCATGCTGGCGTCCACGTCTGATTGACATTTGTGGTTTCTTGTGGCTGAACAGGTCTGACCTGGAAGGACGACATCACACAGGAGATCATTGGCCAAGTGCTGAGTGGCGTTCCTCAAGACGACTCCGCCCCCAGGCTTCAGGAGAAGTCAATCAAACAGTAAGAATATTATCTATTTATCTGTCTGGCAGCTACCTGTCAATCACAGCTATCCCTCCAGTTATTGAAGGAGGCCACGCCCCTTTCAAATCCACCTGATAATTTATTCAAACTAAAAGCTACACTCACAGAAATATTTACCCTAACTTTTAAGATTTATGTAATTTTATTACATGACAAATTCCCATTTGTTACCTATACAAGATAAATGTCATAGGTAACATAATTACTATGCAATTCAAACAATATACTTTATGTATTTTAAATAAATACTGTCATTATTATTGATTTAGAGTAATTATATTTTATTAATACTAAATACATAAAGCTGAGGATTATGCAGTTCAAATTAATAGGATTTATTACAGTAATAAATATGCATCATGTAAGGTTTATTTGGTAGGTTTGTATTAAAATTATCTAAAAAATGTAAATGGGAATTTGTCATGTAATAAAATTACATGAATCTTAAAGGTTAGGGTTAAATAATTCTGTGAGTGTATTTGGTAAAATAACAGATAAAACGTGACTGTTTGTTTATTGTATGTGTGTTTGTTTGTGCCCGTGTGTGTGACACGCACAGTGAAAGAGGGGTTAATGTTCTCCATGCCAATCAGGCACTAGGGGCGATAAAGACAATTCATTGTTTCATTTTACTATCTGTGGCGTTAACATGCTAAAATCAGAATGTTGGCATGTGCGCAGGTACGCTAATGACGCGCTGTGCTTGGGGTCGGTGTGACATCATGAGGCGGCTATTCTGGGTCCAATAAGAGCTCTAGATGATAGTTTCTGTATGTGATTGCTAAGTTTGTGGTCACAAAATTATGACTGATGATGGGTAAAAGGGACAGAAAAACTGTCTTTATAACCAGAAATATAAAATTTAAGTAAATACGCAAACGCTAACACTTAGCCCTTCTGTCATGAAAAAAGAAAAAATTCCGTCCCTGCCGTAAACTATGAATGTGTTAACCGACTATGGCACTTTTTTGTTGTTTGTTTTCATACCCTGGGTGTGATGGTTTGATGTCATTGGTCATTTGGTTGCTAGCTTAGCTGTAACAGGAAGTAGCACATCATGCCTGGATGGCCGACGCCCAGGAACTGATCGTATTAATGCTTTTGATATATTAGAAAACATTATTAAAGATTACTATGCTTAAATGTTAACACTGTTGTGATAGCAAATGTAGAAAGGCATACTAGTCATCATGCTAATGTGTTCCCTGAATGCTATTGTTAGCTTTACAATGATTATGTTTATCTAAATCTTTGACCTGCAGGGGGCGACATTACTAAAATTAGTTTGACTCAAAATGGAGGAAGAATGCACACGAGACTCACAAATGTGACCTTCAGTAATAACAATAAAGATTCTGATAAACAAGCGCGATGCTCGCTGGCAGGTCGCCCGGCGGGTCGTCGCCCGGAGGGTCGTCGCTCAGCCAGAGACGGCGTCAGGGGCCCGAGGAGCCGAGCGGCCGCGAGCTGATGCAGCAGTACCTGGACTACATGGTCCTCGATCCGTCCCGGCCCTCGGTCCACATGCAGGCTCCACTGTTGGACCCGTCCACGTTCCGCCAGGTGGGTAATGAACTCTCAGAGAGAATCAAGGAACTTATTTCCTAATTTTCCTAAAACAGAAGTTACTGTGCAAACGTTTTAGGCGCCCTCAAGTTCTTATTCCCATGTTTCATTTGATGTTTCCATTTTTTTCATCACTGAGTCAACAGAACTTTGATGTGTTCAAATATTTCTATTCCAGTAAAATTCTATTGAGACTTTTTTCTATTTTATTGAAAATAAAATAAAAAAAACTAAGTGGTTAAAAATGTATAAAATTAGGCAAAAGAAAAATAACAACAAAAATTATTATTTTCTCTGTGGGTTTTCTGACAGCTTTATGACATCACAAAGATGAGTACTGATGATCATTGATGACAAAGAAAAGAAATGATGAAAAGCATGTGTTAAAAGATGAAAAGTGGTGACATCATTCTCATCATTTATTTTTTTATTCGTTGATGATTTTGGTCTGGATGTGACTTGTGTTTGTGCTTTGAGGTAAATGATGATTTCATGCAGCGTATTTTAAATTTTTCATTATCTGTCCAAACATTTCATGCTTTACAGCCATGCCTAAAACATTTGCACACTGGTGTTTTGTTTGTTTGTGGTTCCAACATAAATGTTCCAAATCTTTTAAGAGCAAAATTCCTACAGAGTTAAAATCTGAATTCTTAATTCAAATGTTTGAATGAAGTCATGCAAACAAACGTGATTTTAAACGTGATTTGTGTTTGTGTAGAAGCAGTACGACTACCAGGAGGAGGAGCAGGAGGAGGAGCGCTCCGTCAACTCCTTGGAAGAGAGTCCCGCCTACCTCGCCTCGCCGCCTCGCACCAGATCCAGAGGAACCAGTCTGGACCGAGACCAGCAGCTCCTCCAGGACCTGGTGTCGCTCTACCTGAGCTCCTCCTCCTCGCCTGCACAGCCCCCCTCCCGCCACAGAGGGGCGGTACCAGGCGCCTTTCCTTCCTCACTGTCCTCCTCATCTTCCTTCTTCCCAGAGCTGGACTTCCCTCTGGACTACGGGGAGGATTATGTCTCCCAGGTGGCCCAGATCGGCAGGCAGCATGAGGAGGCACAGAAGAAGGAGCAGAAGGAGTCCGAGGCCCTGCCAGGATTCCACGGTGAGAGCAGTTACACACACAGTCACACGGTGGCGCTGTAACACTACTGTAATGTTCAAACAACAACTGAGGCTCAATCAGTTCGAGGAGCCTCAGAAAATTATTAATAAAATGAAAGAATTAAAATGCTCAGACCATCACCATGGTAACAATCAATCAACTTCAATCAACTTTTTTTTTATATAGCGCCAAATCACAACAAACAGTCGCCCCAAGGCGCTCCACACTGCAAGGCAAGGCCATACAACAATCATGAAAAACCCCAACGGTCAAAACGACCCCCTATGAGCAAGCACTTGGCCACAGTGGGAAGGGAAAAACTCCCTTTTAACAGGAAGAAACCTCCAGCAGAACCAGGCTCAGGGAGGGGCAGTCTTCTGCTGAGACTGGTTGGGGCTGAGGGAAAAAAACCAGGAAAAAGACATGCCGTGAAGGGGGGCAGAGATCGATCACTAATGATTAAATGCAGAGTGATGTATACGGAGCAAAAAGAGAAAGAAACAGTGCATCATGGGAACCCCCCACAATCTACGTCTAAAGCAGCATAACCAAGGGATGGTCCAGGGTCACCCGATCCAGCCCTAACTATAAGCCTTAGCGAAAAGGAAAGTTTTAAGCCTAATCTTAAAAGTAGAGAGGGTATCTGTCTCCCTGATCTGAATTGGGAGCTGGTTCCACAGGAGAGGAGCCTGAAAGCTGAAGGCTCTGCCTCCCATTCTACTCTTACAAACCCTAGGAACTACAAGTAAGCCTGCAGTCTGAGAGCGAAGCGCTCTATTGGGGTAATATGGTACTACGAGGTCCCTAAGATAAGATGGGACCTGATTATTCAAAACCTTATAAGTAAGAAGAAGAATTTTAAATTCTATTCTAGAATTAACAGGAAGCCAATGAAGAGAGGCCAATATGGGTGAGATATGCTCTCTCCTGCTAGTCCCCGTCAGTACTCTAGCTGCAGCATTCTGAACCAACTGAAGGCTTTTTAGGGAACTTTTAGGACAACCTGATAATAATGAATTACAATAGTCCAGCCTAGAGGAAATAAATGCATGAATTAGTTTTTCAGCATCACTCTGAGACAAGACCTTTCTGATTTTAGAGATATTGCGTAAATGCAAAAAGGCAGTCCTACATATTTGTTTAATATGCGCTTTGAATGACATATCCTGATCAAAAATGACTCCAAGATTTCTCACAGTATTACTAGAGATCAGGGAAATGCCATCCAGAGTAACGATCTGGTTAGACACCATGCTTCTAAGATTTGTGGGGCCAAGTACAATAACTTCAGTTTTATCTGAGTTTAAAAGCAGGAAATTAGAGGTCATCCATGTCTTTATGTCTGTAAGACAATCCTGCAGTTTAGCTAATTGGTGTGTATCCTCCGGCTTCATGGATAGATAAAGCTGGGTATCATCTGCGTAACAATGAAAATTTAAGCAATACCGTCTAATAATACTGCCTAAGGGAAGCATGTATAAAGTGAATAAAATTGGTCCTAGCACAGAACCTTGTGGAACTCCATAATTAACTTTAGTCTGTGAAGAAGATTCCCCATTTACATGAACAAACTGTAATCTATTAGACAAATATGATTCAAACCACCACAGCGCAGTGCTTTTAATACCTATGACATGCTCTAATCTCTGTAATAAAATTTTATGGCCAACAGTATCAAAAGCAGCACTGAGGTCCAACAGAACAAGCACAGAGATAAGTCCACTGTCCGAAGCCATAAGAAGATCATTTGTAACCTTCACTAATGCTGTTTCTGTACTATGATGAATTCTAAAACCTGACTGAAACTCTTCAAATAGACCATTCCTCTGCAGGTGATCAGTTAGCTGTTTTACAACTACCCTCTCAAGGATCTTTGAGAGAAAAGGAAGGTTGGAGATTGGCCTATAATTAGCTAAGATAGCTGGGTCAAGTGATGGCTTTTTAAGTAATGGTTTAATTACTGCCACCTTAAAGACCTGTGGTACATAACCAACTAACAAAGATAGATTGATCATATTTAAAATTGAAGCATTAAATAATGGTAGGACTTCCTTGAGCAGCCTGGCAGGAATGGGGTCTAATAAGCATGTTGATGGTTTGGATGAAGTAACTAATGAAAATAACTCAGACAGAACAATCGGAGAGAAAGAGTCTAACCAAATACTGGCATCACTGAAAGCAGCCAAAGATAACGATACATCTTTGGGATGGTTATGAGTAATTTTTTCTCTAATAGTCAAAATTTTGTTAGCAAAGAAAGTCATGAAGTCATTACTAGTTAAAGTTAATGGAATTCTCAGCTCAATAGAGCTCTGACTCTTTGTCAGCCTGGCTACAGTGCTGAAAAGAAACCTGAGGTTATTCTTATTTTCTTCAATTAGTGATGAGTAGAAAGATGTCCTAGCTTTACGGAGGGCTTTTTTATAGAGCAACAAACTCTTTTTCCAGGCTAAGTGAAGATCTTCTAAATTAGTGAGACGCCATTTCCTCTCCAACTTACGGGTTATCTGCTTTAAGCTACGCGTTTGTGAGTTATACCACGGAGTCAGACACTTCTGATTTAAAGCTCTCTTTTTCAGAGGAGCTACAGCATCCAAAGTTGTCTTCAAAGAGGATGTAAAACTATTGACGAGATACTCTATCTCCCTTACAGAGTTTAGGTAGCTACTCTGCTCTGTGTTGGTATATGACATTAGAGAACATAAAGAAGGAATCATATCCTTAAACCTAGTTACAGCGCTTTCTGAAAGACTTCTAGTGTAATGAAACTTATTCCCCACTGCAGGGTAGTCCATCAGGGTAAATGTAAATGTTATTAAAAAATGATCAGACAGAAGGGAGTTTCCATACCATAAGTCAGAACAAGATCTAAGATATGATTAAAGTGGTGGGTGGACTCATTTACTTTTTGAGCAAAGCCGATAGAGTCTAATAATAGATTAAATGCAGTGTTGAGGCTGTCATTCTCAGCATCTGTGTGGATGTTAAAATCGCCCACTATAATTATCTTATCTGAGCTAAGCACTAAGTCAGACAAAAGGTCTGAAAATTCACAGAGAAACTCACAGTAACGACCAGGTGGACGATAGATAATAACAAATAAAACTGGTTTTTGGGACTTCCAATTTGGATGGACAAGACTAAGAGACAAGCTTTCAAATGAATTAAAGCTCTGTCTAGGTTTTTGATTAATTAATAAGCTGGAATGGAAGATTGCTGCTAATCCTCCGCCCCGGCCCGTGCTACGAGCATTCTGACAGTTAGTGTGACTCGGGGGGTGTTGACTCATTTAAACTAACATATTCATCCTGCTGTAACCAGGTTTCTGTAAGGCAGAATAAATCAATACGTTGATCAATTATTATATCATTTACCAACAGGGACTTAGAAGAGAGAGACCTAATGTTTAATAGACCACATTTAACTGTTTTAGTCTGTGGTGCAATTGAAGGTGCTATATTATTTTTTCTTTTTGAATTTTTATGCTTAAATAGATTTTTGCTAGTTATTGGTGGTCTGGGAGCAGGCACCGTCTCTACGGGGATGGGGTAATAAGGGGATGGCAGGGGGAGAGAAGCTGCAGAGAGGTGTGTAAGACCACAGCTCTGCCTCCTGGTCCCAACGCTGGACAGTCACAGTTTGGAGGATCCAAGAAAATTGGCCAGATTTCTAGAAATGAGAGCTGCTCCATCTAAAGTGGGATGGATGCCGTCTCTCCTAACAAGACCAGGTTTTCCGCAGAAGCTTTGCCAATTATCAATGAAGCCCACCTCATTTTTTGGACACCACTCAGACAGCCAGCAATTCAAGGAGAACAGGCGGCTAAACATGTCACTCCCGGTCTGATTGGGGAGGGGCCCAGAGAAAACAACAGAGTCCGACATTGTTTTTGCAAAGTTACACACCGATTTAATGTTAATTTTAGTGACCTCCGATTGGCGTAACCGAGTGTCATTACTGCCGACGTGAATTACAATCTTACCAACTTTACGCTTAGCCTTAGCCAGCAATTTCAAATGTCCTTCGATGTCGCCTGCTCTGGCCCCCGGAAGACAATTGACAATGGTTGCTGGTGTCACTAACTTCACATTTCTCAAAACAGAGTCGCCAATAACCAGAGTTTGATCCTCGGCGAGTGTATTGTCGAGTGGGGAAAAACGGTTAGAGATGTGAACGGGTTGACGGTGTACACGGGGCTTCTGTTTAGGGCTACGCTTCCTCCTCACAGTCACCCAGTCAGCCTGCTTTCCCGACTGCCCGGGATCTGCCAGGGGGGAACTAACGGCAGCTAAGCTACCTTGGTCCGCACCGACTACAGGGGCCTGGCTAGCTGTAGAATTTTCCACGGTGCGGAGCCGAGTCTCCAATTCGCCCAGCCTGGCCTCCAAAGCTACGAATAAGCTGCACTTATTACAAGTACCGTTACTGCTAAAGGAGGCCGAGGAATAACTAAACATTTCACACCCAGAGCAGAAAAGTACGGGAGAGACAGGAGAAGCCGCCATGCTAAATCGGCTAAGAGCTAGTAGCTACGCAACCTAGCGGATTCCTAAAAACACACAAAGTGAATAATGTGTAAATAATTTAGAGGTGATTCAGCAGAAGGAGTGCCCCAATCAAGGCACCAAACAGGCCATGAAGCAGCACAGGCAAGACACGACAACAGCGAACGCACGACAACGGTGCTAAAATAAAATAAAAATCGACTAAACACGCTGTGGAGCAGCACAGATAACGCACGACAACAGTGCTAAAAAAAAAAATAAATAAAAAAAAATAAATAAAAAAAATAAAAACGAAAGCGTTAGCAAGCTAGTTAGCTTGCCAACGCTGATGAAAGTTAGCTGATAAAAGTGCTCCGTCGCGATGTTTCGACCGTTAGAGGTCTTCCTTAGGCGTTGGAGCACAGTAAAAAAGTAAAAAAAAAAAGTAAAAAGGTAAAAAGTAAAAAAGTCTTGAAAAAGACTGTTAATTCAAGTCCAAAGCAGCAGGTAGCAGTCTCTGTGTAAACAGTCCCAACAGAGAGCCAAATTCAACATCCGATCATTAACACTGTGGGCCTGACACCATCGTATACGACGGCTAAGACCAAGCTTGACTTAATTATAAATAACTTTTTAATGATATGAGATAGAAACTTAGGTTTTTTTTTTTTCTGAAAAGTTAACTCCGCTGAATTTCGAGCCAGCCATCGGCCATCTTTGTTCTCCTCTTAGAAGCTGTGTGATGATGTGCGCAATGTGAGTGTCCACTCGGAATTGGTTCACCGTCACATGGTTTTCCAAAATCCAATTGTAGGGCAGATTCACCTCACGTGAAAAGCCAAAGATCGTTTTCAGGAGTGATATGTTACTAGTTGGCCTGTTTGAATAGCCCCCTGGGTGCTCCAGTGAGTACATACTATTGGGCTCCAAATGCACCCTGCGTCATTACGCACAGCGATCAGTGAAAGCAGTCGGAGAGCCTCTGATGACAATCTCACGTTCTCAAACAAAGAGTGTGTAGCTATCAGGATTGCTCCACTAGTTTGCATGTGAATGTTACTGGATAACTCTGTTGCTTTCTCGGCATAAAACACTGTTTACCATATCAATGGACAACAAAACGCATAGACCATTTTGTATATATTGTTCAAAATGTGCATTTGTGTTTATTGTTTGAACCTTTTTGTTGTACAGTCTTTCACACAGGACCTCAAATTACCTTTATAAAGTGTCAAAACAGTTGTTTATTATAGCTTGCTGTGTGTTTTGAATAAATGTGTGTGGAAAATTATTTTTTGCTTTATTTTTTTCCTTGTCTATTTTTGATTGTAAACCTTTATTACACTTATAAAACACAATAAAAACATATATATTCTGAAGGATAGGTTGTCCTGAAAAAAGAGACATAAAACTTGATTGTGGGATGCAGGCAGAGCTGTTAACAGCAATAATAAAACATTTATGCCAGGCGAGTGAACTGTCCAAAGAATGCCCTCAGACCCCAGAGGGTTAACACAACAGTCATGCAGCTAGAAGTCTCACTTCAGATCTTTGTGATGTCATAAAGCTGAGAATGGTAAAGAAGAAGTCAGTCCTGTCCAGGTCCTGAGTCTCGCTGGTCCCGGTGCTGATCGACAGATTCTGTAGCGGACGAGCGTCAAGGAGGACAACAACCAGGAAGATAAAATCTAGAAGATTTTATCTGGAATTGGAAGATCTGGAAATTAAACCATTACTTAAAAAGCCATCACTTGACCCAGCTATCTTAGTTAATTATAGGCCAATCTCCAACCTTCCTTTTCTCTCAAAAATTCTTGAAAGGGTAGTTTTAAAACAGCTAACTGATCATCTGCAGAGGAATGGTCTATTTGAAGAGTTTCAGTCAGGTTTTAGAATTCATCATAGTACAGAAACAGCATTAGTGAAGGTTACAAATGATCTTCTTATGGCCTCAGACAGTGGACTCATCTCTGTGCTTGTTCTGTTAGACCTCAGTGCTGCTTTTGATACTGTTGACCATAAAACTTTATTACAGAGATTAGAGCATGCCATAGGTATTAAAGGCACTGCACTGTGGTGGTTTGAATCATATTTATCTAATAGATTACAATTTGTTCATGTAAATGGGGAATCTTCTTCACAGACTAAGGTTAATTATGGAGTTCCACAAGGTTCTGTGCTAGGACCAATTTTATTGACTTTATACATGCTTCCCTTAGGCAGTATTATTAGACAGTGCTGCTTAAACGTTCATTGTTACGCAGATGATACCCAGCTTTATCTATCCATGAAGCCAGAGGACACACACCAATTAGCTAAACTGCAGGATTGTCTTACAGACATAAAGACATGGATGACCTCTAATTTCCTGCTTTTAAACTCAAATAAAACTGAAGTTATTGTACTTGGCCCCACAAATCTTAGAAACATGGTGTCTAACCAGATCCTTACTCTGGATGGCATTACCCTGACCTCTAGTAATACTGTGAGAAATCTTGGAGTCATTTTTGATCAGGATATGTCATTCAAAGCGCATATTAAACAAATATGTAGGACTGCTTTTTTGCATTTGCGCAATATCTCTAAAATTAGAAAGGTCTTGTCTCAGAGTGATGCTGAAAAACTAATTCATGCATTTATTTCCTCTAGGCTGGACTATTGTAATTCATTATTATCAGGTTGTCCTAAAAGTTCCCTGAAAAGCCTTCAGTTAATTCAAAATGCTGCAGCTAGAGTACTGATGGGGACTAGAAGGAGAGAGCATATCTCACCCATATTGGCCTCTCTTCATTGGCTTCCTGTTAATTCTAGAATAGAATTTAAAATTCTTCTTCTTACTTATAAGGTTTTGAATAATCAGGTCCCATCTTATCTAGGGACCTCGTAGTACCATATCACCCCAATAGAGCGCTTCGCTCTCAGACTGCAGGCTTACTTGTAGTTCCTAGGGTTTGTAAGAGTAGAATGGGAGGCAGAGCCTTCAGCTTTCAGGCTCCTCTCCTGTGGAACCAGCTCCCAATTCAGATCAGGGAGACAGACACCCTCTCTACTTTTAAGATTAGGCTTAAAACTTTCCTTTTTGCTAAAGCTTATAGTTAGGGCTGGATCAGGTGACCCTGAACCATCCCTTAGTTATGCTGCTATAGACTTAGACTGCTGGGGGGTTCCCATGATGCACTGTTTCTTTCTCTTTTTGCTCTGTATGCACCACTCTGCATTTAATCATTAGTGATTGATCTCTGCTCCCCTCCACAGCATGTCTTTTTCCTGGTTCTCTCCCTCAGCCCCAACCAGTCCCAGCAGAAGACTGCCCCTCCCTGAGCCTGGTTCTGCTGGAGGTTTCTTCCTGTTAAAAGGGAGTTTTTCCTTCCCACTGTCATCAAGTGCTTGCTCACAGGGGGTCGTTTTGACCGTTGGGGTTTTTCTGTAATTATTGTATGGCTTTGCCTTACAATATAAAGCGCCTTGGGGCAACTGTTTGTTGTGATTTGGCGCTATATAAATAAAATTGATTTGATTTGAATCAACAGCAAATATTCACTGAAGACTTCAATATCAAAGTGACAGTCTGTTTTTCACTCACTCATCTTCAACCACTTAGTTCAATTGAGGGTCGCGGGGGTGGAGCCTATCCCAGCAGTCATAGGGTGTGAGGCGAGTTCACCCTAGACAGGACGCCAGACTGTCACAGGGTCACAAACAGACAAACAAACACAGTCACATCCGCACGCACACTTACGGACAACTTAACGTTTCCATTTTTATTTTGTAAAAATCTGGAAACTTACTAACTTACTTATAGCGTCCACAATCAGACAGACTCATAAAAACCACTCAATAACAAAAAAGACAAGGTTCTTTGATACAAAATAAAAGCTTCTTCATCACACAGTGAAAAGGATGAAGCATGTTAGTCCTTCAGATCTGTCATGGGTGACTTGATGGCTTCCCTCACTAATCTCCTTTGTGTCTTCACTCAGTTTTTGATGACAACCTGCTTCATACTCGTCATGCTTCTTCATCATTGATAGAAATGAACTGAAACAGACACAAAATCAACTCCAGACCTTTGAATTTTATGTTACTATGTAAATGTTGTTATATATGTACACTTGAAGAGATTTGTTTTTCACTTATGTGTCACTTGAGGCCATTTGTTTACTTTCATTTTGATTTGACATCACAATAAAACATAAAAATGTGTTTGTTTGCATTTAATCAAATCTTTTATTAGTACATTGATAAGTGGAACATAACTGACATTATCCTGATGGTGGCGCTGAAAATCAGCTTTTGCTTAGTTCTTACGATTAAATATGACAAATGTTGGCAAAACAGTGTTGATTATTATTAGAAATCTTTTAATTTTTGTTATTCTTATTTTCAGATAAATATATAAACAATGCAGCAACAGGAAAGAAGGTGAGTGTGTTCTTCTTCTTTCGGCTGCTCCCATTAGGGGTCGCCACAGCAGATCAATGGTTTCCATCTCACCCTGTCCTCTGCATCTTCCTCTGTCTCACCAACCACCTGCATGTCCTCCCTCAGCACATCCATAAACCTCATCTTTGTCCTCCCTCTTCTCCTCCTGCCTGGTGGCTCCATCCTCAGCATCCTTCTCACTATATACCCTGGGTCCCTCCTCTGCACATGTCCAAACCATCTCAATCTGTCCTCTCTGACTTTGTCTCCAAACCGTCCCACCTGAGCTGTCCCTCTGATATGTTCATTCCTAATCCTGTCCATCCTCGTCACTCCCAAAGAGAATCTCAACATCTTCAGCTCCGCCTCCTGTCTTTTTGTTAGTGCCGCCGTCTCTAAGCCGTCCAACATAGCTGGTCTCACTACTGTCTTGTAAACTTTCTTCTTCACTCTTGCTGATATTCTTCAGTCGCAAATCACTCCTGCCACCTTTCTCCACCCACTCCACCCTGCCTGCACTCTCTTCTTCACCTCTTTACCACACTCTCCATTACTTTGAACAGTTGACCCCAAATATTTAAACTCATCTACTTTCACCACTTCTACTCCTTGTAACTGCACTATTCCACTGGGCTCCCTCTCATTCACACACATGGACTCAGTCTTGCTCCTACTGACTTTCATTCCCCTTCTCTCCAGAGTTTATCTTCACCTCTCCAGACTAGACTCAACCTGTTCTCTACTCTCACTACAGATACAATGTTCTCTACAAACATCATAGTCCATGGAGACTCCTGTCTGATCTCATCCATTAACCTGTCCATCACCACTGCAAACAAGAAAGGACTCAGAGCTGATCCTTGGTGTAATCCCACCTCCACCTTGAATGAGTCTGTCATTCCGACTGCACATCTCACCGCTGTCACACTGTCCTTGTACATGTCCTGCACCACCCTCACATACGTCTCTGCCACTCCAGACGTCCTCATACAATACCTCAACTCTTCTCTTGGCACCCTGTCGTAAGCTTTGTAACTCCTTCTGGTCTTCTCTCTGTTGGGCAGCAGCACCAGTGGTGGTTATTGTTGTTGTAACCTGCATAATTATTGTGGCTTTTCATGCTGGATGCTCTTCCTGATGCCACCTCCCTCATTTATCCGGACTTGGGACTGACACAGATTTGTTTTCTCTTTTCTTAAGTGACATATTTATAAAATTTGTTGTTGATTTGATGAAAATGTAATTTCTTCAAATCCTGTTTCTGTTTAATTGCTTTTATTATTGGAATTTGTTTTTTGTCAGATCACAGAGGACGCCATGGTATATAAGATGATCGACCCAGCAACTTTTGCCATCAAATCTCCCAAAGCAGGCATGTCCCAGAAGGAGGCCAATCCTGGTACTGAGTCCAGATCCAGACAGGACAGTTTGGGAAAGAAGAACCCCAGCGCCGGCGCTGGCACTGGGCTAGCCAAGGCCAAGGAGTACGGCTACATCATCACCAACCACAGGTCCGTATCCCACGTTTGTAACACGGAGTCACGTTCTGGTTTCTCTTTGATCTCATCACAGAGGAACTTCAATGTCCTGAAATCCAAAAAACAACTTAAAACGATAAAAACATTTGACGTACCAAAGTAAGAAAGACGAGGAAAGAAATTATTTGAAAAAGAAAGAAAAGAGTGAAGAACAAAAGATAAATGATTTCAGAAGAAAGAAGAAAACATTAAAATGACACTGGAAGCGACTCAAACGAGCAAACTAACTCCTGCTAGAAGTTATTTGTTTACTCAGGAAATACAATGGTGCTCATACGTTTACATACCCTGGCAGAATTGTAGTTTTTGGCCATTTTTTATGAAACTTTTTAATGAAATTTTATGAGAATACGAATGATAACATATTAACATATTTCCACTCATGATTACTGGTTGTGTGAAGCCGTTTGTTGTCAAATAACTGTGTTTCCTCTTTTTTAAATCATAATGACAACAGAAACGACCCAAATGACCCTGATCAAAAGTTTCCATCCCCCCGTTCTTCATACTGTGTGTTGCCCCTTTTAACATCACTGACAGCTTGGAGTCTTTTGCGGTGGTTTGTGGTCGAGGCTCTCTGATGGTGAAGCTCCCACTGAATATGTCTTAGACTTTATTTACATCAGTTATGAAGAAATACACACAGTATGACACTCTGTGGTAAATCTGTGTGGAGGAGACAGTTCTCAAAAACTAATGCAGAAGAGTGAGGAAAGCCACCAAGACACCCAGACAACCCAGAAGAAGTTACAGGCTTCTGTGGCTGTGAATGGAAGTAGTAAACATTTCTTCCTGTGACTTTGAGGAACTCTGTTACCTCCTCCTCCTCCTCACTCATACCTCCTGCTTGTCCTCCTTCACACCTCCTCTTTGCTCTTCTCCTCTGGTTCTGCTCCTTCTCATCAAACCATCTTATGATGTTTAGATTTTTGCACACAGAGAGAACTCCTCCTTCCTGTGTTTTCCTCCTTCCTCCTCTGCAGTGCGGTCGGACCGGCGCTGACCTTCCGGGTCAGACCAAACTCGGAGAACGTGACGGCTGAAGACGTGGCAGAGAAAGCCGGTACGTGCACGTCTGGAAATCCCCACAGAATGATATTTACAGTCGTTTGTTCACAAAGTGCAAACACAACAATACACCACCCTGCCTGTGGGGGCACTGTTACACCAAACTACAAATTACACTTGGATTAGAGCCGTGGCCTCGTCGAGTCACCAGAACCCGAGAGCGGTTTTATAAGTCATCCAAAAACAAACGGACAAAACAAAATCCATTATTTCCTAAAACGTATCAAACTTTGTGCAGTAAAAGTACACGAATAAATGGAGTAAAACTAAAGTACTTTATGTCCACGCTGCAGATGTTTGCTTGAATGTGTTTTATTTGGACTCAGTTGCAGAGAAGAACTTGCTGGAGTCTGGAACGGCTCTGGAGACCCTGCAGAGCGGCGCTGGACAGGTGGCTGCTGGTCTATGATTTTAAAAACTCTTCCATCTGAACACAAATGTAAAATATAAATCTGATGTTAGAATTAAAACCTCTGTCGTTTTTCTCTTGGATGTTGTTTTTTTTAATGTAGAAAGGTGACGTGAAGGCGTTGCCCCTGGCGGCTCGAGTCCAGCCGAGTTCCCGCTGGGGGGTCGCCGCCCTGGTGGTCATGGCCTGCATTGGCAGCCTCCTGGTGGTAGCCACGACCATCGCCTGTCTGCGCCACCATGCCCATCGGCTGGCAGCGAAGAAACTGGGTTTGGGTCCAGAAGGAGGCGCCTTCACCCATCAGGAGTACCAGGTGAGGAGCAGAGAGACACAATTTGATTTCACTGAGCGCACGTTTGAAGAAACATAAAGTGTAACAACGAGATGCGACGTAACTGGCTCACCAGGACCTGTGTCGCCAGCACATGGCCTCTAAAGGCGCCTTCGGACGACTGGAAGCAGCCGCTCTGGGAGCCGTGGGAGGAGCCAGTGGAGGAGGAGGAGGAGGTGCTGGTGTTGGGGGAGGAGCAGGAGGAGGCGGAGGTGGCGACTCCAGGGTGAGCAGTGTGTCGTCCCAGTTCAGCGACGCGGCCCAGGCCAGCCCCGGCTCCCACAGCAGCACGCCGTCATGGTGCGAGGAGCCCGCCCAGGCCAACATGGACATCTCCACCGGTCACATGATCCTGGTCAGTACCGGAGAGCCCTTCAGTGCCACCCGGTGTCAGTGAGCACTGAAGGCACTTTGTGGGTCCAAAGAAAAGATTTAACTGTTTACAGAGTCTGGATTGACACAGCAATCAGCCAGTCAGTGCTTAGCAACTGTTACTGTGCTGAAAAGTGGGTGTGGTATAATGTGGCTGGAGGGTTGTAGGTTCAATCCCGACTAGACGGGAAGAAGAAGACCCAAATCTGTTGCTCGGCATTCGATATTGTCTCACTTGTGTGTGCGCCCCCTTCAGGCCTACATGGAGGATCACCTAAGGAACAAGGACCGTTTGATGAAGGAGTGGGAGGCGCTGTGTTCCTACCAGGCCGAGCCCAGTGCCGTGTCCGTGGCTCAGAGCGACGCCAACGCCAAGAAGAACCGCTGTTCCGACTCTGCCCCCTGTGAGTCTGACGAATCATTAGCGGTAAAAACGGTTTGCAACAAACACTCAAATACAGGTGATGGTCTAGTGGTTAAACGTTTGGCTTGAGACCAGAGGAGACTCGGTTCAAACTCCAGCCTGACCGTAAAATCATTAAGGGCCCTTGGGCAATGTCCTTAATCCCCTAGTTGCTCCCCATGTGTAGTGAGCGTCTTGTGTGGCAGCACCCTGACATCAGGGTGTGAGTGTTTGTGTGAATGGGTGAATGTGAGGCATCATTGTAATGCACTTTGAGCGTCTGATACAGTTGGAAAAGCGCGGTATAAATGCAGTCTATTTCCCATGTAAAAACGAATCCACAAAACAAGTCCCGTCCGACTCCTTAGAGCCAACACTTCAATCATACTTCTGCAAAATTTCAAAATGATTTTCTCTGACCTTCACGGTAATCCAGCAGCCAATCACAGGCCGCCCTGATGTTGAGGTTGCTGTTGTATGGCTGATGATTGGCTGCTGTTTAACTGTTTCCTTCAGACGACCACTCGAGGGTGAAACTGAAGGCGGAACTCAACCCGTCGCGCTCTGACTATATCAACGCCAGCACTATAGTAAGGCTCCGCCTCTCTACACACAGTCACCATAGTAACCACATTATTCACTGTGATCTTTGGTTCCCAGAAATCAAAACTGAGGACAGATGTTGTTGATCTGATGAAGTTCATCACCACAGGTTCAGGTTCTGGTCACAGTTCGATAAATTAAACGTTCTGGATCCAGTCTGGTTTTTTATCATCAATACTTTAATGTCTTTTTATTCCTCAGAGTCCATGAATCTTTCATCCATTTGACTGAGATTTTGTGCTTAGCCTGAGGTGACCTTTGACCACCTCTGACCCCTTTCTCGTCATGTTCTGTTCAGATTGAACATGACCCCAGGATGCCAGCCTACATCGCCACCCAGGGGCCACTGTCGCACACCATCTCTGACTTTTGGCAGGTAGGTGGATATTTCTTCAATCTGTGAATTGCAGCACAAAGCAAAAAAAAAGCAAAAAAAAAAGAAAAAATCATCAATAAATAAATATTCTAGACAATAATTATTATTATTATCATTATTGTTGTTGTTGGCATTATTCAGTTAAAAATCTTTGCTCCTACTCTCACCTATGGTCATGAGGGTTGGGTCATGACTGAAAGAACTAGATCATGGGTTCAAGCAGCTGAAATGGGCTTCCTCAGGAGGGTGACTGGTGTCTCCCTTAGAGATGAGGTCAGAAGTTCAGTCATTCGTGAGGAGCTCGGAGTAGAGCCGCTGCTCCTTCGCGTTGAAAGGAGCCCGCTGAGGTGGTTCGGGCATTTGTTAAGGATGCCCCCTGGGTGCCTTCCTAGGGAGGTGTTCCAGGCTTGTTCATCTGGGAGGAGACCCCGGGAAAGACCCAGGATGAGGTGGAGATATTATACCTCCACACTGGCCTGGAAACACCTCAGGATCCCCCAGTCAGAGGTGGTCAATGTGGCTCCTCTTCACCCAGGAGCGTTCTTCGGGTCCATACCCCTCCCAGTCCACCAAATACTGGAACCCCCGGCCCATTCGACGGACGTCCAGGAGCCGGCGCACTGTCCCAGCCGGCTCCCCGTCAATGATCCGGGCAGGAGGCGGCGCCGGACCGGGAGCACAGAGGGGTGAGGTGTGGTGAGGCTTGATTCTGGACACATGAAAAACCGGGTGGATCCGCAGTGAAGCTGGGAGTCGGAGCTTCACTGCGGCAGGACTGAGGATTTTGAGGATCTTGAATGGTCCAATGTAACGGTCCTTCAACTTAGGGGAGTCCACTTGGAGGGGGATGTCCTTCGTGGACAGCCACACCTCCTGCCCGGGCTGGTAAGCAGGGGCCGGGGATCGCCGGCGGTCCGCATGGGTCTTCGCCCTCGTCCGGGCCTTCAACAAGGCAGAACGGGTGTGCGGACGTTACGCAGCGCAGGGCTTGCTCCAATTCCTGATTGGCCCGTTCTGCCTGTCCATTGGTCTGCGGGTGATACCCGGACGAGAGGCTCACAGTGGCCCCCAGTTCCCGGCAGAAGCTCCTCCAGACGTGTGAGGAGAACTGGGGACCACGATCAGAGACGATGTTGGTGGGTATCCCATGCAGACGGACGACGTGGTGGACCAGGAGGTCTGCTGTCTCCTGGGCTGTTGGGAGCTTCGGGAGGGCCACGAAGTGGGCCGCCTTGGAGAATCGGTCCACTATCGTGAAGATGGTGGTGTTGCCCTGGGATGGCGGGAGGCCCATGACGAAATCCAGGCCGATATGGGACCAGGGGCGAAGAGGCACAGGAAGTGGCTGGAGAAGCCCTTGGGACCTCTTGTGGTCTGTCTTGCCCCTGGCACAGGTGGTGCAGGCCTGGATGTACTCCCGGACGTCGGCCTCCATAGACGCCCACCAGAAGCGCTGCCGGTCAACTGCCACGGTCCTTCGCACCACTGGATGACAGGAGAGCTTGGAACCGTGACAGAAGTCCAAGACTGCAGCTCTGGCCTCTGGTGGGACGTATAGACGGTTCTTCGGACGTGTTCCGGGGTCCGGGCTCCGTGCCAGGGCCTCCCGGACGGTCTTCTCCACGTCCCAGGTGAGGGTGGCCACGATAGTGGACTCCGGAATGATGGGCACCGGTGGATCCGACAGCACCGTTTTGACTTCGTCTTCGTGTACCCGGGACAAGGCATCCAATCTCTGGTTCTTGGTCCCAGGGCAATAGGTGATCCGGAAGTCAAAACGTCCGAAGAACAGTGACCAGCGGGCTTGCCTGGGGTTCAGCCGCTTGGCGGTCCTGATATACTCCAGGTTCCGATGGTCAGTGAAAACCGTGAACGGCACAGACGCTCCCTCCAACAGGTGTCTCCACTCCTCAAGAGCCTCTTTCACCGCAAGGAGTTCTTGATTGCCGACGTCATAGTTCCGTTCAGCTGGGGTCAACCTGCGAGAAAAGTAGGCACACGGGTGAAGAACCTTATCGGTCTCTCCGCTCTGGGATAGCACGGCTCCTATCCCTGAGTCAGAGGCGTCCACTTCAACCACGAACTGGTGGCTAGGGTCGGGCTGCACCAAAACTAGCGCAGTAGAGAACCGTCGTTTCAACTCCTTGAACGCGGCTTCGCACCGATCCGACCAGGTGAAGGGGAGTTTTGGAGAGGTCAGGGCTGTCAGGGGGCTAACTACCTGACTGTAGCCCTTAATGAACCTCCTATAGAAATTAGCGAAGCCGAGGAACTGTTGCAGCTTCCTACGGCTTGTTGGTTGGGGCCAATCTCTCACCGCCGCAACCTTGGCCGGATCAGGGGCAACGGAGTTAGAGGAGATGATAAACCCCAGGAAGGACAAAGACGTGCGGTGAAACTCGCACTTCTCGCCCTTCACAAACAGTCGGTTCTCTAATAACTGCTGCAGGACCTGATGTACATGCTGGACATGGGTCTCAGGATCCGGAGAAAAGATGAGAATATCGTCCAGATATACGAAGACGAATCGGTGCAGGAAGTCCCGCAAGACATCGTTAACCAAGGCTTGGAACGTCGCGGGGGCGTTGGTGAGGCCGAACGGCATGACCAGGTACTCAAAGTGACCTAACGGGGTCTTAAATGCCGTCTTCCATTCATCTCCCTTCCGGATCCGAACCAGGTGATACGCATTTCTAAGATCCAGCTTAGTAAAGATTTTGGCTCCATGCAGGGGGGTGAACACGGAATCCAACAATGGCAACGGGTATCGGTTGCGAACCGTAATCTCATTCAGCCCCCTGTAATCAATGCATGGACGGAGTCCGCCATCTTTCTTGCCCACAAAAAAGAAACCTGCCCCCATCGGGGAGGTGGAGTTCCGTATCAGCCCGGCAGCTAATGAGTCCCGGATGTAGGTCTCCATTGATTCGCGCTCAGGTCGTGAGAGGTTGTACAGCCTGCTGGACGGGAACTCAGCGCCTGGAACCAAATCAATGGCACAATCGTACGGACGGTGCGGGGGAAGGGTGAGTGCCAGATCCTTGCTGAAGACGTCAGCAAGATCGTGGTACTCAACCGGCACTGCCGTCAAATTGGGAGGGACTTTGACCTCCTCCTTAGCCTGTAAACTGGGAGGAACCGAGGATCCTAAACACACCCGATGGCAGGTTTCGCTCCACTGAACCACCACCCCAGACGGCCAATCAATCCGGGGATTGTGCTTCAACATCCATGGGAAGCCCAAAATCACGCGGGAGGTAGGAGTTACAAAAAACTCAATCTCCTCCCGATGGTTTCCAGACACCACCAGAGTTACTGGTTGTGTCTTGTGTGTGTGATTAAAGGGAGGAGGGTGCCATCTAGTGCCCGCACCTGCAATGGTGAAGGAAGCGCCACCAGAGGGAGCCCTACCTCCCTTGCCCATCTGCTGTCTAGCAGATTCCCTTCTGACCCCGTGTCCACCAGTGCTGGGGCTTGAAGGGTTAAATCCCCGCTCAGGATTGTAACTGGGAGTCGTGTGGCAATCTGTGTGTGTCTCACGTGAATGTTTTGACCCCCCCTTAGCCCAGTCTCTGAGGGCGGTTGTTGTTGTTGCCGTTTGGGGCAGTTTTTCTGTGTGTGCTCCTTTGAGCTGCAGAGAAAACACTCCCCGCGGATCAGCCTCCTCATTTTGGCCCTGTGCGTTTCCCTAACAACGTCAGCAGGGGGAGCTGTTGCCCCACAGAGCACTGCAGCTGTGGAGCATGGGGAGGGCGGCCCCTTTTCGAACCCGGAAGGGAGAGGGGCGGCGCGTATCCGGCCACGTCCTTCGCCTCGCTCCCGACGGCGTTCTTCCAACCGATTGTCTAACCGTATAACGAGATCGATAAGCCCATCTAAATCCCGCGGTTCCTCCTTAGCTACCAGATGCTCCTTCAGGACCAACGACAGTCCATTTATGAAGGCGGCGCGGAGCGCAACGTTATTCCAGCCGGACCTCGCAGCCGCGATGCGGAAGTCGACTGCATATTCGGCTGCACACCGGCGCCCCTGTCGTATTGACAGCAGCATTGTTGAAGCGGTCTCTCCTCTGTTAGGGTGATCAAACACTGTTCTGAACTCCCCCACAAACCCAGTGTCTGCTGATAACAACCGTGAGTTCTGTTCCCAGAGCGCCGTAGCCCAGGCGCGTGCCTTACCCCGAAGCAGAGCAATCACATAAGCTATTTTACTAGCATCTGACGCGTACATGACGGGACGTTGTGCGAAGACGAGCGAACACTGCATGAGAAAGTCCGCGCACGTCTCCACACTACCTCCGTACGGCTCAGGAGGGCTTATGTATGCTTCAGGGGATGGTGGGAGGGGTTGTTGAACCACCACTGGAACGTTCATATCCTGCACAGGGTCGGCAGGAGGAGGAGCTGCAGCAGCGCCCTGAGCGCTCGCCGCCACCTGCGCGGAGAGAGCCTCCACCCTGCAGTTCAGGAGGATGTTTTGCTCGGTCATTTGATCCAACCGAGCCGTAAAGGCGGTGAGAATGTGCTGCAGCTCACCAATCACGCCTCCTGCAGACGCCTGCGCTCCCTGCTCTCCCATTGGTCGTTCAACAGCCGGGTGACGCCCCTCGGAGTCCATGACGCTGGCCGAGATATCCTGTTGTGAAAGTGTAGTGACACGGACCCACAACAGGGGGCGCAAATGAACGGCCAATAGATGAGCCAAAAAGTAACAATTTAATGTTGTGAAATGTGCACAACGAAATACAGACAATCTCAGAATATAATTACAGTCAATCCACAAAGGTGACGTGTGGGCAGGCTCGAGGATAGAAGACGTCTGTCCTGAGAAGAGCCGGAACCACACGATTTCCGCCGCCACTGAACCTGGTGAATACTGGAACCGCCAAGTCCCGAATTCCCATGTGATCACCATCCCCGACTGTCGGATCTGGTACTGCTGGCGAGAACAAAGACAGTCAAGTGTAGGTGTGCACACCCAGTAACAACAACGGTCGGAATGCCACCTCCACCTCTCACTCAATATGTGTTGCAGCGGTCCCTCAGAGGAAAAAGAGTGCCGTCCTGCACAGCCTCCACAAATGAAGGACCGGTACTCCTGCAAACACTCACAATAGACAGATTCAGAAAATACCACAAAGGCTGAGGATATTACCTCCAATGAAGTACGATATCTCGGCGATGAGGTGGAGATGACGTCTGGGTTTTATGGAGTGCGATGATGAAGAATGAGTGACAGCTGTCAGGAGTTAATGAGTGACAGCTGTCACTCCCGGCTGTGTCTGTGGCGGCAGCGCCCTCTCGTGCCTGAAGCCCGCACTTCAGGCAGGGCGCCCTCTGGTGGTGGGCCAGCAGTACCTCCTCTACTGGCGGCCCACACAACAGATGGTTTTTGGTGGTGAACCAAATCAATCTCAAAGACTCTTGCATTTATTGTCGTTTAATCTATTTCCTGGTATTTGTATGACATCACAAAGGTCTACTTTTGCTAAGTGGAAAGACCCCTCATATTTGGTGGAGGGATTGTTGTTGGGCAGAAATGTGCACTATTTTTTTTTTGCAGTTTCAGGGTGAAGCCGTTCCTTGAGTCAGGATCAGGATTCTGTTCTAGACACACACACACACGCATATATATATACTCAACAAAAATATAAACGCAACACTTTTGGTTTTGCTCCCATTTTGTATGAGATGAACTCAAAGATCTAAAACTTTTTCCACATACACAATATCACCATTTCCCTCAAATATTGTTCACAAACCAGACTAAATCTGTGATGGTGAGCACTTTGTTGTGTGTTGGGGGGGTGTGGCTGGACATTTTGGTGTTCTTTTCTTTTCTTTGCTCTCCAGGTGGTATGAAAACTGATTTGTCTGTGGAGAAGGTGCTGGCAGAAGAGTCCTTCACCCTCATCAACAGTATGTGCAGCACCTGTGAATGGTGCTCACATGCAACCTTAAAGACTTTCAGCTGAAGCAGATAATTAGATGGCGTTCTGCATTTAAGCCATGTGTGATTCAAGCAGAATTGCCGGGAACTCGACCTTGTGATGTTCGTTTGTGAGACGCTGAGGACCGCACCTGGGTTTGACACATCGTGCCTGTGAAGGAGGACGGGTGAGGGACACATGCTGTCAGCACACATCAGAGGTGATTAATTGTTTGACTACTTGTTGATAGTAACTTGGTATTTTGTTACGCAGTATATTTGAATTGTGATGAGAATTGTGCAGCTCGCTTCTCACTGCTGTGGCGTGCGGACAACTGATCCTCCACCTGTTGTGAGAAGCTGCTCATTTACATAAAGCTTAAATACAGACCTGAATGTGTTGCTGATAGTGTGTGCCTTTTGAAGGATATTGCTTGTAACTGCTGACTTACCTCACCTCTTCTATCCTTCGCAGAGAGTCGGTTTGTCGTGTCCACCTGGGGGGTGTTTGGCGGTAAAGTGAGTCCAGAAGCGCCGGGCCTCGATCCTTTTAGGCGCTTGAGAGCGTGCCAGCCTTCACTCCACCAGACTGACGCATCTTTTGTTTATACACTTTGTTTTGCACCAGAGGTGAAAGAAATAAATTGTTTTGTTATTGGAACCGCTTTCTGGTTATTTTAGCGCTGGGTTCCGTCAGACGCAGGTTCGCTCCTCAACCCGCGTCGACACATAACACACTTCTCCTTTGCTGAGATAATCCATCCCACCTCACAGGTGTGCCATATCAAGATGCTGATTAGACACCATGATTAGTGCACAGGTGTGCCTTAGACTGCCCACAATAAAAGGCCACTCTGAAAGGTGCAATTTTGTTTTATTGGGGGGGATACCAGTCAGTATCTGGTGTGACCACCATCTGCCTCATGCAGTGCAACACATCTCCTTTGCATCATCCGTGAAGAGAACACCTCTCCAATGTGCTAAACACCAGCGAATGTGAGCATTTGCCCACTCAAGTCGGTTACAACAACGAACTGGAGTCAGGTCGAGACCCCGATGAGGACGACGAGCATGCAGATGAGCTTCCCTGAGACGGTTTCTGACAGTTTTGCAGAAATTCTTTGGTTAAGCAAACCGATTGTTTCAGCAGCTGTCCGAGTGGCTGGTTTCAGACGATCTTGGAGGTGAACATGCTGGATGTGGAGGTCCTGGGCTGGTGTGGTTACACGTGGTCTGCGGTTGTGAGGCTGGTTGGATGTACTGCCAAATTCTCTGAAACGCCTTTGGAGATGGCTTATGGTAGAGAAATGAACATTCAATACACGAGCAACAGCTCTGGTTGACATTCCTGCTGTCAGCATGCCAATTGCACGCTCCCTCAAATCTTGCGACATCTGTGGCATTGTGCTGTGTGATAAAACTGCACCTTTCAGAGTGGCCTTTTATTGTGGGCAGTCTAAGGCACACCTGTGCACTAATCATGGTGTCTAATCAGCATCTTGATATGGCACACCTGTGAGGTGGGATGGATTATCTCAGCAAAGGAGAAGTGCTCACTATCACAGATTTCGACTGGTTTGTGAACAATATTTGAGGGAAATGGTGATATTGTGTATGTGGAAAAAGTTTTAGATCTTTGAGTTCATCTCATACAAAATGGGAGCAAAACCAAAAGTGTTGCGTTTATATTTTTGTTGAGTATATATAATGGCAAAGTTTCCGAACAATTTCCTGTCAGTGTTGAATAAAGCTTCCATTGTTTTTAGTGAAACTTTAATGCTTATTTTGACACATTATCCTGCTAACATTAGCCGTAGCACTGTAAATTCAAACTTTCACTATAAAGCTTTGCTCTGATTGCAGCTGGCACATCTTTGGTGTTAAAGTACATTTATTGTGAAAGATATTCATGAAAACACAAGTTATCTGCAGCTTTACGTGTTTCTCTTCAAGTTCAAAACAGCTGAGTTATTTTTCTGGTTTGAAATTTTCAGGCCTGTTGACCAGCTTTGGCCTGGCGGGCTGCCGGACCTGTACATTGGCTGGGGGAACCCTGGACTTCACCTTCCACTTTGATCTGGATTTAAACTGTTATAAATGAATGTTACATTTCTTTAATGTGGCTCCATTGAAGATAATGTAGTATAGTAGTAGTAATGTAGTTATTTTATAAGGTTTGAAGTTGTTGCTAAACTGGTTCATACTGGCTTAGACTGGTGTAGAAATGTTTAAATATCTCTTGTTTTGGACTGTTTTGTTTATCCTCTGTGGGTTTTCAGAAATTGTATTTTTTATGGGGGGGGGGGGGGGGGTGTCTATATGCCATTTTAAAGACAGAACAATTACAATTGATTGTAAGAAAAAAAAAAAAAATAATAGTGTAATCAGAGTTTAAAACAGTTATTTTGGTTTTGCCAAGACATCAGTCCTGACTTGGCTCTGTTTTCTGAACCTTCCTTAGACTGAATTGGATTTTATTTTATAAGGAATATTGACAATAAAGGACTTACTTCAGAATTCTCGTTTCTCAGGAGTGGAACTCGTGGAGACTCTTGATTCTTATTTACAAAATGTTTTCATAGAATACGTTTTGCAGCAGGAATGAGGTCATGTTGTAACAACCGTAATAACAGTAGTACTACTACCAGTAACGGTATTGTTGATTAAATGAAGAGCTTGTGTTGTTGTTGCTGTGCAGATGGTTTGGGAGAACGGCTGCACGGTGATCGTGATGATGACAGCTCTGGTGGAGGACGGAGAGAAACAGTGCGACCGTTACTGGCCTGATGAGGGTTCGTCCCTCTACCACATCTACGAGGTGAGACGGCGCTGTACAAAGAGTGCGTCACAGCAAAACACGTCATTAAAAAAAAAAAAAATACAGCATGTACACATTTCAACACACTTTCTCTGCTGTGATATTCTCCAAAACAGCAGGTGGCAGTGGTGAGTAATTAGTCCATCTGTAATACTGTGAAACTTACAGTCGCCTCAAATTTGTGGATTTAGTTCGAAGTCCAAACATTATAGGAATAAAGCACACAGACCTGAACTTTATTTTTTGTCTGGTGAACTTGATAGTTAAAGAAGTAGTTTAAATAGAGATGGCAGATCATTAGCTAGCACTGTCACGTTGCACTGTTTTAAAAACTAATGTATAAAATAATTGTTCCAAACATGTGATAGTGTTCTTGTGTGCAGTAAGAACAGACTGGACCATACAGTGTCTTGCTAACGTATTATTGCGGTAGTCAAACTAGCTTAGTCAGACAGTTTAGCTAGTTAGCATGTAGCAAAGGCAACGAGTCTGAGTTCGTATTTAACTTTTTTCATTTCATGATATCATAAAAGAAGTGTAAACAGTCCTGTCTCTATGTGGTAAAAGAATTTAATATTTTGTAGAATAAATCCAATCCAATCAATCCACTTTATTTATATAGCACATTTAACAACAAAGACGTTCCAAAGTGCTGCACATACAATAGAATCACGATAGATAAAACCCCAATAGTCAAGAAATAAATTAAAAATAAGAAAATTAACAATAAAAATAACTAAAATGTGCAAAATAAATAAATAAATACATACATACATACAGCATACAAAAGATAAAACCAATAAAATCTACCAAAATAAAAACAAAACCAATAAAACAGAGGACCACACAACTCATGCAGTGTTAAAAACCAGAGAATAAAAGTGGGAGAAAGAAATAAAGGACTACATCTGGATGGTCTTGGACCTAGACTGAGCTAAGTACTATGTCTTCTTTAATTTTAATTTATATACTGATTTCATCATAACTGTATCATTGTTCAGGTCAGGTCTTTGAGCATGCACAGAGCCACCTTGGGTCCTTGACAGGAACCACACCCAGTCCATTGGAACTTTTAAATAAAAACCACTTAAACCAAAATGTTGTAGAACAATCTGAGTTCACATTGTAATAAAATCAATAAAACATGCCTTTTATTGATATATTTTTAAGGTGAACTTGGTGTCGGAGCACATTTGGTGTAATGACTTTCTGGTGCGAAGCTTCTACCTGAAGAACGTTCAAACACAGGAAACCAGGACGCTCACACAGTTCCACTTCCTCAGCTGGCCCGCTCAGGGAATCCCCACCTCCACACGCCCCCTACTGGACTTCCGGAGGTACTGCACTAATCTAAACATAAGTACAAAGACACAAATCTTTTGTTTCTGTTTTTACTGCTGTGTGTGTTTGTGTCCGGACATCCCGAGGGTCCATGATGTTTGGTGGTCAGATTCCTGTTGTTATTGCTTTTATAAGTTTGTAAGTGAAGTAATTAAACAGCCAGTACACTCTGAGTGCTGGTCCCAAGCCCGGATAAATGAGGAGGGTTGTGTCAGGAAGGACATCCGACATAAAACAAGCCAAAATAGACACACAGAGTACAAATCAGATTTCCATACCGGATTGGTCGAGGCCCAGGTTAACAACAGCCGGTGCCATTGCCCAACAGGGTGCTGGTGGAAATTGGGCCACTGCTAGGTGAAGAAGAAGAAGAGGAGAAAGGTCCAGAGACAGCATGAGAAGAAGAAAACTAGAAGGGTGGAAGTGAGAGTTGGGACTTTGAATATTGGCAGTCTGACTGGTAAAGGGAGAGAGCTGGCTGACATGAGGGAGATGAGAAAGGTAGACATATTGTGTGTGCAAGAGACCAAGTGGAAGGGAAGTAAGAGCAGGAGCATCGGCGGTGGGGTCAAGTAGTTGTATCATGGTGAGGACAGGAAGAGAAATGGTGTTGGGGTCATTTTAAAGGAAGAGTATGTTTAGAGTGTGTTGGAGGTTAAGCGAGTGTCTGACAGGGTGACGAGTGTTAAGTTAGAAATTGAAGGGGTGATGATGAATATCATCAGTGCATATGCCCCACAGGTAGGTTGTGAGATGAACTCAACTCAACCTTTATTTCTAAAGCACATTTAAAACAACAGCAGTCGACCAAAGTGCTGTACATAATTAAAAAATGGGCACCAAGTTACTCCATTAAAAATAACAATAAAATTACAACAGGCAATAAAACAAATAAAAAAAGTAAAATAAAGAGTAAAAAGTAGTAGGAAATAATTTAATTGGATTTAATTAATTTACATCGCGCCAAATCACAACAAAACTGCCTCAGGCACAACGCACAAGTAAGGTCTATCCTTACCAACCCCTAGAGCAAGCACACTTGACAGCGGCAAGGAAAAACTCCCTCTGATTTGAGGAAGAAACCTCAAGCAGACCAGACTCAAAGGGGTGACCCTCTGCTTGGGCCATGCTACCGACACACTAGACAAATATACAGGAAATTTTGGGAGTCCATGCTGGTGCACAGGACAGGAGGCCTGCAGAAGAAGACACCCACTCCCACCTCTGGATGGTGCCGCACGTCGCACATTAAAAAGAAAGAAACAAACAAAAAACAGGAGCAGGCAGCAGAAAGACTACAGATAAGGTATAATTTGTCAGCATTAAGCAAAACAGAAGAAATCCTAAGGTGAAACAGAGATGTAATCGCTCATTTAGGAAACGCCAGAGAAAAGAAATAGGTTTTTAAAGAGGCTTTAGAAGTCTCGAGGGACAGGGATGATGTAATATTAAAGGGGAGACTACTCCAAAGCCTGGGGGCGGCCGCTGCAAAGGCTCTGTCACCCCTCATCTTTAATCTGGTTTTAGGCACCTCCAGCAACAGTTGGTCAGAAGACCTTAAGGCTCTCGTTGGGGTGTAAGGAAAAAGAAGCTCCGAAAGATACACTGGGGCCATTGAGGGCTTTAAAAACAATTAAAAGAAGTTTAAAATCACTCTGGTAACAGATCAGAAGCCAGTGAAGAGTAGCCAAGACCGGCGTAATGTGTTCGGACATTTCTTTCCTGAAAGAAGACAAGCAGCAGCGTTCTGAATAAGCTGGAGGCGGTTTAGAGAGGACTGATCCAAGCCAACGTACAGAGAGTTACAATAATCTAGTCTACTTGTGACTAAGGCGTGGATAACCTTCTCAAGGTCAGTCCTAGAGAAATATGGCTTGGACTTGGCTGGCAGATGAAGTTGGAAGAAACTTGTTCTAACAACAGCAGTGACCTGCTTATCAAATTTAAAATGGCTGTCAAAAATCACCCCAAGGTTTCTCACACAGGAGTGAAGGTTGGAACCCAGGGGACCCAGGACATCAGCAGAGCAGGCTGTGGAAGTGCTCCCCCCAAACAGGATAACCTCCATCTTGGATTCATTAAGATTTAATAGGTTAGCACTCATCCAAGATTTGACCTCACTCAAACAATCCAATAATGGCTGCACTGGGTCATTGCCTAATGACCTTTGTGGCAGGTAAATTTGGACATCTTCAGCAAAGCAATGGAAAGATATTTGGTATTTTCAAAAGATACCGCTGAGACAACATGTACAAAAGGAAAACAACAGGACGTAGAATGGAGCCTTGAGGGACTCCACATGTCAGTGGCGCCACATCTGAAGAAAATTGGCCCAGCTGCAGAGAAGAGCTCTGCTCTGTGAGGTAAGAACTGAACCAGCTGAGAACAGAGCCTGTAATGCCCACACGCTGCTCGAGATGATGCAGCAGAATCACGTGTTCCACTGTGCCAAAGGCAGCTGAGAAGTGTAAAAGCATCAGGATGGCAGGACTACCCGAGTCAGCAGCTAAAATCAAATCATTGAAAACTCTCAGTAGAGCGGTTTCAGTGCTATGTCTGGGTTTGAAGCCAGACTGAAACTTTTGATAAATGTCATGCTGGGCTAAAAATGACTGCAACTGGATGTCTCTCCAACACCTTGGATAAAAAGGGGAGTTGAGATATAGGCCTAAAATTAGAAAGGATAGAAGGATTGCCATTTTTATTAAAGGTTTCACCACAGCATGTTTAAAAGCTAAAGGCACACAGCCAGAGGTAAGACTGGTGTTAACCAGCAACAAAATAGTGGCTCCCACCAAATGAAAAATGTCTCTGAGGAGACGAGGACGAATGATGTCCAAAGAACAATTTGTAGGACGCAGATGACTGATTATATCAGAAAGCCGGGAGAAGGACAAAGGCTTGAACTGATCGAGGGCAGCAGAGCACAGAGAAAAGGTGGTGGTTTATCCGCCGAACACGGAAGCGTCAAAATGAACAGCACAGGTAGATGATCGGAAGTACACAGAGTTGCACAGATTTCCTTAATAGAGACAGATAAACCAGAAGACAGCACAAGAACTACAATCTGCCCCTTTTCATGAGTCGGGCCAGAAACACACGGTAAAATGAAAGGAACCAATCAGGTTTAAAAAGTCCTTGACCAGAGGACGGGATTCACAGCAGATTAAAATATCGTATTACACCACGGTCCTGGACAGAAAGTCCCCAAACTCATTTATAAAGTCCTTATTATTTTTTGGTGGACGATAAACAATGGCACAAAGGACGGGAAATGACAGATTCAGTTCAAAAAAGCTGCAGCTCAAAGCTGCTGTGACTCGTTGCAGGCTGGGACAAACAACGCCAGGAAGGAGCAAGAAGGAGACGGAGTCAGATGAGGTGGTGGAGAGTGAACCCAAGCATGAAAGAGTTGGTGAAGGGAACAGAGGTGATGAGGAAGTAATGGAAACACAGGTGGACCACATTCTGTGTAGGAGATGCAAGCTACATAAAAGAAATTAGAGACTGTAAGGTGGTGGCAGAAGAGAGTGTAGCTAGACAACATAGGATGGTGGTTTGTAGGATGACTTTAGAGGTGAAGAAGAGAGTGAGAGCTCAACAAGGATCAGATGGTGGAAACTGAAGGAGGAAGACTTGTGTGAAATTCAGTGAGCAGGTGAGAGATGCACTGGTTGGAGGGGAAGCAATTTTGGACAATTGGAAAAGTGCTGCAGATGTGGTGAGGGAGACGGACAGGAAGGTACTGGGTGTGACATCTGGACAGTGGAAGGAAGATGAGGAGTCTTGGTGGTGGAACAAAGATGTTTTGGAAAGCATAAGGAGAAAGAAGTTGGCAAAAAAGAATTGGGATAGTTGGAAAGATGAAGGAAATGGAGCAGCGTGAGGAGCGGACGGTCAGCGTCTGGGTAGACGGCCGTACCGTTGTACAACTTCGATCAGAGTCCACGGGCTGCCGAAGGCCCCAGCCAGGACCAGGCGCGTTGGTGGACGCCATCAGCCATCTGTTGTGCAACAGCTGTTAAATAAGACGGTGAGAATGGGGCCAAAGAAAGCACCTGTGACGGAGGATCTGGAGGATATTAAGAAGGTTCTGCATACTCTCACGGAGGAGGTTTGTGCCGTAAAAACTCAGCAGAAGGAGATACTGGCACTAGTGAAGGAAGTTAAGGACCTGAGAGGCCTTATTGAGCAGCAGGACAAACGGATTGCGTCGCTGGAAAGAAGGGTGACAAATGGAGCAGTACACGCGAATGAATGATGATGTTGTATCTGGGCTCTACATCAGACTCAGATCGTGTGCTCGGGCAGCAGCCCCTGGTAACGGGGGAGCCCGATGAACAAGACCAACGCTCCACAGAGCAACAAGTTGCTGCTTTTCTATAAACAAAGGGGATTGATCTGGATGTAAACACTACTGAAGCAAGTCATCCGTTACCCAGGAAGAATTCATCAGACGAACCTACAGTCATCATGAGGTTTGTTAACAGGAAAGACTAAACAGCTCTGCTCAAACAAGGATATAAACCTAAAGGATCCAGTGTTTACATAAATGAACATCTCACTAAACACAACGCAGATATAGAAAAGAAGGCAAGATACTTGAGAAAACAACAAAAAATTCAAAACACATGGACTACAAACTGTAAAGTATTCATCAAACTGAACGGGTCTCCAGAAGAAGCCAAAGTGTTGCTGATCAGAACCATGGAGGAACTGGAAAAATATGACTAAAACATGGTAAGTAAATGCAACCAACTTTCATAATGACTGACAAACATACAGACCATTCATCGGTGCTTCTGAACAGTAATAATATAACTGGGATCATACATGGTTATGAGAATGTGGAATTACAACCTTTTAAGTACAATGAGCATCATAAACAGGATCCAGAATATGAGATAGATCTGGACAATCATTTCTATGCCTTCATAGATAGTAACTGTCAGTATTATCACTTTACCGGGGCGTTGTTAGGCCGGTATCGTAGATTTACATCAACGGTATCTGGCTATACCCGCCCACTGTGCGTAAACAAATGACATCATAGCGCGCGCGCGCAGCCCAAGAACTGTACGCAGAGGAAAAAAAAAAAAAACTGTCTGCAGAGGAAAAGATGAAAAGGCGAGCAGTGTGTTTTGGTCCCAATATGGATATTCCGGATGATTTTTCTCATGGATAGTACGACAATGAACAGCAGCTAAAGCAACCAGCTTGATGAGGGAGAGCAGCACGCGCCAGACAGCGCGAGACACGACAAAAGTGAGCCAACTTCTTATGTACGCGTTACGTGTTGTGTATCTCAGTAGAAAGTGATAATAATGCAAATAACATGCTGTTGTCGTGCGGTGTGCATTTTTCTGAGTCCCTCCGTCCATCCAGTTGCCCAAAATGACAGATATTATATCTGTCATTTTGGGCAACTGAGCGTGAACGTCGGGCCTCTGAAAATGCACACCGCCCTCCAAAAGCATGTTATTGTATTATTATTACACAGAGGAACAATACAATAACTGCATTTCATAAGTAAGTCCCTTCGACTGCTCCCTTGTTTGCACTCGGGGTCGCCACAGAAAATCCAAGGTGGATCTGCATGTTGAATTGGCACAGATTTTACGCCGGATGCCCTTCCTGACGCAACTCCACATTACACGGAGAAATGTGGCAGGGGTGGGATTTGAACCCGGAACCTTCTGCACTGAAACCAAGCGCATTAACCACTTGGCCACCACCCCTGCTAATAACTGCATTTCATGTGATGGGAAATTGTCAATAATCCACTTTAATAGCAGGAGTCTGTACAAAAATTTTGGGAGGATCAAAGACTATTTAGAACAATTTTGTCAACCCTTCAGTATAATTGCCATAACGGAAACATGGCTTACAGAGGGTGATGATACAAACTATGAGCTGGAGGGTTATGAATTCAATCATCTGAATAGACGAAATAGAGGAGGAGGAGTGGCTTTGTATGTTGACAAAAGGATTAACTACAAAATTAAAGATCAAATGACTGTGGCTGTGGAAAATCTTTTGGAAGCCATCACAATTGAAATAGGTGTGAAAAAAGGCAAAAATATAATTATTAGCTGCATATATAGAGCTCCAGGCTCTAAAATGGAAGAATTTCAAAATTAGACAGAGAAATTGTTTTCACAGATGGGTAATAAGTGAGATATAAACATTGATCTCTTAAACCCACATCAGCATAAAGTAACTGAGGGTTTCATTAACACTATGTACAGTCTAAATCTATATCCAAAAATTACTCGGCCTTCAAGAATCACTTCACATTCAGCTACTCTCACTGATAATATATTTACAAATGATATTGATACCAAAACACTAAGTGGCTTATTAATTAATGATATTAGTGACCATTTACCAATTTTTATAGTAACTGATTTGAAGTTTAATAAAAAAGGTACTGAGAAAAAACAATATTGCAAGCACCTGCAATCTGAAGAAGCTATCACTGCCTTAAAAAATGATTTACTTTTACAGGACTGGAATCCCATTTACAATAGGCAAGATGCGAATTTAGCATATTCCGAATTTGAAAACATATTTCTCAATATATATAACAAAAATTGTCCAATTATACAGTATAATAAAAATAATAACTAGAAAGCTAACCCATGGATAACAAAAGGTCTTCAGAAGGCATGTAAAAAGAAAAATAGGCTATACAGAGAATTCATTAAAAGTAAATCAAGAGAGGCAGAGGTTAAATATAAGGACTATAAAAATAAACTAACAACTATTATGCGGAACTGTAAAAGATCATACTTTGGAAAAATACTAGATAATAAAAACAATATAAAGGAAACATGGAAAATATTGAATAGTATTATGGCAAATAAACCCAAATCAAATAACTATCCAACATACTTTACTTAGGACAACAAAAATGAATATAACATGAGCCAAGTAGTGAATAGTTTCAATAAATTTTTTGCTAATGTTGGGCCAGATCTGGCAGCTGAAATCCCACACACCCCATGGAAAATCAGCAATTAATCACCAGAAATCTGCACAGTGTTTCTCAGCCCAGTAGATGAAAGGGAAATTATTAACATAGTTAGTACATGTAAAAGTAAAAAGTCAACGGATCATAATGAGGTGCATATGTCCTTAGTAAAGCAAATAATTTCTGAAATCGCAAAACCATTATCATATATCTTTAACAAATCATTTCAAACTGGGATTGTTCCTAAAAAGTGGCAAAAGTGATACCTTTATTCAAATCTGGTAGCAAGCATCTTTTTACTAACTACAGGCCTGTGTCTCTACTGTCACAATTTTCAAAGATACTGGAGCTGTTGGGAAAGTGTAGTGACACGGACCCACAACAGGGGGCGTAAATGAACGGACAATGGATGAACCAAAAGATAACACTTTACTGTTGTGAATGTGCACAACGGAATACAGACAATCACAGATTTAGAATTCAGTCAATATACAAAGGTGACGTGTGGGCAGGCTCGAGGATAGAAGACGTCTGTCCAGAGAAGAGCTGGGTCCCACACGATTTCCACTGCCAACAGATCTGGAGCACACTGGAGCCGCCAAGTCCTGAATCCCCAGGTGGCCACCGTCTCTAGCTGTCAGACCTGGTACTGCTGGCAGGAAGCAGAAACAGCTTATGGTGGGTGAGTGCACACCCAGCAAAACAGTCAGCAAACAGTCAGTTTCTTTCTGTAGGAAAATCTCCACCTCCTACACAGGAACACAGTTCGTGCAGAGCCTGAAAGTGCTACTTATCTGGTTTGGAGTGAGGGGTGAAGAACGTCACTCCTCCACTAACCACAAACCCAGTTCCCAGCTGACAGTAGTTAACAGGTACTCCTGCAAAACTCAGAGACAAACACGTGCGTTCGGCACAGAAAAAACGGCTGAGAGTTTTATCTGACGGATAGAACGATATCTCGGCAGGGAGGTGGAGTTGCTGTCCGGCTTTTATGGATGGATGAAATGATGAGATGATGAGTGGCACCTGCCACTCCCGGCTGCCTCCTCGAAGCGGCTGCGCCCTCTTGTGCCTGAAGCCCGCACTTCAGGCAGGGCGCCCTCTGGTGGTGGACCAGCAGTACCTCCTCTTCAGCGGTCCACACAACAGGTCCAACTTTACAACATCAGACTGGATAAATTTATAGATCGACACAACTTGCTTGATGAAAGTCAATATGGTTTTAGAGCAAAAAGGTCCACGACACTGGCATTGCTCGATTCCATAGAAGAGATCAATAAACATGTGGACCAAAGGGTAATAGTTGAAGGGTTATTTATTGACTTAAGAAAGGCTTTTGACACAGTTGATCACAATATATTATTTCAAAAGTTGTAACAGTATTGGATCAGAGGAGTTGCTCTGAGTTGGATTAAAAGCTACTTACAAAACCAGAAGCAGTTTGTTAAACTCGGGGACTACTGTTCTTCATATCTGGACATCATTTGTGGGCTACCACAGGGTTCTATGTTGGGCCCAAAATTATTTATTTTATACATTAATGATTTATGTAAAGTCTCAGATATGGTTAAAACTGTGCTCTTTGCAGATGACACAAACCTGTTTTGCTCAGGGGAAAATCTGCAACAATTATTAGGAACAGGAATGATAAAGTTAGAGATGGTTTGATATTAACAAATTATCATTAAATTTGTCTAAAACTAAATTGATGTTTTTTGGAAATTGTAAAAAAGACATACAAATTCAGTTAAATATACATGGGGTAAACATAGAACGTGTCAAAGAGAATAAGTTTTTAGGTGTCATTATTGATGAAAAAATTAATTGGAAAGCTCATATTCAACATGTTCAAAAGAAGGTATCAAAAAGTATTGCAGTATTAAATAAAGTAAAGCATGTTCTTGATTGCAGAGCACTACACACTCTCTATTGTTCTTTGGTTGCACCCTACTTGACTTATTGCGCTGATGTTTGGGGCAACAATTACAAAACTACATTGCAACCATTATTCATTCTTCAAAAAAGAGCATTAAGGACAATTCAGAATGCAGGTTATCGAGAACCACTGTTCATTAAATCTCAAATATTAAAACTTAATGATATGATTTCATTCAAGACTGTTCAATTAATGTACAAAGTGAAAAATAAACAAGTTCCATTTAGGATTCAAGAATATTTTACTGAGAGAGAAGGAAAATATAATTTACGGGGCTTGTATCATTTTAAAATTGCTGGCGCTCGGACAACCAGGAAAGGTTTCTGTGTCTCCATGTGTGGCCCTAGAATATGGAATAACCTGACGGATGAACTCAAATGATGTCCAAATATCAATCAGTTTAAAAAGCAATATAAAAAAATGTTTTCAAGATATGTATCTAATGAAGTACGATGAGTTTTGTGTTGTCAGTTGTAATTGTGAACTTGTTCAGTAACATTCATTTGTGTATGTGCATGTATGTATATGTGTATGTATATCTATGTATATATGTATGTATGTATGGGTGTATATATATATGTGTGTGTGTGTGTGTGTGTGTGTAATTATGTATGTATGTGTAGGTGTATGTTGGTGTGTGTATACTGTATATGTATGTAAATATGTATGTAGACGAAGACACGGTGTTTACTTGATATGTTTATGATAATGGGATTTGAGTTTGTGTTGTTAAATGTGTCTGTATCATGGCCCAAGCAGAGGGTCATCCCTTAGAGTCTGGTCTGCTTGAGGTTTCTTCCTCAATACATCAGAGGGAGTTTTTCCTTACCACTGTTGCCTGTGTGCTCGCTCTGGGGGTTGGTAATGTGTATATGTATGCATGTATGTATGTATATATGGGGTGGGCGTTTATAAGCCTTGCTTCTGCTCACCCCCTTTTTGTTCACACATGTCACTGTGGAATTGTCTTGTATATCAGTTTTTGTTATTGATGAGTTGTGTGCCAAATAAATAAGTTCAAGTTTAAAATGGACAGGATTGCAAGGAGATGCAGCGTGAGGTGAAAACAGAAGTGGCAAAAGTGAAGGAAAAGGCGTATTGCGAGCTGTACAAGAAGTTGACCAGTAAGGATGGAGAAAAGGACTTGTACTGACTGGCCAGACAAATCAACAGAGCTAGAAAGGATGTGCAGCAGGTTAGGGTGGTAAGAGGCAGATGGTAATGTGCTGACAAGTGAGGAGTGTGTGTTGAGAAGGTGGAGGGAATATTTTGAAGAGCTGATGAATGAAAAAAGAAAAGGCTGGATGAAGTGGAAAAAGTACATCAAGAAGGGCAAAAGATTAGTAAGGAAGAAGTGAGGGCAGCTATGAAGAGGATGAAGAGTGGAAAGGTAGCTGGTCCAGATGACATTCCAGTGAAGGCATGGAAATGTCTAGGAGAGATGGCAGTAGCGTTTCTTACCAGGTTATCTAATAAAATCTTGGAGAGTGAGAGGATGCTTAAGGAGTGGAGACAAAGTGTACTGGTTCCTATTTTTAAGAACAAGGGTGATGTGCAGAGCTGCAGTAACGACAGAGGCATAAAGTTGATCAACCACAGCATGAAGTTATAGGAAAGAGTAACAGAAGCTACGCTTAGAAAACAGGTGAAGATCTGTGAGCAGCAATATAGTTTCATGCCGAGAGAGCACTACGATGCAATGTTTGCTCTGAGAATACTGTTGGAGAAGTACAGAGAAGGACAGAGTTACATTGTGTGTTTGTAGATGTAGAGAAAGCTTATGACAGGGTGCCAAGAGAAGAGTTGTGGTATTGAATGAGGAAGTCTGGAGTGGCAGAGAAGTATGTTAGGGTAGTGCAGGACATGTACAAGAATAGTGTGACAGCGATGAGATGCGCAGTTGGAATGACAGACTCATTCAAGGTGGAGGTGGGATTACACCAAGGATCAGCTCTGAGTCCTTTCTTGTTTGCAGTGGTGATGGACAGGTTGACTAATGAGATCAGACAGGAGTCCCCATGGACTATGATGTTTACAGATGACATTGTGATCTACAGTGAGGGTAGAGAGCAAGTTGAGTCTAGTCTGGAGAGGTGGAGATATGCTTTGGAGAGAAGGGGAATGAAAGTCAGTAGAAGCAAGACTGAGTCCATGTGTGTGAATGAGAGGGAGCCCAGTGGAATAGTGCAGTTACAAGGAGTAGAAGTGGTGAAAGTAGATGAGTTTAAATATTTGGGGTCAACTGTCCAAAGTAATGGAGAGTGTGGTAAAGAGGTGAAGAAGAGAGCGCAGGCAGGGTGGAGTGGGTGGAGAAAGGTGGCAGGAGGGATTTGTGATTGATTATTGGACGGATTAGAGACAGTGGCACTAACAAAAAGACAGGAGGCAGAGCTGGAGGTGGCAGAGCTGAAGATGTTGAGATTCTCTTTGGGAGTGACAAGAATGGACAAGATTAGGAATGAACGTATCAGAGGGACAACTCAGGTGGGACGGTTTGGAGACAAAGTCAAAGAGGTGAGATTGAGATGGTTTGGACATGTGCAGAGGAGGGACCCAGGGTATATAGGGAGAAGGATGCTGAGGATGGAGCCACCAGGCAGGAGGAGAAGAGGGAGGACCAAAGAGGAGGTTTATGGATGTGTTGAAGGAGGACATGCAGGTGGTTGGTGTGACAGAGGAAGATACAGAGGACAGGGTGAGATGGAACATATTGATCTGCTGTGGAAAAAAATCCCCTAACAGGAACAGCCGAAAGACAAAGAAGATTTACAAAACAGTCAGATATCTAATCCGCTGGGCTGTGCTAGCTAGCCAGCAAGCTTTGTTGCACCAACATTACAAGTTAAACGTTACGTAGAAATGAATGTGTTTGTACTGTTGACTCTGCCTTACAGCTTTTTATATGCAGCACATTTACAAAATCATTATGTGACTATGTTAGCTAGCATGAGCCTAGTAAATTACAATAAAATAGTTTGATATTTACTGTTAAATTCTCTGTTAGCTGCCACTTAATCATTTTTATGATGAACTCTGTGACAGAACTCAGTGTTCTACTTCATGTTTTTTGAAGTGATGTATTTAATTAGGGCCCAAGTTGGACAAAGTCCTGCGAGGACCCTGTTGTAATTGTGCTGTTTATTTTAGAAATTATTTCTATGTTACAGGAAGGTGAATAAATGCTACCGAGGACGATCCTGCCCCATCATCGTGCACTGCAGGTCATTAAAATGAAACAACAAAATAACAACATAAAGTTGTCTTTAAAAGCTCTTAATATACTTATATAAAGTTTATTTTGATTCTGTAGTGATGGTACTGGCCGAACAGGAACTTACATCCTGATCGATATGGTTCTGAATCGCATGGCTAAAGGTGAGCGTTCACTTTATCTAAGTGTCTTTATATTTATATATTTTGTTATATTAATTTATATTTATTTAGTCACATTTTAAATAATATTTTTGTTGTGAAGGACAGTCAGTTTCTACTAATAGCCACTAGAGGGCAGTGTTTGTTCAGAAGTTTGTCATTGTTTCTGATAATCTTTAACTCATCATATCAGTTGATAGAAAATGTAATCAAGTCATACCTATTATGATTTTTTTTAATTCAAATTGCAAAACAAAATGTTCACAAGAATCATAATTGATATGTTTTTGTTTGTTCTGTTGTTATTGTGTAACTGATCACAAAATTCCTTTTGAGAAGTTGTAAACGGCAGCTTTTTCAATGTTTTCATGTTTGTAAATGGCAGGCGTGAAGGAGATTGACATCGCTGCTACCCTGGAACATATTCGAGACCAGAGGCCCGGGATGGTCCGCACCAAGGTGAGCAACTGACTAGGTCACAGGCTGATGTCGTGACAAAGTGACATCAAAGCAAACTGACATCACAGCAAATTGACATCATGAAAAACTGACATCACAGCAAATTGACATCACAGCAGACTGACATCAAAGCAAACTGACATCACAGAAAACTGACTTCAAAGCAAACTGACATCACAACAAACTGACATCACAGCAAACTGACATCATGAAAAACTGACATCAAAGCAAACTTACATGACAACAAATTGACATCACGAAAAACTGACATCAAAGCAAACTGACATCACAACAAACTGACATCAAAGCAAACTGACATCACAGCAAATTGACATCATGAAAAACTGACATCAAAGCAAATTGACATCATGAAAAACTGACATCACAGCAAATTGACATCAAAGCAAACTCACATCACAGCAAATTGACATCAAAGCAAACTGACATCACAGCAAACTGACATCAAAGCAAACTGACATTACAGCAAAGTGACATAAAAATAAACTGACATCACAACAAACTGACATCACTGCAAACTGATGTCGTGACAAGCTGTCATCAAAACAAACTGAAGGGCAGTGTGGTGCCTTAATGGTTAGCACTATTCCCTCACAGCAAGAAGGTCATGGGATCGATTCCCACCTGTGGCCTTTCTGTGTGGAGTTTGCTTGTTCTCCCCGTGTTTGCTCAGGTTCCATCTGGGTGCTCCAGCTTCCTCCCCAGGTCTCTCCTGTACGGAACCCAGGAGCAGGGACGGTCCTGAAGGCGGGCCGACTGGGCAGCTGCCCGGGGCGGCATCGCAGGGGAGGCGGCACGACCGTGCGGGAAAAAAAAACGGTCAAAAAAAAAAACGGGGTGGGGGGGTTGTCCTGATGGGGAGGTTCGTGGTTACGTTACGTTACGGCAGAGCGGCGCCCCCACCTTCCCGTCCCATGGCAGCTTTCCTCTCACTCATTCACGCAGCTTCACAGTGCTATAAACAGTAGCGAAGCAAAGACTGCAGCAAAACGAGACAAGTCATTGGATAATTGCTGGGCTTTGTCCCGCCCATCGGACGCTCAGCGTGTCTGGGGGTCTATGGGGCAGTGGGCGGGCCTCGGCCGGCCCGGGCACTCAGCTTCTGCATGATGATTGGATGATCTGTCTGAGGCTGAATCCCTTTTTGATTGATAGCGAAATGAGCGAATCAGGGATCTTTTGGTGTAAACATCCATGGGAGCATTTTTTAATTTTCATTCTGTTCTGAGTTGAACTGTAGACTTTCCTAATCCTCTTAGCGGCATTTTCTTTGTTAAAAGCGACTAGCGACAAATCGAGCTTCTATTTCTGGTGTTTTTTTTGTAGCTGCTTGTGTTTGGAGACTGACTTCTATCACTCTTTCTGACTTTCTATCTCAGTTTCTGTTCCTACCGAGCAGCGGGTGCTGCTGAGCTCCTCCACCGTCACAAAGCGCTCACAGGCGGACGAACTTCACACTAGCCTCCCGCCAGTCCCAGCTAGCGAGCTAGCTAGGTAGCAAGCTGCACATAATGGCAGACAATTTGAATGTTGTGGACCAGATTTTGGTGAAGTCATTTGATAGTCTTCCTTACGAAGAAGCCGTGGCTGCTGTCATGGCTTCAGCTCTCAATGGTTTGCAGGCCAAAGTTAAAGCAACAGCTAGGGTTGCCAACTCTATGAAAAATAAATAAGGGACACCTCACCGCCAGGGCCGACCGGCCGACTGACCATCGCCTTCACCCTTCCCAGCGTCTGTGTGAAACGATTTTTAACCATTTGACTGTTGACTTGACCCGGAATTTAGGTAGATGCACACATGCATTTGTTCTGATATGAACACGTGGAAAACAAATTATTTAGCAATTTATTTTTAGTGCAAAATAAATTTTCACTCACAATTTCAATATGAGCATTCTGTCTTCTTTAAAAATAAATCTCTGTAGTGCTATTGCTTAACTTAAAATTGTATAAATTAACAAAAAAAAAAACAATAGAAAATTTGCATCATCCAAAACAATGTAACAGTGCACATTTACACATTTAGTGTAATAAAAAGTGCAAAAAATAAAGTCTGAAAAGTAAACAATACTGTTGTCGCGCACCTTTCCACCCAGCCCATTTTCCTTTTCTCATTCTCCCCTGTATTTTTGCATTCTTTTTTGTTTGTTTTTTTTAGGAGGAGTAGTAACGACGTTACAGACATTGCTGTCCGTAGACATATCTGCAGTGCCAGTGTCGGTGTCTGTATCGATATCAGCCATGCTGATTTGTTATTGTCGTCCAACGACCGTTGTCGGCTCATGACGTCGGTATCTTCTTGCGAGCAGATGTCCCTCGACCAATGAGATAAGAGTGATTCTGTATTGTCAGTTCATTGGTGAAAAGCAGGAGAGAGGCTGGGATCAAATTTACCGTAAGTTTCCATATAAAGCGCCAGTCAATTCCATTGACATTTTACACACTTTTTGATTCTCACAGAAATACGGGACAAACTGCGTCCCCTTTCAGGTCAATACGGAACGCACACTTTTATTTCCAAATAAGGGACGATTCCGTTTTTCAAGGGACGGTTGGCAACCCTAGCAACAGCCCCCAGGTCAATGTTTGTGCATTGCTCTGCTCACAGACTGAATCTGGTTCTGTCTCAGGGGGCTAAATGCTTATCTGAGTGCAGAATATTTTTTGCATCACTCTCTGGGTTTGCCACATTTTTCTCCAAATCCACAAAGAGGATGTCTTTTCTTGAGTCTGCAGACTGCTCAAGGTTGCCCAGAAATGCTCCTACTCGATGGAATTTCACATCACGGATAGTGAGCACTGTGGCAAACAATTATGATGCCTCCTGTAAACTTTTGAGATGATCATTGCAGATAAGTCCATGGATGATGACACATTAGACTGTGCCAGTTTCTTTGTGTTTGTTATTGCAGTAGTCATTAAAACTGGAAATTTGTTCTTGAAAATAGCTGTTGAGTTAATTTGTGGGATTGTGGGTGTTCTGGACGAAGTTAGTGTTTTCATGGATGGTGGGGCGGAGGTGGTGGCCACATTAGTGTGCGCAGGGGGTTTCATCCTGGGAGTAAATCACTCTAGGGCCGCCACTGCCCAGGAGAGGTCACTTAAAGTCAGATTTTTCTGGCCATGATAATTTGTGAGCACGTTTTCCTTTAATTGAGCCCTCAAAGTAATAAAACATGAGCACATTATAAGCCTAAACTGAGCTCTCGACATATGTATTTGGTGATTACATTTAGTCATTTTACAAGCTATTGTACAGAGATTTGGGCTACTTGTAGGCTGTCTGTAACAGTTATGTAAAATTGGAAAGATACTCAAAGATTAAATTTTTCGGAATCAATAACTTCAAAGTGAATTGCTGTTTTAAATCAAATGACACCTCTTAAAGAACATTGTAATACAGACAACAAAATACAACCGACCAAAACCATTTTTCCCCCAAAATGGGGGGGGGGGGGGGTCCTCTGTTCTTTATGAATTACGTTGAACTTGACGTGCAGCTGGCTGCAAAACCGGAGCTCAGGGACCATCAACAAATTACCATGGCGAAAGGAAATGCGTTGGAAAAAAACTCAATAACGTCACATTTATGGTTTTTAGTGCCACCAAACTCACATCACACATCAGTGAATTCCCTCTGGTTGTACTCTAGCACATAGATTGGGAACATGTATGATTATATAATTTAGATTTTTTTTTTTATTGTTATAAATTTGAATAAAATCTTAATAATTTATTATTCAAAGCTATTTATTTATTATTCACACATCAGTGGTCACCTGCTGGTTATACTACAACATTCAGTTTGGAAAAATGTATTTTCATTGTTCATATTTTCAATAGCATCAATGGTATAAGGCGGGGGGGGGGGGGGTTCAAAGTGTGGGAGAGTGAGCTCCCCCCAGAGAACAAATGAATGGTCACACACACCCCCACTGACACACATACACACAATTTCAACATCTTTGTGTGTTTCTTTTTATTCTTTTACACATCTTGAACACATTTTAAAAGTATTTGTGTGTTTTTAAGGAAATGTCGCTGCATTTACACATTTTACAGCCTTTGTAAACATTTTAAACATGTTTTTAAAGAACTTTCTATTCTTTTACACATTTTACACCCTTTTAAAATATTTTAAACAACTTTCTGTTCTTCTATTTTTATCTTTTGTCATATTTTATACATAATTTTTTTTAACATTAAAACATCTCTGTGTGTTTTTAAACATCTTTGGCATAACTAACACATTTTAACATAAATAATATTAATTCAAACAGGGATGGGAATTGATACGATTTTACCGATATCAATTCCGCTTATCAAACCGATTGCTTATTGATTCCCTTATCAATACCTCTTGTGAATTTTCTGTATACTAAAAATAGGCTTTACAGGTTTTCTATGTCAACAACATTTTGAGTTTTAAAGTAAATAAATGTGAAATTGATCACTGGATCCTTGATCTCTGGACATAAATAAAACTAAATAAAATCTGTAGTTTTTGTCAAAAGCATTTCCTTTCAGACATTTTGGCATGAATGTCTCTCCGTACCTCTGAGCCGAGCTCAGCCGGCTGCTGCACGTCAGCGCAGGACGTCTCATTTTGGGAGGAAAAACTTTTTAGTCTGTTGTAGTTTGTTGTGTTACAACGTGTGTAAAGAGGTGTCATTTGATTTAAAGCAGTGATTCACTTTGAAGTTATTGATTCCGGCCATACTCTAACTTGACTCGGCAGAGAGCGGAGCAGCATTTGGAGCTGTGTGAACGGAACAGAGGACGATTCTCGTTTCTTAGCTGCAACAAGACAAGAGTCCCAGTTAGTGACTTTAATCCACACAAAAGTGTCTCAGGATAGACATTTTTGAATGGCTTTGAGAGGAGTTAAGAAGCAGACTTGCCACTTCTGAAAAGCAGTGAAGCTTGAACCAACGAAGCAGAGCTCCACTGTTTCGCTGCAGGGTCTGCAATCAACGTAAAGAAATGAAATGATCATTTTCTCAAAAAAACACCCTCAAAAACAATGGCCGCTCTGAAGGACCGATAAGGGAATCTTTAAGCAAAAAGGCTGTTGATGTCGGTGGATCGAATCATTTCTTAACGATTCTCAAAAAGAACCGGTTCTTGATACCCATGCCTTGTCACGGTTTGAAAACCACTGGTATAAGGTGTAGTGACACAAAATCCACGACATCCATCAATGGTTGCCTGCTGATTATATTACAGCACTCAGTTGGTGAAAAAAAATTGTTTTTGCATAATTTTGGGGAGTTTTTCTTTGTTAAAACTGTTTGATATTCTTCATACTACAGCATTTCAGAAAAAGATATTTACACCGAATTTATGGTAACGACCAGGAGAACCCTAGTATTTAGTTACCCACCCACTTTTTAATGTTTTTTTGGAGCATACTTTTGATTGCTTAACTTGAATGTCTTTGAAATGAGAAACATTTATAAAAATGTTGAGTTCACTTTCCATGAATCAAAACACTGGTTTCAGCTTCTATAACTGACATAAAAATACAGATTCAAAGACAAATATGTACATCTTATATTTACTCAAATGCATCTTGAAAATGTAATGAACATTTGGTTTCGGAGCCCTTTCCAGAGGTCAGTACATGAAATGTGGTGTTCATTCCTAACCTCTATTTATTTTTCTGACACATTTGTGATATAAAATCACTTGTATCAAGTATTGGCATTTGATTAAATTGTTAATTATGGCACAATGAACAACAGAATCATCTTTACATGGTAAAAAGAGCATAATTTAGTGAAACATTCACACAATTTGGCACAATGAGCACACAATGCAGTAAAACAAATGCACATTGTCTCACCATTCAAAATATTTTGCAGTGACAATTCTAGAGCTCCGTACTCACTGTCAGTGGGACTAACCTGGTTAAATAAAGGTTTTAAAAACTGACATCAAAACAAAGACATCAGAATAAACTGACATTAAAATGAACTGACACCACGACAAACTGACATCAAAACAAACTGACATCAGAATAAACTGACCCCAAAACAAACTGACACCATGACAAACTGACCCCAAAACAAATTGACACCATGACAAACTGACATCAAAACAAACTGACCACAAAACAAATTGACATCAAAACAAACTGACATCAAAACAAACTGACCCCAGAACAAACTGATATCAAAACAAACTGACCCCAGAACAAACTGATATCAAAACAAACTGACCCCAGAACAAACTGATATCAAAACAAACTGACCCCAAAACAAACTGATATCAAAATAAACTGACCCCAAAACAAACTGACCCCAAAACAAACTGACCCCAAAACAAACTGACATCAAAACAAACTGACCCCAAACAAATTGACATCAAAACAAACTGACCCCAAACAAATTGACATCAAAACAAACTGACATCAAAACAAACTGACACCACGAAAAACTGACATCAAAACAAACTGACACCACGAAAAACTGACATCAAAACAAACTGACACCACGACAAACTGACATCAAAACAAACTGACACCATGACAAACTGACACCATGACAAACTGACATCAAAACAAACTGACCCCAAAACAAACTGACATCAAAACAAACTGACCCCAAAACAAACTGATATCAAAACAAACTGACCCCAGAACAAACTGATATCAAAACAAACTGACCCCAGAACAAACTGATATCAAAACAAACTGACCCCAAAACAAACTGACCCCAAAACAAACTGACATCAAAACAAACTGACACCATGACAAACTGACACCATGACAAACTGACATCAAAACAAACTGACCTCAAAACAAAATGACCCCAAAACAAATGGATCCCAAAACAAAATGACCCCAAAACAAATGGATCCCAAAACAAAATGACCCCAAAACAAATGGATCCCAAAACAAAATGACCCCAAAACAAAATGACATCAAAACAAACTGACCCCATGACAAACTGACATCCAAACAAACTGACCCCATGACAAACTGACATCCAAACAAACTGACCCCATGACAAACTGACATCCAAACAAACTGACCCCATGACAAACGGACATCCAAACAAACTGACCCCATGACAAACTGACATCCAAACAAACTGACCCCATGACAAACTGACATCCAAACAAACTGACCCCATGACAAACTGACATCCAAACAAACTGACCCCATGACAAACTGACATCCAAACTGACACCACGACAAACTGACATCCAAACGAACTGACACCATGACGAACTGACACCACGAACAACTGACACCATGACAAACTGACATGACAACAAACTGACATCAAAAACTGACAACACGACAGACACCAAAACAAACTGACATCAAAACAAACTGACACCACGACAAACTGACATCCAAACAAACTGACACCACGACAAACTGACATCCAAACTGACCCCATGACAAACTGACATCCAAACTGACCCCATGACGAACTGATACCACGACAAACTGACACTAAAACCAACTGACATCAAAAACTGATCAAAACAAACTGACACCACGACAAACTAACATCAAAATAAACTGACATTAAAATAAGCTGACATGACGACAAAGTGACGCCACAACAAACTGACATCAAAATAAGCTGACATGACAACAAACTGACATCACGACAAACTGACATCACAGAGGTGTCTGTGTAGAATTTTAGATGGTCTGAAGAAGCGATGCAGGTCTGCTAAATATGACCAACATTTCTTAAGAATTTGTGAAGCCTGGACTCACTGGGTGCAATGTTGAGAAATGCTGGTTTCCCAGAATGCAAAAGATGGAGAACCACACCCTCCTTTTTCTGGGTCAGGCTCAAAACCTCTCAGTCGCCTCTCATATGTTCATGTGTGAGTCTGTAGTCTTTATCAGAGTGTTTCTTACTGTGACACAGTCACACCTGTCACAGCTTCAGTGTATAGCTACACACACATTCTGTATTAGAAGATAGCTGGGAGGTGGTAGTCCTCTGACATTAACACTCCTCTTGGCTCCTGATCCCATCTGATTATCTCACTCCAGGAATTGGCAACAAATGTTATTAACTCAAATCTGGCAACATGGTCATGAATTGCCTGACCCATGCTACCAGATTCCCTTTGAACTGTGAACAGATCAGATCTTTGAGGAAGGAATCCAGCAAGTTCCTTCCTTTAAACACGACCCCTCCTGATCTGTGCTCGTGTCTTTTTTCAGGATCAGTTTGAGTTCGCCCTGACGGCGGTCGCTGAGGAAGTCAACGCCATTCTCAAAGCTCTGCCCCAATGAACCCGGTCTGATCTGGACTGGCCTGCTGTTCCGTCGCTCCAGCCGCTCCCCTCACACATGTATCTTCACCTTGCCTTCTTCCTCTACAACGATTACTGTGATGATAACTGATTATGTTCTCTTTGTACCCGCTGCCTTGAAACAACAGTGCTGATGTCAGACATGGTGACCTAAAACTGCAGCTGGATTCATACAGGCATGGATCTGGTTTTTAAATCTTTGCATCATAAACATGTTTTCGTGTTGTCAGATCAGCTGCTGAAGCTTTTCCAGGGAATCTGACTGAAAGTGACGTTTCTTTATATACGGATGATGTGCTGGTTTCAGCTGGGTTGTCAGGTTAAAAGGAGGGATTGATAAGTATGTTGCTTTTCAAAGGAAATGACAAAATAGTCAAAAAAAAAATTTTTCTCCATATTCCGAGTCAATGTAAACATCAATGTGGGGATTTTCTTTGGAATGTGTTACCTCACAGTACTTTGGAGTATCGATCAATAGTTCATTAAATTTATGCGCCTTAATGAAAAGTAACTTAGATTACGAAAAGATTCTACATGTTCTATTTTATTGGGTAAGGTTCAGTTATTGACCTTAGTCTGGAACTTCTGGATGATATATTTGTGCAGAGAAAGTCTGAGTGTCATGAAATCAGTTTTAGTTTGAATATTGATCATATTAGAAGCCTCCAGACCAACAGGGTGTGTCATCAATAATATACATTTAGGCAAGAAAACAAATGCAGAAAATGAGTCTTATTATCTTTGAGGCTGTTTTAGTAAAATGTAATCAGATTATAACAAACACTAGTTTTTCCAACTTGATTCTGGTTTAATAAACTGCAACTAATTTAAACATCAGATTCACATCCAGTCTGAAGGTTTGATGGGTCCAGAGTAAATAGACAGAAATGGAAATTTTATTCTGTGACTTTTTGTTTTCAGTGTGAAATCACAGTATGAAGGAGAAAAATCTGAAATTAATTTCAGAAATTTTCATTTTCTTATGAAACTACAGTAATTTTTGGATGTTTTCTACTAAAACTGTATTTAAAATCATTTTTAATAATAATAAATTCAGAAAGTGTTCAATAGGAAACATTCAAAATTTACTGTAAACTTTAACCCAAGAATTCTGAACAGCTGTTTAGTACGTTTCACTTTTCATGTGACAGATTTGTCACAAAAACTATCTGTAATGATACCATATATTGAAACTGAAATACAATACACAGTGATACAAAATCAATTTTGTGGGCTGTTCACAGAAATCAAAAATCCCTGCACACAATCCAGAAACAGCTTTTATCTTTTATTTTCCACAGCGATCATGTCAACACGTCAACTCTTGGACAGAATGATCATATTTTTTCAGAAGTCTTTGCAGAATGTTATTATATTTTTACATTCTGTGAATAATCTCAGGTAGCAGTTTGTTTACATATAAGTGTGTCTTAGTGTTTAATGAGTCAGACTGACAGGTTTTTCCCTAATAAAAACACACACACACACACACACACACACATATATATATATATATATATATATATATATATATATATTATTAGTAGAGACTTCAATTCTACCAAGCCATTCATTATCACGACAAGCTGATATCTAGGCATAGAATGACAGCAATACCTTACTGTGAAAATTAGAAAAATATGTCATATCAACTTCACATTGTAGCCACACCACGCTGAAGTGAACACAGTAAGAAAGTAAGAACTTGTAATCAATGGAAACTCTACTAGTAGAGACTCCGATCGCAGTCTCTACTAGTAGAAGAAAATTCTACCAAATCGCAGACTCTACTTTGACATACACACACATATATATATATATATACGAGGTCTGTTAGAAAAGTATCAGACCTTTTTATTTTTTTCAAAAACCATATGGATTTGAATCACGTGTGATTGCATCAGCCAAGCTTGAACCTTCGTGCGCATGCGTGAGTTTTTTCACACCTGTCGGTTGCGTCATTCGCCTGTGAGCAGGCTTTGAGTGAGCACTGGTCCACCCCTCTCGTCATTAAGGAAATGGCGGAATGATTTGGAGCTTTGCTGCATCAATTTTTTTCCTGAAACTGAGAGACCTCCAGGTGGACACCATTCGGAAAATTAATATGGCTTTCAGGGACGATTTTATGGGGATTACACAGATTAAGGAGTGATCCAGCCGGTTTAAAGACCGCCCACAGTGTCTGAGAGCGCAGCGCGCTCAGAGCGCCGATCGACAGGCTGACACCCCGCTGAAACAACCAGATCATTTCCAAAGTGAAGGCTTTGTTGATCCGGGACGTCGTCTGACTTTCACAAAAGGCAGAAGGCGTGGATATCAGCACTTTATCGGCACATTCCACTGTTACAGGAGTTTTTTTCATGGAAAAAGAAGCGGATGAATGTGCCACCATACTGCTCATGGCGCGGGACAAAACCACCTCCGTGTTGGTCTCACAGGACGGCTTTCAGGTGGCTTTCAGACGGCTTCCGGTTGCTTTTCAGTCGTGTGAATATCCGAGAAATTGAGCATGAGCTGGACATGCCCCAACATGTCCTGTGAGGCTTCATCACGGCGTTGCTTTGCGCCATGCGGCTCCACAGCGACGCGCGGAATTCCACTCCTCTTTCCATGACAAAAACTCCTGTAACAGTGGAATGTGCCGTTCATTTCTAAACTGGAAGCTGTCTTGATCCGGGACGTCCTCTGACTAGCACAGGAATTGCGGAAGAGGTGGACATCAGCACTTTTTCGGCACATTGAGACAGACGTGCGGAGGATCCTGCGCATCGCGGCAGAGCCGCATGGCGCAAAGCAACGCCGTGATGTCCCTCACAGGACATGTTGGGGCATGTCCAGTTCATGCTCAATTTCTCGGATATTCACACGACTGAAAAGCAACCGGAAGCCGTCTGAAAGCCACCTGAAAGCCGTCCTGTGAGACCAACACGGAGGTGGTTTTGTCCCGCGCCATGAGCGGCACGGTGGCGCATTCATCCGCTTCTTTTTCCATGAAAAAAAACTCCTGTAACAGTGGAATGTGCCGAAAAAGTACTGATGTCCACGCCTTCTGCCTTTTTGTGAAAGTCAGACGACGTCCCGGATCAACAAAGCCTTCACGTTGGAAATGATCTGGTTGTTTCAGCGGGGTGTCAGCCTGTCGATCGGCGCTCGGAGTGCGGCGCGCTCTCAGACGCTGTGGGCGGTCTTTAAACCGGCTGGATCACTCCTTAATCTGTGTAATCCCCATAAAATCGTCCCTGAAAGCCATATTAATTTTCCAAATGGTGTCCACCTGGAGGTCTCTCACAGTTTCAGGAAAAAATTGATGCAGCAAAGCTCCAAATCGTTCCGCCATTTCCTTAACGACGAGAGGGGTGGACCAGTGCTCACTCAAAGCCTGCTCACAGACGAATGACGCAACCGACAGGCGTGAAAAAACTCACGCATGCGCACGAAGGTTCAAGCTTGGCTGATGCAATCACACGTGATTCAAATCCATATGGTTTTTGAAAAAAAAATAAAAAGGTCCGATACTTTTCTAACAGACCTCGTGTGTATATATATATATATACATACATATACACACACACACACATATATATATATATATATATATATATATATATATATATATATATATATATATATATATATATATATATATATATATATATATATATATATATATATATATATATATATATATATATATATATATATATAATCACCTTTCAGGCTACAAGGTTTGCACCATAGGTCATAAACGATGAATAAGAAAAATCCAAACATGCATTTGTAAAACCAAATCAACATTTATGCTTAAAAAATTAACATCACTGTTATTTTTTCACATTTTTCTCCTCAAATTCCATATGTTAAACTTTAGTCAATTGACATTTCTGTGTCCTGAGTGTTAACTAAAATTTACCACAAAATCTAAGATTTATCTATCTATATATGTCTGATATCAAAATCAGATATTGTGATTTCTGATAGAAAAGCTGAAAATAAAACATCAAAAGGTTTGAAAAGCAGAAATTTGAGGCTTTAGAGAAGAGAATGAGTGATGGCAATGAATTCTGGGTAAACTGCTGAGCTTCTATGTCCTGCTTCCTTTCCTTGTATACTTCTCAGAAAGAAAAAGCAAATATGTTGTTGTGCCATTCACATCATTTTAATATTGTATACCTCATGCAAGTACAAAAATAATAATAAAAAAAATTTAATTTAAAAGTTTCAAAAAAATAAGCTATTTTGTAACTGTGAGATTTGAAATAAATCTTATTGTTTGCTGCAAACACTTTGGGTGAACTCTGACTCTCTGGATTTAAAAAATCCAAAATACTGAAATCAAAGTACATCAACACGTCTTGTTACAGACAAGTCTTTGAGAACATATTGCTGGTTTTGGAAAGGACATTTTATTGTTTTGTAGAGTGCGTATCACTGGTTTTGTAGTAAGCATTTTAGTGGTTTTGACATATTGTCAAGAATATATTACCCTTTTGTTCAGGGTATATTGCTGGTTATTAGAGGACATTTTACTCTTTTGTACAGGCAGGACATTACTGGTTTTGTAGTGAGCATTTTAGTGGTTTTTGTAGAGGACATTACAGTTTGGTAGATGACATATTACTGGTTTTGTAATTCATTTTTTTTTAATTATTTCATTTTTATAGCACCAAATGACAACAAAGTTGCCTCAAGGTGCTTCACACAAGTAAGGTCTAACCTTACCAACCCCCAGAGCAAGAACACAGGTGACAGTGGTAAGAAAAAAAACTCCCTCTGATGTGAGGAAGAAACCTCAAGCTGACCAGACTCAAAGAGGTGACCCTCTGCTTGGGCCATGCTACCAACACAATTGACAAAAATGAATGTACAGGGAATTTTGTGCATCCATGTCGGTGCACAGAATGGGAGGATTGCAGAAAAACAGGACATTTTTCTGTTTTTATTTTAGAGGACACATTACCGGTTTTGTAGCGAACATATCCTTGGTTTGGTTTTTGCTTGCTGTCAAAGATCACTTATTGGTGACATTTCTATTAATGCAGATTTATGAATACGCGTATTTCTTAACCCAAGACGTGTTTGCGTACCAAATAGTGAAATTACAGTTTATAGTCTCCGATGCGAAAATGTTTTGCTATTAGCAAATTAGTATGTTGTTTACCACGTTAGTTACCCTGTCTAAACTGCTGTCATATGACTAGCTAACTTGGCTTACTAAAATAAAGTTCATAATTGTCATGCATTTGTACCACCCAATTTTATTTTGGAATTTTATCCTCACAGTTAATGAGTTTACTAATTTGTTGTAGTTTTGTGCATGGCGATCCCAACGATAGTGATTAGCTGACATTTAGCTTGAGATGCTAGTTTTATGTGATTGCTAACATTGCGGATTGTAGCTGCTGATGTTTGTGGATAGGATGACGTGTGATTGCTGTGATAAATGGTCTTCTCAGCAAGAAAGGCTACAAATCATCACTTTGTGGTGTGACAAAACCGTCAAGTCGCCCGGCCTGCTAGCTGCTACACACAAACGTGAGACTCGCCAACTTGTACCCAACACTCCAGGTAAGCCTCATCATTTATAACACCAGTTATAAGATAAATGATAATATTAATGCAAGCAGACAATGACAGTGTCAGTGTTTTAGTTTTTAATAATTTGACATTGAGGCAACACTTCACAGACCAAAATGATGTTAGCAAACACAAAGTTAACCATCTGTTCCATATCAACATAAACATTGAAATGAAAAGAAAAAAAAAAGTTAATCTGAACCCCCATGATGAAGTGATCTGAATGAACAGCTCTGTTCTTTTTTTGGTCTGTAATGTTACGAGCCTTTGCTTTTCCTGTGGCTAGCAGTTTCTGAGTTTAAGTGATGACTTAGCAGCTCAACAAATATTTTTTTCCTTGGTGTGAAGTGTTTCTGTGACCAGTATAACGTGGTTAAAATAAAAATTAATCAACATAGTACACTGGTATTATGAACTCATTAATAACAAGCTTTTGGAAATTAGTTAAGAGCAAGCTATATGCTAACTAGCCAAGCCAGCTAGCTTGGGGAGCCTTTGGGGGTGCTAGGCTAGGCTAGGCTACCTAACTTAGTTGCTACCTGGATATTAAATTAAGAAGTACTTGAAAATATTTGTACTGTACAGTATTTTCTTTGAAAGAAGGATTTTGATAGAACTGGATTTGTGGACAATGCTAACAAATAAGTCTGAATTTTATCTTCAGCTTCTCTAATCTTATTATGTCCTCCAATGACGTAATAAAATGACCTGCGTTTATTTGTCTGTTAGCAGGATTACATCAAAACCACTGCCTGAATTTTGATGAAATTTTCACCACAGCTGGATATTAGGCCACGGAAGAACCCATTAAATGTTGGAGTTGATCCGGATCCGGATTCTGGATCAAGTTTCAATTTATGTCGGTGTTTCAGCTTGTTCTGTCTCATGACTCTACAAACTGGACGGTTAAGCATTTCCCCCGCTCACAGGGAACATTTATTGAACAGGTATATAAGTCATAACAGAAGTCACGTTTTTTCTCAGTGTGCATCACTCAACTCAGTACGGATAAGAACCAAAAACATAAGCAATTCCTCTTGCTACATCCCTTTTCTTTTAAAAGGAAAAGTACTCTTGTTTACATAAACAAAAATCACATTTTAAATTGGCCCCTGAATGTAACTTAAATTTTCTTCAATAACATCACTTTCTTCAAGTATATTCAATACAAACAAAATTTCCCTATACCCCTCATAAACAAATGCATTTTTTAGTGCAAGAGCCCTTAAACACAACTCAAATATAACACCTTTTTTTTTTCTTCCAACATGACTTTTCTTCCACATTTCCTTTTCTTTTACACAAAGTCCAGACATTTAAGTGCATACAAAATCATTAAGGTACTGAGGACGGTGTATCACACACCCTGATCTTGTGCTCACTGTGTCCCGGGACTCTGTGGAGAATTTGGTCTCTTCGTGGTTGTATTGCCCTGTCCGGTTGTGTTTCCATAGCTTTTCTCAGATGCCTGCGGTAAGAACACTGCCTGTGTCCAGCTCCACCGCAAATGATCTGTGTCCAAGTGGTGCACTCACTCTGGCCTTTTCCCATAAAGTGTTGGGCGTAAAAGGTTGCACATGCACTAGATCACCTGGTTTCAAAGCTTCTATGTCTTTGGCTGTTTTGTTGTAGTATTTTGATTGTCTCTGTTGGTTTTTTAGAAGTCCTGATCTGTTGTCCGTCAGTTTTGGCTCAAGGAGACTGTCTCTGATCGGCAGGATGGTTCTCGTTCATCTGCTCAACAGTCTCTGTGCAGAGCTAGTGCCCAGCCCTTGTGTAGGTGTATTCCGATGATCCAAAATGGCCAAATAGGGGTCCTGTCCAGACACTTTCGCCTTTTTCATCAGCCGTTTAGCAGTTTTAACAGCTGACTCTGCTTTGCCATTGCTTTGGGGATAGCCAGGAGAGGAAGTCTTGTGTCTGAATTCCCATTTGCAACTGAAGTTTGCAAATTCTGCAGAACTGTACTGCGGACCATTGTCTGAAAAAACTGTCCGGAATACCTTGGCACGCAAAGTGAGCTTTGAGTTTTCAAATGACCATGTTTGACTTTGTATCTGGCAAGTAATCTACCTCCCAAAAGTTGGAGTAATAGTCTACAGTCAGTAAGTACTCTTTGTTGTCAAATGTGAACAAGTCCGTGCCCACTTTGGACCAAGGCCTGGTTGCGATCTCATGTGGCTGCAAAGTCGCTTTCGATTGTTTTGTGTCCACAGATCGACGTGTGTCACACTTTGCAACATGATTTTTGATATGATCATTCATACCATGCCAATAGACGCAGTCCCTCGCCCTCCTGAGGCACCCCTCTGTCCCCAGGTGTGACGAGTGAATCCGCTGTGTGATGTCCATCTGGAGTGAGTTTGGAATCACAACTCTCTCCCCCCTGAAAACCAGTCCATTTTGAGTGCTCAGTTCATCTTGTAGAGAGTAAAAGTGCATTATGTCCTGAGGTAAGTCTTTTTTGTCTTTTGGCCAACCCTTTTGCATAATAGTAATTAACTTCTGCAGCATTGGATCAGCCTCTGTTGCTATGCGTATTTTGTCTAACCTTTCAGATGAGATGGGTACATAGTCAATCATATTAACACATTCAGTTTCTAATTCAACCTGACTTTTACTACTGTTCTGCAGGTACGCCCTACTCAAAGTGTCAGCGAGTAGCATGTCACGTCCAGGAACGTATGTGATAATGAGGTCATATTTCTGTAACCTGAGCAGCATACGTTGTAGTCTTTTTGGTGCATGGATGAGTGGTTTTTTGATAATTGTCTGTAGAGGCTTGTGGTCTGATTGTACTCTCACAAGTCGGCCATAGGTGTATTGGTGAAATTTTCCATGCCGAAAACTATAGCCAAACATTCTTTTTCAATCTGTGCGTATCCGCTTTCTGTAGTCCTCAAAGCACGACTTGCATACGCAACTGGTTTGCCACCTTCAATTCAATTCAATTTCAATTTATTTTCATTTATATAGCGCTAAATCACAACAGAGTTGCCTCAAAGCGCTTCACACAGGTAAGGTCTAACCTTACCAACCCCCAGAGCAACAGTGATAAGGAAAAACTCCCTTTGAGGAAGAAACCTCAAGCAGACCAGACTCAAAGGGGTGACCCTCTGCTTGGGCCATGATACAGACATAAATTACAGAACAATTCACAGAACAATTCACGGACGAATATACAAGAAATGCAATTGGCGCACAGGACAGGAGGATCGCCAACACGAATACATCTCCCATCTCTGGATTGGAGCTGCACCTTAAACAGAGAGAAAAAACAGAATCAGGCATCAGAAAGACAAGAAATACTGTATAATTTCTCAGCATTAAACAACAAGAAAAACAGAGAAATACTAAGGTGATCGCTGGCCGCTAACCCTAAGCTTCACTAAAAGACCCAGAATTTAGGTAAAGTTGAGGCCGCAGCCCGCCCCAATTACTAATACAATGAATTAAAAGAGTAAAAAGCATAAAATAAAACTGTACCAGTATGCTGCCATATGAAAGAGAAAATAAGTGCGTCTTAAGTCTGGACTTGAAAATCTCCACAGAATCTGATTGTTTTATTGACGCAGGGAGATCATTCCACAGAACAGGGACACGATAAGAGAAAACTCTGTGACCCACAGACTTCTTATTCACCTTAGGGACACAAAGTAGTCCTGCACCCTGAGAACATAAAGCCCGGGCCGGTACATAAGGTTTAATTAGGTCAGCTAGGTAGGAGGGTGCCAGTCCATGAATAATTTTATAGGTTAGTAGCAGAACCTTAAAATCTGATCTCACTGGGACATGAAGCCAGTGAAGAGACGCCAAAATGGGTGTAATGTGGTCGAACTTTTTGCTTCATGTCAAAAGTCTGGCTGTAGCATTTTGAACCAATTGGAGAGCCCTAATGCTAGACTGCGGTAAACCAGAAAATAGAACATTGCAGTAGGCCAATCTAGAAGAGATAAATGCATGGATCAGGGTCTCAGCATCAGCCATAGACAGGATGGGACGAATCTTAACTATATTTCGCAGGTGGAAGAAAGCAGTCCTAGTAATATTTCTAATGTGGAGGCCAAAGGACAACGAAGGATCAAAAAGTGTGATGTATGACACACGAGCCGAGGCTGAGCATTAACTGGTCAAATTGATGCCGATGTCTCACTGGACCAAGAACCATCATTTCAGTCTTATCAGAGTTTAAAAGTAGGAAGTTTTTAGACATCCAGCTTCTCACTGCTGCAAGGCAATCTTCTGAGGATTTTATGTGAATGAGATTACCAGCAGTTATTGGCATGTATAACTGAGTATCATCTGCATAGCAGTGAAATTTAATCCCAAAACGCTGCAATATGTGCCCAAGGGGTGCTATATAAAGGGAGAAAAGCAGTGGGCCTAAGACAGACCCCTGTGGAACCCCAAATTTCATGTCACTAAGGTTAGAGTTAGTGTTACTGTACAAAACACAGTGAGAACTACTGGTCAAGTATGACGTAAGCCATGCAAGGACACTCCCAGTAATCCCAAAGTGATTTTCCAGCCTATCAAGTAGAATATGATGATCCACTGTATCAAATGCAGCAATGAGATCTAACAGCAACAGAACAGTAGTACTGTCCGAATCCATTGTAAGCAGAAGATCATTCACCACTTTAGTGAGAGCCGTCTCTGTGGAATGATATTTTCTAAAAGCACACTGCAGTGGCTCAAAGAGATTATTCTCAGTAAGATAGTCTGCGAGCTGCCGTGACACCACTTTTTCCAGAATTTTAGAGAAAAATGATAGATTCGATATTGGCCAATAGTTTGTCAATACACTAGGGTCAAGATTATGTTTCTTAAGTAATGGTTTATTCACTGCAGATTTGAAACTTTTTGGAACAGATCCAGAAGTTAAAGAAAGATTAATAATTTCCAGCACAGTCGGCCCAAGAGTGGGCCACAGGTCCTTAAACAGTTTTGTTGGTATAGGATCAAATAAACAGGTTGTGCTTTTTGTTGACATTACGAGTTTCGTCAGCATGCCTAGTGAGATACTGTCAAATTCTTTAAATCTAGGTAATACCTCAGTAGTGGCACCCACATCAATAGCAGGGTGTAGTGGCTGGATTAAGGCATGCTGGGATATGTTTAACCTGATGTCTTCTATTTTCTTCCCAAAGTAATCCAGGAAATCTTGTGCTGTAAAAGGAGAGTGAACTACAGATGGTTGTCCATGCAAAAGTGTTGCCACCGTGTCGAACAAGAACTTTGAGTTATGCTTGTTTTTGTTGATCAAATCAGAGTAGTAAGTCCGCTTTGTAGCCAATAATGCATGCTTATAGTCTAAGATAGCATCATGCCACGCAAGGTGAAATACTTCTAATTTTGAACGACACCATTTCCGTTCTAGACCTCTTGCTTTATGCTTGAGGTCACGCAGATAATCATTGAACCAAGGTGACTGTGATTTGGGGGAGCGCGGTTTTAACACAGGTGGTGCAATCATGTCGAGTGTAGTTTTGAGCACTGAGTTTAAACTATCCACAAGTCTGTCTACTGACTAGGTGTTTGTCAAATGTGAAGCTAAGACACCAGGCAGTCTAGCTTGGAGTTCAGTCTTAGTTGAGGAGTTGATGCATCGCCGTAAAGATATATAAGGTTGTTGTTCCACTAAACACGGCAGCGAAACTGTAAACTTAATAAGTGAGTGATCAGACACCTCTGATGTAAGAGGCATGATGTCAATATTCGTGACAGCAATACCACGTGCAAGAACCAGATCCAGGGTATTTCCACTAATGTGTGTCAAATCCCGAATGCATTGCCGAAATCCTAATGCATCCACAATTTCCAGAAATGATTTGCAGAGGGGATCAGAAGGCTTATTTATATGAATGTTAAAGTCACCAGTGATCAGAATATTATCTACACTAGTTGACAAGTTAGAGATGAACACGCCAAATTCATCTAAGAATTCAGAATATGGGCCAGGAGGCCTATATACAGTGACAAAGTAATACGACTGATTTTTATTCTTCTGACCTTGGCAATGTGTAATATCCTGAGCAGAGCGGAGAATCAGATGCTCAAATGAGTGATATTTGTAACCCTCAACAGCTAATAAGCTAAACCTAGATTTATTAATAAGAGCAACACCCCCGCCTTGCTTCGCATCACGAGGGATGTGACTAAATGTATATGCTGGTGGGCAGGCCTCATTTAAGGGGAGGACAGGTTAGTCCTCACATAGCCCAATCATATCTAAGTGATGATCAATAATTAGATCATTGATCAACAATGATTTTGAGGACAGTGAACTTATGTTAATGAGACCCAGTCTAAGGACCTCAGTGGGGTTGACAGTTGAACTGTTTGGGTTTAGGGGTGTTTCCAGAGTAGCATATATAAGATGCCGAGAAGTAGGTTTGGGTTTAAGACATTCCACTCGCATTGTAGGTAGCAGACACGAAATCTTTGCTATTGCTGGAACAACCACTGGGCCATCTTCAATTTCCACATCATCCAATATAGTAATGGGTATTAAGTTTGGAAAGCATATCCCTCTATGATTTTTATGGACACAACTACGGAAGCAGGCCACAGTCTCAACTTGTTGAAATTCCCTCCCTGACAAATAAACTGCACTATCACCATAGTGGATTTTCTGCACTAAATTTCCCGCTAAGCTAATGGATTCCACACCCACATTTGTCATAAGCCTTGAAGGGTCTCTAATCACCTGCTCTGTGGCCTGTTGTAGATTCCTAATGTTACCCTCCCTGTAGAGCTCTATCTATGTTCGCAGACAAGATGGCGGCGCCTTCCCCAGTAGGGTGGAGGCCATCCGGCATCAGCAAGCCACGGTGGCCCCAGAACGAAGGCCAGTTATCAATAAAGCTAAAGCCTTGCTGTCTACAAAACTGTGCCAGCCACCTATTTAATGATGTCAGCCTGCTAAACGCCTCATCAGTACCCCGGGAGGGGAGGGGACCAGAGACTATTAATCGATGCCGACACATCTTTCTGGCAAGGTCACAAGTCCTCTCTATGTCCATTTTTGTGACCCCTGAGTGCTTCATCCTGATATCATTGGTGCCAACGTGAATAACTATGTGACTATATCTCATGTCATGTTCCTTCGTCTGTCTTCTGCAGCGTCAGCACCCTAAGATGAGATGCAATGTCGGGAGCTCTGGCCCCAGGAATACATTTAACGTCAGCCTGCGTCTGTAACCTGACTTTGCGGGTGATAGAATCCCCTATCACTAAAGTCCGGTGTTTCGGCCTGGAGACAGGAGTGGAAGTCACTCGTGGGCTCAGAGAATTCACATCTGGCAAATCCAAGGGGGAGAACCGATTCACAGTTCGCACTGGCGAGTGTGATCGGGCTGCCACAACCGGGCACCAAGCCCTACGGGGCTTCCTCCGCCTAGCCACAGTCCGAAAGCCGTCCTCCACAGCCGGCGTTTCTAAGCTGATGCTAATGGGCTCGCTAGCCGGCCTTCACTAACCTCATCTGGAGTGCCCGTAACATCTAACTCCACTGCGCTAAGAAGCTGCTCTAACTTACGGACACAGCTCTCTAAGCCACCCTATCTTCCAACATCACGCAGGATTTACAGAGGGTGTAAAGTATAATAAGTAGTGTACTTTGTGCACTAAGAAATTCAAAAATGTAGCCAAGCAAACATGAGCTAACCAATAATGGATAAGCTAACCACTCCTAAGGCTCAGACAGACGCAGATAAATGAATTAAAATTCACAGCAGTTACACTGAAAAACTAACAGAAGTATTAAACAGGTTAAAAAAGCAGCAGCTATAAAATATGCTGAACAGTTAATAACTAACAGGAGTGTAAAAAATGAAATGAAAAAATGATGAGATGGGTCAGAAATAGCTAACGCAAGCTAACCGCTAGCGAAAATGCTAGCCGCTCCTAAGATTTTACACAGGAGTAAAAATTACTTAAAATTCACAGCAGGACAACTGAAAAATGAACAGAAGTATTAAACGGGTAGAAAAGAAACAGCTATAAAAAGTAACAATGGAGAGAGGAGGTGTCGACCTAGCTAGCGAAAGCTAACCGCTAGCGATTCACAACAGGACTGTTGTTAAATAACGTTCAGAGTAGATACAATTAATAACCAGAAGAGTGCTAAACAGAAATAAAAGAAGTGTATACAACCGTGTGAAGTTCAGAGTAGCGTCACAGCAACAAACAAGCAAGTTGCCAGATCTGTCCTGGCAACTTGTGTCAGAGTTGCACCAAGCCCTGTTTCGCTCGCATCACATTGTAAAGTGACCTCTTCTTCTGGGCTGTAGTATTTCAGTATTGGAGCCTGTGTGATTTTTTTCTTTTATGTGTTTGAATGCATCTTCATGTATCTCAGTCCTTTCCCAGAGATTCTCTTTGTGTGTGAGTTGCCTCAGTATCTCACAATCATCTGACAAATGTCCATAAAACTTTGACAGGTAGTTCACAAGTCCTACCAGTCTTTGCACTCCTTTCACTTTCGTTGGTGCGGGCATCTCACAAACCACGTGTATCTTCTCTGGGTCTGCCCGGAGTCCCTCTGCCATGAGCTAATGTCCTATGTATGGGACCTCCTCTTGTCTGAGTTTGAGTTTCTCTGCATTCAGCTTTATGTTCAGTTCTCTGCATCTTTCCAAGAAGAGCCTGAGATTCTTGTCATGGTTTTTCACCGCATCCTGCTTTGTTTCACCTTCTCCTGTGATCAGTACATCATCTGCAATAATGTATGTGCCGTGTAAATTTTCAAGTGCTTGTGTGAGTTTGCGTTGAAATATTTCTGGCTCTGGACTTATTCCCATTGGCATCCTCAGCCAATGGAAACGACCAAAGGGTGTTGCAAAAGTTGTTAAATAAGTTGACTCTTCTTCCAACTTCACGTGCCAGAATCCCTGCTTCACATCACACACTGTGAAGACTTTCGCTTTTGCCAGGTCTGGTAAAACATCGATTGTTGGAAGTGGAAAGTGGCTCCTTTTCAAGGCTTTGTTAAGTGGTCTTGGGTCTATGCATATTCTAGGCCTGCCATTGGGTTTCTGCGCCGACACCATTCCACTGATCCACTCCGTACTCCTCTCACCTGGTGCTATTATTTGTCTGTCCACAAGACTCATGAGTTCCTCTTTTAGTGGTTTCATCATTGATACTGGTACTCTGCGCTTTGGGAGTTTAACCGACTGCACTGTTGTATCTATTTCAAGCCTACATTCACCTTGCAAGCAGCTGTCACCTGTAAACACATCATGAAACTCTGTCTTTATGTCTTGCATCAGCTATTTGTCCTGAATCACTGGCCTTTTGGTCCCAATACTGTCCAGAGCATAAATGTTGTCGTATTGCACCTGGATGAGTTTCATTGCTTCACTTGCACTCCGCCCTAGTAAAGCAGTTTTGCATTCTTCTTCTACAACTTGGAACTCCACTCTGTACTTTTTCTTATTGCTTGGATTTGTCGTCTTTACATTTTCCTAATGGAGACAATTTTGCTTTATTGTACATTACCAGAACCTTGTCCGTGTGTTCCAGTTTCACATTTGGGTTCAACATGTTGACTGGAATGACATTACACAGTCAGTCTGAAAATGCACAACATTGTTGTCAATCAACATTCCTGCAAACAGTTGTTCCTTTTTATTCTGTTTGTCCCTTATGTGGTTTACTTCAGCTGTGGTCTTAGTTACTGCAGTGACAGTCATTATGTCCTCACACGAGTCCGAATCACTTTCTGCTACAGTATGTACGGTTGTCTTGTGCTCTTTATTTCCAGTTTTGCTTCTACACATTACTGCAAAGTGATTGTTCTTGCCGCAGTTTTTACATCTTTTCCCAAAAGCGGGGCATTTTTGTTTCAGTTTCTCGTGGGTTTTCCCACAGTATTTGCATGATACTTAACCATACTTCACGCTCCTTGTTGCTTGTTTCAATGCATGTATGTCCTCTGCGTTTTGTCCTTCAATTGTCTTGCTGTACTCACGAGATCTCCATTGCTCTACGAAGCTCGAGACATTTGTCCAGGTTAAGGTCGCCCTCTCGGAGTAGCCTCTCCCTCCCACCTGAACTGTACGTGCCTCAGACGATCCTGTCGCGTATCAGTGAATCTCTCAGCTGCCCAAAGTTGCATGAGCCAGCTAGCATTCTCAAGTCTGTCATGTATTTGTTGATACTTTCTCCCGGAGCTTGATTGCGAGTAAAAAATTTGTACCGTTCCACTATTTCATTTACATTTGGGTTGCAATGTTCATCTAACTTGCCCATCAAATCCCTCACTGTCACTTTAGCTGCGGAGCCCATCAAGCGTACTACAGATCTCTCTGCCTTGTTCTCCGATTAGATAGTAGAAAAGTTGAACTCATGACCTTTCTTCTGCCTCTGGCATTGTCAAATCTACATACAGTGTGAAGTCTTCTCTCCAAGCTTTCCACGACTTTGAGAGATTGGCAGAGTCCATGCACCACTGTTGAGGCGGTTTTAATCCGTCCATATCTAGCACACTTAAGCGTTTTTCCGTTCTCGGGCTAATGGCTAGTGCTAGTTAACTTCATTCATTCGCTGTTTGGCGGTACCTGTTCCCTCCTAACTCACAGCTCCAACACGACTGGTACTCCAGTTTTAGAAACCACTGCCACCATGTTTCAGCTTGTTCCGTCTCATGACTCTACAATCTGGACGGTTGAGCATTTCCCCCACTCACAGGGAACATTTATTGAACAGGTATACAAGTCATAACAGAAGTCACGTTTTTTCCTCAGTGTGCATCACTCAACTCAGTACGGGTAGGAACCAAAAACATATAAGCAATTCCTATTGCTACAGTCGGCTTTGAAGGATTATGTCAAAACTGCATCATGGATTTTGATGAAATTTTCAATACAGATGCATATTATGCAATTGAAGACTCCATTAAATTATGGAGGTGATCTGGATCTGGATTATGGATCAAGATTTCCCTTTATATAGGCTTTGAAGAATTACGTCAAAACTACTTCAGGGATTCTCACCAAATTTGCATCAGAGATAGATATTAGGGCATGGAAGACTATTAAATTTTGGAGGTGATCCGGACTTGATTTTCAACACTGGTTCCATCAATCAGCAGGAGGTGAGATAAATGGACTACATTTATATAGCGCTTTTCCATCTGCATCAGACGCTCAAAGCACTTTACAATGATGCCTCACATTGATCCATTCACACAAACACACACACCGATGTCAGGGTGTTGCCATGATTTTCAGGTCAGACTGGTGTTTGAAGCGAGGATCCTCTGGTCTTATCCACGAGGGTTATGTGAGGGGATATTTTTTATTTTTGAGTGAATAAACAGGCGTCTGCAAACAGTGAAAATTACATTGAAATAAATGAAATTTTAACAGATTTATCTGCCAGAATGCTGCCATGTCATATCCCACACAACAATGAAGCAAAGGTTTTAACAGGAAATATGATACAGGCTGTGATTTAAATCAGAATCCAAAGCTGAGAAATAGTTTTTTATGTAAAGAAAAAGCAAAGAAAGAATTGCACAAAAAAACTGGAAACAAATGAAGATTATTCTTGCAGACATCTGCTTCCACAAGATTCTGACTATGAACTAGCCTACAGGAAAGAGAAACCAATTAACGATGGTGTTTCAGGTGTTGGGCATTTAATATTCTTCCCCTTCTTCTCCTTCATCACCAAGAGAATCGGTGCCCACTTCTTCATAATCCTTCTCCAGGGCGGCCATGTCTTCCCTGGCCTCTGAGAACTCACCTTCTTCCATTCCCTCTCCAACGTACCAATGGACGAAGGCCCTTTTGGCATACATCAGGTCAAACTTGTGGTCAAGTCGAGCCCAGGCTTCAGCGATGGCAGTAGTGTTGCTCAACATGCACACTGCCCTCTGGACCTTGGCTAGGTCTCCTCCAGGAACCACGGTTGGAGGCTGGTAGTTGATGCCCACCTTGAAACCAGTGGGACACCAGTCAACAAACTGGATGGTACGCTTTGTTTTGATCGTGGCAATGGCAGAATTGACATCTTTGGGCACCACATCACCTCTAAATAACAGGCAGCAAGCCATGTACTTCCCGTGGCGAGGATCGCATTTTACCATCTGATTAGCAGGCTCAAAGCAGGCATTTGTGATCTCAGCCACAGATAACTGCTCATGATAGGCTTTCTCTGCTGAGATTACAGGGGCGTAGGTGGCCAGAGGAAAGTGGATCCGTGGGTAGGGCACCAGGTTGGTCTGGAACTCTGTCAGGTCAACATTCAAGGCACCGTCAAAGCGCAGGGAGGCAGTGATGGAGGACACAATCTGACCAATCAGCCGGTTGAGGTTGGTGTAGGTGGGGCGTTCAATATCCAGGTTTCTTCGACAGATGTCATAAATGGCCTCATTGTCCACCATGAAGGCACAGTCAGAGTGCTCTAGGGTGGTGTGGGTAGTCAGGATGGAGTTATAGGGCTCCACTACAGCTGTGGACACCTGGGGGGCTGGATAGATGGCAAACTCCAGCTTGGACTTCTTGCCATAGTCAACAGAGAGGCGCTCCATCAGCAGAGAGGTGAAACCAGAGCCGGTTCCTCCTCCAAAGGAGTGGAAGATAAGGAAACCTTGGAGACCGGTGCATTGGTCTGCCTACAGCAGAACAAACAACAACAAAAAAGCAAACATAAGAATTCAAACCGGTGGCTTTCAGAACCACAGTATCAGGCTGCTCCAAGTGATCTCACCAGTTTACGAATCCTGTCAAGAACCAGGTCGATGATCTCCTTGCCAATGGTGTAATGACCGCGAGCGTAGTTGTTAGCTGCATCTTCTTTTCCAGTGATCAGCTGCTCAGGGTGGAAGAGCTGGCGGTAGGTGCCAGTACGGACTTCATCTGTGATCAAAATACAGCAACAGTACAGTCAACCGTTTTGGTAGACCTGTTCCAGTACTCACATCTGTCATTAGACATCAGACAGAAATGATCTCACCAATGACCGTTGGCTCCAGATCCACAAAGACGGCTCTGGGAACGTGTTTGCCAGCTCCAGTCTCACTGAAGAAGGTGTTGAAGGAGTCGTCTCCACCGCCGATGGTCTTGTCGCTGGGCATCTGACCGTCCGGCTGGATGCCGTGTTCCAGGCAGTACAGCTCCCAGCATGCATTGCCGATCTGAGCTCCAGCTTGACCAACGTGCACAGAGATGCACTCACGCTGCAAGAACCACCATTTAAGATGAAGTCACACTATAATTTGAACGTTTGTCCCTCTGCTTCTCCCAAGGCCTTTGTCTGATTTCCACCAGACTTGGTGTGGAGGTGAGGGTCAACTCAAGAATTGCCCTTAAAGGGCTTTGGGCAAAATCATTTGGGGTCCCATATCATACAATAATAATCATTATTATATGGTATGTGATTTTGCCAACTTCTGATTGGCCCATTCGCCACTTTCTGAGCTGTACCACATGCCGAGTTGACTGCTGGTGGAGCCGAGTAGACCGCGCGTGCGAAATGAGTATACCTCGCGTGCAGCGTAGTGCTAGCCTATCGAGCGACGCCTTCTATCGATAACAACCAATCAGATAACACGATACAACGCCAACTTTGGCTGTCAGTTTGTTGACAAGATGGCAGAAGTCAGGTTTGCGTCTGTTAGCGACGCTGACTTAAAAACAAATTTTACATGAAAAAGATGCGAAGAACACCCACAGAAACACACAGTCAGCAGCCAACCTGTTTGACAAATACGTCACTGAAAAGGGACATGAACCAACTCTGAAACTTATGACAGACAGATGCTTGACGGAGTACTCGGTCGATTTTACGCGGAAGCTAGACAGGCGAATGGCGAACTTTATAAGAAACCAAGCCTGATGACTCTTCATCATGGACTTAACAGGCATCTCCAGTTGATCAATGGGATGTCAGTTGGTGCAGTACCTTTGTGCGCTGCCCTACAAAAATGCCCCACATTAATGAGGAATGAAAAAAACTGTCTAGTGTGAAATGGCAGACAAGTCTCACTTCTTGCCCGCAACAATAGAAGAGAGTCCTGGTAGCGACTTTAATCAGCAGAAAGGTGAGTCATGATTGACATCTTTAAATGGAATTGACGGAGGTTGATGAATAAATGGTGGATCCACAATCAATGTAGAGAAATGATCCTTTACCCGCTACACACCCTCGAAAACAACGGGCCGTTACTCTAACGCTAGCAAGAACTGTGTGTCAGAGAGTATTTGTGTCAATGTGCTCTAAAGGCATTTGTGTTGTAAAAGATGAAAGTTTCTCACCATGTTTTTGTCTCTTGAAGTGCTCCGGTGTTGACCTGGGATCAGTCGAGTGGGAACGAGGGCAACAAGATGCTTTATAGCAAAGCGTCACTGAGCAACGGCTCGGCCTGTTGTGGTAACCGGAGGAGACGCCAAACACAGTCGCCTCGGATGAAAGAAGAGGAGGAAGAGGAGAAAAAGAAAACCCAGAGGTACGCACACATCCAAGCCACGTCAACTGATCCACACACACACACACACACACACGAGTAAACGTCAACAATCATCTGATTGGCTGTGAAATTCAACCCATCACTGTCAGGTCAGGTATCACATCTTCATTTTAGACCCATCCAAACTGGTGGTGGAGCCTTGCTCAGTGACACTTCAGCAGAATACATTTATTCACAAACATTCAGACAAAACCGAAAAACTGTGACCCCATCAGGCTTCGGTTACACTGTAAGATTCATTTGCAATTCAAAGGCAAACATTAGAGGCAGATGTGACATTTGAGACCAGGCTAAGGTGGCCCCGAGGTGCAAAACCCAACAATACTGAAGTAAAAATGTTTATCTACAATGTGTCAAAAAATATGTCAACAAACAAATTCATGTAGCCTGAACAATGCAGTGAGTGAACACAATGAATGAATGAGGCCGTCTCCTCCACTGTGAACACGACAACTAAAGAATTCAGGAGTTTAAAAAAAGAAAAATCCAACCCGAGTCTTCTGTTGTACGTCGTCTGAGTCACATGGCTGGTTTTGTATGTTTTTCTTTAGGGATGGAGAATATTTGTTTCACATGTTGTTATTTTGTTCAATGTCTATGTTAGCAAATTACATCCAGATAAATAACAGATTAGTTGTTTTAAGAACAAAAACTAGCCTTAAAAAAAAAAAAAAACAGTAAGAGAGAACATTAATTTAATCATATTTCCTTCATAAGGAGAGTAAAACTCTTTTCTGCCCTTTATTGTTTGACGGTTGTGTGTTGTTGTGCGTCTGGAGGGAACCATGGAGATATAATCAGGTTGTGTTGAAAGAACCCCGTCAATGATCATCCTGTTTGCTCTCAGATGTCATTCAGAAAGGCTTATTGCCTGAAGAAAAAAAAAACAAAAAAATAAATAAATAAAACAGTCACACACAAGCTGGACCTTAACAAAACAGATCAAATCCAGGCTCCAGTCTTCCGAGTGTCTTCTGGAAAACTGTCCAGCTTCTTTTTAAGGAAATCCTTCTCTGTTCAGTCATGAAGCTGAGTAATTGGTGATGCAACAGACAACAAATGCACCATGTACAGTTTCTCCAGTCAATCACAGAATTCTGTAACTCCTGCAGAGTTGTCTGAGGGTCTTGATGGCTTCCCTCTCTTGCCTCCTTCTTGCACAGTTGCTCAGTTTTTGAGAAATGCCTCCTTCAGGCAGATTTTCCATACAGTATCATACTCTTTGCATTGATGGAAATGTTCATGTGTCCATCCCCTGATTTATCTAAAGAATACTGGCTGAAAAAGTGATGATTTGTCTTAGAAATATTCTTCATATTCAGTTTGTCCAATTACCTCTCACCTCCAAAAGTGGAGGGATTATGCAGAAAAACAGCTGTAATTCCAAAATGGCCCAAGTGATATTTTTATTCAACTCCTTTGAGTTAAATCTGAAAGTCAACACAAGAAGAACTTTATGGTGGTGGACAAAGACAAAATTACTGTTCCAGTACTTATGGACCTGATTATTCAGTGCCACAGTGTAAAAATCCCTTTTCATGGGATTATCTTTGTTTTGTTTTTTTAACTGCATAACAGAAACAGGAAAAAAAGTTTCCACTTTAAATGTTTTATTTTCCCACACAGCTCAGTGTGAACTCACAGCACTGACCATCAGTGTAGCAGACGCACAGTCAGCAGCATTAAAGAGGGTTTTTTTTTCTTCTTCTGAGAAACATCGCTACAGAAAACATGCACATTTCAGAGTTTCTGCAGAAGTAAAACCTGAAAGTACAGTTAGATCATAAAAAAAGAAATGCACACACTCACTCCTGATAACACAAACACGTGCAGCCACATTAGCGTCACTGCAGACTCCTCCCACACGTGATGTCAGAGTGGGTTGACGTTTTTACAGTGATTGACATACCAACCATCCCAGAATCAATGGAAATTCATCCAAAATTCAAATAATACTCTGCTGTCAAATAACATCATCTCCAGCAGCAGAGATCAAAATGTGAGTTAAACTGTGAAAAACAGTCACAATTAAAGACGGTAAACAAAAAATAAACAGGTAAGGTGGATCCTAATGTTTAGGATGTTTCTTCAATTATTGAAAATCAAAATAAAATTGTTCATGCAATGTGCTTTCCTCAAGACCTCCAATTAAATAAAAAAACAAAACAACAAAAAGCGTGTTCCCTTTAATAACCCAACAAGAAACCGTCTTCTTGAAATTCAAGTCAGCAAAAAAAAACAAACAAAAAAAAAACAGTAGTGTTCTCCAGGGTGTTGGTCTAGGACATTTGTGTTTTTCCAGCTCCTGCAGCAACATTTGATAAAGATTCCATATTTAACCAAAGCTGGTGTCACAGTGTTTATTGTGTAATAAAAGAAGTGACAGTACAAACAAACACCTCATGCAAATGAAAATGTCCAAACTTTTTTTTTGTTAACATGTTATAAAATATTTTGACAGTCATACAGTACATCGACTCGTTTCTCCTTTTAAAAATACTTCTAGCAAGCTCTTTGGAAGGCCGTCTGAGATCAGAATTATTTCAAAATATGTCAGGAATTAATAAATCTAAATAACTCAAACATTTTAAACGAGTTCTTCATCCACGTAATACTTTTTATATGTTTTGACTAAACACAGGCTCATAGATTGACATTTAGCTAACATTTTGTGTTTTTATCTGACAGATGTCATAAAGGAGCCGTTTTGGAGCACAGGACCAAAATAATCTTTATGTGACACTAACTTCAAACCTTCTGGGTAAAGTTCTCAGGAAAAACTCCTTTGGCCGATAGATCTCGTTTCTGCAACCAGTGAGACTCCTTCGTCCCCATCAGCCAGCCGTCATCCTGAAAGACAACACAAAGTCCAAACAGGCTTACAAACTATGACGACAGTATGCAAGAATTAAGCACAATAATTTAATAAAATTATATTAACATGAGAATTTAATGTTGGCTGACATTAGCTCGGTCCCTGCCAAAGTGTTGGGGTTGTCAGCACAGTGTCCCTGGTGGCGTTCGTGTCTCGCTCGGTAGTTGTTGGACTCTACATTTTAGTATATAGTTTGGTGGTGGTGGGGGGTTCACTGGTTGCTGGTGTGTTGCTAGGTGGGCTTTCAGGCAACCAATCAAAAAAAAATAAAGGCTGAACTACCAAAGTTTACCCCCTCAGCCACCAGCACAGCACGAGCTGATCAAGATGTTGGCACCAATATTCTGGGTGTTTGTATTCAAAGACATTGGTGGATGATGGTTATTAAGGTTAAATAAGTGCTTAATGGGAAATTCTACACCATTGTTGGTTTAAGCCCCTTTCACACCAGGCCCACTTCGAGTTGCATCGTGCAGCGTCATGACGACGCCACGTGGAAGCAACCCAGTGCAGAGACGATGTAGCTCAATGCCAGAGCAGCGCAAGGGGCACAAAGGACGAAGCGAATCGGACAGCAAAAATTAAACATGTTTAATTTTTTCTGCTTCGAGCACAGGACGCAGAAATTAAGTGGTTTCAATGCAAGTCAGAGCAACGTTGGGACCAGGAGGCAGAGCTGTGGTCTTACACACCTCTCTGCAGCTTCTCTCCCCCTGCCATCCCCTTATTACCCCATCCCCGTAGAGACGGTGTCTGCTCCCAGACTACCAATAACCAACAAAAATCTATTTAAGCATAAAAATTCAAAAAGAAAAAATAATATAGCACCTTCAATTGCACCACAGACTAAAACAGTTAAATGTGGTCTATTAAACATTAGGTCTCTTTCTTCTAAGTCCCTGTTGGTAAATGATATAATAATTGATCAACGTATTGATTTATTCTGCCTAACAGAAACTTGGTTACAGCAGGATGAATATGTTAGTTTAAATGAGTCAACACCCCCGAGTCACACTAACTGTCAGAATGCTCGTAGCACGGGCCGGGGCGGAGGATTAGCAGCAATCTTCCATTCCAGCTTATTAATTAATCAAAAACCTAGACAGAGCTTTAATTCATTTGAAAGCTTGTCTCTTAGTCTTGTCCATCCAAATTGGAAGTCCCAAAAACCAGTTTTATTTGTTATTATCTATCGTCCACCTGGTCGTTACTGTGAGTTTCTCTGTGAATTTTCAGACCTTTTGTCTGACTTAGTGCTTAGCTCAGATAAGATAATTGTAGTGGGCGATTTTAACATCCACACAGATGCTGAGAATGACAGCCTCAACACTGCATTTAATCTATTATTAGACTCTATTGGCTTTGCTCAAAAAGTAAATGAGTCCACCCACCACTTTAATCATATTTTGGATCTTGTTCTGACTTATGGTATGGAAATAGAGGACTTAACAGTATTCCCTGAAAACTCCCTTCTGTCTGATCATTTTTTAATAACATTTACATTTACCCTGATGGACTACCCTGCAGTGGGGAATAAGTTTCATTACACTAGAAGTCTTTCAGAAAGCGCTGTAACTAGGTTTAAGGATATGATTCCTTCTTTATGTTCTCTAATGTCATATACCAACACAGAGCAGAGTACCTACCTAAACTCTGTAAGGGAGCTAGAGTATCTCGTCAATAGTTTTACATCCTCATTGAAGACAACTTTGGATGCTGTAGCTCCTCTGAAAAAGAGAGCTTTAAATCAGAAGTGTCTGACTCCGTGGTATAACTCACAAACTCGTAGCTTAAAGCAGATAACCCGTAAGTTGGAGAGGAAATGGCGTCTCACTAATTTAGAAGATCTTCACTTAGCCTGGAAAAAGAGTTTGTTGCTCTATAAGAAAGCCCTCCGTGAAGCTAGGACATCTTTCTACTCATCACTAATTGAAGAAAATAAGAACAACCCCAGGTTTCTTTTCAGCACTGCAGCCAGGCTGACAAAGAGTCAGAGCTCTATTGAGCTGAGTATTCCATTAACTTTAACTAGTGATGACTTCATGACTTTCTTTGCTAACAAAATTTTGACTATTAGAGAAAAAATGACTCATAACCATCCCAAAGATGTATCGTTATCTTTGGCTGCTTTCAGTGATGCCGGTATTTGGTTAGACTCTTTCTCTCCGATTGTTCTGCCTGAGTTATTTTCATTAGTTACTTCATCCAAACCATCAACATGCTTATTAGACCCCATTCCTGCCAGGCTGCTCAAGGAAGTCCTACCATTATTTAATGCTTCAATCTTAAATATGATCAATCTATCTTTGTTAGTTGGTTATGTACCACAGGCCTTTAAGGTGGCAGTAATTAAACCATTACTTAAAAAGCCATCACTTGACCCAGCTATCTTAGTTAATTATAGGCCAATCTCCAACCTTCCTTTTCTCTCAAAGATTCTTGAGAGGGTAGTTGTAAAACAGCTAACTGATCACCTGCAGAGGAATGGTCTATTTGAAGAGTTTCAGTCAGGTTTTAGAATTCATCATAGTACAGAAACAGCATTAGTGAAGGTTACAAATTATCTTCTTATGGCTTCGGACAGTGGACTTATTTCTGTGCTTGTTCTGTTGGACCTCAGTGCTGCTTTTGATACTGTTGACCATAAAATTTTATTACAGAGATTAGAGCATGTCATAGGTATTAAAGGCACTGCGCTGCGGTGGTTTGAATCATATTTGTCTAATAGATTACAGTTTGTTCATGTAAATGGGGAATCTTCTTCACAGACTAAAGTTAATTATGGAGTTCCACAAGGTTCTGTGCTAGGACCAATTTTATTCACTTTATACATGCTTCCCTTGGGCAGTATTATTAGACGGTATTGCTTAAATTTTCATTGTTACGCAGATGATACCCAGCTTTATCTATCCATGAAGCCAGAGGATACACACCAATTAGCTAAACTGCAGGATTGTCTTACAGACAAAGACATGGATGACCTCTAATTTCCTGCTTTTAAACTCAGATAAAACTGAAGTTATTGTACTTGGCCCCACAAATCTTAGAAGCATGGTGTCTAACCAGATCGTTACTCTGGATGGCATTTCCCTGATCTCTAGTAATACTGTGAGAAATCTTGGAGTTATTTTTGATCAGGATATGTCATTCAAAGCGCATATTAAACAAATATGTAGGACTGCCTTTTTGCATTTACGCAATATCTCTAAAATCAGAAAGGTCTTGTCTCGGAGTGATGCTGAAAAACTAATTCATGCATTTATTTCCTCTAGGCTGGACTATTGTAATTCATTATTATCAGGTTGTCCTAAAAGTTCCCTAAAAAGCCTTCCGTTGGTTCAGAATGCTGCAGCTAGAGTACTGACGGGGACTAGCAGGAGAGAGCATATCTCACCCGTGTTGGCCTCTCTTCATTGGCTTCCTGTTAATTCTAGAATAGAATTTAAAATTCTTCTTCTTACTTATAAGGTTTTGAATAATCAGGTCCCATCCTATCTTAGGGACCTCGTAGTACCATATTACCCCATTAGAGCGCTTCGCTCTCAGACTGCGGGCTTACTTGTAGTTCCTAGGGTTTGTAAGAGTAGAATGGGAGGCAGAGCCTTTAGCTTTCAGGCTCCTCTCCTGTGGAACCAGCTCCCAATTCAGATCAGGGAGACAGATACCCTCTCTACTTTTAAGATTAGGCTTAAAACTTTCCTTTTCACTAAGGCTTATAGTTAGGGCTGGATCGGGTGACCCTGGACCATCCCTTGGTTATGTTGCTTTAGACGTAGACTGTGGGGGGGTTCCCATGATGCACTGTTTCTTTCTTTTTTTTGCTCCGTATGCATCACTCTGCATTTAATCATTAGTGATCGATCTCTGCCCCCCTTCTCGGCATGTCTTTTTCCTGGTTCTTTCCCTCAGCCCCAACCAGTCTCAGCAGAAGACTGCCCCTCCCTGAGCCTGGTTCTGCTGGAGGTTTCTTCCTGTTAAAAGGGAGTTTTTCCTTCCCACTGTGGCCAAGTGCTTGCTCATAGGGGGTCGTTTTGACCGTTGGGGTTTTTCATGGTTATTGTATGGCCTTGCCTTGCAATATGGAGCGCCTTGGGGCAACTGTTTGTTGTGATCTGGCGCTATATAAGAAAAAAGTTGATTGATTGATTGATATATATATATATATATATAGCTGTGGTCAAATTCCACGACTTCAAAGAACAAAAACTGATACGAACACAAATAACAACCAGCGAGATCTTTAATTTCAACAAAATGCATGTGACTGACCTGCTCATCAGGGTTATCAAAGGCCACAACCAGCACAACGTCTCCAATCTTTAGTTCCAGCTCATCGCCATCGGTGGCGGTATAATCATGTATCGCTTTGACCTGGAGTAAAACAATAAATAATATTAACAACAGTAGGTTTTACCGGTTCAAACATTCATACCGTTAGTGCTATTTGAGAATTCAAGGGACATTTTATAAACAATCTTGCTTCATAAACTACTTAAAGTTTATTTAGTACCATATTTTCCGTAGTATATCGTAAGTCCCACCTGTTAAAAAATGCCTCTTGAAGAAAAAACACAACAATAAACAAACAAACAAAAAAACAAACATGAATTCATAAGACACCATGACAAAATGAGGCAGAGGAAATGTGACCTGGCCCGGAGGAAGCCCGGGGCCCCCCATCTGGAGCCAGGCCTGGATGTAGGGCCCGTCAGCGAGCACCTGGTGGCCGGGCTTGCCACCGAGCCTAGCTGAGCACAGCCTGAAAAGGCAACGTGGACCTTCCATCTCCACACTGTGGGCTCACCACCTGCAGGGAGAACCGCCAGTGTCGGGTGCGCTGTCCCATGGGTGGCAGTGAAAGTCGAGGGCCTCAGTGGACCAGAGTCGGGTGGCAGGGGCTAGCTCTGGGGGTGTGGAATGTCACCTTGCTGTGTGGGAAGGAGTCGGACCTTGTGTGGGAGGTGGAGTGATACCAGTTAGATCTGGTGGGCCTCAGCTCCACGCACAGCCTCGGCTCTGGAACCAATCTCCTTGATAGGGGTTGGACCTTATTCTTCTCTGGAGTTGCCCAGGGGGTGAGGTGCCGGGCGGGTGTGGGTATACTCACAAGTCCCTGGCTAAGTGCCCCTACATTGGAGTTTACCCTGGTAGATGAGAGGGTCGCCTCCCTGCACCTTCGGGTGGCGGGGGGGACTCTGACACCACAGTCTCCCCGATTTAAACCCAACCTAATATCTCCAGACTGGCCTGGGAACGCCTCAGGATCCCCCAGTCAGAGGTGGTCAATGTGGCCCGGGAAAGGGAAGTCTGGGGACCCCTGCTGGAGCTGCTGCCCCGCGACCTGATAAGCAGTTGAAGATGAGTGTATATGAATCACACCAGAGTACAAGATGCACCTTTTGTCTGTATTATCAGCGCATTCATTTTGGATTTTTGTGTACTTCTTATTTTTGACATTTATTCTTTTATTATTGGAGTTCTGTTCATTGCTTTGATTCCTGTGAAAGCCCAATATAAATAGTTACTATGATATTTTTGTGAATAAGAAACATGATTTTGATATTATATTACTATATTAGTGAAAAAAAGAAATAAAAAATGCGACTTTTACTCCAGAAAATACAGTAGATTCATATATTTTCAGAGTTGTTGACAAAGAACAAATTAACTTTAATATTCCTTCCATTGTGATTATTGGATGGATGAGATTTATTGTCATTGTCATTACAAGTGCAACAACGAGATTACGTCCACACTCAAATTTCCACAGACAAACAACAATTTATCCACAATTATTACTTGTTTACCGTAATAATGGCACACATCAGAATTAAGACAACAAAATTCAATACACAATACATCTGACATTGTTTATGTGCACTAAACTTGAAACAGTCCGTTTTCCAAATTGAGGCGATGTGAGTGTGTGGTATTATTGTGTGAAATTAACATGTTTAGTAAGAATGTCTTTAAAAGTGCCACATCTCATGTTTACGGAGCACATATTTAAGGATCCGTGCAGAGCGTCACCTTATAGAGGAATCCTGGAGGAAGTTCACTGTTTCCCACCAAATTCTGCATCAGGAGAGACAAAAATAATGATTATTATTCATGTGAAAAAATTAACTTCAGACTGCACCTTAAAAAAAGTAAAGAAGTAGAAGAAAGAGAGAAAAAGGGTTTGAATGTAGTATTTTTGAGTTTCACGGTCAGTGAAGTTGTCTCTCCATGTGCCTGCATCTCCATCCTGGTCCTACCTCATCCTCTCCGTCATCGTACCAGCCGCTCACTTCCACATCCTCATGGTTCCACTCGGGCTGAGCACAGTCCATTTGGTCCTGGTCCCAGTTTTCTTGACAGTGAGCCATCTCTGGGTCCTCCCAGCTGGTCTGATGGGCGGAGCCTCTTTCATCATACTCCCAGTCACTTTGGGCATCGTCACCATCCTCGCAGGACTGTGGCTCCTGGGCTGCTGGGGTCTGGTGTTGCTACGCGGTTAAGGGTTGTGTAGTGTTGTGACAGGACAGGAAGTGGATGGAAAGGAAAGCGGAAGATTGGATGGAAGCCAGAGCAGGATTTAAGGTTGGCAGAGGTTTAAAAGAGAAAGATCACCATGACCTTCAGGGTGTCATAAAGACTCAAGTCTCATAAGAAGAACACGTTTCCTCACAGTCACCGCCTCTCTGCTGAAGCAGATTCTTACCCATGAATCCCACGACGGCAGCTCCAGGACGGCAGCAAAAGAAAACATCCCACCGTATAAAAATTCACAAAAACCCTTCAGCTGCCTCCTTAAACACACTTTAAATACTTCAGTGAACACATGAGCGTCGCTCGGTGGTTGTTGGTTCATTTATGTTCCATACACGGGGAAACTAATTTACATAAGTTCAGAATCAAATATCCTCCAACAGGAGATGAGATCATATAAATACACAAATATCACAGGTTACACAATGAAAACAACAAAAACGAGCTAAAAGTATAAAATAATGTTACATGTAACAAATATTCTGACACCAATGTCAATCAGTCTGATTACTTTATCAATTCCAAGTAAAACATTCATTCACATGCAAGGTGAGACAGTGTGAGCGTGCACGTGCAAAGCCACATAATTAATAACTCATTAAAAAAAGATGGCGTGCACAGCTCCAATCACAGAAAGTGAAGCTAAAATACCAACGCAGATCGAGAATTAACCCGCTGATCACATCAAACAATGTGAGATATTCAGGAAAGATTTTATTTATCGTGTTTTCTACTTTCTGTGTTGACCCACAGTTACTTATTTGAGGAGGCGGAGTTAAGAAGCTGTACTGCCACTGAGGGAGCAATGGACACATTTTGGTTTTACATCCTGAAGAGCGTTTGTACGTCCATCTTTTTTTAAGGGTATATAAAACAGAAGCAGTAGATCAGACAGCCGGCACTCACAGCAGCATTTGTCGATAATTTTAACAAATTTCCACGTAATTCAGTCGCTGTCAGAGGATTCGAGGGTGTAGCTGTTCACTGTACATTATGACACTGTGTGAATAAACTGAATAAAAATGTTTAATGTCTCGTATCAAGCTAAACTATGGTGAACTTTGACCTGTAAATATACAAGAATTTACAAACCGACGAACTAGCTACCTGCATCATATGATCAATTTTTCTAAAATCTTTCACAAACATTACTATGGCTTTAATACAATGTCGTTCTCACTGGGGTTCCACAGGGGTCTGTCTTAGGCCCCCTGCTTTTCTCCCTTTATATAGCACCCCTTGGGCACATATTGCGGCGTTTTGGGATTACCTTTCACTGCTATGCAGATGATACTCAGTTATACATGCCGATAACTGCTGGTAATCTCGTTCACATAAAATCCTTAGAAGATTGCCTTGCAGCAGTGAGAAGTTGGATGTCTAGAAACTTCCTACTTTTAAACTCTGATAAGACTGAAATGATGGTTCTTGGTCCAGTGAGACATCGGCATCAATTTGACCAGTTAACGCTCAGCCTCGGCTCGCGTGTCATACATCACACTGACACAGTGAGGAACCTTGGGGTAATTTTTGATCCTTTGGCCTCCACGTTAGAAATATTACTAGGACTGCTTTCTTCCACCTGCGAAATATAGCGAAGATTTGTCCCATCCTGTCTATGGCTGATGCTGAGACCCTGATCCATGCATTTATCTCTTCTAGATTGGACTACTGCAATGTTCTATTTTCTGGTTTACTGCAGTCTAGCATTAGGCGTCTCCAATTGGTTCAAAATGCTGCAGCCAGACCTTTGACACGAAGCAGGAAGTACAACCACATTACACCCATTTTGGCGTCTCTTCACTGGCTTCCTGTCCCAGTGAGATCAGATTTTAAGGTTCTGCTACTAACCTATAAAATTATTCATGGACTGGCATCTCCCTACCTAGCTGACCTAATTAAACCTTACGTACTGGCCCGGGCTTTACGTTCTCAGGGTGCAGGACTACTTTGTGTCCCTAAGGTGAAGAAGTAGTCTGTGGGTCACAGAGCTTTCTCTTATCACCCCTGTTCTGTGGAATGATCTCCCTGCGTCAATAAAACAGTCAGATTCTGTGAAGATTTTCAAGTCCAGACTTAAGACGCACTTATTTTCCCTTTCATATGGCAACAACCCCTGGCAAAAATTGTGTAATCACCGGCCTTGGAGGATGTTCATTCAGTTGTTTAATTTTGTAGAAAAAAAGCAGATCACAGACATGACACAAAACTAAAGTCATTTCAAATGGCAACTTTCTGGCTTTAAGAAACACTATAAGAAATCAGGAAAAAAAATTGTGGCAGTCAGTAACGGTTACTTTTTTAGACCAAGCAGAGGGAAAAAATTATGGAATCATTCAATTCTGAGGAAAAAATTATGGAATCATGAAAAACAAAAGAACACTCCAACACATCACTAGTATTTTGTTGCACCACCTCTGGCTTTTATAACAGCTTGCAGTCTCTGAGGCATGGACTTAATGAGTGACAAACAGTACTCTTCATCAATCTGGCTCCAACTTTCTGTGATTGCTGTTGCCAGATCAGCTTTGCAGGTTGGAGCCTTGTCATGGACCATTTTCTTCAACTTCCACCAAAGATTTTCAATTGGATTAAGATCCGGACTATTTGCAGGCCATGACATTGACCCTATGTGTCTTTTTGCAAGGAATGTTTTCACAGTTTTTGCTCTATGGCAAGATGCATTATCATCTTGAAAAATGATTTCTTCATCCCCGAACATCACAAGTGTGTCCAAAATATCAACATAGACTTGTGCATTTATTGATGATGTAATGACAGCCATCTCCCCAGTGTCTTTACCTGACATGCAGCCCCATATCATCAATGACTGTGGAAATTTACATGTTCTCTTCAGGCAGTCATCTTTATAAATCTGATTGGAACGGCACCAAACAAAAGTTCCAGCATCATCACCTTGCCCAATGCAGATTCGAGATTCATCACTGAATATGACTTTCATCCAGTTATCCACAGTCCACAATTGCTTTTCCTTAGCCCATTGTAACCTTGTTTTTTCTGTTTAGGTGTTAATGATGGCTTTTGTTTAGCTTTTCTGTATGTAAATCCCATTTCCTTTAGGTGGTTTCTTACAGTTCGGTCACAGACGTTGACTCCAGTTTCCTCCCATTCGTTCCTCATTTGTTTTGTTGTGCATTTTTGATTTTTGAGACATATTGCTTTGTTTTCTGTCTTGACGCTTTGATGTCTTCCTTGGTCTACCAGTATGTTTGCCTTTAACAACCTTCCCATGTTGTTTGCATTTGGTCCAGAGTTTAGACACAGCTGACTGTGAACAACCAACATCTTTTGCAACATTGCGTGATGATTTACCCTCTTTTAAGAGTTTGATAATCCTCTCCTTTGTTTCAATTGACATCTCTCGTGTTGGAGCCATGATTCATGTCAGTCCACTTGGTGCAACAGCTCTCCAAGGTGTGATCACTCCTTTTTAGATGCAGACTAACGAGCAGATCTGATTTGATGTAGGTGTTAGTTTTGGGGATGAAAATTTACAGGGTGATTCCATAATTTATTCCTCAGAATTGAGTGATTCCATATTTTTTTCCCTCTGCTTGGTCTAAAAAAGTAACCGTTACTGACTGCCACAATTTTTTTTTCCTGATTTCTTATAGTGTTTCTTAAAGCCAGAAAGTTGCCATTTGAAATGACTTTAGTTTTGTGTCATGTCTGTGATCTGCTTTTTGTCTACAAAATTAAACAACTGAATGAACATCGTCCGAGGTCGGTGATTCCATACTTATTGCCAGGGGTTGTAGCATACTGGTACAGTTTTGTTTTATGCTTTTTACTCTTCTAATTCATTTATTAGTAATTGGAGCGGGCTGCGGCCTCAACTTTACCTAAATTCTGGGTCTTTTAGTGAAGTTTAGGGCTAGCGGCCGGCGATCACCTTAGTATTTCTGTTTTTCTTGTTGTTTAATGCTGAAATTATACAGTATTTTTTGTCTTTCTGATATCTGATTCTGTTTTTTCTCTCTGTTTAAGGTGCAGCTCCATCCAGAGATGGGAGTTGTATTTGTGCTGGCGATCCTCCTGTCCTGTGCGCCAACAGCATTTCTTGTATATTCGTCCATTAATTGTTCTGTGAATTGTTCTGTAATTTATGTTTGTATCATGGCCCAAGCAGAGGGTCACCCCTTTGAGTCTGGTCTGCTTGAGGTTTCTTCCTCAGAGGGAGTTTTTCCTTACCACTGTTGCTCTGGGGGTTAGTAAGGTTAGACCTTACCTGTGTGAAGCGCTTTGAGGCAACTCTGTTGTGATTTGGTGCTATATAAATGAAATAAATTGAAAATTGAAATTGAAATCATCTGAGCTAGTTAGCTAGCTGCCTAGTTCAGTCACCATAAGAACTCACAAAGCTCGGTCGGTCGTTCGGTGAGCATTCAGCGAGCTCAGATGTTAGAATCAGCGATTTTACTCCATGATCTATGAGAACGATCAGCTGGATGCAAACTGCGAGTGTGACCAGGCTGAAGTTTGACAGCAGGAACGTGGGACAGACCCAGAAACAGGTTCTAAACACACTTCAAATCCTCAGCTCCTTGAGGTCCTCGCTGACCTTTGACCTACCTCAGGAGCTGGACATGTGACAGGGTGCAATACATCCAGACCCCAGTCCAGCAGCAGGTTGACCCCTGAGCAGGGTTCACACTGCCCCGCCCACCAATAAACACACACACACACAGGTTAGCAGGATCATAAACTATGTGTTACTGTCCACAGACTGAGATGTCAGAGGACGGATCTGGTCTGTTCCGGCTGGAAGTGATCAGACTGAAGGTTCCCGTCAAGAATCCACCAGCTAACCTACTGTAGGCTGTCTAGCTATGCAACCATACTGGATCGCATCCTGACCTGTGGGGCGGCGTCAGCGTCAGACTTCGAGGCCTCATCCCACATCACGCCGGTGTGCTGCTGTCTCTGGTCAGGAGACGGCATCAGTCTGGGTGGAAGCCGACCGGGTCTCTGCAGGCCAGGTCCGGTTAGACCAAAGCCACAACGTGCACGCATGCAAAACAGCAGCAACGAAAAGAGGTTAGCAAAAACATCAGGACACACGGAGGTGAAGTCAGGTCAGTTCAAAGGTCAGAGTGACAACCCCACGTGCAACAGACCTGTGAGAAAAGAGATTGACCTTTTTACACAGACAGACACACATTGGACAACAGGATCATGTTTGAAATCAACTTTGACATTTTTAGTTTCTCACTGTGATGATAGTGGTTGATGGCCACAGTTATTGACACCTTGGGCCGCTATTCCCCCGCGAGTTGGCCCACACCTGCTAGTTTTTCTCTCAGTATTCCTATAAGGTGGCCCACAGACCCGTGGCGGGGGTGTTGCTGGTGAGGTCCGACCGCCATACAGACACTATACAACCATGCAGAATGATAGCAATAGAGGGAGACAAAGACGGAGTCAGAGCAGCAAAAGACCTCTGGAGAGACGGGGACAGGACCAACCAGAGTCCGAATAAACACCAGTGTGACAGATTATCGACCGAGGAGCTTCATGTTGCCACATCCAGTTTCTTCACATTGCTTCGTTCTTCTGGTGATGCTTCAGCACCACCAGGTTCCAAATGTGTTCCTAATCCTATTCCCAGGTGGCGCTGTCCTCCAGTGAAGACAGGAGCAGAATTGGTCTCACCATCAAGTCTTCTCTTTGAGTTTCCACCTGGCTGAGTGTTTGTTGCACTAGCTGTGCCGCCAGTTCCACCAACGACCCTGAGAGGTGTTTTCCACAGGTGGGAGAACCACGTACAGACGAATCACAGCCATGCCACTCCAAGCATGGCCGATTCCTGCAATGGCTGACTCGTGCCTTTACAACTAATATGATTTTATCAGGAAGAGACAGAAAACTGAAACCAGTTTTATGCAAAGTTGTCAAAGAAACATGCAGCAGTTTTGTTGCTTTAGTGGAAACTATGACCTGCTGACAAGTCACATAGCTGAACAATCACTGTCAAAAAAGGGGGGAAAAAAAAATCCATGGAGTACCACAGGGCTGTGTTCTAGGACCTTTGTTGTGGTTCTGTTCAATTATTTGTATGTAAATAACTACTGCTATGCTGATGACACTCAGCTATATGCACAAATCAGAACCTATAACCTGTCCTGTCTGACAAACCCAGAAATCTTCAGATTGTTGTTGTCCGTTTGGTTGCTCCCATTTATTTGTGGTCGCCACAACGGATACAGCCAGATACACACTGGAATTTGATACAGTTTTACACCGAATGCACTTCCTGATGCAACTCCACTTTCATCTGGACAAACCCACACGGGCCCTGGTATTCTGAAGGGGTCTCCCATCCAAGCCTACCCAGGTGCCACACTGCTTAGCTTCTGAAATCTGATGGGAATCAGGCTGACAGAGCAGACTGGCTGCAGGATTTAAAAGTTTCACAGGAGCAGGACAGCGTCCAATTATAAAACTCACTAAGATCATCTTTTACCACCCAACTGTCCAATCTGGTCTGCCCTTAATATCAGCCCATACTGTGATTTTGGTTCATGCTTTGGTTTAATCTGGATTAGACTACACTTTATTTGCTCACATCCATATTTTATTTACTTATCTTTTTAATTGATACTTGGTGGATTGTAGTTTTACTGCCATCAGTCTTTATTGATTTCATTTCACTTAATTTGACCTTTATTTAACCAGGTTAGTCCTACTGAGATCAAGATCTCTCTTACAAGGGAGACCTGGACAATTATAAAGTTTCCATTTCATCTAACCTGCATGTCTTTGGATGTTGGAGGAAACCGGATCATCCGGACGGAACCCATGCAAACACGGAGAGAACATGCAAACTCCACAGGTGGAAATCGATCCCACGACCTTTTCACTGCGAGGCAACAGTGCTAACCACTAAGCCACTGTGCTGCACAGTGGCTTACAGTTTTGGTTTTAGACATTTTGACTCTGGCTAAACCTTTTGAAAATAAAAACATTTAGATATTAAAATGTGTGTTAACACTTTTTACCTTTAAAGATAAACATTTTTAAGACCTGAAATGTTTAAAATAAATGAATAAAAAACTGGCTGGTTTCCATCCAGCACTCAAGTCAAGGCTGTCTCCAAATATTAATAAGTGAATAATTAAGGAGGTCGGTGGCCTCATGGTGCAGTTTATTTTACCTTTGGTGATGAGACGGTGGACTGACTGTGATTGGCATCCTCACTGCAAACAATCAAACAAGTAAACAAGGGTATGACAAGTACGGAACAATTAACATACACAAAGAGTGTGAAATACAGCAAATAAAAACAAATGAAAAAAAAAACCCAGAGTACTCCACACGGGGGCGACAATGAGCTTCAAACCTTCAACCTTCACATGCAGAAAGTTTGTGTCAGCTAAAAAAAAAAAAAAATAAATACACAGCAGACGTGTGTGATGTTTACTTCCAGCACATTAGTATTATTGGTGAAGCAGTGGTGTCCAAAGACATTCCAGAAAGGGCCAACAGGGGGCAGGTGTTTTTGCAGCCACTGACTCCAGCAGGTGATTCCACTGATGAACTCATCCGTGAAATCCCCTGCAAAGAAAACCTGCCCCCTCTTGGCCCTTTCTGGAATGTCTTTGGACACCACTGCTTCACCAGTAAGTGGTGAGGATCACCACTTTGTGAACAACTGTGTGGAAAAAAATAACCCAACAGCTTAAGAACAATGTTTCTCAATGTTCAATTGCAAGGAATTTAGGGATTCCATCATCTACAGTCCAGAGAATCTAGAGAACTTTCTACATGTATGCGGCAAGGCTGAAAACCAACATTGAATGCCCGTGACCTTTGATCCCTCAGGAGGCACTGCATTAAAAACCAACATCATTGTGTAAAGGATCTTACCACGTGGGCTCAGGAACACTTCAGAAAACCATTGTCAGTTAACACAGTTCGTTGCTACATCTATAAGTGCAAGTTAAAACTCTACCATGCAAAGTGAAAGTCAAACATCAACAACATCCAGAATCACCGCCGCCTTTCTGGGCCCAAACTCATTTGAAATGGACAGACACAAAGTGGAAAAGTGTGCTGTGGTCTGATGAGTCCTCATTTCAAATGGTTTTTGGAAATCATGGACGTTGTGTCCTCTGGACAAAAGAGGAAAAAGACCATCCAGATTGTTACCATCACAAAGTTCAAAAGCCAGCATCTGTGATGGTATGGGGGTGTGTTAGTGCCCATGGCATGGACAACTTACACATCTGTGATGGCACCATCAATGCTGAAAGGTACATCCAGGTTTTGGAGCAACACATGCTGCCATCCAAGCAACGTCTTTTCAGGGACGTCCCTGCTTATTTCAGCAAGACAATGCCAAGCCACATTCTGCACGTGTTACAACAGCTTGGCTTCATAGTAAAAGAGTGTGGGTACTAGACTGGCCTACCTGCAGTCCAGACCTGTCGCCCATTGAAAATGCGTGGCGCATTATGAAGCACAAAACACGACAACGGAGACCCCAGACTGTTGAACAAGTGCTAGGTACGGTTGGCTTATTAACGGCTAATTTAGCTCTAACTAAAAGTAGCTTATTTTTGTTATTTACATTTTATTTTACATGGTGTAGATTTTTAATAATTCATCAGTTTGTTTTCTTTTAAAGATATCAACATATAGTACCTAAGTTCTTAGATTTCCATTTGATAGCATATAGACTATGCTTTTTATTTTCCTATAGTATGCTAGCAGAGTTACTTTAGATAGATACCAATACACATTACATCATAGCTTCTGTTTCTATAATAAAATACCAGATTTATAGCTTAGCCTACTAACTATAATTTTACTACTAGTCTACATACTAAATTACCGATACTACAATCTTCTCCTGTATTAATATTTAGGTTTTAATACCTACTCCTGTATATTATATACTACCATATTTATTGTATATGTTGTTTATTACCCTTAATATTTAAATATAACATATGATGCCTTATCTTTCTTATGTCTTATTATTATATATACTTTTTTCTTGAGCCGCTTGGGTGGGTAGGGAGAGTTCCCATGGGCTAAAAATGCTTTTCAACCTACCATCCCTGGTTCTCAAGACAGGCACCTAAGTGGCTCTACTCTACTCTTTTCTACTCTTCCTTTTTAGATACGAGATCTGTTAGAAAATTATCGGACCTTTTTATTTTTTTTCAAAGACCATATGGATTTGAATCACGTGTGATTGCATCAGCCAAGCTTGAACCTTCGTGCGCATGTGTGAGTTTTTTCACGCCTGTCGGTTGGGTCATTCGCCTGTGAGCAGGCTTTGTGTGAGCACTGGTCCACCCCTCGTCGGATTTTTATTGCGAATAAAATGTCTGAACGATTTGGAGCTTTGCTGCATCAAATTTTTCCAGAAACTGTGAGAGACGTCCAGGTGGACACCATTCGGAAAATTCAGATGGCTTTCAGGGACGATTTTATGGGGATTACACAGATTAAGGAGTGCTCCAGCCGGTTTAAAGACCGCCCACAGCATCTGAGAGCGCAGCGCGCTCCCAGCGCCGATCAACAGGCTGAAACAACCAGATCATTTCCAATGTGAAGGCTTTGTTGATCCGGGACGTCGTCTGACTTACACAAAAATGGCAGAAGATGTGGACATCAGTACTTTTTATACAGAAGCGCAGTGAACTCTGTTTTTGTTCATTAAATATCTTGTCTTTGTGGTGTATTCAATTGAATATCGGTTGAAGAGGATTTGAAAATCATTGTATTCTGTTTTTATTTACATTTCATACAACGTCCCAACGTCATTGGAATTTGGGTTGTACTAGAAACTGAAATTGGGTACCCTTACAGATAATTATGCAATTATGCTGCTCAATTCAATCTATATAGCGCCAAATCACAACAGAGTTGCCTCAAAGAGCTTCAAACAAGGTCTAACTTTACTAACCCCCAGAGCAACAGTGGTAAGAAAAAATTCCCTCTGAGGAAGAAACCTCAAGCAGACCAGACTCAAAGCGGTGACCCCCTGCTTGGGCCTTGCTACTGGCGCAATTGACAAAAACAAATATACAGGAAATTCATGATTATGAATTCAGAAAACAGGCTGATCAGGCCGATACATGTGCTCATGTGGCTGAAAAAAGTTTCCCCGTGAGTTCGGCACTTTGCTCCACAGTTCCTCCACCAGTACTCCGATCAGGGTTTCAGCCGCGGAGGTCGTCCCTTGGGTTGGCGAGTTTCAGCATTTGGTGTGGGTGTTCAGGCCGATGAAGACTGGCTTGGTCTAGGTGTAATCTGTTTCCAGAATATCTGTGGCACTGCGTTCAGAACCTCTGCTCGCCTCCACGAGTTGCACTTTGTGCCAGAAGCTGAGTCACTGTGCGCCTCATTCATTAACTGCTCAGTTACCCCAGGAAACAGGTGATTCTGTCTGAACGCGAGGAAATTATCCCATGATCCACAAAGAAAAAGTACAGTAATGTTAAAATTACTCCATTTTTCCTCTGCATGTTGCAGAGATGCTGTACAACAGTGTGTGTGTGTGTGTGTGTGTGTGTGTGTGTGATGCTGTGCTCCTCCAATATTACATGTTCAACCTTTGGGGGGGGAAAAAAAAAATATGGTTTGTATTTGGGTACAGTAGTGTTCAGAATAATAGTAGTGCTGTGTGACTAAAAAGATTAATCCAGGTTTTGAGTATATTTCTTATTGTTACATGGGAAACAAGGTACCAGTAGATTCTCACAAATCCAACAAGACCAAGCATTCATGATATACACACTCTTAAAGCTATGAAATTGGGCTATTAGTAAAAAAAAAGTAGAAAAGGGGGTGGCAGTAGTGTGGCATCCAGTCAGTGAGTTCATCAATTTTGTGGAACAAACAGGTGTGAATCAGGTGTCCCCTATTTAAGGATGAAGCCAGCACCTGTTGAACATGCTTTTCTCTTTGAAAGCCTGAGGAAAATGGGACGTTCAATACATTGTTCAGAAGAACAGCGTAGTTTGATTAAAAAGTTGATTGGAGAGGGGAAAACTTATACATAGGTGCAAAAAATTATAGGCTGTTCATCTACAATGATCTCCAGTGCTTTAAAATGGACAATAAAAAACAGAGACGCATGGAAGAAAACGGAAAACAATCATCAAAATGGATAGAAGAATAACCAGAATGGCAAAGGCTCACCCACTGATCAGCTCCAGGATGATCAAAGACAGTCTGGAGTTACCTGTAAGTGCTGTGACAGTTAGACGACGCCTGTGTGAAGCTAATTTATTTGCAAGAATCCCCCGCAAAGTCCCTCTGTTAAATAAAAGACATGTGCAGAAGAGGTTACGATTTGCCAAAGAACACATCAACTGGCCTAAAGAGAAATGGAGGAATATTTTGTGGACTGATGAGAGTAAAACTTGTTGTGTGGGCCGCCAGAAGAGGATGTACTGCTGGCCCACCACCAAAGGGCGCCCTGCCTGAAGTGCGGGCTTCAGGCACGAGAGGGCGCTGCCACCACGGACACAGCCGGGAGTGACAGCTGTCACTCATTAATTCCTGACAGCTGTCACACATTCTTCATCATCGCACTCCAAAAAGACCAGACGTCATCTCCACCTCATCGCCGAGATATCATACTTCATTGGAGGTAATATCCTCAGCCGTTTGTGTCTTTTGCAATATATCTGTATATTGTGAGTGTTTGCAGGAGTACCGGTTCCTTTTTCTGTGGAGGCTGAGTAAGTGCAGGACGGCACTCTTTTCCCCTGAGGAATCACTGCGGTACTCTGCATCATATTGAGTGAGAGGTGGAGGTGGCATTCCCACCGCTGTTGTTACTGGGTGTACACACACCCACACTTAACTGTCTTTGTTCTTCGCCAGCAGTACCAGATCCGACAGTCGGGGACGGTGATCACCTGGGAATTCGGGACTTGGCGGCTCCAGTATTCACCAGGTTCTGTGGGGGTGGAAATCGTGTCGTTCCGGCTCTTCTCAGGACAGACGTCTTCTATCCTCGAGCCTGCCCACACGTCACCTTTGTAATTTGACTGTAATTATATTCTGAGATTGTCTGTATGTTCGTTGTGCACGTTTCACAACATTAAATTGTTACCTTTTGGCTCATCTATTGACCGTTCATTTGCGCCCCCTGTTGTGGGTCCGTGTCACTACACTTTCACAACAAAAACTGTTCTTTTTGGGTCCAAGGGCCGCAGACAGTTTGTGAGACGACCCCCAAACTCTGAATTCAAGCCACAGTTCACAGTGAAGACAGTGAAGCATGGTGGTGCACGCATCATGATATGGGCATTGTCATGATTCAGCCGGGTTGGGCCTGGCTGTTATTGTTTTGAAGTCTTTTTTCCATGTTTGTGCTCTCCTTCATTCCATGTATCATTGTCATGCTTCTGCTGGTCTTGTTTCTTGTCTGGTTATTTTCCTTTAGTTATTTGTTGCACTCTGTTTGCCATTTATTTTGTGTTACTTTATTGTGCTTTAGTCACAGGGTTTTGTTACTATTTATTTTCAGTGCTTCTTTTCTGTATGTTCAATTTGTTATTTATTGCACCTTCTGTTTATCAGTTATCTTGCTCCTGGTTATGTTCCTTTAGTTATTTGGTGCCCTCTGTTTGCCATTTAGTTTGTGTTACTTTATTATACTTTAGTCACAGGGTTTTTTGTTATTTACCTGCAGTGCTGCTTATTCGATTATGTTCCCTTCGTTAGTTATGGCATTTTCTGTTTATCTGTTATCTTGTTTATTATTTGCATTATTCTCTGTTTTTCAGTAGTTTATTTTGGCTGCTCTCAATTGTGATGTCTGTTACGCTTTTATGTCTGGTTTTGTTCTCATGTTCATGCTCTATTTTTGTCCTCTGTTTGATTTCTGTTCTGTTTGCCCTCACGCCCATCCGTCTTGGTTCATTTCACTTCACTGTACCTGCCTCACGTCTTTCACTCACACTCTTGCCACGAGCTCATGTGTCTTTGTCTTTTACATCACTCCACTCAGTTTCCCTTCCTTCACTATCTTGCACAGTGTTTACTCTTTAGCCAGAAGCCACACCCCTTCTAGATTGTTCCTCACGTGCACCTTGTTTACACCACCTGTCCCTCATTTCGCACTAATTAGCCCACAAGTATTTAAGCCTCCACAGTCTCACTGCTCTCTGCCAGATTGTAGTCTTTGAACTCTTTCCAGCGCCATTCACCGTCTTGTTTTTGTCTTGCCTTGTTCTGAACATTGCTCTGTACCTCGACCACACCTTTTGCTTCATCCCAGATGTCTGAGTTTGCTTGTGCCTCTGAACCCTGCTTGTTTGTGACTACGCCTCAGCCTAATCCTGTTTGTACCTCTGCCACGCTGACTGATAACCTGTGTATCGAAACCAAGCCTGGAATAAAGACCATGATTTCTCCCACACTAAAGCCTTGTCCGGGGGTTTGCATTGTGGGTCCAGCCGTCCCTGGTGACGGGCTCCCGCCCACCCTGACAGGCATGTTTCTCCTACTATGGTGTTGGGCCTATATATCGCATACCAGGTATCATGGATCAGTTTGGATATGTCAAAATACTTGAAGAGGTTATGTTGCCTTATGCTGAAGAGGACATGCCCTTGAAATGGATGTTTCAACAAGACGACCCCAAGCACACTAGTAAACGAGCAAAATCTTGGTTCCAAACCAGCAAAATTAATGTCTCACAGATGTGAAGAAATCATGAAAAACTGTGCTTATACAACTAAATACTAGTTTAGTGATTCACAGGATTGCTAAAAAAGCAGTTTGAACACAATAGTTTTGAGTTTGTAGTGTCAACAGCAGATGCTACTATTATTGTGAACACCCCCTTTCTACTTTTTTTTTACTAATAGCCCAATTTCATAGCCTTAAGAGTGTGCATATCATGAATGCTTGGTCTTGTTGGATTTGTGAGAATCTACTGAATCTACTGGTACCTTGTTTCCCATGTAACAATAAGAAATATACTCAAAACCTGGATTAATCTTTTTAGTCACATAGCACTACTATTATTCTGAATACTGTATGTTACCAGTATGTATTTAATTAAAAAAATTTTAAAAATAGTGTGGAGAGTGAAAGGCTGTGTATCTCAGTGTAGATAAAAACAGAAACAGGCTCACAGCTGATAACACAGAGAAGCTTCTTTTCATAAAAAAGAATCTGTCCTCACATTTTCAAAAAAGGCTTTTAGTCCTCACAGACAAAGTGTTGGACACTTTCAGTTCTGTTCCTGGAGTTCTGTATTTTGTAGTGCTGAAGTCCACAGCTTACATTTCAGTGAGATGTCTGGCAGTGTCATGTTTGTTAAGAAACACACAATTAATGTTAAAGGAAAAGAAAACCCACTGATAAAATACAGCTGGGAAGATAGACTGATGATTGATGCGTATCAATGAAAATAAGGAACTCTTACAACTGAAATATCCGCCACAAAAGTCAGCATAAGCAGAATTCAATGATTTCATAAATGCCGCCATTGACCCAATCGGAAAATTCTGCACCTTGGATCGGGAAATTCCGATCCCTGAATTACGTTTGTATCGGGTTCCGATACCGAACTGGGATGTTGCTTGGCGCTTACATGCTTTACCCCTTCTATACTGAAGGGCGACACTGCTGGCGTTTTGAACCTCTGTGCCCATGTGACGTCACACATCGCTGTTGTATAAACAGCCAACATGGCTGCCTGCAGGTGGCTTTAAACCAGCCACACAAAAACGCACTTAACTTTGACATAAATGATCACACATGCCTTCAACTTTTCATATGGGGTCTCAACATCATTATCTACCAATGCAATCGTAAATTATCAGTGGGTTTTCTTTTCCTTTAAAGGACAATTTGTTGTAGTCAAAAAGTGAAGTTACATGATTTCAGTGAAATGTTTGTGAATAAAAACTGGTAGCAGTTACAGTCAAAAAGTAAAGAACGACTGATGAATAAAACATCTTTTCAAAGTCATAAAACTGTAATGGTATCATTAAGTATGCGTATCGGTACTCCGTATCGACGAGTACCAAGATGTATGTACTTGTAGTTGTGCTCAGTCTCAGTCCCTACTATTCACTGTAACCGGATGCAGAACTTTGAAATGCACTTGTTGCAGCCGTGGCCTTGAGTGTACATTTGCTTGTGGAGACTGCAAAGATTCTAGCTGCTCTAATGCAGTGGATCCCGAAGTTGTGACTGAAGTTGATGAATGAACAATCACAGAGCTTCAAAAAGTGTTTTGGCTACTTTGGAATCATCTCGCTGATCTGAGATCCGTATCATTATCTGACACAAGGCATACTTTTTGTTTAAGCCATATTTGCATAATTACAACCTCTTTATGATCCTTACATGTGTTATTTGAACACATTATGTTTGAAGTTCTAAATACTATGGTAAAATAGGTGTTCTTTTCAATAATGGTGATAATTAAAATTAGGATTACATAATTAGCTAGTTATGCAAAAGGGCACCCGATTTCAGTTTCTAGTATTTCTAACATCACTACAGGTGAGTTTGGACAGCAAGTCAGTCCTTTTGATAACAGATATAAGATTTCCAGTTGTGTGACTGGTTCTGTTAATGTTTCTACCTAATTAGCATATTTTGGCCCCTTCCACCCCCTCTATTATCCTTTATGTTTAATATTAAACCTATATCAGAGGGGAATCCCACATAAAACTTTTTTTTTTTGCAATTAGTGGTGGGTCAAGTCTCAATATGACTTGCTATTATGCAGCGGACACCAAGTTAAGTTTGTGGCAAACAAAAACATTAAGTTTATTAGTTAATCGAAAATGAGCATGCAGCCTCTGTGATGAACACGCAGCAGAGCTTTTTACCTCTTCCCAGCATCTGATGTCTTTCCTGCTGCAGTAGCACCTTTTCTACAGTAGGGGGCAGTTTAAGAGGCATCAATCTTAATTATATTTAATAACTTTTCAACCTTGTCGGGGTTAGGGGTAACTTACTTCTCCTGCCGCTGTTCTTCCAGTTTGGTCATGATGTCATTCAGGTTTTGGCTGAGCTGAGGAGGAGACGCATCAACAACACATTTATATCTATAATATATAAATAACATTTTGTGGATTTATGCTGAGAGCAAATCCAGAGCCACTGAGGAGCAGAAAAAAAAATGTTTAAAATCGATGTAATGTGAAAGATAAAAAATGAAATTGGAACTCCCACACATTATCATTGGTGTCTTGATGTTTCCCCTCACTTGTTTCCTTCCTGTATTCTCTCTCAGGTTTTGAGGACAGTCTTGGGTAAACATGAAGTATTCAGCCACTTTATCTTTTACATGTTTTCAAAGTCAATTTCAAAAAACTACAGCTTTAATTTATATGATAATTTAAAAAAAAATGAGATTCTTTGATCTCTTGACTCTGACATTTCTTTTGATAAACTGCAGCTGTGATTTCCTTCTTCCATTTTGAAGCTGTGACTGAAGAAGCAACAGAGGCTTGTAGCTCCTTCACAGTTGTCACAGGCATCTTGGAGGCTTCCCTCACTCAGTTTTTGAGGACGGCCTGGATCAGACATTTACCACACTTTATTTAATTTAGACCTGAGTGGAAAAATTAATTTTCTCGGTGGGGGACAAGGAGCATTTTTTATTTTAACTTTGATTTGATGACAAATCAATGAAACTAAATGCTGAGGGAGTGAACCTGTTGTTTACCTTTGACCTCCGACCTCAAACATTAGAATGTGCACGATTATCGCAGTGTTTGTTCTTGAAACCTCAGCCGCTCAAAGTGTCGGTGTGAAAAAGGTTTGGCTCACCTTGCCCACCTCTCTGTGGAACTTCTCCTGCTGACCTGCCAGGCTCTGGAATGTGTTAACATAGACGCCAACACGACTGCGCGCACAAACACACACGAGCACGCATGTCAGAAACACGTTTGCAGAAACCTGCAGTGAAGAATCTGCGTCAGGTCTCACCTGTCCCACAGGGCTGGAAGTTCATCTTGAAGTTCCACATTCAGTTCCTCAAAGACCTTCTGAGCTCGACCCAGCTCCTCCTCCGCCTGCCAACACACAGTTACACAAACAGCACGAACACACCTGTAAAGGTGCATGGGTTTCCACGTGCACACGCATGCAGACAAACATGCACAGGGTTTAAGAACCAGAGGTTCACCTGGTTGTAGCTGAGGTTAGTCTGAGCCACCTGGTGGGCTGATATCAAACCCTGAGCCCAGCTGGGAGCCGCCATCTCCAACAGGGCCGCAGGCTAACCACACCCAGCATGCACGGGGGACAGGAGAGAGGAGGAGAGGAGAGAGAGGGAGGAGGAAGCAGAAAGAGACATGAGAGGAAAGATGAAGAAGGAGTGAGAGAGAAAGGAGCTGCGGCCAGAGGGAGGAAAGAAGGGTGAGGAACAAGGGAGACAGGAGGAAAAACAGAAGGAGTAAAGATGTGAGAGAGGAAGGGAGGACCAGGAGGTGGGAGCACACAGAGAGAGAAGGAGAGAAGGGAGAAGGAGAGAAGAGAGGAGACAAGGGAGGAAAGAAGGAGGCAGATGATATAAGGAGAAGGAGGTGGTGGGAGATAAAGAAAAGGAGGCACAAGGTGGGGAGAGTGAAGGAGAGAGAGGAAAATGAAAAGAGCCTAGGATGAAGGGTGGATAAGAAAATGCAGAAAAAGGGAGCGATGGGAGGAACAAAAAGAAAAAGCAAACAATTCAAAAACAAAACATGTTAATTATCTTTCAGTCATAAAGCCAAAGGTCAAAGGTTAATGAGCAAACTAAAAACCATAGTTTAGATTTTTTTTGACTTAAGATGGAATGATTGAGGGCGATAGAACTACAGTCAGGAACTGTCCTGTTGATGTGCACAAAAGACCCAGGAACCAGTTTAGCTGCTGAAGCTTACAAAACAAACTAATCTCTGATTGGTCAAAATGGTATAACATTGACTTCTACTAGAACCACTTTATAGAACTCAAAGTCCCATCCAATAAAAATCAGTGCTGGTCTAAAATTAAATCAGATCAGAGCTGATCGAGTCACTCTAAATTTAAATGTGAACTGTGGTGTGACTGACAGCAGGAACCACAGACAGTACCTCAGTTCCTCGTTAAGCTCCACTATATCAGTGAGAACGAGGTTCTTAAGTCACAAAAATCTGAACCATTTCTTCAAATTCTGTGCTGGCATGCACACACACACACACACGTGGTTACCTTGGCGATCTTGGCCTCGTCCTTCTTCTTTCCTTTCTGTAAAGAGGAGAAATGATGCCTCGCACTATCAAAGTCCACCAGCTTCCTGTCACGCTTTGCGATGCGGGCCTGTGGGGGGCGCAGAAGAGCTCACTGTGACTAAGTGGTTAAGCATCAACAACTCCAGGGGAGCAAAAGTCAAAACATTAGTAATGAGTGAACTAGATTTTCAAATCATTTCTCTGCAATTAATAATTTGTGCACACAAATTATTTAAGTTTTTGTTTGAAACTTCCTCTCATCACTGATTTCTGAAGTGTTTCATAAACAACAAAACCAGAACCAGAGCTGAAGGTGGCGTCAAACTCAATTCTTCATGTTGGTATGGCACTGATAACATGTGACATCAATGAGTCATGTGACTAAATATGCCAGTTTGACCCACATGTTAAACCCATCAGCATTTTTCATAGACAAATTAGCTTGTCCTCAAACTTTGAATATTCTCTTCCTCTTCTTTGCTTTTTGCTCCACAACACAATGTCATCTGTGTATAGTGTGAGCCAGGGGGACGGCCACACAGAAATACACACCTTAATGTCTGGAAACTGAGCCAGGTACGAGTTCACGCAGGTCAAAGACTTGTCCGTGATGTTCTGGTGGTAGTCCAACCACAGAGTGTCTGTGTCCTGCAACACAGAACGCATTTCATCTTCAAAACTGAAACACACAGACTTTCGCCAGATTTCGACCGAGTTCACAAACACTAACATCAAATCATACTGATGACAAAAACATCTTGGTCCAACAATCATTATTCTACACTATTTAACTATTGGCAATCAAAAGATTTAACCACAGTTTCTGGACTCATTACTTCTTTTTCTTATCCTAAAACTTTTATTTTAAAGTGACAGAGCCACCAAAAACAAAAAAGCAACACAAAACCCCTTGCATTAATACCTATGGCCACAAGATAGCACCATCTACATGCATGACAAGCTGCTCCTGTATACTAATCAGAAAGCGGTTATGTGATTCACACTGCACCATAGACTGCAACAGTAATGCACCATTAAGCTGGATGCCAACCACCGTAAATCAATAAGCAGAAGATCTGATTGGAGATATGTTGGATCTTAGAGAATGAATTAAATTGATAAATCATGCTCTCATACTGAAAGATTGCACTTTTGGTTAAAGAGAGGGAATAACTTTCATACACTCTTGAAGAAATAACCTTCAGATAATCTTCCATAAAAACAAAGAATAATCTTCATATACACTTCAATAAATAAAAGTAAAAACCTTCATACTATTGAGTAGTCCACTTGTTGGCACTTTGTAGGACAGTTGAAGGAAGTTTACCCTTGAATTCTTTGTGCTTCATATAATAACATTAATGAACCAGTTAGCTTCTGCTCACTAACGTGGTGTTTGCATTATAAATAAATATGACACTGATTAAATTAATTTTGCTCATAGCACCATGTGTCCTCCCCCACCCTTCGTGACACACTGACTGCTGGACAGATGTGACCAATACTCAGCTGCCACACATAGTCCGGAAAATACAGCAAATGGCTGTTTTGGTTGGCTAATTGGTTGAAATCAGACTCCTCTGACCAAAAAAAAAAAAAAAAAGGTGTCATGGTTCCTGTGTATTAAGTGGCATAATCATGGCAGGACACCAGTCTCACACAAACTGGGACATCTGCGGAATTCCTGTTTCATCAAAAACAAAAGTACAAAATGTGTTCATGACTTAACATTCCAAAGACAAATTCATTAAACAGCCACAAATACATAAAATAATCTATATTATAATAGCCAAGTGTGTTTGGCGTCGATCACGCAGAAACTGGGGAGAGCTGACATTTGCCGTTTTGTATGCTCATGTATTTTGGGTCAAGGATGAACGCCACGAAAACTTAAAGTTGATAGGACAAATATTTTTGGAGAAATTAGTGATATCTAACCAGTGAACAATGGATGGTGTCCCGCAGTGCACCATGGGAGTTTGGGGTTGTAAAGGTTATTGTGGCTGTTAGTTTAACATTGCTGTTAGTGTTATTGTTTTTTTGTAGTTCTATTGGTTTAGTCAGTTTAGTTAGTTAAGTGTCATGTTGCCATTGCCATAAGTGAGAAGTGCAGTGCGTTTGATGTCTTCCGCCACCGTTTGTTTGTGAGTGTGTAAAAATAAGTGTGTGCATGCGTGCAGTTTCAAACACGGACAAACTGGGGAGAGCTGACATTTGCTGTTTGGTATGTTTATGCATTTTGGGTCAAGGAAGAACACCACCAAAATGAAATGTTGATAAGACTAATATTTTTGGAGAAACTACAGGTAACAACATTGAACAGTGGATGTTGACAATTACATTCTGGACTCACACCCCATTCCAACTCATTATATAAGCTTTGCCTAATTTATTACAACCCTTGAAAAAAGGTTAGCTACCTATTTTATAAACACTACCCAATCTAGAGCCTCTGGATCCCCGGAGGCAATACCCTAGTTAAAATTGTATTTTTCTGAAATCTTTAATTAAACATGGCCATGATTCACAAAATATGGCCACATTTAAAATAAAATGTTAATTATAATTAAAATGTAGCAGTGTTTTAATTAAGAGCATGGGGTCGAGTAAAATATGGCCATAATCTTTCTTTTTAAAAACCAGGTATGAGTAACTCACCAGAAATCAAATCAGGAAAAGAAAGAAGTTTGTTTTTTCCTTCATACATATTTAAATCATTCTGTAAACTGAAATGACTGTTTGTGCACTTTTACTTGTACAGATTTGTTCTCAGCTAGTTTTAGAAAAAAAAAAAAAAAATTCTGCTCATCAGCAGTTTACCTCCAGAATATTGTCCAGCTCCTTCTCTATCATCTCCTTCAGAAAAAGAAGCATGCAGGTCAGAAGAAGAAAGTCAGCAGTTAGACAAAGACTGTGCACACAGACACAGCAGACAGGGGGCGCCACAGACTGGAAACAGCAGAGCCTGGGGGCGCCACAGATTGGGGCCGTTACAGACGGGGGGTGCTGGTGAGCCTGGGGGTGCCACAGACTGGAGACAGGAGAGCCTGGGGGTGACACAGATTGGGGCCGTTACAGACGGGGGGTGCTGCAGAGCCTGGGGGTGCCACAGACTGGAGACAGGAGAGCCTGGGGGTGCCACAGATTGGGGACGTTACAGACGGGGGGTGCCACAGACTGGAGACAGCAGAGCCTGGGGGTGCCACAGATTGGGGACGTTACAGACGAGGGGTGCGCCACAGACTGGACACAGCAGAGCCTGGGGGTGCCACAGATTGGGGACGTTACAGACGAGGGGGGTGCCACAGACTGGAAACAGCAGAGCCTGGGGGTGCCACGGATTAGGGACGTTACAGACGGGGGGGGGTGCCACAGACTGGAAACAGCAGAGCCTGGGGGTGCCACAGATTGGGGACGTTACAGACGAGGGGGGTGCCACAGACTGGAAACAGCAGAGCCTAGGGGTGCCACGGATTAGGGACGTTACAGACAGGGGGGGGCGCCACAGTAGCTGTTTCAGTTATGATTATTTTGCAATGTGATGCCTGAACACAACACTCAGTTTTAAGGAGAATGACCTCTCTGGTCAAATTAGAATTTAACAAAGAAGTTTAAGTAGTCATCAATTTATCATGGGAAACTTGTTAAATAAGCTAGCAGAAATACCCGCTGGTTAGAACACATAATGCAAATGATTAAAAATAAATGCTGTGGCCATATTATATAATACTACAAAGTACTATGTACTCAGCATTGTGAGCAAACTTACAGTAACAGTAGTCCCACACAGGATCACAATGGGTGCTGAATATAATCAACATATCACAATGCTGAAGTTATCGCTTCAAACTGTAGTATTTACACTGAGCAGAAATAAATGTTTACAGCCTACTTAAAAAAAAAAAATGGAGTGAACATTTGACGCAGACAACTCAATTTGTGTTCTCTCTCTCTCTCTCTCTCTCTCTCTCTCTCTCTCTCTCTCTCTCTCTCTCTCTCTCTCTCTCTCTCTCTCTCTCTCTATATATATATATATATACACACACACACACACACACCTACACCTTATTAACGTAATTACCACATACCTCCTACTACAACACATTGTTTACCTGATCCTCTAAAACATGCCCTCTAAACTGGGCAGCTATTTAAGACGCAATAATTTCCCAGCTACCCCTCTGCCATGTCAGTGCTGCTCCTTTGCCCCGCCTCCACCTGTGGGCTCCAGTTGGAAGAGAAAGTGTGTGTGTGTATTTTTAGGGGTCCAAGCCCCACGGGGTTGGGAGCCCTCTTGTTTTCCTTCCATTTTTTATTTAGCAGTTTTTTTTTTTTTGTTTGTTTTTTTTTATTCTTTACTCATATATGATTTTCTTTATGGGTTTCAGGAACTGTTTCTGAGCAGATGCCAGCTGATGTAGAAGCAGAAATACAGTGACAGTGAGAAGAAATAGAAATCTCTGAGTGTGTTTACCTCCTCAGGTTTCCTGGACTCACCTCTGCCAGGGAATCCACCTCCCCTTTTCCAAACCACTCGGGATCGTAGATGTCAGCCAGACAGTCCTGCAGCCGGCGAGACGCATCGTGCATCGCTGGAACACAAACAGGAAGTGCTCAGGTCAGTCTGAAGCCCTTTCTGGATCCTTACCCACACCGGATCACATCTGGACTGCTGGACCGTGTTTCAGCCACCGCTTTATTTGGGACACCTGACTCAGTAACAACACCCCGGACCCATCGCAAATATATCAAAATGTCCCGTTACTGATCAGAACAAACGTCAGAACAGAAATGTGAAACAGCACCCCCTACAGTGGCTGCATACAGCACAGCTTGATGTTTCAGAACCTGAACAAAACTTACTTTTGACGGCGACCACGTACGCCTTCAGGTCCTTCTGCAGTTTGGTTCCATCAGCCTGAAACAGAAACCGTGAACGAATCAGACGCTCGAATCCTCATTTTAAACATGGCAGACACATTCTATTCAGTCTGAATCATTCATGCAAAGAATCAAGTATTTTGGCAGTAAATCGGCCGTCCACATTTAAAAACTGTTCAAATTATTGTTTCATATTTATTTATTATTAAGGTGAAACATTCAATTGAGATATTTTGTTGTCACATTTCAGCTGTGGTGAAGTTTGACATTAATTTGTGCTAACGGGAAACGAGCTAACACGTTATCTAACATGCCAATAAAATCATATTTCTCAAAAACCTGATCAGTAAATTTTACCGTCAGGTGCAAGTTCAGACTGGATCATACAAATATGTTCAACTAAAAATCCATGACTGTAACTGTTAATGTATGAACTGTGTATGCACTCAGCAAGCTAACTAGCCTAGCTTTTTGTTAAAACAGCAGTTAGCATGTAGCTGGCTTGAAAACTAGCTTGTTGCACTCATTTATGAGTAAATAAATGATTTATTCACCTGTTATGTGTTAAAAGGTGACGTTCACCGACACCTTTTTACTCATTTTAATCAATAACTTTACAGCAATGTTAGATATTTGTGAATTATACAATTAGCCGACAGCAAGTGTCAGGCCACGCCTATTTATGACACACAAAAACTTTTGTTCCAAACTAATTTTTGCCCCTCACTTAAATCTGTATTTTATTTAAAAAAAAATAAAAATACTTTGTGTTTTGTAAGTTTTACCACCAACGTGATGAGTCACAACAAAACAAGCTGAAAAATGAGTGGCTCATTAATATCTGGACCTGCCAAAATCTGGAATTTGATTCCTCTGTTTATAGGCCAAATTCATCAAAAATTTAATTTATGTCCATAAATATCAATGAAATCAAAACTTGTAGCTAACAACTAACAGCATCAACACACTGTTGTCCATTTTGGATAGATGTTCTTGGACATTTAATTGAGGCTTAAAAGTTATTTTTTAAAATTCCTAATAAGTTAAATAAGTAAATCAACAGACGGTTTTTATTCCTCAGTTTAAAAATGTCATTATTGACGGTGATTTTAATTGCCATCAGCAGCACCTTGAGGCAGTATGACCACAAAAAAAACAACTTATTTTCAAAGCTCTATTTTTCCCCTCTTTCTTTGTTAGTTTTCTGATTATTAAAACTGGAATTTTGTTTTATGACAAAATATCTAAAAGGAACTGAATCTCAAAATAATGATTCTTCCAGATGAATAATAGGAATATCAAGATGCTGCTCCACACGCTCAGAATTTACATTTTTTTTTTAAGTGTTTCCAGTAATCACATACAGTTTTAATTGTGGCTAGTGGATCAGGAAAAAGGCTACTGACCATTTGTTTGTTGAAGTTGCCCAACATCTCCTCAAAGACGGCATCTCGAGTCTCATCCGCTTTTCCAAGTTTCTGCAAAACCTGCAACAGGAACAACACAAATACTACCTGAAACATTCCACAGAGTCTCTTCATCAGTTTAGCCAAAAATCAGTGACTTCATCTCAAAAATATCACCTGATAAAGAGCCAAACATCTTGAATTTAACCAAACCTTCACAAAAAAAGAAGCCAAAATACCTGCATTTTTATAAAAGAAAACAAAACAAAAACATTGTTCTCTATAGTAGCACAGTGGATTGTTTGTTAGCACTGTTGCCTCACAGCAAGACAGTCATGGGTTCAATTCCCCCTGTGGTCTTTCTGTGTGGAGTTTGCATGTCCTCCCCGTGTCTGTGTGGGTTCCCTTCCAGGTGCTCCGGTTTCATCCCACATCCAAAGACATGGGGGTTAGATGGACTGGAAACTTTAAATTGACTGTAGATGTGAATGTTTGTTTGTTTGTCTGTATGTGACCCTGCGAAACACTGGCGTCCTGTCCAGGGTGAACCCACCTCACGCTCTATGACTGTTGTGATAGGCTCCAGCCCGCGCGACCCTTAATTAGACTAAGCAGTTGAAGATGAGCGAGTTGTGTGTGTGTGAATAAGAAGTCTGCGGGTCACAGAGTTTTCTCTTATCGTGCCCCTGTTCTGTGGAATGATCTCCCTGCGTCAATAAAACAGTCAGATTTTGTGGAGACTTTCAAGTCCAGACATAAGATGCACTTATTTTCCCTTTCATAATTCATTTTATCAGTAAACGGAGCGTGCCGCGGCCTCAACTTTACCTAAATTCTGGGTCTTTTAGTGAAGCTTAGGGCTTGTGGCCAGCGATCAGTGTTGCCACAGTTACTTTGAAAAAGTAATCCAATTACTGATTACTCCTTGAAAAAGTAACTTAGTTACTTTACTGATTACTCAATTGTAAAAGTAACTAAGTTAGATTACTAGTTACTTTTTTAGTTACTTTCCCCAGCTGCCGACAAAAACCCTCTGCCACCTCAACATGACAATGATGCTTGTTTTGCCAAAACTCACTTTATAGTCACCCTTTTCTTGACTTCAGTGGAAATAAATACTTGTTTTATAAAAAGTAAAATAAAGACCTCTTTCTTGACCTCATATTTAACTGTTGACAGCACTGTAATAGTAAAACTTGCAATTTCTAACCTACATTGTTTATAAATGTAACTATTAAATTCTTTCTAACATTTTTCTAACATTTAAATTCTCTCTAAACATTTTACTTGTCAAAATTATTATTATTATTATATGTAGTATTAGTTGAAGTAAAAAAAAAGGCTTCAAAACTGGACCTTTAATCTAGGGGTGTTGTGGGGGGGGGCACATCCTTGCCCCACACCCCCATTCCATCTGGATTCGCCCCTGCTTTGGCGTTTGAGCACAAAGAATGGATAACATTTATTTATGCAGAAAACATGACCAGATTTACAGGTAAGAAAATTTTATTGTGTTTTCACATCACGTGGTCCTCAGAAAGAGAGTTTAGGTGCATTTGAGTGGAAAATAGTGTTAGTTGTTGACGCGTCGCGGAGGATCAGCTGTTTTTAACGAGCAGATACGGAGCGGCTCAGCTCAGAATTCTAAATAAAGGAGAGAAAAAAAGCATGAAATGTCTTTGTAAAGCTCAGTGCAGGTGTGCTGTTGTCACCGCACTTTAAGAGGTGGACGAGTGGAGCTGCTGCAGAAAACCGCAGATGAAAAGCTCACAGCTCGCTTAAAGTGGGCAGTTCAGTCGAACCCCGACCTCCTGCCCACGGACCAAGTTTAATGCTGCTATCGACCCACAATGTAAAAATAATAGTAACGCACAGTGACTTGGAGAAGTAACTTTAATCTGATTACTGATTTGGAAAGATTAACGCGTTAGATTACTTGTTACTAAAAAGAAGTGGTCAGATTAGAGTAATGCGTGATCGCCGGCTAGTATTTCTTCTGTTTTTCTTGTTGTTTAATGCTGACAAATTATACAGTATTTGTTGTCTTTCTGATGGCTGATTGTTTTTTTTTCCTCTCCGTTTAAGGTGCAGCTCCATCCAGAGATGGGAGTGGTATTTGTGTTGGCGACCCTCCTGTCCTGTGCACCGGCAACATTTCCTGTATGTTCGTTTTGTGAATTGTTTTGTAATTTATGTTTGTAGGCCCAAGCAGAGGGTCACCCCTTTGAGTCTGGTCTGCTTGAGGTTTCTTCCTCAGAGGGAGTTTTTTTCTTACCACTGTTGCTCTGGGGGTTGGTAAGGTTAGACCTTACCTGTCTGAAGCACCTTGAGGCAACTCTGTTGTGATTTGGAGCTATATAAATGAAAATAAATTGAAATTAAAATTGTGTGCTCTGTAGTTTTATTTATTTCCTATCACACTAGAGTTAAATAAAAAAGTAAGTTTTTATTGATGTGAAAGGAAAAATCAATCTGATCAACTGATATAAAGATATAAACATGGATGTAAAAATTTAAATTTCATATAATCTAAATACTCATTTTACTCACATTCTATTTTAAAAATTGTCTTAAAAAATTTGAACAGACATTCAAACTGGACTGATTTTTCCTTCTGGTGTGTCACTGTGTTCATACATTATTTAAAAATTAGACAAACAAACAAATCACCAAACAATGACAAAACAACAGCAAGGAATTTCTTCCACATCGACTTAAGATGCCATGTAATTAAATCTGTTGTGTAATAATCTGAAGTCCAGTTTGACAGCTTTTCCTTCTTTGGGTGAATGTTTAATTACATCATATTTTTCAAACTCAGCTATTTTAAAGTGAATTGATTCATTCTGAATGATATCAAGTTAATTTGAGTTTAACGTTATATTTTTAAGAGAAGGAACGATTGTAGCCGACATTCAGCACGTACTGTACATAATTCACCATACCAAAGTGTCTCCACAGGGGTTAGAGTGTGTCCTCTGTCTGTCCTCTGCATGTAAGCTGTTTCCCGTCTTGCCAATGTGTATTCATTTTCTGGTCACACGCTGCCTTGTGTGAAGCGCATACAAACGTCTTTGTATTCCAGCTACGCATACGACAAACTGTCTCTGCAAGCTGCCTCACATATGGACGTTTCGTGTAATCGGCAGTGTTTATCCCTGCTATACATATGAAGCTGTCTCGGGCCCCTGTGGTGCTTTTCCTGTCACAACTCCGGTGAGGTTAATGGGCGGGGCTGAGCTGCTATAAAAGGTCTATGAATTATGTGACAGAGAAATAAAGAGACATGCTGTTGCGCTGTCAAAAATGGAGAAATTGTGGGCTCTTTCATTCATCACAATTTCTACACTGGTGACCCTGATGTCTGTCTTTTCAACGTTTTTGAAGGACATTCCGACGCGGTCATGGTGGTGAACGCAGTAAGCTTGCTCATCTTCTGGTGGCCCACGCCTCAGCATCAGCCTTGTGAAGGAAAAATCCACAACAAGCCTCCCTCCCCACCAAACATCAGAACGGGGACCTGATGGCCAGAGAGCAGCCGTTTGCTGCCACTGCAGACTCTTGACTTGTCAGCGCCTGGATGGTGAAGCTGATGCTGTGGGTCCTTTTGCTGTTTGACACTTCTGCACACTACGAGAGGGCCAGCAGTACAGCTTTCGTTAATCACAAATCGCTGACTTTTGCCACTGCTAAAGTGTTTGAACCCTGGTCCGCCCAACAACAGCGACAGCCCTGTGATATCTCAGATCACTACAGACTTATGGCATCTTGTTGCGGACTGCCTCTCTCCAGCTTTGGCAGCTACGGTCCACCTTGGGCTGGACCGTAGCTGGACCGACCCACAGGTGCAGGCTCTCAGGTCTGTGGCTACTGGACTGCAGCTCACAGACACTGCTTTTGGTGAGGGGGTACCAGGCTGCTCTGTGATGTCTCTACAGGACAGCCACGAACCCTCGTCCCCTGCCACATGGAAGCAAAAGGCTCAAAAAGGACGTTAGAGACTGGGTGGACTCCTGTGGTGAGTGGCAGCACTCCAAGATCCACCACCACTCCAAAGCTCCCCTGGCTCGCTTCCCTGTCTCTTGTGCAGAGATTCGATCTTGTTGGTGTGGGCCTCATGGGCCCCCTGCCCTCCTCCCTGGTCTTCATACACCTCCTTACAATGATGGATAGGACCACCTGGTGGCTGTTCTATTGTGGCATGGCTAAGATGGCCCAGGCATTCATTGGCATGGCTGCTGCGGCACTTATCCCTGCCTACACCTTTCACACACCTACAGTGCTCCCCAGTGGGGCAACCTTCATGGCATCGGCCCCTGGACAGCCCGATTCAGGACTCCTTCTGCCCTCTCTTCAGACAGAGGTGTACAGTTTATGTCTAAGATCTGGACTGGTCTGCACACAGCCTAGATGTGATGCTCCACCGGACCACGGCATATCACTCCCAGGCTAATGGACTGTGTGAGCCCTTTCTATGAAAGCAGGCCAGCTTAATGGACAGTGGTGGGATACACTCCTTCATGCCTGCAGTCAGCGGAATAAGTCTTTATTTCGCCATGATGCTCACAGGGGACCACCACAGCGACCCTGTGACGGCCTCTTTCATGTATTGAAAACGGGGGACAAAACCTTTGTGGTCGACATAGGCGGTAAAGCTAAGCACATTTCAGTGGAGTGCCTCAAGCCAGCCCACCAGTATCTGGACAGACCCACGGAGCTTACCCGTCCTCCTCCACAGGGGTGCCCCCCACTCGCCCTGAGCCCCCACAGGGAGGTCTACAGCTCCCTTATGCCACAGTACCTCTGAAGCTCCGGTGCTGAGGAGTCGTTGCAGCAGGATTATTTGCCCGCCCCCTTGATAACATTTATTCTTTTTGTTATGGTGAATTCTGGTAGAAGACATTCAGCATGTATTGTAGATAATTCAACATACCAAAATCTTGTCATGGGGGGGGGGGGGGTTAGAATGTGTCCTCTGTCTGTTCTCAGACTATTTTCTGTCTCACCAATGTGTATTTGTGTTCTGGTCACACACTGCCTTGTGTGAAGTGCATACACAAGGTCTCTGCACGTGACAAACCATCTCTGACTCGACAGGAAGAAGGCCGCCTTCAGAAGCAGAGACATGGAGGCGATGATGGTGGCACAGCGGGAGGTGAAACACTGTGTGAGGGAAGCAAAGGACAGCTACAGGAGAAGGGTGGAGCAGAAGCTGAAAGAAAACAACATGAAGGAGGTCTGGGAAGGTTTGAAAACCATCACAGGCCATAACATAAAGACCAGAGTCACAGGAGAGACAATGAACCTAACTTCTTTAACTGGTTCAACCAGTCTGTGCCCCCCCCACCACTGAAGCCATCTCTCCTGCTTTCCTCAGCACACCTCTCCCCAGACATCACTGCAGCAGCCCCCACCTCAACACAACCTCCTCCATACATCACTGTAGACCAGGTCAGAGGACAACTGAGGAAGCTTCATCCCAGGAAAGCTGCAGGCCCAGACAAGGTGTGTCTCCAACTACTGAACACCTGCACGACTGAACTGGGAGAACCACTGCCACACATCTTCAACCTTAGCCTGCAGCTAAGGAGAATGTCCACCCTCTGGAAGACATCATACATTGTTCCAGTTCCTAAGAAGAACCGTCCCTGCGTGCTGAATGACTTCCGAAAGGTGGTACTCACTTCATACCGATGAAGACGGAGCGGCTCTCTCAACTTCCTCAAACCCCAGGTGCAACACACCCAGGACTGTCTGCAGTTTGCATATCCGTTAGGTGTTGGTGTGGAGGATGGTATTCTCTACCTGCTACCCAGAGTCCACTCGCACCTGGATAAAGGAGGTGGCACAGTGAGGATCCTCTTCCTGGACTTCTCAAGCACCTACAACACCATCCAGCACCTTGTGCTCCAGGACAAACTGAACAGAATGCAAGTGGACCCCTGCCTGGTCACTTGGATCTCCAGTTACCTCACCGACAGGCCCTAGTATGTCAAGCTGAGGGACACCACGTCAACAGTGATCGGCAGCACTGGAGCACCCCAGGGCACGGTCCTGGCCCCTCTTCTCCTCACCATGTACACCTCAGACTTCTGCTAAAACTCTGAACTGTGTCACATCGAGAAGTTCATATATGACACAGCCATTGTTGGATGCATCAGGGATGACAGAGAGGAGGAGTACAGGAGCCTAGTGAAGGACTTTGCTGCCTGGTGAAACATAAACCATCTACAGCTCAACACCTCGAAGACAAAGAAGCTGGTCATTGACTTTGGGAAGACCAAACCAAGACTGTGACCAGTTCTGATCAAGGGAGCTGAGATGGAGGCTGTGGATCCCTACAAGTACCTCAGGCTGTGGCTGGACAGCAAACTGGACTGGACAACCCACACCAACCACCTGGACAGGAAGGGACAGAGCAGGCTGGACTTCCTGAGGAGGCTGCAGTTGTTTAACATCTGCAGGAAACTCCTGCGGATGTTCTACCAGTCCCTAGTAGCCAGGGTCCTGTTTTACACTGTGGTGTGCTCGGGGGGGCAGCACATCCAGGTAGGACACATCCAGGCTGGACAAACTGATCAGGTGGGCTGGCTCTGTGGTTGGCATGAAGCTGGACTCTGTGGTGACAGTGGCAGAGAAGAGAACGCTGGACATTATGGGCGATGCCTCTGCACACCGTCTTCAGCAACCAGAGGAGCCTCTTCGGCCACAGACTGCTCCTTCCCAAGTGCAGGACCATCAGACTGTACAACTCCTCACTCAAGGGGAGGAGGAGTAACAGGAAGACAGAGGAACAGTAGTAACCAGTAAACCTTTTTTTTTTTGCCAGCTTGCACTCGGCCGAGACGGACGCATTTTTCTCTTCTCCCTCCCTCCTTATCTTTCCTGCTTCTGTGGCATGTTGTCTGTGAGGCTGCAGCTTTGCTCTTCTGGAAAACAACAAAAATGGATCTGTTAAAGTGGTCTCTGAACGCAATTGACACTATATTTTCCACAAGACATTCGGGGGCGGAGGACCCGACCTGTCCTGCCGGGACGCATGTGATGGGTTACGTGATGGACTCGTGGAGGAGATGGCAGGTCATGTGCCTTTACACGCTTTCTGTGGAGGACGTCAAAGATGTGTATATATTTGGCTTGGTGGTGACCGGCTTTCTGCTGTGTGGAGCGGGCATGGCGCTGGTTTACCGGAAAATTAAGAAGGTGGAAGCAGCAATAATTGGGCCGTCCAGGCTGCCCCACATGATTGATTCGATTGGGAAGGCAGTGGCTGCGTAGTTGGCGGGTGTTAACCGCACGCTGGAAAACATCTCGGGCAGGATTGCAGCTCTGGAAATCCGCTTTGACCGTCAGTAAAGACCACATCCTACATTCAGATGTATTGAGAGCCACTCTGTTCTCAGATCTGTGGAATCTTTCAGGCGTCTGCTAATCTGGATATTCATTTGGCTTCCCCAAACACAGCTGTACTTCAAGGCCGCTGTGATAAAAAACCTCCTCAAGAAGATCAACACTTAAGCCTTGCTCCCTGGTCATCCCCCTCCCCTCAGCTTCTCCAGCTCTGACGTTGACTGTGGACAGTGGACTGCTCAGGGCTGAGCCCCTCTCCCTTCCAGGATTGTCGGACAAGGCCGTTGACGGCGCCTAATAGGCTGCTTCCGGAGTGTTCTGATAAACTGGACTTTCAAATCCCGGTTGTCGTCCTGCGTCTTTGTTTGTCTGTGTGATTATTGTTTTTCTGTGCTGATGGGGTTTTTTTTTCCTCATAGCTGCTGCGTTACACAGCAGCAATGAGGGTTTTTTCCCTCTTCCTTACCTCGTGTGTGCTTTTTATATGTGTTTATGTACCGGGCCGGCTTATGTTGTGTGTTATGTGTGTGTCGTTTGTTATGGGTCGGTCTTGGTTTGCTCAGCCCTGCTGTTGACCAAGGCAGGGATGTACATCTGGAGCTGGTCCCCGGGCGCCTAATGGCGACTTCTGCTCCTAACTGGCAATTAGGATGGGTTAAATGCAGTAGACACATTTCATTGTGCAGGGAACATGTTCCTTTGTGCATATGACAGTAAAATTCTTTTGAATCCTTCGAATCCAATAGTGAGCAGTCACTTTTGATATTCTGTGTGCTTCTTACCCTGTGTGCTGTTATACAATGCTGCTGGAACCTCAATATCCCTGACAGAATCTTCCCAAGGGATCAATAAAGTTCTGTCTAATCTAATAAACTGTCTCAGATATGGATGTTTCCTGTAACTGACAGTGATTATCCCTCGTACATATATGAAGCTGTCTCGCCCCCCCCCCCCCGGTGCTTTTCCTGTCAGAACTCCAGTGAGGTTAATGGGCGGGGCTGAGCTGCTGTAAAAGGTCTGAATTGTGTGACAAAGAAATGGAGAAAAAGTGACACACCGTTGCATTGTCAAAATGGGGAAATTGTGGCTCATTCATTCGTTACAATTTCTACACTATATTATTTCTTTCTATAGTTTAATAATCAAAGAACCTGAATATTTTGAGTATTTTAGAGTTTGTAACGTTTCATTTATTATTATATTTTTATCTTCTGTCACTATTGTTGTTTAATGGCGTTTGTTGTGTGCAGCGGTGGCGAAGGAGGGATTAAAGAAGAGGTAGCGTTCCTTTAGACAAGGTCACAGTCTAATCTGATCAAATGACGTCCTGCCTGCACATGGACGACCCGCGAGCACAAGAGGACACCTGCTGCCCTAATCCTGGACACTAGAAACCAACGCAGGGCAGCGGGGACTTCCCCAGTGCCGGCCGCCAAAATACACACACAAACTTTATTCATCACTTCAGAACTTTGCATTTTAGCTGAACACCATGTGACCAGTCAAACTAAACAAATAGAACAAAGAGCGTCATTTCTTGGACTGAAAAGTGTTATTTCAAATGCATTTAACAGACTGAATTTAAATTATAAATCTGAAGAATTGTCATTTTCCACAGATTTTAGGATCCATCAATCTCAGTCCACAATGACATCTTCAGATATCTTCTTTTGTCTGACAAACAATTCAAATCCTGAAAATATTTCACTTCGTTTAAAAAAAAAAAGCAGCTAATTGAGAGGATCGTTACAGATATTTTTCCAAAAATGGAATCAGTGCACTTTATCGATCAATTCATTGTTTGGTTTGAACAAACAGACCTGCTGAGTGGTCGCCTCTCGCACAGCCGCGGAGCCACGCCAGTTTTTAACACAGTGTGGAGTTTCTACGTGCAGGGAAAAATTCGAAATTGAGGACGTTTAACTTCAAATATATATGTGTAACAGGCAGCTACTGTAAAACCTCATGTTGAATCACATGATGCTTTTGATACCACATTTACACCACATAAACCCAGATACCCTTTTGACAAAACCCCACTTGTACCATTTTCACCTGGAGCCAACGTCAGAAGTGTTTGGATCTTAAATTGCGCTCAGTCACCTGAAAACTTGACATCAAATCTTTGTTTTACTTCCTCGATGGTCTTGTTTTATTTGGTCCAGAATCACTGTTTTGGTTCCAAAACATTTTGGTTCTGTGGAACTGAATACTTCACACCAGCTCTGTCCTGCTTTAAAAATTTGGACCAGTTTCATTCTAACATTTCTGGAGTCTCTGATCACACTTCAGCCTCTGAGGATTCTTGCAGACTGCATGAGGATTAGACTGAGTTCAAGTCCCGTCACGGAGTGCCGAGCACCAGCATTTCAGACCAAAACAAGGGCTTCAACACACCCACAGCTCCCAGGCAGGTTGAGGACCTTTAGCATGTGGAAGGGCGGTCCACCTGGAAAGGCCAGATGTTCATTTATTCTAGAAAGGCCATGCTCTTGGTCTGTTTAAGACCCTGAATGTGGATCTTGAGGGCTGATTTTCTGCAAAGTCCTTATGTTTCACCATCTTGCATGCACAGTACTATGTGGGCTGTTTTTGCTTGGGGGGTGGGGTGTGGGGGTGCAACAGTTCCATGCATGAAACGTGCATGCACAAGACTCAAGCACCACATACTGTATGCATGTGGCCATCTGATCTGAAAACAAAAAAGCTCAGATTCCACCTCATGAGGATGGAGTGTCAGTGTGTGTTTATTTGTTTTACTGGTAATTGTGCAGTAAATTAAACCTGAGTCACAAACAACATTTCCTGTGGCTTTGTTTCATGTACACAGTGTCAGTGAAGGGAGCAGCACACTGCTTCACTTTAAATACACAATACGTCTATTTTAGACCAACACTCAGTCTTGCTGTTTAAGTGGAGGTGATGGTCTAGTGGCTAAATGTTGGGCTTGAGACCAGAGGATCCTCGGTTCAAATCCCAGCCTGACTGGAAAATCATTAAGAACCCTTGGGCAAGGTTCTTAATCCCCTAGTTGTTCCCGGTGTGTAATGAAGTGAGTACCTTGTTATGGCAGCACCCTCACATCGGGGTGAGGGTGAGGCATTATTTGTGAAGTGCTTTGAGTGTCTGATGCAGATGGAAAAGCGTGATATAAATGCAGTCCATTTAATAATGTGGAGTTGATAAAAACAGGACTGGCACCTCCCTACCTTGCTGACCGAATTAAACCTTACGTACCGGTCCAGACTTTGCATTCTCAGGGTGCAGGACTACTTTGTGTCCCTAAGGTGACTAAAAAGTCTGCGGGTCTCAGAGCTTTCTCTTATCATGCCCCTGTTCTGTGGAATGATCTCCCTGCATCAATAAAACAGATTCTGTAGATTCAAGTCCAGACTTAAGATGCACTTATTTTCCCTTTCATATGGCAGCATACTGGCATAGTATGTTACTACGCTTTTTACTCTTTTAATTCATTTTATTAGTAAATGGAGTGGGCCGCGGCCTCAACTTTATCTAAATTCTGGGTCTTTTAGTGAAGTTCAGGGCTAGTGGCCGGTGATCACCTGCTGGGTGAAGACGACGAAGAAGAGGAGGAGAACATTTCCACAAACAGCGGGAGAAGAAGAAAACTAGAAGGATGGAAATAAGAGTGGGGACTTTGAATATTGGTAGTATGACTGGTAAAGGGAGAGAGCTGGCTGATATGATGGAGAGGAGAAAGGTAGACATATTGTGTGTACAAGAGACCAAGTGGAAGGGAAGTAAGAGCAGGAGCATCGGCGGTGGGTACAAGTTGTACCATGGTGAGGACAGGAAGAGAAATGGTGTTGGGGTCATTTTAAAGGAAGAGTGTGTTAAAAGTGTGTTGGAGGTTAAACGAGTGTCTGACAGGGTGATGAGTGTGAAGTTGGAAATTGAAGGGGTGATGATGAATATCATCAGTGCATATGCCCCACAGGTAGGTTGTGAGATGAAGGAGAAAGAAGATTTCTGGAGTGTGTTAGATGAGGTGGTGGAGAGTGTGCCCAAGCATGAAAGAGTGGTGATAGGAGCAGACTTCAATGGGCATGTTGGTGAAGGGAACAGAGGTGATGAGGAAGTAATGGGTAGATATGGTATCAAGGATAGGAATGTGGAAGGACACATGGTAGTTGATTTTGCAAAAAGGATGGAAATGGCTGTGGTGAATACCTACTTTAAGAAAAGGGAGGAGCACAGGGTAACATATAAGAGTGGAGGAAGGTGCACACAGGTGGACTACATTCTTTATAGGAGATGCAAGCTAAAAGAAATCAGAGACTGTAAGGTGGTGGCAGGAGAGAGTGTCACTAGACAGCATAGGATGGCTGTTTGTAGGATGACTTCAGAGGTGAAGAAGAAGAGAGTGAGAGCTCAACAAAGGATCAGATGGTGGAAGCTGAAGGAGGAAGACTGTTGTGTAAAATTTAGCGAGCAGGTGAGAGAAGCACTGGTTGGAGGGGAAGCAATTTTGGACAACTGGAAAAGTACTGCAGATGTGGTGAGGGAGACAGCTAGGGCAGTACTGGGTATGACATCTGGACAGTGAAAGGAAGACAAGGAGACTTGGTGGTGGAATGAAGAGGTCCAGGAAAGCATAAGGAGAAAGAGGTTGGTGAAAAGGTTTTGGGATAGTCGGAGAGATGAAGACAGTAGACAGAATACAAGGAGATGCGGCGTAAGGCAAAAAGAGAAGTGGCAAAAGCGAAGGAAAAGGCATATTGTGAGCTGTGCAAGAAGTTGAATAGTAAGGAAGGAGAAAAGGACTTGTACCGATTGGCCAGACAAAGGGACAGAGCTGGAAAGGATGTGCAGCAGGTTAGAGTGGTAAAAGATGCACAATGTGCTGACAAGTGAGGAGTGTGTGCTGAGAAGGTGGGGAGAATATTTTGATGAGCTGATGAATAAAGAAAATGAGCGAGAGAAAAGGCTGGATGATGTGGTGAGAGTAAATCAGGAAGTACAAGAGATTAGTAAGGAAGAAGTGAGGACTGCTATGAAGAGGATGAAGAGTGGAAAGGCAGATGGTCCAGATGACATTCCAGTGAAGGCATGGAAATGTCTAGGAGAGACGGCAGTAGAGTTTCTAACCAGATTGTTTAATAAAATCTTGGAAAGTGAGAGGATGCCTGAGGAGTGGAGACAAAATGTGCTGGTTCCTATTTTGAAGAACAAGGGTGATGTGCAGAGTTGCAGTAACTACAGAGGCATAAAGTTGATCAGCCACAGCATGAAGTTATGGGAAAGAGTAGTAGAAGCTAGGCTTAGAAAGCAGGTGAAGATCTGTGAGCAGCAATATGGTTTCATGCTGAGAAAGAGCACTACAGATGCAATGTTTGCTCTGAGAATACTGTTGAAGAAGAACAGAGAAGGCCAGAAAGAGTTACATTGTGTGTTCGTGGACTTAGAAAAAGCTTATGATAGGGTGCCAAGAGAAGAGCTGTGGTATTGTATGAGGAAGTCTGGAGTGGCAGAGAAGTATGTTAGGGTAGTGCAGGACATGTACAAGAATAGTGTGACAGCGGTGAGATGCTCAGTCGGAATGACAGACTCATTCAAGGTGGAGGTGGGATTACACCAAGGATCAGCTCTGAGTCCTTTCTTGTTTGCAGTGGTGATGGACAGGTTGACTAATGAGATCAGACAGGAGTCCCCATGGACTATGATGTTTGCAGATGACATTGTGATCTGCAGTGAGAGTAGAGAGCAAGTTGAGTCTAGTCTGGAGAGGTGGAGATATGCTTTGGAGAGAAGGGGAATGAAAGTCAGTAGAAGCAAGCCTGAGTACATGTGTGTGAATGAGAGGGAGCCCAGTGGAATAGTGCAGTTACAAGGAGTAGAAGTGGTGAAAGTAGACGAGTTTAAATATTTGGGCTCAACTGTTCAAAGTAATGGACAGTGTGGTAAAGAGGTGAAGAAGAGACTGCAGGCAGGGTGGAGTGGGTGGAGAAAGGTGGCAGGAGGGATTTGTGACCGAAGAATATCAGCAAGAGTGAAGGGGAAAGTCTACAAGACAGTAGTGAGACCAGCTATGTTGTATGGTTTAGAGACGGTGGCACTAACAAAAAGACAGGAGGCAGAGCTGAAGATGTTGAGATGACAAGAATGGACAAGATTAAGAATGAACATATCAGAGGGACAGCTCAGGTGGGACAGTTTAGAGACAAAATCAGAGAGGCGAGACTGAGATGGTTTGGACATGTGCAGAGGTGGGACCCAGGGTGTATCAATCAATCAATTTTTTTATATAGCGCCAAATCACAACAAACAGTTGCCCCAAGGCGCTTTATATTGTAAGGCAAGGCCATACAATAATTATGTAAAACCCCAACGGTCAAAACGACCCCCTGTGAGCAAGCACTTGGCTACAGTGGGAAGGAAAAACTCCCTTTTAACAGGAAGAAACCTCCAGCAGAACCAGGCTCAGGGAGGGGCAGTCTTCTGCTGGGACTGGTTGGGGCTGAGGGAGAGAACCAAGAAAAAGACATGCTGTGGAGGGGAGCAGAGATCGATCACTAATGATTAAATGCAGAGTGGTGCATACAGAGCAAAAAGAGAAAGAAACAGTGCATCATGGGAACCCCCCAGCAGTCTACGTCTATAGCAGCATAACTAAGGGATGGTTCAGGGTCACCTGATCCAGCCCTAACTATAAGCTTTAGCAAAAAGGAAAGTTTTAAGCCTAATCTTAAAAGTAGAGAGGGTGTCTGTCTCCCTGATCTGAATTGGGAGCTGGTTCCACAGGAGAGGAGCCTGAAAGCTGAAGGCTCTGCCTCCCATTCTACTCTTACAAACCCTAGGAACTACAAGTAAGCCTGCAGTCTGAGAGCGAAGCGCTCTATTGGGGTGATATGGTACTACGAGGTCCCTAAGATAAGATGGGACCTGATTATTCAAAACCTTATAAGTAAGAAGAAGAATTTTAAATTCTATTCTAGAATTAACAGGAAGCCAATGAAGAGAGGCCAATATGGGTGAGATATGCTCTCTCCTTCTAGTCCCCGTCAGTACTCTAGCTGCAGCATTTTGAATTAACTGAAGGCTTTTTAGGGAACTTTTAGGACAACCTGATAATAATGAATTACAATAGTCCAGCCTAGAGGAAATAAATGCATGAATTAGTTTTTCAGCATCACTCTGAGACAAGACCTTTCTGATTTTAGAGATATTGCGTAAATGCAAAAAAGCAGTCCTACATATTTGTTTATTATGCGCTTTGAATGACATATCCTGATCAAAAATGACTCCAAGATTTCTCACAGTATTACTAGAGGTCAGGGTAATGCCATCCAGAGTAAGGATCTGGTTAGACACCATGTTTCTAAGATTTGTGGGGCCAAGAACAATAACTTCAGTTTTATCTGAGTTTAAAAGCAGGAAATTAGAGGTCATCCATGTCTTTATGTCTGTAAGACAATCCTGCAGTTTAGCTAATTGGTGTGTGTCCTCTGGCTTCATGGATAGATAAAGCTGGGTATCATCTGCGTAACAATGAAAATTTAAGCAATACCGTCTAATAATACTGCCTAAGGGAAGCATGTATAAAGTAAATAAAATTGGTCCTAGCACAGAACCTTGTGGAACTCCATAATTAACTTTAGTCTGTGAAGAAGATTCCCCATTTACATGAACAAATTGTAATCTATTAGACAAATATGATTCAAACCACCGCAGCGCAGTGCCTTTAATACCTATGGCATGCTCTAATCTCTGTAATAAAATTTTATGGTCAACAGTATCAAAAGCAGCACTGAGGTCTAACAGAACAAGCACAGAGATGAGTCCACTGTCCGAGGCCATAAGAAGATCATTTGTAACCTTCACTAATGCTGTTTCTGTACTATGATGAATTCTAAAACCTGACTGAAACTCTTCAAATAGACCATTCCTCTGCAGATGATCAGTTAGCTGTTTTACAACTACCCTTTCAAGAATTTTTGAGAGAAAAGGAAGGTTGGAGATTGGCCTATAATTAGCTAAGATAGCTGGGTCAAGTGATGGCTTTTTAAGTAATGGTTTAATTACTGCCACCTTAAAAGCCTGTGGTACATAGCCAACTAACAAAGATAGATTGATCATATTTAAGATCGAAGCATTAAATAATGGTAGGGCTTCCTTGAGCAGCCTGGTAGGAATGGGGTCTAATAAACATGTTGATGGTTTGGATGAAGTAACTAATGAGAATAACTCAGACAGAACAATCGGAGAGAAAGAGTCTAACCAAATACCGGCATCACTGAAAGCAGCCAAAGATAACGATACGTCTTTGGGATGGTTATGAGTAATTTTTTCTCTAATAGTTAAAATTTTGTTAGCAAAGAAAGTCATGAAGTCATTACTCGTTAAAGTTAATGGAATACTCAGCTCAATAGAGCTTTGACTCTTTGTCAGCCTGGCTACAGTGCTGAAAAGAAACCTGGGGTTGTTCTTATTTTCTTCAATTAGTGATGAGTAGAAAGATGTCCTAGCTTTACGGAGGGCTTTTTTATAGAGCAACAGACTCTTTTTCCAGGCTAAGTGAAGATCTTCTAAATTAGTGAGACGCCATTTCCTCTCCAACTTACGGGTTATCTGCTTTAAGCTACGAGTTTGTGAGTTATACCACGGAGTCAGACACTTCTGATTTAAAGCTCTCTTTTTCAGAGGAGCTACAGCATCCAAAGTTGTCTTCAATGAGGATGTAAAACTATTGACGAGATACTCTATCTCCCTTACAGAGTTTAGGTAGCTACTCTGCACTGTGTTGGTATATGGCATTAGAGAACATAAAGAAGGAATCATATCCTTAAACCTAGTTACAGCGCTTTCTGAAAGACTTCTAGTGTAATGAAACTTATTCCCCACTGCTGGGTAGTCCATCAGAGTAAATGTAAATGTTATTAAGAAATGATCAGACAGAAGGGAGTTTTCAGGGAATACTGTTAAGTCTTCTATTTCCATACCATAAGTCAGAACAAGATCTAAGATATGATTAAAGTGGTGGGTGGACTCATTTACTTTTTGAGCAAAGCCAATAGAGTCTAATAATAGATTAAATGCAGTGTTGAGGCTGTCATTCTCAGCATCTGTGTGGATGTTAAAATCGCCCACTATAATTATCTTATCTGAGCTAAGCACTAAGTCAGACAAAAGGTCTGAAAATTCACAGAGAAACTCACAGTAACGACCAGGTGGACGATAGATAATAACAAATAAAACTGGTTTTTGGGACTTCCAATTTGGATGGACAAGACTAAGAGACAAGCTTTCAAATGAATTAAAGCTCTGTCTGGGTTTTGGATTAATTAATAAGATGGAATGGAAGATTGCTGCTAATCCTCCACCCCGGCCCGTGCTACGAGCATTCTGACAGTTAGTGTGACTCGGGGGTGTTGACTCATTTAAACTAACATATTCATCCTGCTGTAACCAGGTTTCTGTTAGGCAGAATAAATCAATATGTTGATCAATTATTATATCATTTACCAACAGGGACTTAGAAGAGAGAGACCTAATGTTTAATAGACCACATTTAACTGTTTTAGTCTGTGGTGCAGTTGAAGGTGCTATATTATTTTTTCTTTTTGAATTTTTATGCTTAAATAGATTTTTGCTGGTTATTGGTAGTCTGGGAGCAGACACCGTCTCTACGGGGATGGGGTAATGAGGGGATGGCAGGGGGAGAGAAGCTGCAGAGAGGTGTGTAAGACTACAACTCTGCTTCTATAGGGAGAAGGATGCTGAGGATGGAGCCACCAGGCAGGAGGAGAAGAGGGAGGACAAAGATGAGGTTTATGGATGTGCTGCGGGAGGACATGCAGGTGGTTGGTGTGACACAGGAAGATACAGAGGACAGGGTGAGATGGAAACAACTGATCTGCTGTGGCGAACTCTAACAGGAACAGCCGAAAGACAAAGAAGAAGGCCGGTGATCACCTTAGTATTTCTTCTGGTTTTCTTGTTGCTTAATGCTGACAAATTATACAGTATTTGTATGATGCCTGATTCTGTTTTTTATGCCCCACACGTTAGGTGGGGCATATAACATCCAGGTTGTCCGTCCGTCCGTCAGTTCGTCTGCCCGGCCGTCTGTCTGTCTGCAGTTCGTTCGCCGCAACGTAGCTCGGCACCTATTGCTCGCAGAAACTTCACATTTGGTGGGTACATGCCTTGTAGGAGTACTTTGCATGGGTTCGAAGGCCAGTGACCTTGACTTACTTTTGAAGGTCACCAGTGGTCACAACTGTCAAATCCTTCGCCGCAACGTAGCTCGGCTCCTACTGCTCGCAGAAACTTTATACTTGGTGGGTACATGCCTTGGAGGAGTACTTTGCATGGGTTCGAAGGCTGGTGACCTTGACCTCTGTTTCAAGGTCACTAGTGGTTGCATGTGTTTTGAAGGCTGGCGACCATGACTGACTTTTTATGGTCACTGTTTGTTACATCCTCTAAATAAATATTATGCCAATCTCCAATTTTTTCATTGTATATCCCAGTTTACATCAAACACATAAGGCTTTAACCAAATACCCACCCCATACAAGTGCATATTACTGCACTTATAATACTGCGCGCGGGGCATTTCGTAATGAATGTCTCTAGTTTTCCCTCTCTGTTTGAGGTGCAGCTCCATCCAGAGATGGGAGTCTACTTCTGCAACCCTCCATCCTGCGCACCAGCATGGACTCCAGACATTTCATGTACGAGGTCTATTAGAAAAGTATCTGACCTTTTTTTCAAAAACCATATGGATTTGAATCACGTGTGATTACATCAGACATGCTTGAACCCTCGTGGGCATGCGAGAGTTTTTTCACGCCTGTCGGTTACGTCATTTGCCTGTGGGCAGTCTTTGAGTGAGGAGTCGCCCACCCTCTCGTCGTTTTTTCATTGTTTAGGAATGGCTCAGAGACTGCTGCTTTGTTTGATCAAAATTTTTTCAAAACTGTAAGGCACAACTGAGTGGACACCAGTCGATAAATTCAGCTGGTTTTCATTGAAAATTTTAACGGCTGATGAGAGATTTTGGTCTGGTAGTGTCGCCGTAAGGACGGCCCACGGTGCCTGACGGCGATCTGCGCTTCGAGGCGGCAGCGTCTCACCGTTTCAAGTTGAAAACTTCCACATTTCAGGCTCTGTTGACCCAGTAAGTCGTCAGAGAACAGAGAACTTTCAGAAGAAGTCGGCATGAGGAGTTTATTCGGACATTCCATTGTTAATGGACATTTTGTAATGGAAGAACGTGTGGGCAGAGTCGCATGTCGGGCCGGACCCAACCGCGGGGGGTCGCGACAGGAAAAACACCTCCGTTGGAAACCTTAACGGACAAGTTGGAACATGCCCAAGCTGTTAAACAATTTCTCAGTTACTCACTTGTTGAAAGCCATCAAAAGCCGCCTGAATTTTACAAATGGTTTTCAACACGGAGGTGTTTTTCCTGTCGCAGCGCACACAGATTCGCCGAGTCGTCACGGAAACGACTCGGCGAATTTGCGCGCACGTTCTTTCATTACAAAATGACCTTTAACAGTGGAATGTCCACATAAAGTCCTCATGCCGGCCTCTTCTGAATCTTCTCTGTTCTCTCACGACGTCCTTGGTGAATTAAGCCTTAAATTAGGATGTTTTCAGCTCCAAACAGGCCGACGACGGTGCCTGGGAGCGCTGCGTGACGTCCCGCTCCGTGGGAAGTCCTTACAGCGACAGAAACACCCCATAATCTCTCAGCCGTTAAACTTTTCACCGAAAACCAGCTGAATTTCTCAAATAGTATCCACTCGGATATTCCTCACAGGTCCAGAAAAAAGTTTGATAAAGCAACGCGCGCCGTCTCGAGCAGTGTCTCAAACAAAGGAATTCAGCCGAGAGGGGGGGACCAGTGCTCACTCAAAGCCTGCCCACCGGGAAATGACGTCACCGACACGTGTGAAAAAACTCACGCATGCGCACGAGGGTTCAAGCATGATTGGTGTAATCGCACGTCATTCAAATCCATATAGTTTTTTTTTTTTTTATAAAACTGCCGGTTAGTTTTATAAGATACCTCGTATATTCGTATTGTTAATTGTGTCTGTATCATGGCTCAAACAGAGGGTCGCCCCTTTGAGTCTGATCTGCTTGAGGTTTCTTCCTCAAATCATGACAGGGAGTTTTTCTCTTACCACTGTCCCCTGTGTTCTTGCTCTGGGGGTTGGTAATGTTAGACCTTACTTCTGTCAAGCACCTTAACGCAACTTTATTGTGATTTGGTGCTATATAAATGCAATAACTTGAATATTCCATAAACATTCATTCATCATGTGGACTGGCTGTAGATTGGTGGAAAAGGCTCCCTGGTTTTATGACCCTTGGCCGACTGGCATTTGTACCCAGAACGCCCCTGCAGTGCTGCTTCATTCTCTGTGCACAGAGTCATTAAGGTGCCAAATAATTCACATAGAAAATAGTTCTTGGCTGCTAAATTAATGTTTAAAATATCTTTTATAGGCAATTAAAGTGACTTCAATGTTTTCTAAAATGTAATTTAAGTATTTTTGGGGACATTAAACATGCCTAAAACTTTTGTTTCAGCAGATGAACATTTTGCAGGTTTGATTTCAATAAATAGATTTCGTTTGCCGGCTGTTGTTCGGTTCCAGGTCGTGGACTTTGTGTGACAGACACAGACAACAATCAGAACCAGAACCAGAACAGCTCTGGTGGAGGAGCTGAGTTCACTCACAGGCGTCCAGCCGCTCCCTGGTGTTCAGTTTCACCTCCCAAAAATACCGCAGAGGCTCGGCTGGGTCGCAAGGTATTAAGAGGGACGAAGAGGAGGGTCTATAGATAGACATATATCCAGCCACACCCACAGCAGCAAGGCATGCTGGGAATCAGAGGAGGTGTGGACAGGTGTGCAAGTCAAACCGGGCAGCAAACACGCTTCCAGTAAAACCACCATTACATTTGTACTGGCGGCTGATCATGTGGCGGCTCAGGTGGACCAGTGAGCTCTGTAGGAGCCACATGGTTGTCAGTTCAAGTCCCAGCTGCAGGTGGACAGTGATACACATCACGAAGATGAAGGACGTGATGCACTCTGAGCTGCTCTCAGGTCGGAGAAGATACAAACAGATATTACTTTTCTTCTTCTCATTTTCAAGTGAGCAGCGAGTTCCTTCACTGCTTTATGACATCATTCCGTTCTGACCCTGCTTTAGTTTCTTTTTTTTCTGTTTCATTTTTAGATTTTCATTTTAGTTTGAGGGGTTATACAGTGGGACCTGTGGGTGCTAGGAGGTCAGAGGTCTCTAGCAGCTTACCAAAGGCCACCTCCTTCCAGAATGGTTGGCGTCCGGATTCCATCAGCAGGAATTTTCCCATCATGCCGTGCGGCGCAGCTGACCATTTCAGAAGGGACCAGTCAGTGCATGTCGTTACATCGCCATGACGACCGTCACGGTGGATTCAGACTGTCCAGTTATTAATCCTGGAAATGTCCACGCGGCTTCAGGAAGAGTTTGTGACCCCCCCCCAAATTCAGCATCAAAAACAAACAAATGAACTACATAAAAAAAATGAACTTTTATTATTTAAAAGTGTTTAAAGTGTTTGTTTTTGACGAGTCTCCCTTTGATTTGACTTCTGTCCTACTTAAATATTCATTCAGTCATTTTCTTGTTGTTTACCCAGGTCACCGTGGCAGCACACCACACAGCTCATCCCACACTTCCCCATCCTCAGGCAAGTCCTCAATCCATTCATCTAACTTAAACTGGAATATTTTCAGGTAAATAATCATCATCTCTCATCTGATGGTAAAACCTAAGTCTTTTAGAAATTTTAAAATTTGCTCATCGTTACATCATAAGTATGTTAGCATGTAGCATGCGCTGATAATACGACTACTACAGTAATATTTAACATGTGAACATTAGCATTCCTCAGGTGCCGTTTGATTTTCTGGTCAAATATTTTGACTTGGCGTGACGTAACCTGACGTGCACCTCCCAAAAATTTTAGCTACACAGAGATGGAGAAGCTTAAATCAGGCTTTACTGTCAGTATGGGTGACTAGCACGGTAATGCTATGAGTTTATACGTATTAGTGTCAGGGTTAGCGTATTTCAGGGTTGCTAGCCTGGCATTAGTGCAGCTAAGATGTATGTTAGATATTTAGGGTTAGCGTCACACCAATAACACCAGCATCACACCACCTTCACATCTCCAAGCTTTTCACTAAGTTGTACGATTTAAATTCAGCAGGACAAAAAGCCTTTTATAGCTGCTTGTGTAAAGAGATTCTTTCGAATGTCACATGACTGGACCTGTTTGTTACCACGGTCCCGCTCTCCCCCATTTGGACTTTATCTTCCATGAAGGCTTTTAATGATAAACATTTAACTTGTATGCTGAAAGTTTCTGGTCTCCTCCTGCAGCAGCAGTAAGCTCTGAGCTGCTAAAGGGCACTGCGGCAGCGCACTGACAGGTCCGGGACCCGGTGGCACCTGTTGGTGCTGAATGAGAACTTTGGCACGGTACCTTCTCCTGCGCTCTGCTCAGCCGCTTCTGGACGTTGACGGCCAGTTTCCCGGCGTTGACCCCTTTCCCGACCTCAGCCATGTGTCACGCGCTGCCGGGACGCACGAAGTGGTCTCAATGTGGACAACCGACGGTGCGCAAAAACCAACGGACGGTGCGCCGAGCGACAGCGCGGAACTGAATCGTGTTCGTGCGCGTCAGAACAAAGCGCAGGTGCAGCGCGATGCGCAGACTTCAGCTGTTTGCGGACAGATTAAGTTTCTCCTCCGTCATCCTCTTAAAGGCGCAGTGGCGCTATTATTAGCACACAACTGTTCCACGTGCGCAGCCGCTGTGCGCCCGCGGGCTAAATCAGTCCTGATCCCCGGAGGACCGGAGGTTCACCGGATCCGGTGACAGAGACCCGCAGCACTGCGCGTGCCCAGAAAACGCAAAACCCCCAAAGTTTTCTCTCTCTCTCTCTCTCTCTCTCTCTCTCTCTCTCTCACACACACACACACACACACACACACACACACGCACGCACGCACGCACGCACACACACACACACACACACACACACACACAAAATAAATAAATAAAAACACATTTTATTTTCATATCTTTTATTTTAAAAATAGATTGAAAAAATCTCTAAAATTCAATTCAGACAATCACGATTGTGAGATTCTTAATTAAAACTATGTTTTAAGCAAAGTGTCAAACTTTAAACATTATTAAAATATTCGCAACTTGTCAAAATTCTTAAAAATGGTCAAAAATCTGTAAAAAACAAACAAACAAAAACAAATAGCTGTCAATCTGTTGTTTTTTTTAATAGTCAAGATGAGGTCAAGTTTCAAAGCCCTGTTAAAATGTATCATTTGTCATAAAAGAAGTAAGTTGTCCATAAAGTGAGAGAAACTGAGATGATTTTGAGCTTATTTTCACCAAACTTTAAAGGTGTAGTGCCACTGTTTTTTTGTTTTTTTTAAGTCATTTTTTTGGCACCACTTTAATTTTATTCCTGACCATTCAGATAAGGGATTCATAATATAATATTGCCAACACAATCAAAATTCATGAGGGTCTAGTGCTTAGGCGTTAGGCTTGAAACCAGAGGATCCTCGGTTCAAACCCCAGCCTGACCGGAAAATCACTCAGGACCCTCAAAGTCTTTAATCCCCTAGTTGCTCCCGGTGTGTAGTGAGCACCTTGTATGGCAGCAGCCTGACATCAGGGTGAATGTGAGGCATCATTGTAAAGCACTTTGAGTGTCTGATGCAGACGGAAAAGCGCTATATAAATGCAGTCCATTTACCATTCATGCTGTCTGGAAACAATTTAGAATTTCAACCCGTGAGGGGGAGAAATTCAAGGGATCAGATACTATGACCAACATTTGGTAGATTTGGAAGTGATTTACAAGAACCTCACACACACACACACACACACACACTTCCTCCTGTAGTTAGTCTGCATGTCGGTGATGAAGGAAAAGACAATATTCATCATGGAATTTCCCCCAGATAAATATGTCCTCCTCATTAAAATGAGTTGTAATTTTATAACAAGTTACAAAAATAAGTCTACATTTTGGTAGAAACTAAATGATCACAGTTTTGTGAAATTTGAAAGGCCCTGTAGCTTTAACTTCTCAAATGACTAAATAGTTGAGACCTAGCTGTACATTTTAGCAGCTTTTGTCAGTGTGTAGTGGGTGATGTGAGCATTTCAGGGCTTCTGTACATTTCTTACTTTAAAGCCATAAGTCCATTAAGAAGGCCTTTATAAATGTCAGAAATGTATGATTTTTGGGCAGACCGAGCGTTGACCTCCCAGTATTAATGTATATAAATATTGATTTTGAGAGTTTTACGATTCTTGAGTTTTATAATTAGGGAATACCCCCGTTGTGTCTGATGATTTGCGGACATTAATGCTGGATTTTACCATCTTAAATTGAGTTTTACCGGTGACGTGTTAGCAGAGCCGGTAAAAAGGAGTTTTAAAATGGCTATTTACGGCCGTAATCCAGCATTAACGTTTGGAGATCATCAGACACAAGAGGGTTATTCCCATTCTGATCCAATTCCAGCGTTTGCACGGATCCGTGTCCATCACTGAAGGCTACATCTTAATCCACATAATAATATAGTTCAGTAAAAATATTACGTGGACAGAGGATGCGGTCGGCTCGTCAAAGCTTACAGCGGCTATAGCGTCTTCGTGCCAAACTGGAAATTCTGTGAGCAGAATCCACATCACTACTTTTGTGTGGTATCTTAAATTAAACCATTTCAGTGTTGTTGCTCTGCCAGTTGTTTTTTTTTTCCTTTCTTCTTCTTCATCTTCTTCTTTTTCTTCGTGTTTAATGGCAGTTGGCAACCTGACAGTGCCATTATTGACATCTGTGTAGCAACGTGCGTGGACAGGGCATGGAGTAACACATTAAATGTGAAACAGTTTTAATATTTTGCCACTGTTTATGTGATATTTTATAGTCTGAAATCTCACACGATTAGCCAGTCAGATTTGCGGAAAAAAAATGTAATTGGATTAGAATGTGGAATGTTTTCCCGGACAGACAGACAGACAGAAGGACAGAAATTTCTCTTGACAAACATGTAAAAATAAAATAAAATCCCTTTTAATGTAACATCAGTTTCACTGTTTTAAATCTAAATGATAGAATCTTAAAATATTTGGGGTTCTGCATAAAAACCCTGAGGAAAAAGATAAAATTTTTACAGTGGGACAAGTGGAAGAATGCGCAAGTGACACTAGGTGGCGCTCTGCTGTCTGCGTGGGTTCAGCTACCTGCTGTGGTTAAACAACTAAACCTTTGCCACATCTAAGAAAATAAATATTAAAATTTAAAGCAGCGTTTAGTGTACAGGCCAGAAGAAAAATGGTTACCATGGTAACTGATTGTTCCTGATCCCTTGTTAATTGGGTTTGTGTTTTTAGTTTCTTTGCCTGAAATAAATCCATTTGTAGCCAACAGTGTTCTGGCTCAGGTCTGGGTCCAGTCACAGGTCTTGAATGAACGGGTCGGGTTCAGTACTGAGTTTTGTTTGTTTATTTGTTGTGGTGAATATTTGGCTGATGGTTTAAAACAGAAAACAATGTTTCCCCTTTTTTGGTGAAACTTCATTTAAAGTTGTTCAAGACTTTAAATTATTACAAAACTGTTTTCATTTTGAATCAATATCTCATCAGTATTTTCTTGCTACTTTAAATATCAACTGTTATTTCTATTTTCTGCTTTTAAATAATTGATTTGTTTGAACAAAAACACTTAAGCACAAACTGTTTAAAGATTTTAAATATTTGTCTTTAGTTTCAGCAGTGACATCAAAGAAATTTCCAGCAAAAATAATCTTCCTGCCACATTCAATGCACTAAGATACTTTTAATAAATAATTATTCCATTAATATTACAATTAATTATTATTAATAAATTATTATAAATACACAGATTAATATACAAAAGATTATATTTATTTCATTAGTTTTTTATTAAATGTTGCATCACTTTTTCTGTGTTTATTTTAAAATAACATTTATTTCTGTTGACGGTTTTATTTCATCACACTTGTTTTTTTTAAGTGATCGGCTGTTTGCTCATTAAATGACTCCATATAACACACACAACAAATCTGCTGTTGTGTTTTGCTACTTGATTTGCTAATGTTAGCACCATACTACATGGCTCCGCCCACTCTCCCATCATCAGCAAAAACAGAAGCCTGCTAGCTAGCTGTTTGTTAGCAGGTCAGCGAACAATGTGCACGATGAAATGAAAAGTTTAATAATGAGAGACATTAAGGGAAAATACGTACGTCCCTTCGGCTGCTCACTTGTTTTCACTCGGCGCCGCCACAGCAGATCCAAGGTGGATCTACATGTTGATTTGGCACAAGTTTTACACCGGATGCCCTTCCTGACACAACTCCACATTACATGGATAAATGTGGCAGGGGTGGGGTTTGAACCAGGAGCCATCCACACTGAAACCAAGCGCACTAACCACTTGGCCACCCCTGCCTCGCTTAAACAAGTGAAGTAACTGAAAATAAATTATCTTTATATAAAAATGTTTCTGTGAAGGCTCTCAGTTGTCCAGGTGGTTTCCATAGTAGAGAAGCTTGAATCTTCGACTGGACTGGGTTGCTTGACGTGAGGACGTTTCGCTTCAAATTGCTGAGGAAGCTTCTGCGATTTGAAGCGAAACATCCTCACGTCAAGCAACGCAGTCCAGTCGAAGATTCAAGCTTCTCTACTTTATATATAAAATATATATATATAAAGGAATATTCACAATAATGACAATCTTTAAAATCAATTGAATTATTTCAGCATTTCATGTCAATTCTCAGATTATTTCATTTGGATGATTTCTCACTCTGCAGTTCTGCTCGGTGGATGATTTGAGTCTAAAACCGTCACAAACTCAGCGTCTGTGCACGTTGGTTTGTCCGCTGACGGCGGTAAAAGCGTCTCCAACATGGTGGCGAGTTCCTCAGATAATCTGATGTTTTCCTGGTTGTGCCATCGAAGCCACGCCCAGTGTCTGGAAGCGCCCTGAACCCAGTGGAATCTTCAGTGGATCCCGTTGCCATGGTTTCTAGCTGTGCGTCAGCCATAACGGTGTGAAGCCCCAGAAAGCAAGGAAGTGTTGGTCCACCGCAACCCAACAGGAAGCCACGGCCCCGCCCACCACTGCTGTCCGCCGTCTCCTGCTCAGGCAGCAGAGTAAGTGCCGTTCTCTGCTCGCCAGGGCCAGGGATCACCCGCCAGCTGACCTCTGACTTGTATGAGCTTCACCTACTGTCCAGAGCAGGTGTCACTGGCCAACAGGCCACGCCCCTTCTGAGCAGATATCCTCTGATCAATCAGCAGGTGGGCGGCGCCCAGTGAGATGCCGAGGCCATATTCTGTCAGCGGAGCGCAGAACAGCTTCCGGGTCAAAGGGTAACAATCCAAGAAGGTCAGGACCTCGCTGAGCACCAGCTCACAGCCGCCTGAAGCAGCCGGCGTTCGCTCACCAGGCCAAAGGTCACACGTGCTTCTGACAACCACCATCCAGAGCGGGTGAGGCGTCACCAGGGAAACCGCCTCCAGACTGGAAGACAGTGAGACAAACAGGAAGATTAACACGACAACACAAATAAACAACACAGGCACACACACATATATAACAACACAGACACATAACACACAGACACACACACATATATATAACAACACAGACACATAACACACAGACACACACACATATATATAACAACACAGACACATAACACACAGGCACACACACACATATAACAACACAGACACATAACACACAGGCACACACACACATATATAACAACACAGACACATAACACACAGGCACACACACACATATATAACAACACAGACACATAAACACATACACACACACACATATATAACAACACAGACACATAAACACATACACACACACACACACACACACACACACACATATATAACAACACAGACACATAAACACATACACACACACACACATATATAACAACACAGACACATAAACACATACACACACACACACACACACACATATATATAACAACACAGACACATAAACACATACACACACACACACACACACACACACACACACACACACACACACACACACACACACACACACACACACACACATATATAACAACACAGACACATAAACACATACACACACACACACACACATATATAACAACACACACACAATAACAACACAGACACATAAACACATATAACAACACACACACGCACACACACGTACACAAAATCAGAATTACAAAATGCTAAATCAGTGTTTATCAATTACCATAATCAATAAAATAACAAGTTATACTTTTTACATACTTAAATATCAAAAAGCTAAATTCTAATTACAAAAGTAGTAATTTATTATTATTATGATTTATTAATATAAAAACTTTTTCAGACACATAGAAAATGAAAATATAAAACTTTCCTGTTTAAACCAATTAAAACCTTTAAAAACAAGAGTTAATGGCAGCAGAAATGATTTTCACATTTAAATGATGGAATTTTCTTCTTGACAAATGGAGGGATTATTTAAAAAATATTTTATGTGAACTATTTGATAAATCATTTTATTTCATTGTCTATGTTAAGACGCAAAACATAAATAAATTCAGACAAATGTGAGGCTTAAAAGCTTTTAAACAATAAAAAGATGAACAATGCAACTTGGATTATTTTATGGTTAATGTAAAATATCTAAAAAAAAATTAATCTGACCTGATAGTTTTAATTGTTTTTACAATAGTAACAGATTTGAATATTTTTAAGAATCTATTTTTGGTGCAGTTTCTCACATAAAAAGTAGTAAAAGTCATATATTTGAGATCATTATTATTATTAGTATTATTATTAGTAGTAGTAGTATTAGTAGTAGTAGTAGTAGTCGTAGTAGTAGTAGTCGTATTTGTATTAGTATTATTACCATATTTTTTCTTCCTGTTAAAAGGGAGTTTTTCCTTCCCACTGCCGTCAAGTGCTTGCTCACAGGGGGTCGTTTTGACCGTTGGGGTTTTTACGTAATTATTGTATGGCCTTGCCTTACAATATAAAGCGCCTTGGGGCAACTGTTTGTTGTGATTTGGCGCTATATAAATAAAATTGATTGATTGATATTTTAAATGTGTGAATTTGTTGCCTTCTGCTGTTTAGTTCCATCTAGTGGTAGATCTAGTTTATTGCAGCGTCTTTTTGGTTTATATTTTGTAAGAAAAGCACAACAACAACAACAACAAAAATCACAAACACAAAAATACTAACTTGAGGGGTTTCCCTTCTGATCAAGTTAAGGACTGAGCCCTCGCAACCCGATCTGGAAGGAAAGGAGAGAGGAGAGAAATAAGGAAAGGAAACAAGAGATAAATGTGGGAAAAAGGGGAAAAAGTCAATTTTTTTCCAGCTTGGCACAGTATCTCCAAACATCTGAGCTATGAGCAGAGATCTAACAGGGCTCATACATGTTTCATGTACATGTTTCATTATTTTAATCATCATAGAATATTAAACTCTAATGTAGTGAAGAATGTGATTATTCCCAAATCAGGTGAACTGTGCTGCAGGTACGAGTTTGGGTTCAAATGCTCAAAAACTGAGTGAATGTGCAACAAGTAAACCAGTGAGGGAAGCCACCAAAGCATCCTCGACAACTCTAAAGGAGCTACTAGCTTTAGTGAAACATTTCTGTGTCGTTTCACCAGTCAGAGCTTCATGTGGCACAAAGACAGAGTTCAGTGGACTTTTATAAACCCACATCAGAAAACGTTGGGAGGGGGGTAAGTCAACAAATTAAAGCTATTTTTGTTCACAACCAGTTTGATTTAATCTTTTCTTTATGTTCATAAACTTAAGCCCCTCCCACTCCAATGAGCAGCCGGGATAAAAAGATGAAAACTTTGTCTTACTGTGACTCCACCCCAAACCCTTATCGACCACCATCACTGTTCATCAGGTGACTTGGAATGAACAAAGAGCTACAAACATTACAGAGCAGCGGGTTTGTGGAGTTAGGGTTAGGTTGGTGTTTGAGTTGAGGTTAGGTTGGGATTCAAGTTGGGGTTAGGTTGGGATTCAGGTTGGCGTTAGGTTGAGGTTTGAGTTGGCGTTAGGTTGGGATTCAAGTTGGAGTTAGGTTGGCGTTTGATTTGGGATTAGGTTGGTGTTTGAGTTGAGGTTAGGTTGGGGTTAGAGTTGCGGTTAGGTTGGGGTTTGATTTGGGGTTAGGTTGGGGTTCAAGTTGGGGTTAGGTTGGAATTTCAGTTGGGGATAGGTTGGTGTTCAAATTGGGGTTAGATTGGGGTTCCAGTTAGTGTTCCAGCTGAGGTTAGGTTGGTGTTTGAGTTGAGGTTAGGATAGGGTTCGAGTTGGTGTTAGGTTGGGGTTCAAATTGGGGTTAGGATGTTGATTGAGTTGGGGTTAGATTGGGGTTAGATTTGGCGTTAGGTTGGTGTTTGATTTGGGGTTAGGTTGGTGTTTGAGTTGAGGTTACGTTGGGGTAAGAGTTGCGGTTAGGTTGGGGTTCAAGTTGGGGTTAGGTTGGTGTTTGAGTTGGGGTTAGGCTTTGGTCCAACTTGGGGTTAGGTTGGTGTTAGGTTGGGGTTCAAGTTTGGGTTAGGTTGGTGTTTGAGTTGGGGTTAGGCTTGGGTTCAGGTTGGGCTTATGTTGGTGTTTGTGTTGGCGTTAGGTTGGGGCTCAAGTTGGGGTTTGGTTGGGTTTTGAGTAGAGGTTTAAGTTGGGGTTCGAGTTGGGTTTAAATTGGGGTTTGAGTTGGGATTAGGTTGGGGTTTGAGTTTGGGTTTACGTTAGGGTTCGAGTTGTTGTTAGGTTAGGGTTCCAGTTGAGGCTAGCTTGGGATTTGAGCAGGGGTTTAAGCTGAGGTTCGGGTTTGGGTTAGGTTAGGGTACAAGTTAGGGTTAGGTTGGGGTTTGAGTTGGGGTTACGTTCAGGTTCAAGTTGGGGTTCAGGTTGGGCCTATGTTTGTGTTTCAGTTGGAGTTATGTTGGGGTACATGTTGGGGTTTGAGCTGGGGTTCAGTTGGGGTTCAAGCTGACGTTCGAGTTTGGGGTTAAATTGGGGTTTGAGCTGGAGTTCAGTTGGGGTTTGAGTTGGGGTTCAGTTGGGGTTCGAGTTGGGGTTCAAGCTGATGTTCGAGTTGGGGTTAGTTTGGTGTTTGAGTTGGAGTTCAGTTGGGGTTTGAGCTGAGGTTTGAGTTGGGGTTAATTTGGGGTTTGAGTTGGAGTTCAGTTAGGGTTCAAGTTGGGGTTAGTTTTGGGGTTGGAATTGGGATGAGTCTGGGGTTGGAGTTGGGACTAGTTTGGGGTTTGAGATGGAGTTCATTTGGGGTTTGAGTTGGAGTTAGTTTGGGGTCGGAGTTGGGGTTAGTTTGGGGTTTGAGTTGGACTTAGTGTGGGGTTTGAGTTGGGGTTAGTTTGGGGTTTGAGTTGGAGTTAGTTTGGGGTCAGAGTTGGGGTTAGTTTGGGGTTTGAGTTGGAGTTAGTTTGGGGTGTGAGTTGGAGTTAGTTTGGGGTGTGAGTTGGAGTTAGTTTGGGGTCGGAGTTGGGGTTAGTTTGGGGTTGGAGTTGGGGTTAGTTTGGGGTTGGAGTTACTCTTACCAGACTTGACACTGCAATGGATGTGGGCCTTGGACTCGTAGTAGACCCAGTCAAAGCCGGCCTCTACTGCCAGGCGTGCCAGCATGGCATATTTGTTCCTGTCGCGGTCTGAGGTGGTGATGTCCACCGCGCGGCCCTCATAATGTAGTGACTCCTCCGAATGGTGTCCGTCCTCGTCCCAGCCCTCAGTGACCCGCAGGCGGACCCCAGACCACAGGTTCATCACTGAGATGGCCAGTGAGTTCAGCTTGTCTCTGCAGCGCTGCGGTCGAGAGACACAGAGACACAGTGGATGATTTTAGCCCAACACACGAAGCTGGTTCCTCAGAGACGGGTCGTCCAGCTGTCAAAACGTCTCAAAATCATAAAGAGTAAAAATCACATCAAAACAAAACAACAGCAATCTGTCAGGACAAATTTGACCTTGACCCTTGCTTGACCTTGAATAAAATGTAATACAGCCTTAAAATCTGAAATGAAGTAAACCTCATCCCCAATAACAAATGAATGAATGAATGAATTAATAAATTTCATCCAAAACTTTATTCTAAATACAGACTGATTTTCTCCATCGTCTGTGAAGGTCAAAGGTCATATTTCAGGAGAACAGTTTCAGCCTTTCAGCATCTTGATCAATAATTTATACTGATCACAGGAGGAGTCATTAAGTTTTCCAGATGTGAGTTCTGAACCTTTGACTTTCTTATATATCATCAGATGGAACATTTATCAACATTCTGCACAATTGTTAAAAAAAATTGACTGATGGGGACAGCTGTCAATCAAACACGTCACATGATAGATGATCAATCGGTAAAGTTTGGTGCTATCAGATTACAGTCTCACATTCATGTGTCGAAATGAGTCAGGTTCTGAACCTGGCAGACGCTGAAGCTCTGCGAGGAACAACACGTGAGACATTTGGTTGCCCCCCCCCAGCTCTGAGGTAAATGGTAAATGGTAAATGGACTGCATTTATATAGCGCTTTTCCATCTGCATCAGACGCTCAAAGCGCTTTACAATTATGCCTCACATTCACCCCAATGTCAGGGTGCTGCCATACAAGGCGCTCACTACACACCGGGAGCAATAGGAGATTAAAGGCCTTGCCCAAGGGCCCTTAGTGATTTTCCAGTCAGGCAGGGATTTGAACTCATGATCTTCTGGACTCAAACCCAACACCTTAACCACTAGACCATCACCTCCCAGTCTTCCCACAATGCACTGCTGCTCTCCCTCATATTTACTCTGAGTGGAGCGGCGTGTGATCGGGGCGGGGCCTCCAACAAACGCCAGGAGAGAGGGTCCACTGCAGGACACAGAGGGACAAAGACCACAAACCGTCCGGTCCAGAAATACTGGACACGGAAAAACCCGTCGGGCCGGAGTTTAAAACAAATAAAGACCGACGGCTTTAACTTAAGGAGGTGAACTTCTGTCTTCATCTGACAGCAGCTTTAGAGACTCTCAGAAACTTCACACAGTTTCCTGTCTGCAGACGTTTCTCTTCATTCTTATTCTTTTGTAATTACAGGAATTATTATTTTATTTGTTTATTCATTTGAGAATGTTGGAATGAAAAAAAAAGAAAAACAAACACAAATAAACAAAAGTCACAGGACAGGAGATGTCCACATCAAACTGGACACTATGAGCAAGGATGTATGGACTCCTCACTCATCTGAGAAAATAATTTAAATAACTAATATGCACAGTTCATTCGTTCATTTATTCATTCATTCAGCATATGCTTTATATGATGTTTGTTATGTCATCAAAATTATAAAGTTTTGGTTCTTTTTATGAAAGGTCAGGATTTTCTGCATTTTGTCTTTTGGTGTCTCACTTTTAATATTTCAGATTGTTGGAAGGACAAACTGTCCTCATGTGGGACATTAATTGATTTTGTTATTGATTAGTGTAAAAAGTGATGGTCTGTGTGATTTGGATCAAACCGTCTGGTTTGGACTCACTGACCCTTTGTCTCCCGTTTCATGAATGTGACTTTATTAAACTGCAGCCTGGACGTCCAGCAGTAAAAGTCCTTTTGCGAGCCGCCTGTGATCAGAATAACTCTGCCACACGTCTTTTCACTGCGGTTTCTCTCCGCGCTCGCTGGTCTTCCTAAATCACACAAACAGCACTGCTCCAAAACCTTTTTCTATTTTCAAATCGCTCACCATAAATCCCTAAATCAAAAGTCCTTCATTAAATCATCTCCTCAGCTCAGACAGCTGAGCAGCTCCAGTAGGGGACGCCGGGGCTGTTTGTCACACTAACTACGATGATGTTCTGAAGATCAAATCTCAGCAGTGTTGCCAGATGTACGATAATTATCGTATTTGTACGATAGTTTTAGTTGTGCAAAAATCAATAATTCACACTCAATTTGTTTTCTTCAAAATCATCTTAATGGAGTAACAAACTAGGGAACTTTTCAGATGATCGGAGCAGAACAACCGCCTGGTCTCCCCCACGCTCTCAGTACGCGCGCGCGCCCGTGCACGGCGGCGCTGAGAGCGGAAGCGTGCGGTCACCGGAGCCAAAAATAAAGACTTGGAAAAAAAAAAAATCTGTGTCGTAAAAACGGTTGACAGCTAAAAACACACACACACACACACACACACACACACACACACACACACACACACACACACACACACACACACACACACACACACACACACACACACACACACACACACACACAGGACACAGTGTTTTAATTAAGAGTATTTTTAGACCCTCCGACGCACGCGCCACCCGCAGCACCACGTGCACAAGGTTCACTCATTCATGTTTTTTTCCCCTTAAGATCGTTTGGATGAATCAAAGGTTACGTTTTCAACGGCTTCACAACAGAGAAGTTCGTCATTTTTAATAAACGTTCTTTTGACGTCATCAACACTGTAAAAAAAACCCCGCGCTGACAAATACAAATGAAACCTTAAATTAAGACCATTTGGGGCATATTTTTTCTTTTCTTTATTTGTTTTTTATTTTATTTTCAAAAATACTTTTTTGTGAAGCCCCACTGCGCTGTGCATTCTGGGTACAAAGCCACGTGACTGTCCCATTAAAAAAAATCACTATGATTTATGACCCAAGATCAGGTCAGGTCAGGGAACACCACTGCTTTCAAACAGCGCCACATCTACCACGTGACAGAACTGTTCTGAATCCTGGATAGCAACCACCCTGTCAGATAATTGGTCCATCACATCTCCAAAGTAGCCAGCCACCTGCCTGCTGCAGCCAGGTGAAACATGGGCGTGTCCTTATCCAGGTGGAAATGTGGGTGTGTCCCTGCCACTCCCTCCTTATCCGAGTCTCACTAAGTAACTACTGGTTTGACACAGTGGGACCCAAGGATCCTCCACAGAGACCTGGTACCAAAGACATCCAGTCCTCACCAGGTCACTGATTAGAGTCCATTGTAGGACAGGACGTAGCGGGACCCTAAGACTTGGACCTTCGTTCTTCTGCAAAGATCATCACCAAAGACCTCTGACCTCATGACTCCATAAGATCTTCTTGGGCATCATGGACGTCACTGCTGAGATCAGTGAATGTCAGTACAAGTTCAACACTTTGACCACATAGAGACACTTCTGATGGACAAGTCCAGGAAGTCAGTGAAAACCTGAATCTCAGTCTGAATCCAGGACCATCACAAACCCAGAGACTCTGGTTCCTCACTCAACTTCACAAAGTGATTCCACAAAAATCATGTTGTCCAGAAAGTCAAGCTCAGTAAATCTTTCATCACCAACAATGCACCAAAAAGCTGCTAGTTTCCCAAACCCGACCCAACATCCAGTCCAGCACCGGGCCCATGCAAGCACTGAACTGGGCCAGAACACCTCCCTGAGGAACACCAATTCAGTTACAAACAAACAAAAGCTTGTCATGGTGATGAGCAGTGCACCCCGATCAAAGCTCTTCTCTGTGATGTCGTCCAAAGTTAATCATAAACAAGTCCCAGTCGTCATTAATGTTGAAAGACGTAAAGACGCGACGAAACAAGGACAGACGCAAAAATAAATAAATAAAATACAATTAATGAACCACAGGTGTGTCAGTGCCTCTAAATCAACATCAGCCCTGAATTAAAATACGATTTCTAAATTCAAAGTAACAATATTCAGATCAGAGTTTAAAAAGTCTGGATAATAATCAAAACAAGTCAGACTTTGGATCAAAGCATATTTTTAAACTAAAATTTGATTTCCTGTTTTTGAAAGTTTGATTTATGGTGAAACCTTCACACGGATTTTTCAGTCAGATTTTTATAGTCGCATATTTTAATACCGTTTATTTTTTGTTATTATTAAATACGAAAATGAATCTTAAATTTTGAAGATGTTCCGGTTGATTTGGGGGGAATTTAGAAAATAAAAGTTTTCACATCAACAAGATATTTTGTGTCACTTTGGACTTTTTGATTAATTTCTTCTCCAACTCCGGCGCCGCGCGCACGGTGAAGACTGGCTCGAGGGCACTCAGGCAGCGGGTACCTGCGTCATCATGCGGTCGGCCCCGGAGTTCTCCTCGTCCTTGAAGATGATGTCGGGGTTGTAGTTGGCCGTCAGCTCCTTGAAGCGCTCCGAGCTGCGCGTGATTTTGCCCTCGTACCGGCCGCTCGCGCCCGCCGTCTTCTCGGCCACGTTCGGGTTGAACTGTTTGTAGGCGAGCGGGAGCAGCTTCCGCGGCGGCCGCCTCTTACCGAAGCCTCGGCCCGGTCCGCAGCTGTCGGTGCCCGGCGGCAGGAGGAGGGCGCACGCGGCGACGCACGTTACCAGCGCGCGGAGCAGCATCCCTCCGCCACCGCGCGCACGGCGGGTGTCCCGGTGACCCGCTCAGCTGGACGCACGCATGACGAACCGCGAGGCGCCTCCACCTGCACTCACCCCGCGCACATAAACACGAGGAGCCGGGTTCGACACGCGCAGTGCGTGGGACGGGCACGGAGGTCTCACCGGGTCCGAGCGGCGGGACGGATCAGGTCCGACTGCAGTCCAGAGGAGGTGCGACGGAGGAGGAGGAGACCGCGCCCCGCCGGACCTCTGCTCCGTCCTTCCCACGCGGTGGCACGAGCCGTGCGCATGAGTGAGCCAAGCCCAAAAACCACCTCCTGGTCCATCGTTTGGACCCTCATCCGGAACCAAAAACTAAAGTCTCAACATTTCTGTGAGAACATGGTCCCAAAACTATGAAACGTGACCTCACCGTGCAGAGGTCATGACCCCAGTTTGAAAACATCAAAGACAAATCTGTGCTTCTCATTGAGCAACTACATTTCCCAGAATTCCTTTAAACGGCCTCCAGAGGACAGGGGGACAGTGGCGGGAAACACGGTTTGAGGAGTGCTGGCGGTTACAGGTTCGTGTGGGACGCCCTGCTGGGTCACGTGACAGGTTCTGATCCGCGTAGTCCCGACATAAAACAGAAACACTGACAGAGGAAGAAACGTCAGGCGGCGTCCTTTACGTTTGGAGACGGGTGTTAGCGGCGCTGTTAGTCCATGGTGGACGTGGCGGCGGCGAGGTCGTGACACTCTGCAGGAAGGTCAGACTGGAGGTTTGTAACCAGTGATCGTGTTGTTTAAAGCAGGTCATTTCTCCACGTGTCAATCACCGCACACGCTGGCGCTGATTGGCGGCCTGAACGATGGAAAGCTGGAGTGTCGATCGGTTCCGTTTAGTTCTGTGTTGGTTGGCTGAGTTCGGATGTCAGCCCTTGACTTCCACGTGCCGTCTGGCAGAGGTCATGTGTCCAAGCTGTAGCCGCCGTGGCAGTGAAGCAGCAGCACGGTGTGACCTTCAGTGACCTTGTGCACGTGCAGCAGGTCAAGAAAGAACTTGGAATGTCAGTAAAATGAACAATGCAGAAGGTGCTGATGACAACTGCTGGCTCCGCCTCTCACTGACTCCGCCTCTGAGAACCCCTCTGACACCCTGCTGTTATAAACTAGTTACGGCTGGTTTAAAGCCGGTTAATGTGTTTTAGTTAGTGGTGATCTGCTGCTGCTGTCAGAGGCTGAACATTGAAGCTGTTTTATTGATGAACTGAAGCTTCTGGAATCGACTCATTAATCTAAACACTGACAGCGTCTCAACATTTTATTAGTCGATCTGAAAACAGACAATATAAAAAATGTAAGAAAATGGAATAAAAGAGAACAATTAAGTCAAACACATTGAACGTGAAAGTGATCAATTTCAATTTCTCACATAATTTAACCAATTTGAAAGTTCATGAAAACTAAAATAGTGTGAAAACAAAAACAATCCTTGTTTTCAAATATTTATATCAAAAGTCACATGAATAATTTTACAATTTTTAAGAAGAATCTGCAAAAGAGGAAAAAAAACGATTAGTTTCTGCAACTGTCGATAACAAAATTGTAAAATTATTCATCTGACTTTTGAGATTATAAAAAAATTGAAACCAAGGAGTATTTTTGTGTTCAGACTGTAATTAAAATTCAGTTTTCATTAAAATCTAGCTGCTTAAAAACTCAAAGTTTCATAAAGCTTAAAAATAAAAAGTGTTTTTGTTTCCATGTGAAGAATTCTTCACCGGAATAATCCCACTTTCTTCTTCTTTGGTTTGGAGGTCGGTCGCTCTGCAGGATCAGGCGAGTGCGTCGCAAACTGTACGAGACAAAAACAATCAACAGACGCCTTAAAACGGTTTTAAAACAGAGATCTGCTGGAGTGTTTTATGAACATTTTAAACATTTGTAAAGCGGTAAACTGGTTTAAACTGGATTAAACAGGAGAATCTGTAATGTGAATCTGATCCAGTTCACGTTGATAAATGACAGAAACCAAAATGTGGATAAAGATTTCTGTGTTGAACTCTGTTTTATCAATAAGCCATCAGTCTGATTAGTAATCAATTATTCTCTGTTAGCTGTTACAAACATGAGCGGATCTGTTAAGCTGCTTCCCGCCGCCCTACCCGCTTTGCTGATGGTGAGTCCACCATCTTGGCTCCAGCTACATCTGTCGGGCCGTCCTGGTCCGGGCCGCCCTGGTCACCTGGTCCATAGCTTCCAGAGCGACGGTCTGACAAACGACAACACAAAGGCTCAGATGCTGAAACCAGAGAAATGAACAGAAAAAGAAAAATGGTACCAGAAGAAACCTGAAGACGCGATGACGTTCACGACCTCTGTGACACGTGGCTCCTCCTCAAGGGGGCGTGTCTCTGGTAAGTTACGCTTTCGTGTGTTTCTGTGAGAGACGACGGCTGCGTAGAGGTTCTGGATGTCCTCGTCAAAACCCAGATGGTCCTGCTGCTCAGAACATAGTGAGGCAAGAACCTAACGATGGCGACAGATTCAGAAAAATTGAGCAAAGAGTCTAATCGACGTGAAATTATTTACTGTCAGATTCATGTTTACGAAGTGTAAACAGACGTGAGGAGGAATCGGAGTTGACATTCACTGACAAATTAAAAAATATCAAATTAGGATTTGATTAACTGCCTCTGACCCAACAACCCATCTGTGCGACACTGAACAGAAGAGGAGCCAGAACACATCCCTGAGGAACGCCAGAATTCGCTGAGAAAAGTCAGAGACTCCACCCCCGCTGGATAGGACATCCAGGAGGAATTTGTTGTGGAACCTTCAAACTCTCAAGATGTCCCAGCTGCATCAAACACTTTCTGACCATTGACAGGAAGTCGTGGGTGTGGAATCCTGTTCAGAAGAATCCTGACAGCCAATAATTCAATCAATTCAAATTAGTTACACAGCAACAAATCACAGCATCTTACCCCAAAGCACAACACACCAGTGTTGTGCCCACAAATCTACAAGAACCAACCCCAAATCAGTTCATCACACCCACAAGTCTGCAAGAACTAACCCCAGATCAGTTCATCACGCCCACACGTCTGCAAGAACTGACCCCAAATCAGTTCATCACACCCATAAGTCTGCAAGAACTAACCCCAAATCAGTTCATCACACCCATAAGTCTGCAAGAACTAACCCCAAATCAGTTCATCACACCCATAAGTCTGCAAGAACTAACCCCAGATCAGTTCATCACGCCCACGTCTGCAAGAACTGACCCCAAATCAATTCATCACACCCATAAGTCTGCAAGAACTAACCCCAAATCAGTTCATCACACCCATAAGTCTGCAAGAACCGACCCCCAAATCAGTTCATCACGCCCATAAGTCTGCAAGAACCGACCCCAAAATCAGTTCATCACACCCATAAGTCTGCAAGAACTAACCCCAAATCAGTTCATCACACCCATAAGTCTGCAAGAACCGACCCCAAAATCAGTTCATCACACCCATAAGTCTGCAAGAACTAACCCCAGATCACGATGTAGAAACACTAACAATCATGTGATCATGTCGTTAATCTCAGAATCGTTGACTCTGTGGCAGAAAGAAACTCTTTGGCTTCAACCCTTTTTTTCCCTCTGCATGAATCCTACAATTTGTTCTTGAAGCAGCTGAAAATCAAAAGAAATGAACAGAGAGTTCAGGTTCCTGTCGGGATGTTTGTTTTGTGCTCGGTCAGTCACATGATGAAGGTGAGGCCAATAGGACGGGAGTCAAGGCGGGTTCCTGGTGAGGAGAGCTGATAAGGCGTGTAAACTCCTTATTCAGTAAATCCTTCGTCTCCCTCCACAAACAGGACAAACTGTCCAAATTAGCTCCTCAAATATTGACCGGGACGAGCTGGTGGGCTCCTGGACACGCCGCGGTCAGGCTTCCAGCACTCACATCGATTTGATTTGTTTAAATATGGTGAAAATAAATGTTGGCTGTGGTGCGTTCTGCTCTGGGAACAGAGGAAGCAGTGTGAGGGAAGCCAACAGTCACGGCTTCTTACACTAACTTCACGTTCACTCATCGGACCCGGATTACCGGATCCCTGAACTCCTGTGGACAAAGACCTCAGACAGAGGCTCAAAATCACAGGTTGTGTTGTTTTGCCGGCAATAAGCTTTCAAAAACCATCACAGGTGGAATATGTTGAACCAGGACGCGGTCACGTCGCAGACGGTTCTTTGTGTTCCATTTGGCTGCTGAGTCAGCAGTTACATCAGTGACGAAGAAACGTGAAGTGTTTGGTAACACTGACACGTCTGGAGGAGGAACAAGCTTCAGTGGCTGCGACTGGAGAAGCAACAGACAAAATCCAGTCACGTCCGCTGAAGCTCAGAACTCCTTCAGAGAGGTCATGGTGTCGTGGTGGTTCCCCTCATTCAGTAGCCCCGTGTCAAACTGCTAACCTTCATCTCTGATTTAACTGAGCTCTAAGCCGTATGGACCACGCACAGCCGCCGCCGTCAGGCAGCACGCGCTGTGGGACCGTCTGCATTCAAACTGTATATTTATGTTTTATTCCACTTTCTTCTGTGACCACATTTAATTTGGGCTGTGTGTGTGTGTGTGTGTGTGTGTTATCGGGGTGACGGTCACGTCCACCTGTCCGTTTGTTGACATCCTCCTCACAGATCATCTTGCTATTTCTACCAAACTTGGAACGTTGATGAAGGTTGGTCACCTTAAAGGATTCACTTAAAGGTCAAGAAATTTGACCCCTGTGATGTGGGGAACGTGAATATTTGCATTTTTTTTTTGGGTCACTGTGTTTCTTGTCGGCCTGTCCTTCGAAACAGGTGCAGTGGGCGGAGAAACAGGTGCAGTGGGCGGAGTTTGTTCATGACATCTGGTGCATTCATGTTCTGCATTTTGTGTTCTGCTCGTGATGTTTCTGCAGGACACCACACTTGTCCCGTCGGGGCCGGGGCTCGGTCCAGAGGACAGCGGCTCATGGTCTGACAGAGGAAAGCAGCCAGACCACAGAGGACCTGATTACTGAGCTGGACCAGGAACCACCTTGAGGAACTGACAGAGGAGGAGCAGCTTCATGGGCTTTGTCATGTGGAAGCAAACCTACAATGACACAAAAGAAAATCCTAATCTGGATCTGATGAAAGATCCGTATCTGGAATACTTAATCCATGAAAATCAACTTCTGTGGTGAGCGAGTGAACACAGTAAAGTGTGCTGCATCCTCGTGTGGTCTTTGTGAAGAACTTCTCTTGAAACAGTGAGTTTGCCACTTCCCCAAAAGGCAACAACTCAGTTTGTTCTCCGGCTGCAGGTGGCGGGCATGTGTCACCACGGCAACAAGCACACAAACCTAGAAAACCAAAAGTGCACGTCACAGTCAGAGTAGTGTGGACAAAAAAAAAAAAAAAAAAAAAAAAAATCACACACACTCAACTGTACTTCTATTCTTGTGAGGACTGACTAACACAATCCACCTCGAACTGTAAACCCGCAATCTTCCAATGGGGTCACAGTGACACACGCCAACTGGACTGAGAACTGCAATAGTTTTGAACCTCAAGCAACTGTTACAGACCGTTAAACGTTCACCTGCACTAAGAAAATGAACAGACATTACATTCCTGTTTAAACTGAACACACTCCGGACCCCACAAACACACACACCAGATTGTTTTTTAACATTCCACTACAGCAGCCCGGTTCAGTGTGTGTCCGTGGTCAAAATAATTCCAGCATGTCAATGTTGACCTGAGGTGGGCGGGGTGTTTGTGCCGCGGTCAAACAGCGAGGACAGGGTAGGGAGGGGCTTCCTTGGAAAAGCCATCATCTTTCCCGCTGGTGGAGCTGGAAAACAGCCAGCACTTCTGGAAATACGGCAGCCGATGAGCTGGAAGTCCTTAATGATGTTGTCCCGAAGATTAGTTGGCACTCAGCACGTAAATAAACTCGCACACGCCAGAGAAATTTAAATTGAAGGAAAAAGAAAAACGGAAGCTTTGCACAGAGGACCACCATACCCACTTCTGCTGGGTTTTTGGGTCGACTCATCACACTGAATGATCATGTCCATGAAATTCCACAAATCAAACATGACCAAAAGGGGGCACTGTGTGAAAGAGACTCACTCATCTTACTCACTGATTAACTGACTACATCTGCTCAAAGTGATATTAATCAGTGGAATCACCTGGTGGAATCAGTGGCTGCAAAGAAAACCTGCACCCTTTTGGCCCTTTCTGGAACAAGTTGCCCACCCCTGGTTTAAAGTTTCCAGTCCACCTAACCTGCATGTCTTTGAATGTGGAAGGAAGCCAGAGCACCCGGAGGGAACCCATACAAACACGGGCAGAAGGTGGGAATTGAACCCATGACCTTCTTGCTGTGAGGCAACAGTGCTAACCACTAAATCAAATCAAATCAATTTTATTTATATAGCGCCAAATCACAACAAACAGTTGCCCCAAGGCGCTTTATATTGTAAGGCAAAAGCCATACAACAATTACAGAAAAACCCCAACGGTCAAAACGACCCCCTGTGAGCAAGCACTTGATGACAGTGGGAAGGAAAAACTCCCTTTTAACAGGAAGAAACCTCCAGCAGAACCAGGCTCAGGGAGGGGCAGTCTTCTGCTGGGACTGGTTGGGGCTGAGGGAGAGAACCAGGAAAAAGACATGCTGTGGAGGGGAGCAGAGATCGATCACTAATGATTAAATGCAGAGTGGTGCATACAGAGCAAAAAGAGAAAGAAACACTCAGTGCATCATGGGAACCCCCCAGCAGTCTAAGTCTATAGCAGCATAACTAAGGGATGGTTCAGGGTCACCTGATCCAGCCCTAACTATAAGCTTTAGCAAAAAGGAAAGTTTTAAGCCTAATCTTAATAGTAGAGAGGGTGTCTGTCTCCCTGATCTGAATTGGGAGCTGGTTCCACAGGAGAGGAGCCTGAAAGCTGAAGGCTCTGCCTCCCATTCTACTCTTACAAACCCTAGGAACTACAACTAAGCCTGCAGTCTGACAGCAAAGCGCTCTATTGGGGTGATATGGTACTATGAGGTCCCTAAGATAAGATGGGACTTGAATTTTAAATTCTATTCTAGAATTAACAGGAAGCCAATGAAGAGAGGCCAATATGGGTGAGATATGCTCTCTCCTTCTAGTCCCCGTCAGTACTCTAGCTGCAGAATTTTGAATTAACGGAAGGCTTTTCAGGGAACTTTTAGGACAACCTGATAATAATGAATTACAATAGTCCAGCCTAGAGGAAATAAATGCATGAATTAGTTTTTCAGCATTACTCTGAGACAAGACCTTTCTAATTTTAGAGATATTGCGCAAATGCAAAAAAGCAGTCCTAATATGCGCATTGAAGGACATATCCTGATCAAAAATGACTCCAAGATTTCTCACAGTATTACTAGAGGTCAGGGTAATGCCATCCAGAGTAAGGATCTGGTTAGACACCATGTTTCTAAGATTTGTGGGGCCAAGTACAGTAACTTCAGTTTTATCTGAATTTAAAAGCAGGAAATTAGAGGTCATCCATGTCTTTATGTCTGTAAGACATTCCTGCAGTTTTACTAATTGGTGTGTGTCCTCTGGCTTCATGGATAGATAAAGCTGGGTATCATCTGCATAACAATGAAAATTTAAGCAATGCTTTCTAATAACACTGCTAAGGGAAGCATGTATAAAGTGAATAAAATTGGTCCTAGCACAGAACCTTGTGGAACTCCATAATTAACCTTAGTCTGTGAAGAAGATTCCCCATTTACATGAACAAATTGTAATCTATTAGATAAATATGATTCAAACCACCACAGCGCAGTGCCTTTAATACCTATGGCATGCTCTAATCTCTAATAAAATTTTATAGTCAACAGTATCAAAAGCAGCACTGAGGTCTAACAAGACGAGCACAGAGATGAGGACCTTGCAAATGGTGCAATCTGATGTGAGCGTGTATTCAGGAAACATGAGGATTTACTTGCAAATGATGACAATTGGCTCATAAACTGATTCCGATTACTAAGGTCACTGTTACTGGAGTTGTGCGCAGAACTGCGGCCGGCCCAGAGCGCAATATTGCGAGGAGCCAGGGGATGTCTCTGTCCACACAGGTGCGACTGTGCTAGGCTTCCTGGCAACAGGAACATTCCAGTGGGAGCTGGCTGATCGGTCAGGAGTGTGCCAGTCAACCTTGAGCCAAGCAGAGCCAGCTGTGTGGAACGCAATCATCCGAATGTCATCCAGGTACATCACATTCCAACATTACAGCACAATTTCCAGTGACAGCCACTTTCCCAAATGTAATTGGAGCAATTAACTGCGCACATGTTGCTATAAAGGCGCCATCAAACGATTGTTTTTGTTAATAGGAAACATTTTAATTCCATCAATGCATTGGGTTGGGTTGGGAACAGGCTGGAGGCTGGCATGGTGCAAATGAGTGGCTGCTTGGTGAGTAAATATTTTATTTGTGTAATTGTTCTGAACAAAAACCAGCGCAGTCACGTTTGGGCACATGCACATTCAAATATGTTTTCTGTTATTATTATTAATGTCTTTTCTTTATCTTGATGGTGAAACTAGAGCTGCAGATTCTTAACAGGCCCCCAACTGTTTCCCTGTGTTCAGTATTTTTTTCAATAAATGTGTGTAAAATTGTGTCATACACTGTCAGCTGTGGCGCATCTCCTTTCTTTTAAAGTCAGTGTGTGTCCACTGCTCTGAGCTCACAGCATTTACAGCCTCATACACACGCTTATACTAACATTTTTCCAGTTTCCCGATTATTCCATTTAACAGGGTACCAAATAAACTATCCTTGCATGTCTCCATGTCATTTCCAGCCATCAGTAGCTCACAGTCAGTATAAATTATTTTCTGTGTTCATGTTGTCTGATCTGACGGAGCAGAATCCCAGCTTCCAGGGCCTATTTACCTGGATTTGTATGTTTAAATAGGGGTGTGGACAGGGAGGAGTTTAGCATCTCTGGATGTGCACTCAACTTCAAGTGGGGTGTACAAACAGAACGTGCTTGGATCCATGTGTACACACACTTTGATACATCTGGATATTTTTGTGCATAAGCCAGTTTCTGGGTTTTAGCGTACGCCATTTTTCAGTAGGAAATCCATGCAAGTCTTTGTACATGAGGCCCCTGATCTTTTACCACCTGCTTTTCTGCAGGCTGCACTTTTTATTTATTTATTACCGTTTGTTAGTATGAACATTTGCATCAATTTCAAAAGATTCTCGAACAGGAAAAATTTGTGGAATTAGTTTTTCCAGAAATGGTAGCCAACAGCCTCAAATCTGACCTCTAATCTTTAAGAAATGACATCACTCTACAAATGGCTGTGTCCCAGTTCAAGGCCCCATACTGCAGGTGATGAACGAACGGCTCTGAAATAAGATGGTCCGACCCATCATGATGTCACTCATATATCCGACCCATAACCCGTCGCCTAGCAACCCAGACAGCTGCAAGCGACAAGCAGTTTAGTCATTTTTCAATATTTACTTAATTAAATGAAGAAGAAAAAAAAATAGCACAATGACTTGGGATTGTTTCAGAAACAACAGCTACATCTTTTGTATCCGCTGACCAGCGCCCCCTAGTTAACTAACTAACTAACTAACTAACTAACACATTGACGCTCAGGTTCATTTAACAGAGTTCAGACTGAAATCCAACACTGTGACTGTTGCCATGGAGACACACACCAAGAGGCAGATGGCAAACACCATCAGCCCGCCTGACGCCTTCACGTGTTCTTTGTGAGTCTCTCTTTGGCATCTCCTTGGGACATTTTTCACCAACACATCTTCATCTCAGCCTGGACTTTGGTCTGAAGACGCCGAGCCGCCACCCACTGGAATCTAGCACACACTGCAGAGGAGAAGAGCGCGGCACTTTGATCCCGCCTTTCCGGGACCGGACTGTCTGTTTGAACCGTCCAGCTCAGGAGTCACAGGTTTGGTTCAGACATGACAGAGACCGGTCCGGATTGTGTCCAGACTGGATGTTCCCTCTTCAGTTTCAGGATCAGGTACCAAACGGACCGCTCCCAGACACCCACTTTAAAGACAAACATTATTGTTATAGGGACAGAACCAAGGTCCAAACACAGGCTGATCCTGGAGGACTGAGACACAGCCGCTCCCACGGACGCGCCCATAGACTCGACACGCACATGCGAAATGTAGCGCGGACCTACAGGGCAGGTCAGAGGTCACTGTAACCAGGGACGAGAAATTCCACAAGTCAAGACAGTAAACAGAAAACCTACCAGACCCGGTTCTGGTGCTGGGTCCACTTTATCACACAGACAGAGCTTCAGTGGCAGGCGGGATTTCCCATGAGTACCGCGCCCCGCCACAGACAGAATTGCCTGCAAAGTGTGTGTGTGAGAGAGAGAGAGGTGCCTCACCTTCAACATGAAATCCTCTTTGAAGGTCTGGTCGTCGTACGGGTCCGTCTGCAGGCGTTCTGTGTTCAAATACATGTGAGGTAACCATGACAACCTGAGTTAACATTCAGAGTGTTTATCTTAACGAGCGCTAAAGTAACAAGTTCACTCATCGTTTGTCCGAGTTGTCCCACAAATCCCCATAAATCAGGAATATTACTGAAAATAAGGTCCTGACCCGTAGCTGGTGGACACATCTCATGTGGTGGAAGAAGCAGACGAGCTGCGATAAACGTTTTACACATCGAGCATTTTGTCAGTGCTCACCGGCGCTCTCTGGTGTTTGTACCTCTGCTGAGGGTGGCGCCGTTCTCCTGGAAGTCCTGGATCTCGGCGTCCTTCTTGACCAGCAGCGCTCCCAGCTGTTCCACCTCTCGCTGCAGCAGGCGGCTCATCACCAGCAGGGGGCGCACCAGGTGAGCACACGCCTGGAAAACACTCAGGTTTCAGCCGGAAACGTTTAGGTGTGAGCGACGCTCAGTTTCTACATCAGAACCGACTGACAGAAAATAATCAATAAAGATATCGAATATCAGAAAAAAAGACAACTTTCAGATTTATTAAACTTATCCTGATTTAAACTGTTTCAAGTGCTTTTAATATGTAAATTGTTGCCATTCAGTTTGTTTAGAACTTTTAAACACAAACAGCAAAATGTCTTAAACTGGGTTTAATCTTCTAATGTATTAATTAATAGATTTAAATGATTACAATATTTGATGATTATTTATTAATTATTTGTCATTTCAATGTTTGTGGTGTGTTTGCTGAAACTTTAAGTCCAGATATGGAAAATTGGTGGATGTGGCTAAACAACGTCAGGTCAAATTCAAACCGTCAGAGAGTCAAAGGTCATTGCGGCGTATGTTCCGTACCACTGTGGTGGGCGCAGTGGTGCAGCGGAATTCCCAGTAGAACGGCAAACCCGCCAACTCGCTCTTCAGCCTCAAGCGGATGTTACCGTCGTCTTGTTGCGTTAGACTGACCTGGGTGGCGCCGGAGACTTGCTCGACGCCTCCCATCAGACAGGGCCGGACCACCTCACACAGGTGAGAGAAAAAAGCCTCAACTGGAGCTCGCAAGCGTCTGTTCAGTTCCTGGAAGTCAGACAGACCAAAGACCGTCTCAGCAGAATCATCATCGTTCAAAGAAAGACAAAATAAATGGATAAATGTGGAAATGCATTGGGGGCGGTCCTATGAGGAGCCTGGAGTCTGACTGGCCCAAACGATGTGACTGCAGTCTGGCGCTCACATTAGCCTCTTAGCTAACCAGATACCAACACCATCATGGAAAGTTTTGAGAAACACTGATGGCAATTAAACATCTCTAACGACAAGTTTGGAGAGAAAATTTAGTTCATTTACCTGCGGAAACGTCAATCAAACTACTCAGGCCAACCAAACGCCATGCTGCTAGTAGGACCGCCCACAGCATACATTCATGTATTTATATGTTTATTTATCCTTCAGCGGACCAAACATGAAGTATGACTAAATAAAAGCATTCTTATATAAAACAATAAATAAATATTTAAATCTATAAATACATATATTAAACTATTAATAAAAGAGAAAAATAAATGCATTTCTACATTTATGTATTCATGCATTTATTTGGTCTTAAGGCAGCACAGTGGCTTAGCGGTTAGCACCGTTGCCTCACAGCAAGAAGGACATGAGTTTGATTCCCACCTGTGGCCTTTCTGAGTAGAGTTTGCGGTTGAAGATGAGTGAGTGACTGGTCATTGAACTGTGCCATCTAGCGGCCTCATAGAGAAATAACATGATTTTGTTTGACGATCAAAAACAACCTGACACCAGAAGATTCAAATAATGAGGTGGAGCCAGGACTGTGACTGACAGCCTGAGAGTCATGCAGACATCAGCCTCATCTCTGATGAATTATGACATCATAAAGTGTGAATTAAACTCTTTATGTCTCACCTAATCCTGGTGATAAAGAAAGAAAACCACTACAAGGTGAAAACCTGACGGGCTCAGTGGAGGCGGGAGGTCAAGTGGTCTCAAATATACCAGAGAGTTTAAGGAAAAAAAAAAAAAAACACTTGTAGACAGACGATCCTACTTTGGTTCTGATCCTGTTTTCCCAAATGCTGTGCTTTTATCTCTCAGCAAGAAAGTATTTTGAACTAAAAGAGGCCATCTTTTTGATGATTTCATGAATGTGAGGGGTTAAGAGACCACAGATTGTGTTTGCCGCTGTGTGTACCTGCGCTCGAGTCTGAATCGCTGCCGCCTCCATCCTCTCCTCCCACACACAGTGCAGGTCACTCAGCAGGACGTGGTACGCCGTCTCACCGAACCAGCTCTTACTGAGGACCTGGCAGCCGCTGATGCTTACCGTGACCCAAGGATGCTCCAGCAGGTCCTGCACCGGGGCGCTGCTCAGCTCCATTGCCGCCCAGAAAAAGCTGCAAGGCAAACATCATCAATATCAATCTTTTTTTGTGTGTGCAATTCAATGATTTTTGAACATGTGGCAAAATGCCATTTTGTTGTTTATCAGCTTATGTTTCAGGAATTTACCCCAAAAATCCAGGATCTCTTAAATCTGGGTTACAGACGCCGTCCAGGCCACATAATCACCCCTTTGGTCTGCGGGCGAACCAGATTCTCTGCATCATCTGTGCCGGGAAGAAGGCATCTTAAAACCTCTTAAAGCCATCACAAAAACAAACAAAAAAAAAAGCAACAAACTTCATTACTGAGAACAGAACATATAAATAAACTTAATCTGACATTTAAGTCATGTTAGTTTTTCTGTATCAGTAACAAAAATTCATATTCTACAGTCTGACATTTTGATACAAGTTGATGGAAATCAAGCAGATTGTAGCACAAATTTTAAAATCTATTTATTACAAAAAATGTCTCTTGTGATATGAATGGTGCTGAGAAATAAGTCAAAGTTTTAAAGTTCTCGCGGCAAATGAGTGTGTTATAGTAATTTTTTTTTTTCACTCCCTTGAAAAAATGCTAAATTTAAAACTCCCTCATCCTCTGCAAACGACACACAGAACCCAAACCAAACGAACCGGGTCGAACGCCACGATCCGATTTCACAAACCTGAACAATAAGTTTTTAGTTTTTCATAGAATAAAAAAAATCTAATTTTTAGCTTCGTTTCACAGGAGCAGCTAAAGTGTGGCAGATGAAATCAAATTGCGTCTTCAGTGAAATTCAACATATAAAGAAATTGTTTGACAGCTCGTGATGATAAAATTTAAATGTAGTGCAGCGACACAAAGACGCTGTTAGCATTGTTAGCCGGCTAACAGAGTGAATTTCACCAAACAACGCGAAATAAAATTTACTGTTCCGCGAAAATATGATTTAAAAAGTACTTACATACTAAAATTAAAATACTAAAACTTCCAACGCCAAGAAAATCTGATTTGCAGACGGAGAATTCAAGAGAAAAATAAAAAAAAAACACACCGACGGGAAACAGATAGAAAGAAAAAAGGTTCCGCATCCGAATTTAATCAGTTTATTTCAAACACAAGGTTTATAGAAGTACATAGAAATAAAATAATCAACCACAATATATAAGAAGAGCAATCCTGCTATGTAAAAAGTGCTATAATAATACTAACCCTCATATATATATATATATATATATATATATATATATATATATATATATATATGCTAAAGTCCTGTGGGATTTCAGACAGCAGATGTGGAAGGTAATGTCCAAAGTGGTCCCAGTGGTACTAGGAGCACTAGGAGCTGTAATACCCCCCAGACTGAGAGACACGTGGCTCCAGTAGAATCCAGCCACAACATCAGAGGTCTCTGTCCAGAAGAGTGCAGTCCGAGGATCAGCTACAATACTGAGCCAAACCCTCTGGTAGAGTACCCAAGCTCGAGGAACACACACGCCACAGGGACATTCATTCATTCATTCATTCATTTTCTATCCACCTTATTCCTGGGGGCACAATATCTTATAATCATTGTTTAATAAAGATATTGGACGCCAGTTATCAATAAAAGTTGTGTCTTTGTTGGATTTAGTCATCAAAGTAGTTAGACCTTGTGGCCCAGTCACACGTCACTTAATGAAGGGCAAGGAAGCCCTAACGAAATCTAGACTTTCGTTGACTTTCGTTGGCATTGTTTATCCTTTGTTCAGCTTCACTCCTGCAGCTGGTGCTTCGTCAGGATTTTCATTGTGGGGAGATATCCCTTTTTCATGCTCTCTACAAAAACTTCAAACAAAGAAGGAGCTAAATCATTAATTAAAGTCTTGTCAAATTCAGACACCATTCCATCTGTTCCAGGCGACTTATTCTTCTTCAATTTCACCAATTGTAATTGAATCATCACACGATTTCATTTCATCTTTGCTAATAGTTGTAACAGTTAAAGAGTCTAAAAAACCTGGGCCGATTCCTGACAAATGTTTGATCTGTAAAGTTTTGCATAAAATTGACTACAATAGTTAGATATTAGGGTCTGATCCTTTGTAAGGATACCATCAATATTTAGCTGATTTAAATTATTACAACTGAAATGATACTTTTCTAAATTGAAGAAGTCGTGAGAGTTTTGCTCACCTTCTTGAAGCCATCTGGCTCCAGACCTAATAAACTCACCTTTGGCCTTGTGATTATATATATTTCATCCAACTCAGTTTGTAAGTTAGAGAGTTCTAATTTCTCTTCATCTGATAAAGTATCAGGTGATTTGCTTGCTAAGTATGTAATCTTTGACACCACACTGGATTCCTTTTCTTTTGTATTTTTGGCTAAAACACTGCTAAACCTTCTGAAAAATATTACAAGTTCAAATTTTAAGAGCTCCCAGTTTGTACAAAATTCATTTTAATTTCTAGCTTTAGACCAGAAAAGAGTTATAAGTTTTGTAACCTCTTTTTTGACCATTTCATTTGATAATAAGGAGCTACAGAATGAGAAATACTCATTTGAGTGGCTGCGAGATTAATTCTAATAAAAAATCCCTTTATGATCAGTAAGAGGAGTGGGAGATATGTCTACATCAATACTGTCCTTGTTAAAACTTTTAGAGATCAGCCAAAAATCGATTCTTGACTGATTAGGTCCTGTTTTGTTGCTCCAAGTAAATACCCTGTTATGGGGGCATTTAACTCTCCAGATATCATCAAGATTAAATTTATCCATAAATGCAGAAAAGTTAGTGTTTTCTCCATTTAATAGGTCTGGGGGCCATTTGTCTAAGGCACTGTTTAGAGTGATATTAAAATCACCCCCTGATAGTAGGGTGGCATACGGGAAATTTGGCTAACAAGTTGAGAATTATATTAGAAGTTGATGAATTTCTAGTTTTGAGTTGTATCCGTAAATACTACATGTGATAAAGACTTTGTCGTCGTACTTTATGGCTCGGCAGATGAAGTGACCATTTGGGTCACTTTCAATACATTCAGTTTACTCCCATTGAATTTATGTTTGAATGTGGCGACTCCTGCTGATCGTTCTGTGCCATGACACAGCCATATGGAATGACCCCACTGACATTTCCAATAGTTAGCATCGTTTGTAACAGAGTGCGACTCCTGAAAATAGACAAAGTCAGAATTAAACTGCTTAGCAAAAAGAACCAACAGCCTGACGTCAGTCTACTATGGCAGACGGTGTCCTCGGGCAGGGGTTTTGTTTGTTTTTTGTTTTTAAACAGAAAAAAAGTTGTGTGCACATCCAATCCTGATTAGGCCAGGTGCAGCAGACAAAAAAAGAAGGAAAATCTTTTAATCAATTAAAAGATTATGGGAGCTCTATACTGGTGTGCGGATTTTCCTTCTTTTTTTTGTTTGTTTTTTAAAGCCTCGGGCACAGAGTGGTATTCGTCCATAGACCTTAAAGCGTAGACGCCGCATTGGTTGCTGTGGCGCAAGAAGTGCGACCGCCATCTTGGATTGGTCATCGTAGCGATTCCACCATAAGGCACAGTGGGGGTTTGATTTTATAATCTTACAAATATATATATATATATATATATATATATATATATATATATATATATATATATATATATATATATATATTGTTTTCTCTGATATATAACGTCTGTTGTTATGTTTGCATAGAATTATATTAGTCAGCATTTTGTTTATATATGTAAATATTTATATATTGTCTAATCATATATTGCCTCTTCAAATGACTAAAATAGTTGACTTGACTTTACTGCCACTATCTGCTTCTCTATCATATATTTGTGTGTGTGTGTGTGTGTGTGTGACATGCTGCTGTATTTGTGTCCACAGAAAATGGAAAACTCTTCACGTTTGGCAGTAACAGCTGGGGTCAGCTCGATTTGGGATCCAAATCCCACTATGAATATTAAAGTACGCCGAACCATTTGTCATGTGACGTTTGCAGGGGAAAAAACCCCGCGTAATTAAATGCACAAACACGTCATTGCGCTGCCAAACGGCACCACTGAGTGGAGCTGGTCGGATGACCGGTGCAAGATGGCGGCCCCGCGGTAGCGGTTGATGCGGCGTCTCGTCACCTAGGCGAAGTTTTGTTTACTTCCGGTTTTTGTGAGAGGAAAACAGCTCGAGTAAAGGAGATTAAAGTGATGAGAGATGGACACAGAAGACGATATACCGGGTAACTGATCCGAGTAAAACTTAATTTTACCACAAGACAGCGACTAACGTCAACCCATTAAAGTTTAAATGTTAATCATTAGAGAACACGAAGCATCCAAGCAGCGCCGCTTCATGTTAGCATTAGCATTAGTTCACTCGGAAAGTATCACGAATTTTAACTTTCTCTGTTAAAATAAAATGTATCCAGTATTTTTTTTTTTGTAGCTGAGTTAGAGTTTTAGCAGAGATTCATCCTTTTTGTTGTTGTTCGTTGGTGCTATGAATGTTTTTAATATATTGAGTTACATAAACAAATCAAATATATTATTGTGGAATATATGGAAACATTTGATTCCAATTCAGTTATTCTTATAATAATATTAAGAACGCTGATGTTTAAATGTATTTGTCAGAGCGATATCCATCCATCCATTCATCCATTTTCTTCCGCTTTATCCGGAGTCGGGTCGCGGGGGCAGCAGCTCAAGCAAAGCTGCCCAGACCTCCCAATCCACACACACCTCCCCCAGCTCCTCCGGGGGAACCCCAAGGCGTTCCCAAGCCAGCCAAGAGATGTAATCCCTCCAGCGTGTCCTGGGTCTTCCCCGGGGCCTCCTCCCAGTGGGACGTGCCCGGAACACCTCTCCAGCGAGGCGTCCAGGGGACATCCAGAAAAGATGCCCGAGCCACCTCAACTGACCCCTTTCGATGTGGAGGAGCAGCGGCTCGACTCCGAGCTCCTCCCGAGTGACCGAGCTCCTCACCCTATCTCTAAGGGAGCGCCCAGCCACCCTGCGAAGGAAACTCATCTCGGCCGCTTGTACTCGTGATCTTGTTCTTTTGGTCATGAGCCAAATCTCATGACCATAGGTGAGGATCGGAACGTAGATCGATCGGTAAATCGAGAGCTTTGCCCCCCTACTCAGCTCTCTCTTCACCACAACGGTCCGATACAGCGACCGCATCACTGCAGATGCTGCACCGATCCGTCTATCGATCTCACGCTCCATCCGTCCCTCACTCGTGAACAAGATCCCGAGATACTTAAACTCCTCCACTTGAGGCAAGGACACTCCACCAACCTGAAGAGGGCAAAGCACCTTTTTCCGGTCAAGAACCATGGCCTCGGATTTGGAGGTGCTGATCTTCATCCCGGACGCTTCACACTCGGCTGCAAACCACCCAGTGCACGCTGAAGGTCCTGATTTGACGAAGCCAACAGAACCACATTGTCCGCAAACAGCAGAGACGAGATTCTGTGGTTCCCAAACCAGACCCCCTCTACACCCTGGCTGCGCCTAGAAATTCTGTCCATAAAAATAATGAACAGAACAGCCCTGGTGGAGGCCAACGTGCACTGGAAACAGGTTTGACTTACTACCGGCAGTGCAAACCAAGCTCCTGCTGCGGTCGTACAGGGACCGGATAGCCCTTAGCAAAGGATCCCGGGCCCCGTATTCCCGGAGCACTCCCCACAGGGTGCCCCGAGGGACATGGTCGAACGCCTTCTCCAGATCCCCAAAATTAAATTAAATTGATCATAACAGATGTTGTACGCTACAAATGTTTTATATTTACACTTCATAAATAACTAAAGTGATTATCCAGTTTTCTTTCGCTTTCATTTATCTTAATCTTTATTTCTTGCAGAAACAGGTGCAGTTTTCACATTTGGAAAAAGCAAATTTGCAGATAACACCCCAAGTAAATTTTGGCTTAAAAACGACATTCCCCTGAAAATCTCTTGTGGTGATGAACATACGGCGCTGATAACAGGTGAGATCTCCTCCTCGCATGGACACACACAGGACATGATAAACACAACACTGTCACACATGTGCGGAGAAATGACTCACCACCACAAATGTGTCACTCTCTGCCCTTAATGCCACTTTTAACAACTTGTCACACTCATTTAGCCGGAAGTGCACAAAGAATACTTGAAGTGAATGCAGCAAATGTTATATCACAAAGTCTGTGTTTTCAAAATTATGATCTTTGCCCAATTTTGGGAGCAAAGACAAAGTTCGAGCATACATTATTCTTCAGTGACTGTCAGTAAACTTTAAATGGTGGCGTCCTGTAAGTTGTGATGAATCTTCTCTGTCTGATGTTGAGAAGAAGCCAGCTGTGTGTGTGTGTGTGTGTGTGTGTGTGTGTGTGTGTGTGTGTGTGTGTGTGTGTGTGTGTGTGTGTGTGTGTGTGTGTGTGTGTGTGTGTGACGTGCTGCTGTGTTTGTGTCCACAGAAAATGGAAAACTCTTCATGTTTGGCAGTAACAACTGGGGTCAGCTCGGTTTGGGATCCAAAGTGAGCGTGACCAAGCCAATGTGTGTCAAAGGTTAGTTTTTTTAAGTGAGTTTTCTCCTGAAGCGCTGACACTGACAGCTGCCTGTGGCAGTGAGGCATGTTCACTGTTTATAGACACACAAATGTCAAATTTTAAAGAATTTCATCAGAAAATCACCTCTAACATTAAACTAGAAAGACGCCTGTTAGAAAAGTGTCCATCCACTTTGACCTTTCAGAAACCTTCCGAAATTGTGTTGTTGTTGTACTTTTATTCCAATCAGCTACAGACAGTCTGTTATTTCAACAAGCCAAAAAGGAGGGGGTTCATTCAGAATACTTAATTTGTGCATGTTCATTATTCCTTGTATGGTTTCAGCCCTTAAATCAGAGAAAGTGCAGCTTGTCGCCTGTGGAAGAAATCACACCATCATCTGCACAGGTCAGCACCTGACCCAGTTTCAGTCTGATGTTACAGATTGCAGGAGGTTAAGTGTTTTTCTTCCTCTTTATGGTGTGTAGCTCGGGGGAATGTGTACGCCACAGGTGGGAACAGCGATGGCCAGCTGGGTCTCGGTGACTGCGAGGAGAGAACGTCCTTCCAGCTTGTTGCTTTCTTTGCTTCGTACGCACCGATGAAAATGGTCGCTGCTGGTTCAAACACCTCAGCTGCTCTCACCGGTGAGATCCAGCGTTGCGTCACACTCCAAATACAGACCTTTTTAAGGGTGCATGTGAGGCAACAACATCAGGAAATCTTAAACGGAATAAGAACAAGCGCTCTAAAGAAGTCTACCAAATGAAAAGGTGTCAGTGTAATGAGTTCAACTTCTTCATGTTAAACCCCTTTAAAGTACTTTTACATTGTTACTGGTTATTGATCAGGTATTAAAAATATGCACCACACTATCAAGATAGGGCCATTTGTGTGTTTAAAGTCAGTTAAAATAACAGTTTCTGAGTTGTGTAAGCAGCTATAGCGCCCTCTGCTGGGGTAATAAGTACAGCCCCCTTTAACAGTTTTGTGGAAACAATTCTGTCAATTAATGAGGCTCCTCCTTCTCTCACCCACCTGTCATAGAGAGCGGGAAGCTGTTCATGTGGGGCGACAACACCGAGGGTCAGATCGGGCTGGGGAAGGAGAGCCACGCCTCCTCGCCACAGGAGGTCAGCGTAGGACAGCCTGTGTCCTGGGTGTCATGTGGTTACTACCACTCTGCCTTTGTGACAGGTGAGAGTTAACGGGTTTCTGCCGCATGCACATGTGTCTGGAAAAAAACAACTCAGCTGCTGCTCCTGTCTTTGCACCTCAGCTCATGTTTAACGTCATCAAACGGACGCTCGTGTGCACGTCCTTCTGAAGTTTTGTGTTTTGAAGGTATAGAAGGACCTCAGCTCACAGCAGCAGTCAGTGTATCTACATTTAGAACCAATCACAGTTCAGCAGTGCAGTAGCCCTGCCCCTTGTGTCCTGGTAGCTCTGATAAGTCTTGCCTGTCCAACAGGTCCAGAAGGTCAAATTAAAACTAGACCATGATCCTTTGTTAATGTAAATGCACGTTTCAGTTTGGAGAAAAAAATCATGTGACTGTGGGGGTCTGGAGCGCGCAGAGAACTGTTAAGGGGCATTTAGACGAGCATGCCTTTGCTTGCAAACAGGACGTGAGAGGGGCTTCGGTGCGTGCTACTGCGCACAGAGAATTTTGAAATGTTCAAAAAATCTTTCATGCACAAATGTCGTGCTATGTGGCGCAATCTAATCTCCAACACGACATGCAGCTCGTCAAGTGGAGTAAACAAGAAGTGAATAGAGCGAGTGGTGACGTCAGCGGATCGCATCAGAGCGCAGCTCGTCTGAAGGATTATGACAAGAAGTTAAATCTGTTATGAATATAAAATAAATACTTACAAGATGAAAGAACACACAACTGTTTTATCAAGCTATGACGATGTAAACAAGACAAATAATGACTTTTTTAGATGGCTCAGAATGCTTTCTGCAGCTGGTTAGGCGCGCGTGCAAATGGCTCCGGCTGCAGCCTCCTCTGTGATTCAGGAAGTGATTAGAGCCATTTTCAACAGCACAAAATAATTATTTTATATACACAGCATCCAGCGCAGAACACGTGGCAGCAGGTAGAACAAAGAACGACATCCAGCTGTGAACACAGTGGAGTTTCGCGGAGCAAAAATGCCACTCAAAGCGTAGCTGTTACGACAGTTGTCGTAAAGCAGGACTGGTTGGTTGCTGCGGCGACGCTGTGTGGCTCCTGTGCGATGCTTAAGCTAAACTTGGCATGTGGACATCGCAAACTTTTAGAGCTTTCAAGTTTTTAAAAGAAGATTTGTGCAGCATGTCTGTGTCACAGAGCGATGTCGCACAGAGAGAAAATGGCGAGAAAGACGGTTTGAAAAACTCTTATAAGGACAAGAATCTGTGGAATTGTCGCTGGCTTCATCAACACGCCTGAAAGATCAAAGAAACGGGAAAAGTGAACTGTGCCCTCTCAGGAAAACACGGTAAGAATTTTGCTCTCTGGAAAATAAACATTCTGCTGTTCAAACAGGATTTTAGACAAGATTATGTGACTTTTTTTTCCACTAATCTAGACTTTCGTTCATTGGAAAAAAGACATTGTGTCTTTGAATGGATTTAGGTTGCATGAATTTACACAAGAATATAAGTGACTTCTTTCTATATTGATATTTTACCATGATTTTCCAAATATTCTCCAAGCTTTAGCTGTGGTTTTTGTTGTGTCTTTTCAGTCTTCATAAATTTCATGTAGTTTAATTGTTCTGATTTAATGCATAATTTGGTTTACAATTAAAAGGAAAATCATTCCAGGTCCGACTTCCACGTCATATTCTGTTATTTCAACATCATCATTGACAGGTCAAATAAAAGGTTGAATATAGGATCATTTAAATATCCACTAATTTTGAGATTTGTTTGAATATAGGATCATTTAAATATCCACTGATTTTGAGATTTGTTCTTCCAGGAGATGCTGGAAAAATATCATTAGATAAAAATTTAATTCTGCGGCCTCACAGGGCCCTAGACCCCGGCTCCTGGGGACATCACCATCTCAATTTTAATGTTAAAAGACTTAAAGAGATGATGTTTGAACCCACAAAGATGGAGGTCCATGACCCAGGAAATATTAATGATAAGGCGACACGTTTAAATATCCTGGTGTTCAGATGGAGCACCTACGTGCAACTTCCTGTGTGGGAGAGTCACTCAGACTTGGACTGTTTGTTCTGAGCACTCTCATCATGCTGCCATGTCACTGTGCAGGTCGAATCAAAAATAGAGGACATGGTGAGACCAGCTGTGAAGGTGATGGACATTAAAGGTTACCAGTGTCATAGTCGAGTCCACTTCCCCCAAGGCCGAGTCACAGCACCTCCAGGCCAATGCCAAATCCGTCCTGGATCTCAAGAGTCCGAGTCACAGCAGCTCAATTATACAGAGTCTGTGGAAGTTGGCACGGCCTGTTCTCACAGACTCACACATGATTTCAGGGCACAGCTGAGTGAGTTGGACTTGGCTTTTTAGAATCTTTAAAGTCCCTTCATGACACATCAGGTCGGGATGACAGGCAGACATCCCTTCAGACCGTCTGTGAAGGCTCGTACCTGAGCCATCACACGCTCTGTCCTCCGAGGACGACCTTACAGGGCAAACGAGTGTAAAACTAATCATCATAAGTGCTTGTTCATCTCAACATCCATCACATGACTCAGGAATGAAAACGACGTCTCTCCATAACGTCTCTCTCTGGCTGCATTTTTTTTTAACTTTTGCATGCTGGTTTTTAATGTTTTCTTTTGGGGCTTTTTGTGTCTTTATTTTTTATCTGTCTTGTTAAGCTGTTTCAGGACAGGTTCTGTCTCTCACTTTGAGTGATTTTTGTCTGTCTCTTGTCTGTCTTTTGTCTGTGTCTCTTGTGTATCTCTTGTCTGCCTTTTGCATGTCTCTGTCTCTTGTGTGTCTATTATCTGCTTCTTGTGTGTCATTTGTCTCTCTCTTGTTTGTCTTTTATGTCTTTTTCTGTCTCGTGTGTCTTTTGTCTGTCTTTTGTCTCTCTCTTGTTTGTCTTTTATGTGTCTTTTTTCTGTCTCTTGTATGTCTTTTGTCTGTCTCTTGTGTGTCTATTATCTGCCTCTTGTGTGTCTTTTGTCTGTCTCTTGTGTGTCTATTATCTGCCTCTTGTGTGTCTTTTGTCTGTCTCTTGTGTGTCTGTTATCTGCCTCTTGTGTGTCTTTTGTCTGTCTCTTGTGTGTCTGTTATCTGCCTCTTGTGTGTCTTTTGTCTGTCTCTTGTCTGTCTTTTGTCTCTCTCTTGTTTGTCTTTTATGTGTCTTTTGTCTGTCTCTTGTCTGTCTTTTGTCTGTCTATTGTGTGTCTTTTGTCTGTCTCTTGTCTTTTGTCTGTCTCTTGTCTGTCTTTTGTGTGTCTTTTTTCTGTCTTTTGTCTGTCTCTTGTCTGTCTTTTGTGTGTCTTTTTTCTGTCTCTTGTATCTCTTGTGTGTCTTTTGTGTGTCTTGTCTGTCGTTTGTCTTTTGTGTGTCTCTTGTCTGTCTTTTGTCTTTCTCTTGTCTGACTATTGTGCGTTCTTGTGTGTCTATTATCTGTCTATTATCTGTGTCTTGTGTGTCTTTTGTCTGTCTTGTTTGTCTTTTGTGTCTCTTTTTCTGTCTCATGTGTCTTTTGTCTGTCTTTTTTTCTGTCTGTCTCTTGTGTGTCTTGTGTGTCTTGTCTGTCTTTTATCTGTCTCTTGTTTGTCTTTTGTCTGTCGCTTGTCTGTCTTTTGTGTGTCCCTTCTGTGTCTCTTTTGTCTGTCTTTTTTTCTGTCTGTCTCTTGTGTGTCTTGTGTGTCTTGTCTGTCTTTTATCTGTCTCTTGTTTGTCTTTTGTCTGTCGCTTGTCTGTCTTTTGTGTGTCCCTTCTGTGTCTCTTTTGTATCTTTTGTCTATCACTTGTCTGTCTTTTGTGTGTCTTTGTTTGTCTCTTGTGTGTCTTTTATCTGTCTGTTGTGTGTCTTGTGTGTCTTATCTGTCTTTTATCTGTCTCTTGGTTGTCTTTTATCTGTCTCTTGTTTGTCTTTTGCGTGTCTTTGTCTCTTGTGTGTCTTTTGTCTGTCTCTTGTCTGTCTTTTGTGTCTTTGTCTGTCTCTTGTCTGTCTTTGTCTCTCTCTTGTTTGTCTTTTATGTGTCTTTTTTCTGTCTATTGTGTGTCTTTTGTCTGTCTCTTGTGTGTATTTTTTCTGTCTCTTGTATCTCTTGTGTGTCTATTGTGTGTCTTGTCTGTCTCTTGTGTGTTTCTTGTTTGTCTCTTGTCTGTCTTTTGCCTGTCTTTGGCTGTTTATTGTGTGTCTTGTCTGTCTTTTGTCTGTCTTTTATCTGTCTCTTGTGTGTCTATTATCTGTCTCTTGTTTGTCTATTGTGTGTCTCTTGTCTGTCTATTATCTGTGTCTTGTGTGTCTTTTGTCTGTCTCATTTGTCTTTTGTGTCTCTTTTTCTGTCTCTTGTGTGTCTTTTGTCTGTCTTTTTCTGTCTGGTGTCTGTCTCTTGTGTGTCTTGTCTGTCTTTTATCGGTCTCTTGTTTGTCTTTTGTCTGTCTCTTGTCTGTCTTTTGTGTGTCTCTTCTGTGTCTCTTTTGTATCTTTTGTCTATCACTTGTCTGTCTTTTGCATGTCTTTGTTTGTCTCTTGTGTGTCTTTTGTCTGTCTCTTGTGTGTCTTTTGTGTATTTCTTGTTTGTCTCTTGTGTGTCTTTTATCTGTCTATTGTGTGTCTTGTGTGTCTCATCTGTCTTTTATCTGTCTCTTGGTTGTCTTTTGTCTGTCTCTTGTCTGTCTTTTGCGTGTCTTTGTCTCTTGTGTGTCTTTTGTCTGCCTCTTGTGTGTCTTTTGTGTTTCTTGTTTGTCTCTTGTGTGTCTTTTGTGTCTTTGTCTGTCTCTTGTGTGTCTATTATCTGCCTCTTATGTGTCTTTTGTCTGTCTCTTGTCTGTGTTTTGTCTGTCTCTTGTCTGTCTTTTGTGTCTTTCTTGTTTGTCTCTTGTGTGTCTTTTGTCTGTCTCTTGTCTGTCTTTTGTGTCTTTGGCTGTCTATTGTGTGTCTTGTCTGTCTCTTGTGTCTTTTGTGTGTTGTTTGTCTTTTGCCTGTCTTTGGCTGTTTATTGTGTGTCTTGTCTGTCTTTTGTCTGTCTTTTATCTGTCTCTTGTGTGTCTATTATCTGCCTCTTGTGTCTTTTGTCTGTCTCTTGTTTGTCTTTTATATGTCTTTTTCTGTCTCGTGTGTCTTTTGTCTGTCTCTTGTGTGTCTTTTGTCTGTCTTTTGTGTGTCTCTTGTCTGTCTTTTATCTGTCTCTTGTCTGTCTCTTGTCTGTCTTTTATCTGTCTCTTGTCTGTCTTTTATCTGTCTGTTGTCTGTCTTTTGTCTGTCTCTTGTCTGTCTATTGTGTGTCTCTTGTCTGTCTATTATGTGTGTCTTGTGTGTCTTTTGTCTGTCTCGTTTGTCTTTTGTGTCTCTTTTTCTGTCTCTTGTGTGTCTTTTGTCTGTCTTTTTTCTGTCTGTTGTCTGTCTCTTGTGTGTCTTGTCTGTCTTTTATCTGTCTCTTGTTTGTCTTTTGTCTGTCTCTTGTCTGTCTTTTGTCTGTCTCTTCTGTGTCTCTTTTGTATCTTTTGTCTATCACTTGTCTGTCTTTTGCATGTCTTTGTTTGTCTCTTGTGTGTCTTTTGTCTGTCTTTGGCTGTCTATTGTGTATCTTGTCTGTCTTTTGTCTGTCTTTTGTGTGTCTCTTGTCTGTCTTTTATCTGTCTTTTGTCTGTCTTTTATCTGTCTCTTGTGTGTCTATTATCTGCCTCTTGTGTCTTTTGTCTGTCTCTTGTTTGTCTTTTATATGTCTTTTATCTGTCTCTTGTCTGTCTTTTATCTGTCTCTTGTCTGTCTTTTATCTGTCTCTTGTCTGTCTTTTGTCTGTCTCTTGTCTGTCTATTGTGTGTCTCTTGTCTGTCTATTATGTGTGTCTTGTGTGTCTTTTGTCTGTCTCGTTTGTCTTTTGTGTCTCTTTTTCTGTCTCTTGTGTGTCTTTTGTCTGTCTTTTTTCTGTCTGTTGTCTGTCTCTTGTGTGTCTTGTCTGTCTTTTATCTGTCTCTTGTTTGTCTTTTGTCTGTCTCTTGTCTGTCTTTTGTGTGTCTCTTCTGTGTATCTTTTGTCTATCACTTGTCTGTCTTTTGCATGTCTTTGTTTGTCTCTTGTGTGTCTTTTGTCTGTCTCTTGTGTGTCTTTTGTGTGTTTCTTGTTTGTCTCTTGTGTGTCTTTTGTGTGTTTCTTGTTTGTCTCTTGTGTGTCTTTTGTCTGTCTTTGGCTGTCTATTGTGTATCTTGTCTGTCTCTTGTCTGTCTTTTGTGTGTCTTGTTTGTCTTTTATCTGTCTCTTGTTTGTCTTTTGTCTGTCTTTTATCTGTCTCTTGTTTCTCTTTTGTCTGTCTCTTGTTTTGTCTGTCTCTTGTGTCTTTTGTGTGTTTCTTGTTTGTCTCTTGTCTGTCTTTTGTATGTCTTCGGCTGTCTATTGTGTGTTTTGTGTGTCTTCTGTCTGTCTTTTATCTGCCTCTTGTGTGCCTTTTGTCTGTCTCTTGTTTGTCTTTTATGTGCCTTTTTCTGTCTCTTGTGTGTCCTTTGTGTGTTTCTTGTTTGTCTCTTGTCTGTCTTTTGTCTGTCTTTTGCATGTCTTTGGCTGTCTATTGTGTGTCTTGTCTGTCTTTTATCTGTCTCTTGTGTGTCTTTTGTCTGTCTCTTGTCTGTCTCTTATGTGCCTTTGTCTGTCTCTTGTGTGTATTTTGTCTGTCTCTTGTCTGTCTTTTGTCTTTCTCTTGTCTGTCTTTTGTGTGTCTCTTGTTTGTCTCTTGTCTGTCTTTTGTCTGTCTTTTGCATGTCTTTGGCTGTCTATTGTGTGTCTTGTCTGTCTTTTGTGTGTCTTTTGTCTGTCTCTTGTTTGTCTCATGTGTGTCTTTTGTCTGTCTATTGTCTGACTTTTATCTGTCTCTTGTCTGTCTTTTGTGTGTCTATTGAATCGGTGTGTAACTTTGCAAAAACAATGTCGGACTCTGTAGTTTTCTCTGGGCCCCTCCCCAATCGGACCGGGAGTGACATGTTTAGCCGCATGTTCTCCTTGAATTGCTGGCTGTCTGAATGGTGTCCAAAAAATGAGGTGGGCTTCATATACTCAACAAAAATATAAACGCAACACTTTTGGTTTTGCTCCCATTTCGTATGAGATGAACCCAAAGATCTAAAACTTTTTCCACATACACAATATCACCATTTCCCTCAAATATTGTTCACAAACCAGTCTAAATCTCTGATAGTGAGCACTTCTCCTTTGCTGAGATAATCCATCCCACCTCACAGGTGTGCCATATCAAGATGCTGATTAGACACCATGATTAGTGCACAGGTGTGCCTTAGACTGCCCACAATAAAAGGCCACTCTGAAAAGTGCAGTTTTATCACACAGCACAATGCCACAGATGTCGCAAGATTTGAGGGAGCGTGCAGTTGGCATGCTGACAGCAGGAATGTCAACCAGAGCTGTTGCTCGTGTATTGAATGTTCATTTCTCTACCATAAGCCATCTCCAACGGCGTTTCAGAGAATTTGGCAGTACATCCAACCAGCCTCACAACAGCAGACCACGTGTAACAACACCAGCCCAGGACCTCCACATCCAGCATGTTCACCTCCAAGATCGTCTGAGACCAGCCACTCGGACAGCTGCTGAAACAATCGGTTTGCATAACCAAAGAATTTCTGCACAAACTGTCAGAAACGTCTCAGGGAAGCTCATCTGCATGCTCGTCGTCGTCATCGGGGTCTCGACCTGACTCCAGTTCATCGTCGTAACCGACTTGAGTGGGCAAATGCTCACATTCGCTGGCGTTTGGCACGTTGGAGAGGTGTTCTCTTCACGGATGAATCCCGGTTCACACTGTTCAGGGCAGATGGCAGACAGCGTGTGTGGCATCGTGTGGGTGAGCAGTTTTCTGATGTCAGTGTTGTGGATCGAGTGGCCCATGGTGGCGGTGGGGTTATGGTATAGGCAGGCGTCTGTTATGGACGAAGAACACAGGTGCATTTTATTGATGGCATTTTGAATGCACAGAGATACCGTGATGAGATCCTGAGGCCCATTGTTGTGCCATACATCCAAGAACATCACCTCATGTTGCAGCAGGATAATGCACGGCCCCATGTTGCAAGGATCTGTACACAATTCTTGGAAGCTGAAAATGTCCCAGTTCTTGCATGGCCGGCATACTCACCGGACATGTCACCCATTGAGCATGTTTGGGATGCTCTGGACCGGTGTATACGACAGCGTGTACCAGTTCTTGCCAATATCCAGCAACTTCGCACAGCCATTGAAGAGGAGTGGACCAACATTCCACAGGCCACAATTGACAACCTGATCAACTCTATGTGAAGGAGATGTGTTGCACTGCATGAGGCAAATGGTGGTCACACCAGATACTGACTGGTATCCCCCCCAATAAAACAAAACTGCACCTTTCAGAGTGGCCTTTTATTGTGGGCAGTCTAAGGCACACCTGTGCACTAATCATGGTGTCTAATCAGCATCTTGATATGGCACACCTGTGAGGTGGGATGGATTATCTCAGCAAAGGAGAAGTGCTCACTATCATAGATTTAGATTGGTTTGTGAACAATATTTGAGGGAAATGGTGATATTGTGTATGTGGAAAAAGTTTTAGATCTTTGAGTTCATCTCATACAAAATGGGAGCAAAACCAAAAGTGTTGCGTTTATATTTTTGTTGAGTATAGATAATTGGCAAAGCTTCTGGGGAAAACCTGGTCTTGTTAGGAGAGACGGCATCCATCCCACTTTGGATGGAGCAGCTCTCATTTCTAGAAATCTGGCCAATTTTCTTAAATCCTCCAAACCGCGACTATCCAGGGTTGGGACCAGGAAGCAGAGTTGTAGTCTTACACACCTCTCTGCAGCTTCTCTCCCCCTGCCATCCCCTCATTACCCCATCCCCGTAGAGACGGTGCCTGCTCCCAGACCACCAATAACCAGCAAAAATCTATTTAAGCATAAAAATTCAAAAAGAAAAAATAATATAGCACCTTCAACTGCACCACAGACTAAAACAGTTAAATGTGGTCTATTAAACATTAGGTCTCTCTCTTCTAAGTCCCTGTTAGTAAATGATATAATAATTGATCAACATATTGATTTATTCTGCCTTACAGAAACCTGGTTACAGCAGGATGAATATGTTAGTTTAAACGAGTCAACACCCCAGAGTCACACTAACTGTCAGAATGCTCGTAGCACGGGCCGAGGGGGAGGATTAGCAGCAATCTTCCACTCCAGCTTATTAATTAATCAAAAACCCAGACAGAGCTTTAATTCATTTGAAAGCTTGACTCTTAGTCTTGTCCATCCAAATTGGAAGTCTCAAAAGCCACTTTTATTTGTTGTTATCTATCGTCCACCTGGTCGTTACTGTGAGTTTCTCTGTGAATTTTCAGACCTTTTGTCTGACTTAGTGCTTAGCTTAGATAAGATAATTATAGTGGGCGATATTAACATCCACATAGATGCTGAGAATGACAGCCTCAATACTGCATTTAATCTATTATTATACTCAATTGGCTTCGCTCAAAATGTAAATGAGTCCACCCACCACTTTAACCATACTTTAGATCTTGTTCTGACTTATGGTATGGAAATTGAAGACTTAACAGTATTCCCTGAAAACCCCCTTCTGTCTGATCATTTCTTAATAACATTTACATTTACTCTGATGGACTACCCAGCAGTGGGGAATAAGTTTCATTACAGTAGAAGTCTTTCGGAAAGCGCTGTAACAAGGTTTAAGGATATGATTCCTTCTTTATGTTCTCCAATGCCATATACCAACATAGAGTAGCTACCTAAACTCTGTGAGTGAGATAGATTATCTCGTCAATAGTTTTACATCCTCATTGAGCACAACTTTGGATGCTGTAGCTCCTCTGAAAAAGAGAGCCTTAAATCAGAAGTGCCTGACTCCGTGGTATAACTCACAAACTCGCAGCTTAAAGCAGATAACCTGTAAGTTGGAGAGGAAATGGCGTCTCACTAATTTAGAAGATCTTCACTTAGCCTGGAAAAAGAGTCTGTTGCTCTATAAAAAAGCCCTCCATAAAGCTAGGACATCTTACTACTCATCACTAATTGACGAAAATAAGAACAACCCCAGCTTTCTTTTCAGCACTGTAGCCAGGCTGACAGAGTCAGAGCTCTATTGAGCCGAGTATTCCTTTAACTTTTAACTAGTAATGACTTGATGACTTTCTTTGCTAATAAAATTTTAACTATTAGAGAAAAAATTACTCATAACCATCCCAAAGACATATCTTTATGTTTGGCTGCTTTCAGTAATGCTGGTATTTGGTTAGACTCTTTCTCTCCGATTGTTCTGAGTTATTTTCATTAGTCACTTCCTCCAAACCATCAACATGTCGATTAGACCCCATTCCTACCAGGTTGCTCAAGGAAGCCCTACCATTAATTAATGCTTCGATCTTAAATATGATCAATCTATCTTTATTAGTTGGCTATATACCACAGGCTTTTAAGGTGGCAGTAATTAAACCATTACTTAAAAAGCCATCACTTGACCCAGCTATCTTAGCTAATTATAGACCAATCTCCAACCTTCCTTTTCTCTCAAAAATTCTTGAAAGGGTAGTTGTAAAACAGCTAACTGATCATCTGCAGAGGAATGGTCTATTTGAAGAGTTTCAGTCAGGTTTTAGAATTCATCATAGTACAGAAACAGCATTAGTGAAGGTTACAAATGATCTTCTTATGGCCTCAGACAGTGGACTCATCTCTGTGCTTGTCCTGTTAGACCTCAGTGCAGCTTTTGATACTGTTGACCATAAAACTTTATTACAGAGATTAGAGCATGCCATAGGTATTAAAGGCGCTGCGCTGCAGTGGTTTGAACCATATTTATCTAATAGATTACAGTTTGTTCATGTAAATGGGGAGTCTTCTTCACAGACGAAGGTTAATTATGGAGTTCCACAAGGTTCTGTGCTAGGACCAATTTTATTCACTTTATACATGCTTCCCTTAGGCAGTATTATTAGAAAGCATTGCTTAAATTTTCATTGTTACGCAGATGATACCCAGCTTTATCTATCCATGAAGCCAGAGGACACACACCAATTAGTTAAACTGCAGGAATGTCTTACAGACATAAAGACATGGATGACCTCTAATTTCCTGCTTTTAAATTCATATAAAACTGAAGTTATTGTACTTGGCCCCACAAATCTTAGAAACATGGTGTCTAACCAGATCCTTACTCTGGCATTACCCTGACCTCTGGTAATACTGTGAGAAATCTTGGAGTCATTTTTGATCAGGATATGTCCTTCAATACGCATATTAAACAAATATGTAGGACTGCTTTTTTGCATTTGTGCAATATCTCTAAAATTAGAAAGGTCGTGTCTCAGAGTGATGCTGAAAAACTAATTCATGCATTTATTTCCTCTAGGCTGGACTATTGTAATTCATTATTATCAGGTTGTCATAAAAGTTCCCTGAAAAGCCTTCAGTTAATTCAAAATGCTGCAGCTAGAGTACTGACGGGGACTAGAAGGAGAGAGCATATCTCACCCATATTGGCCTCTATTGGCCCATATTGGCTCCCTGTTAATTCCAGAATAGAATTTAAAATTCTTCTTCTTACTTATAAGGTTTTGAATAATCAGGTCCCATCTTATCTTAGGGACCTCATAGTACCATATCACCCCAATAGAGCGCTTCGCTCTCAGACTGCAGGCTTACTTGTAGTTCCTAGGGTTTGTAAGAGTAGAATGGGAGGCAGAGCCTTCAGCTTTCAGGCTCCTCTCCTGTGGAACCAGCTCCCAATTCAGATCAGGGAGACAGACACCCTCTCTACTTTTAAGATTAGGCTTAAAACTTTCCTTTTTGCTAAAGCTTATAGTTAGGGCTGGATCAGGTGACTCTGAACCATCCCTTAGTTATGCTGCTATAGACTTAGACTGCTGGGGGGTTCCCATGATGCATTGAGTGTTTCTTTCTCTTTTTGCTCTGTATGCACCACTCTGCATTTAATCATTAGTGATTGATCTCTGCTCCCCTCCACAGCATGTCTTTTTCCTGGTTCTCTCCCTCAGCCCCAACCAGTCCCAGCAGAAGACTGCCCCTCCCTGAGCCTGGTTGTGCTGGAGGTTTCTTCCTGTTAAAAGGGAGTTTTTCCTTCCCACTGTCATCAAGTGCTTGCTCACAGGGGGTCGTTTTGACCGTTGGGGTTTTTCCGTAATTATTGTATGGCCTTGCCTTACAATATAAAGCGCCCTGGGGCAACTGTTTGTTGTGATTTGGCGCTATATAAATAAAATTGATTTGATTTGATTTTGATTTTGTCTGTCTCTTGTTTGTCTTTTGTCTGTCTCGTTTGTGTCTCTTTTTCTGTCTCTTGTGTGTCTTTTGTCTGTCTCGTGTGTCTTTTGTCTTTTTTCTGTCTGTTGTCTGTCTCTTGTGTGTCTTGTCTGTCTTTTATCTGTCTCTTGTTTGTCTTTTGTCTGTCTCTTTTCTGTCTTTTGTGTGTCTCTTCTGTGTCTCTTTTGTATCTTTTGTCTGTCTCTTGTCTGTCTTTTGCGTGTCTTTGTTTGTCTCTTGTGTGTCTTTTGTCTGTCTCTTGTGTGTCTTTTGTCTGTCTCTTGTTTGTCTCTTGTGTGTCTTTTGTCTGTCTCTTGTTTGTCTCTTGTGTGTCTTTTGTATGTCTTTTGTGTGTCTTTGGCTGTCTATTCTGTGTCTTGTCTGTCTTTTGTCTGTCTCTTGTCTGTCTTTTGTGTGTCTTGTTTGTCTTTTATCTGTCTCTTGTTTCTCTTTTGTCTGTCTCTTGTTTTGTCTGTCTCTTGTGTCTTTTGTGTGTTTCTTGTTTGTCTCTTGTCTGTCTTTTGTCTGTCTTTTGCATGTCTTTGGCTGTCTATTGTGTGTTTTGTGTGTCTTCTGTCTGTCTTTTATCTGTCTCTTGTATGTATTTTGTCTGTCTCTTGTGTATCTATTATCTGCCTCTTGTGTGTCTATTATCTGCCTCTTGTGTGCCTTTCGTCTGTCTCTTGTCTGTCTCTTGTTTGTCTTTCATGTGCCCTTTTCTGTCTCTTGTGTGTCTTTTGTCTGTCTATTGTTTATCTCTTGTCTGTCTTTTGTATTTCTCTTGCCTGTCTTTTGTGTGTCTCTTGTGTGTCTTTTGTGTGTTTCTTGTTCGTCTCTTTTCCGTCTTTTGTCTGTCTTTTGCATGTCTTTGGCTGTCTATTGTGTGTCTTGTCTGTCTTCTGCCTGTCTTTTGTGTGTCTCTTGTGTGTCTCTAATCTGCCTCTTGTGTGTATTTTGTCTGTCTCTTGTCTGTCTTTTGTCTTTCTCTTGTCTGTCTTTTGCGTGTCTTTGTCTGTCTATTGTGTATCTTGTCTGTCTTTTATCTGTCTTTTGTCTGTCTCTTGTGTGTCTATTATCTTCCTCTTGTGTGTCTTTTTTCTGTCTATTGTCTGTCTTTTATCTGTCTCTTGTCTGTCTCTTGTGTGTTTTTGTCTTTCTCTTGTCTGTCACTTGTGTGTCTATTATCTGCCTATTGTGTGTCTTTTGTCTGTCTCTTGTTTGTCTTGTCTGTCTCTTGTTTGTCTTTTGTCTGTCTTTTATGCGTCTTTTTCTGTCTCGTGTGTGTCTTTTGTCTGTCTTTTATCCATCTCTTGTCTGTCTCTTGTGTCTTTTGTGTGTTTCTTGTTTGTCTTTTGTCTGTCTTTTGCGTGTCTTTGGCTGTCTGTTGTGTGTCTTGTCTGTCTTTTATCTGTCTCTTGTGTGTCTTTTGTGTGTGTTGTCTGTCTTTTATCTGTCTCTTGTTTGGTCTTTTGTGTGTGTTGTCTGTCTTTTATCTGTCTCTTGTTTGGTCTTTTGTGTGTGTTGTCTGTCTTTTATCTGTCTCTTGTTTGGTCTTTTGTGTGTCTTTTATCTGTCGTGTGTCTTGTTTGTCCTTTATCTGTCTCTTGTTTGTCTTTTGTCTATCTTTTGTGTGTCTTTTGTCTGTTTCTTGTCTGTCTTTTGTGTGTCTTTTTCTGTCTCGTGTGTGTCTTTTGTCTGTCTCTTGTTTGTCTTTTATGTGTCTTTTTCTGTCTTGTGTGTCTTTTGTCTGTCTATTGTCTGTCTTTTATCCATCTCTTGTCTGTCTCTTGTCTGTCTTTTGTCTGTCTATTATCTTCCTCTTGTGTGTCTTTTGTCTGTCACTTGTTTGTCTTTTATGTGTCTTTCTGTCTCTTGTGTGTCTTTTGTCTGTCTTTTATCTGTCTCTTGTCTGTCTTTTGTCTTTCTCTTGTCTTTCTTTTGTGTGTCTTTTGTCTGTCTCTTGTGTGTCTTTTGTCTTTCTCTTGTATGTCTTTTGTGTGTCTCTTGTCTTTCTCTTGTCCGTCTTTTGTGTGTCTCTTGTGTGTCTTTTATCTGTCTCTTGTCTTTCTCTTGTCCGTCTTTTGTGTGTCTCTTGTGTGTCTTTTATCTGTCTCTTGTCTGTCTCTTGTCTTTCTCTTGTCTGTCTTTTGTGTCACTCGTGTGTCTTGTCTGTCTTTTGTGTGTCTATTATCTGCGTCTTGTTTGTCTTTTGTGTGTCTTTTTCCGTCTCTTGTCTGTCTTTTGTGTGTCTTTTTTCTGTCTGTCTGTCTCTTGTCTGTCTTTTGTGTGTCTTGTCTGTCTTTTATCTGTCTCTTGTTTGTCTTTTGTGTTTCTTTTATCTGTCTGTTGTGTGTCTTTTGTTTGACTTTTGTCTGTCTTTTGTGTATTTTTTTCCTGTCTCTTGTGTGTCTTTTGTCTGTCTCGTGTGTGTCTGTTGTCTGTCTCTTGTCTGTCTTTTGTGTGTCTTTATTCTGTCTGTTGTCTGTCTCTTTTCTGTCTTTTGTGTGTCTTGTCTGTCTCTTGTTTGTCTTTTGTGTGTCTTTTATCTGTCTGTTGTGTGTCTTTTGTCTGTCTCTTGTTTGTCTTTTGTCTGTCTTTTGTGTATCTTTTTTGTCTCTTGTGTCTTGTCTGTCTCATGTGTGTCTCTTGTGTGTCTTTTGGTTGTCTATTGTCTGTCTTTTATGTGCCTTTTTCTGTCTCTTGTGTGTCTTTTGTGTGTTTCTTGTTTGTCTCTTGTCTGTCTTTTGCATGTCTTTGCCTGTCTATTGTGCGTCTTATCTGTCTTTTGTCTGTTTTTGTCTTTCTCTTGTCTTTCTTTTGTGTGTCTTTTGTCTGTCTCTTGTGTGTCTATTATCTTCCTCTTGTGTGTCTTTTGTCTGTCACTTCTTTTGTCTTTTATGTGTCTTTCTGTCTCTTGTGTGTCTTTTGTCTGTCTATTGTCTGTCTTTTGTCTTTCTCTTGTCTTTCTTTTGTGTGTCTTTTGTCTGTCACTTGTCTGTCTATTATCTGCCTATTGTGTGTCTTCTGTCTGTCTCTTGTTTGTCTTTTGTCTGTCTTTTGTCTGTTTCTCGTCTGTCTTTTGTGTGTCTTTTTCTGTCTCGTGTGTGTCTTTTGTCTGTCTATTGTCTGTCTTTTATCCATCTCTTGTCTGTCTTTTGTTTTCTCTTGTCTGTCTATTGTGTGTCTTGTCTGTCTCTTGTGTCTTTTGTGTGTTTCTTGTTTGTCTCTTGTCTGTCTTTTGTCTGTCTGTCTTTTGTCTGTCTCTTGTGTGTCTATTATCTGCCTCTTGTGTGTCTTTTGTGTGTCTTGTCTGTCTTTTATCTGTCTTTTGTGTGTCTTTTATCTGTCTGTTGTGTGTCTTTTGTCTGTCTCGTGTGTGTCTTTTGTCTGTCTCGTCTGTCTTTTGTGTGTCTTTGTTCTGTCTCTTGTCTGTCTTTTATCTGTCTCTTGTTTTTCTTTTGTGTGTCTTATCTGTCGTGTGTCTTTTGTGTGTCTTGTTTGTCTTTTATCTGTCTCTTGTTTGTCTTTTGTCTGTCTTTTGTCTGTTTCTTGTCTGTCTGCTGTGCGTCTTTTTCTGTTTCTTGGCTGTCTTTTGTCTTTCTCTTGTCTGTCTATTGTGTGTCTTGTCTGTCTCTTGTCTGTCTTTTGTCTGCCTCTTGTGTGTCTTTTGTCTGTCTGTTGTCTGTCTTTTATCTGTCTCTTGTCTGTCTTTTGTGTGTCTTTTATCTCTCTTCTCTGTCTTTTGTCTTTCTCTTGTCTGTCTTTTTTCTGTCTGTTGTCTGTCTCTTGTGTCTTTTGTGTGTCTTGTCTGTCTTTTATCTGTCTCTTGTTTGTCTTGTGTGTCTTTTATCTGTCTGTTGTGTGTCTTTTGTCTGTCTTGTTTGTCTTTTATCTGTCTCTTGTTTGTCTTTTGTGTGTCTTTTATCTGTCTCTTGTCTGTCTTTTGTCTGTCTCTGTGTTTTGTTCTCGTTTTTGTCCAAGAAGGTGTTCCCTGCAGCGACATTAAAGTGTATTTCCTTTGACTGATTTGATTTGAGCGGCATTGTGTGTTTTCATTTCCGCCTTAAGGCCTCCGTCCCTGTTCATCTTTGTGTTTTGTTTTCCGGCCAGTGGGTGGCGCCCTGTACACATTCGGTGAGCGTGACAGCGGTAAACTGGGTCTGGGCACCGACCAGCTGGCCAGACACAGAGTCCCTCAGCTGGTGAAGACCATCACAGAACCCGTTACCCAGGTAGCCTGTGGCGGCGGCCACACCGTGGTGCTCACAGGTGACCAAGATGGACACCAGACACATCTTCTGCATCATGTCTTAATTTCAGATTAATCAAAGCGCTGCTGTCTGTTTCTGTTCTAGAGGACAGCGTGTACACATTCGGGCTCGGTCAGTTTGGGCAGCTTGGCCACGGGACCTTCATCTTTGAGTCTCGACTGCCACGCCTGGTGGACCACTTCAGGAAGGGACGTGGCTGCCAGGTGGCGTGTGGGGAGAACCACACAGCTCTCATCACAGGTCGGACTCCGTCACAAACCCATTTAAAAATCACTGATGAGCCTAAACCTACTCCAGGTCCCGTTCAGATTAGAACGCATGATAAGATCTGGATCAAGACTCTTCTGAGGTGTTGTTGTGATTTTAGACCGCCGTTTGCTCTACATGTACGGAGACGGACGACATGGAAAACTGGGTCTGGGAGACGAGAACTTCACCAACCAGTTCAAGCCCACTCTGTGTCCACGTTTCCTCAAGTACCAGGTTCAGGCGGTACGTCTGAGACACACACACACACATACGAGGGCTGTCAATAAAGTAACGGTCCTTTTTATTTTTTTCAAAAACTATATGGATTTCATTCATATGTTTTTACGTCAGACATGCTTGAACCCTCGTGCGCATGCGTGAGTTTTTCCACGCCTGTCGGTGACGTCATTCGCCTGTGAGCACTCCTTGTGGGAGGAGTCGTCCAGCCCCTCGTCGGAATTCCTTTGTCTGAGAAGTTGCTGAGAGACTGGCGCGTTGTTTGATCAAAATTTTTTCTAAACCTGTGAGACACATCGAAGTGGACACGGTTTGAAAAATTAAGCTGGTTTTCAGTGAAAAGTTTAACGGCTGATGAGAGATTTTGAGGTGATTCTGTCGCTTTAAGGACTTCCCACGGTGCGAGATGTCGCTCAGCGCTCTCAGCCGCCGTCGTCAGCCTGTTCAAGCTGAAAACCTCCACATTTCAGGCTCTACTGATCCAGGACGTCGTGAGAGAACAGGGAAGTTTCAGAAGAAGTCGGTTTCAGCATTTTATCCGGATATTCCACTGTTAAAGGAGATTTTTTTAATGAAAGACGTGCGGACGGGTCCGCGCGTCGGGACGCAGCCTCCGCGACGCTCCGCCACAGGAAAAACACCTCTGTTGAAAGCCTTAAGGACAAGTTGAAACATGTCCTGCCTGTTAAACAATTTCTCATATACTCACTCCACTGAAAGCCATCAAAAGCCGCCTGGATTTTACAAATGGTTATCAACACGGAGGTGTTTTTCCTGTGCCACCGCACCGCGTCGGCTGCGTCCTGACGCGCGGACCCGTCCGCACATCTTTCATTAAAAAAATCTCCTTTAACAGTGGAATATCCGGATAAAATGCTGAAACCGACTTCTTCTGAAACTTCTCTGTTCTCTCACGACGTCCTGGATCAATAGAGCCTGAAATGTGGAGGTTTTCAGCTTGAAACAGGCTGACGACGGCGGCTGAGAGCGCTGAGCGACGTCTCGCACTGTGGGAAGTCCTTAAAGCGACAGAATCATCTCAAAATCTCTCATCAGCCGTTAAAATTTTCACTGAAAACCAGCTTAATTTTTCGAACCGTGTCCACTTCGATGTGTCTCACAGGTTTAGAAAAAATTTTGATCAAACAACGCGCCAGTCTCTCAGCAACTTCTCAGACAAAGGAATTCCGACGAGGGGCTGGACGACTCCTCCCACAAGGAGTGCTCACAGGCGAATGACGTCATCGACAGGCTTGGAAAAACTCACGCATGCGCACGAGGGTTCAAGCATGTCTGACGTAAAAACATATGAATGAAATCCATATAGTTTTTGAAAAAAATAAAAAGGACCGTTACTTTATTGACAGCCCTCGTATATATATGTCTGTGTGTGTGTGTGTGTGTATAAAATGGTGCTTAATTAAGATGTTCATAGTGTGAAATTAAAAAGGAAAAACCTTCTATTCTTTTGTTGCATCTGCCAAAGAAGTAATTTTAAGAACCTTGAATTAATTTTTTGTTTAATAAATTTCTCAAAATTAGGAATTTCTTCATTTGAATTGAATTAATACGAATGAATGATTCTTATTTTAAAGTACATAAAAAATTCTTGGTTTTCTTATTTATTATTTTGAATGGTGCTTGAAATAATTTTACTGTAGTTGTCTGATTTTTTTTTAAACAATGGCTTTTAATTTTTTCCAATATTAGAATGAAAAAAATCTTTATCACTAAACGTCCGGACGGTGGATTAGTGATTGGCACTGTCGCCTCACAACGAGAAGGTCATTGGTTTGATTCCTACCTGTGTCCTTTCTGTGTGGAGTTTGCATGTTCTTCCCGTGTTTTTGTGGGTTCCCACCGGCTGCTCCAGCTTCCTCCCACATCCAAAGACATGGAGGTTAGTTGAATTGGAAACTTTAAATTGTCCGTAGGTGTTTGTTTGTTTATATGTGGCCCTGCGACAGACTGGCATTCTGTCTTGTTCTCTATGATTGCTGGGATAGGCTCCAGCCCCCCGCGACCCTTAATTGGATTAAGCGGTTGAAGATGAGTGCGTCTGCTATTTTTACCTGTATTTTTAATTATTTTATTTTTTGTTGTTGAAAGCCTGAATTATTTTTGCCATCTTATGTGTGGCTTTATTCAAATGATGAATTAAAAACACCTGTGCAGGTGTTTCTGAACTCGTTCCTTCCACTGACAGGTGGCGTGCGGCGGCTGTCACACGGTGGTTTTGGCGCAGCCCAGAACACAGAACTGCGGCGACGTGCTGCTGGAGGACGATGACGTGACGGAGGTTTACCTGGAGAAACCATACGTGGAGTTGCTGGGTGACACGGTGGACTCCTCCACAGTGCAGCGGAGCCTCTCTGCTCGGGTCCGCAGGAGAGAAAGGGTGGGTTCAGAACCTGGAGGCTCAGACCAGATCGATAAAAAGATCCAGCTGACCACTGATGATTATCCGGTGTCTCCTTTTCACCGTAGGAGCGATCGCCGGACCAGTTTGGCACCATGGTCCCCTCGGTGCCTGCCCAGGTGCCCGTCACCGTCAGCCGGCTGCCGCCACCTGTCTCCAGCCAGACCGTCCCAGCCAGAGGGTCTCCAACCGAATGGGCCCACAGAGAGGTGCTGAACGGCCTTCATCGACACGACAGCTCAGGATCCGCCCACAACGGTACTAACCCCTCCCCCCCTCCATTATTTTCTTTTCAGTTTCAGGCCAAATAAAAGTCAACATATGCAGACATTTAAGGCTCCTTCACACATATATGTACAACTCCAGGGCAACACCCGTCGGAGCAGCTGGTATGTGCCCACCACAAAACATCATGCCGACGGGCAGGCGTGCACGATGCTGGGGCAACGGTTCATGCATGCGAAACACAGTGACACGATGTTTAACCACATTGTGCAGCTGGTGTGAATAAAAAAATACATTCTGCAGCAGTCCCGTGCACGTGGAAACACAGCAGATTTTCCCCAGCAGCAGTGTGATATGACACATCACACAACAAAAAATACATGTCACCCACAGGATTCGAACCTGCACCTTCCAAAAGCTCTGCTTGCAGTCAGAAACTTTGCCAAGGGAGCTACCATCACTGTCCTGTAAAATTGCTAAAAAAATAAATAAATAAAAATGACGCACCACATAAAAATATCACATCGTATTAAATCCCTCTCATCAAGTGGACAGTACAAATATGGTCCATCTGTTCCTCTCTAGATGACCCATGGTGACTGACATACAGGCATGAAATCACATGAATGAGAAGCAGTTCACTTGTCTCATTCATGTCCACATCTGCTGGTGCATGTCCTGCTGGCCTGCGTGTTTTGTTTTGTGGACGACGTGCCACAGGACACTGCGTCATGTGGAACAGAGCTCACTTGGGTGACATGACAGTCAGATCGGCTGCTGTGTGTTATGATCTGAAAAACCGTTTCAACCTGGGGGCAGCCTGTCCTTGTGTGCGTGCACGCTCTCTTGCTGCAGCCCATCGCCACAGTGATATGTTTTTATTTTTGCCCACTTGATGACAGCAAACAGACACACACATGTCACAGTGGTCAGTTGTTAGTCCATGTCTGTCCAAACACAGTACTGTCCAGCTGGGATGTCCAGAATGTCAGATCTCCACAGCTGTTTCTGTCAGCGGCCACACCTCCTGTCAGTTCAGCACACACACACCAAAGCCACACTCGTGGGGCACTTAGTCAAATTTCACTGCGGGTACAACAGTGATGGTCTGCAGACTGTCGTGTTAACAGTGCGACTGGCCGCACATTTTCTAAGTGCCATGCGAGCGGTGTTAGATGCTTGTGTGTGTCACCTGAATTTGGCCAGCACCTGCCGTGAGAGGGTGCGATGAGTTCACACAGCACACACTCTCTTTCAGCCACTGGTGTGTAGCAACACGTGTACGAGGCGTTGGAAGCAGCTACAAAATTACACGGTTTACATGCGATTCCTGCTTCATGCGCACTTAATGCTCAATTCGGCCAAATTCACATGTTGTCTGAAGGGGCCCTAAAGATGCAACTTTTGGGTTTTTCTCGTCTGTCACACATGGCTGTGAGCTGGTGGTGCAGAGCACCGGGTTGATTTTAGTGTTATTTCTTCTGAAGCAGATTTGTGAGCCCATAAATGAGGAACTCAGGCCTGAATTATAGCAGCAGTCTAAAGTCGCGTGTCATAGTCTAAACACCAGGTTAGTGCTGACTGCAGGTGACACTGAACCCTGTGACCCCTCCAAAAATAACACAATCTGCATTGTACTTGAATTTTAATTTACATTGTAGCCTGGCATCAAAATAACCGAGTAGCCGAATCCACATTCAGAGCGGACAGAGCGACCGATAAGATGACGCTCCAGGTTCTTGTAATACGTTGCTCCACCTGCGTTCGTATCATTTATGTCCTGACTTTTATGAAATATGACTCGATATCTGTAGTGACATTGGCTGCTCACGTGTCTCTACATCACAATTTGTTTGAACATGTTTAAAATTTGCAGATGGCTCAAAGTGAGGTACAGCGCGACTTTTACCACCTGTTATTGACTATTATTTTGGATTTCAGGCCCCGGTTGGGGTTTTTGTGCCACAAACGTGCCAAACATGTGCCAGAAATCTGCAGTGTGTGACGGGTTCAAAACAGGTAACAGTTGTTGTGTGTGATCCGTGTCTGCTGAGGTGTTTCCTGTCCAGGTGTGTGTCCAGGTCTCCTTATTTCACTGACACGCCGGATTTCATTTCAAGTGTTACATCACTCCCGGAGTTCAGTTAAGAAATATAAAGAGTGTGAATGGAGCAGGCCGTCTTCACAAAGTGAGCATGCAGGAGGCTAGTGAGGGAAGCCACCAAGACACTGTGAAACCTCTGAAGGAGGTACAAGCTTCAGTGGCTGTGATTGGTTGCTTCTCCACTCACATCTGCATGAAAGACTTTGTTTAAAAGGAGATGTGTCGAGTCCATGCTCAAGTCTAGGCTCGAGCCTGCCACGTGGCTTTTGGACAACTTCATCTTAGATTTCATGACCATGTGGAAGAATGTTCCTTTATATTTTTGACTTTTAATAGTCACCTTGTCGACTCTGAATGAGGACTAGCATGGACCAGATCTGTTCTGGACTAACCGGCTGGTTTCTGACTCAGCAGATAACGGTGAGACAGACAGCGCGGTGGAGAGCCTGACTGACGCGGACAGTGTCAAAGGTCTGGGAGAGTCGACAGACGTCCTCAACATGGTGAGAGAACAGATGTCAAAGGTCACGCTGACAGAACCTCTGGCTGGAGGTCCTGAAGCTCTGCAGGCTGCTGACGTGCCCTGCAGCACTGGAGCCCTGTGGCCTTGAGGGATGTGTTTTGTCTGACCTCTGACCTCCTTGTGGAATTCCAAACCTGTCAGAGTTCAGGGTTAATGAGGTTAAAAGTGATAAACAAACACAAAGTTGCACAATGTCCATGTGGCCACTTGGGGCAGCATCATGGATCCTCTGAATATGAACCATTTAATCTAAAACGGCACTTTTGAGGGGGTTTTTTTCTGCCAAATGTATTGCAAGATAAAATGTTTTACACATTTTTTTTCCTGGCTCCGCCCATAAGTTAACTCCAGAGTGTAACTGGCCACTTTATTAAATTTCATCTGATAATTAGTAAAATGGCCTTTTTGTAGAGTTAAAAACAAAAATTTAAAAATCTTCCTATTTGAAAATGACTTTGATCAACATAAGGTTTTTTCTCCAGTTTAATTTTGAATTTTAAAACTCATTGTGGAGAAAAAAAAATTTATTTGAACGTTTTATGGTTAAATGTGGACAATGTACCATTTCAAAAATCCTCAAATGTTCACAGCTGGATCAGTTCTGTGTGTATAAACTGACCTGTTATCAGCAAACTGCCGACCTGAAATGGCCTCTTTTTAGAATTTTCTGACATACGTCACAGGTGCTTTGTCTCTGAGACACGCCCACATTGGTACTCTGTGAGACACGCCCACACGAGCCATGAAAGACAGTCAGACAGTTCAGCCGTGACATTACTTCTGCTCCTCCTCCCTTCACGGAGGGGGCGTGGCCATGCTCCTCCTCCCTTCACGGTGGGGGCTCCACTGCAGAGATTCATCACGTCTGCGTCTGTACCGTTCTTTTGACTGTAAAATTTCACACTTTATCAGTGTTTTAAAAATGTCAGAACAGTTTTTAAGTGAAATCAAATCATGAGCACAGGAAAGGGGGGTCTGGGGTCCCCTGCTGGAGCTGTTGCTCCCGTGACCCGAACCCGGAAAAGCGGTTGAAGATCAAATCAGTTTTATTTATATAGCGCCAAATCACAACAAACAGTTGCCCCAAGGCACTTTACATTGTAAGGCAAGGCCATACAATAATTATGGAAAAACCCCAACGGTCAAAACGACCCCCTGTGAGCAAGCACTTGGCAACAGTGGAAAGGAAAAACTCCCTTTTAACAGGAAGAAACCTCCAGCAGAACCAGGCTCAGGGAGGGGCAGTCTTCTGCTGGGACTGGTTGGGGCTGAGGGAGAGAACCAGGAAAAAGACATGCTGTGGAGGGGAGCAGAGATCAATCACTAATGATTAAATGCAGAGTGGTGCATACAGAGCAAAAAGAGAAAGAAACACTCAGTGCATCATGGGAACCCCCCAGCAGTCTAAGTCTATAGCAGCATAACTAAGGGATGGTTCAGTGTCACCTGATCCAGCCCTAACTATAAGCTTTAGCAAAAAGGAAAGTTTTAAGCCTAATCTTAAAAGTAGAGAGGGTGTCTGTCTCCCTGATCTGAATTGGGAGCTGGTTCCACAGGAGAGGAGCCTGAAAGCTGAAGGCTCTGCCTCCCATTCTACTCTTACAAACCCTAGGAACTACAAGTAAGCCTGCAGTCTGAGAGCGAAGCGCTCTATTGGGGTGATATGGTACTATGAGGTCCCTAAGATAAGATGGGACCTGATTATTCAAAACCTTATAAGTGAGAAGAAGAATTTTAAATTTTATTCTAGAATTAACAGGAAGCCAATGAAGAGAGGCCAATATGGGTGAGATATGCTCTCTCCTTCTAGTCCCTGTTAGTACTCTAGCTGCAGCATTTTGAATTAACTGAAGGCTTTTCAGGGAACTTTTAGGACAACCTGATAATAATGAATTACAATAGTCCAGCCTAGAGGAAATAAATGCATGAATTAGTTTTTCAGCATCACTCTGAGACAAGACCTTTCTAATTTTAGAGATATTGCGCAAATGCAAAAAAGCAGTCCTACATATTTGTTTAATATGCGTATTGAATGACATATCCTGATCAGAAATGACTCCAAGATTTCTCACAGTATTACTAGAGGTCAGGGTAATGCCATCCAGAGTAAGGATCTGGTTAGACACCATGTTTCTAAGATTTGTGGGGCCAAGTACAATAACTTCAGTTTTATCGGAGTTTAAAAGCAGGAAATTAGAGGTCATCCATGTCTTTATGTCTGTAAGACAATCCTGCAGTTTAGCTAATTGGTGTGTGTCCTCTGACTTCATGGATAGATAAAGCTGGGTATCATCTGCGTAACAATGAAAATTTAAGCAATGCTGTCTAATAATACTGCCTAAGGGAAACATGTATAAAGTGAATAAAACTGCTTCTAGCACAGAACCTTGTGGAACTCCATAATTAACCTTCGTCTGTGAAGAAGATTCCCCATTTACATGAACAAATTGTAATCTGTTAGATAAATATGATTCAAACCACCGCAGCGCAGTGCCTTTAATACCTATGGCATGCTCTAATCTCTGTAATAAAATTTTATGGTCAACAGTATCAAAAGCAGCACTGAGGTCTAACAGAACAAGCACAGAGATGAGTCCACTGTCTGAGGCCATAAGAAGATCATTTGTAACCTTCACTAATGCTGTTTCTGTACTAAGATGAATTCTAAAACCTGACTGAAACTCTTCAAATAGACCATTCCTCTGCAGATGATCAGTTAGCTGTTTTACAACTACCCTTTCAAGAATTTTTGAGAGAAAAGGAAGGTTGGAGATTGGCCTATAATTAGCTAAGATAGCTGGGTCAAGTGATGGCTTTTTAAGTAATGGTTTAATTACTGCCACCTTAAAAGCCTGTGGTACATAGCCAACTAATAAAGATAGATTGATCATATTTAAGATCGAAGCATTAATTAATGGTAGGGCTTCCTTGAGCAGCCTGGTAGGAATGGGGTCTAATAGACATGTTGATGGTTTGGAGGAAGTAACTAATGAAAATAACTCAGACAGAATAATCGGAGAGAAAGAGTCTAACCAAATACCGGCATCACTGAAAGCAGCCAAAGATAACGATACGTCTTTGGGATGGTTATGAGTAATTTTTTCTCTAATAGTTAAAATTTTATTAGCAAAGAAAGTCATGAAGTCATTACTAGTTAAAGTTAAAGGAATACTCGGCTCAATAGAGCTCTGACTCTTTGTCAGCCTGGCTACAGTGCTGAAAAGAAACCTGGGGTTGTTCTTATTTTCTTCAATTAGTGATGAGTAGTAAGATGTCCTAGCTTTACGGAGGGCTTTTTTTATAGAGCAACAGACTCTTTTTCCAGGCTAAGTGAAGATCTTCTAAATTAGTGAGACGCCATTTCCACTCCAACGTACGGGTTATCTGCTTTAAGCTGCGAGTTTGTGAGTTATACCACAGAGTCAGGCACTTCTGATTTAAAGCTCTCTTTTTCAGAGGAGCTACAGCATCCAAAGTTGTCTTCAATGAGGATGTAAAACTATTGACGAGATACTCTATCCCACTCACAGAGTTTAGGTAGCTACTCTGCACTGTGTTGGTATATGGCATTAGAGAACATAAAGAAGGAATCATATCCTTAAACCTAGTTACAGCGCTTTCTGAAAGACTTCTAGTGTAATGAAACTTATTCCCCACTGCTGGGTAGTCCATCAGAGTAAATGTAAATGTTATTAAGAAATGATCAGACAGAAGGGAGTTTTCAGGGAATACTGTTAAGTCTTCAATTTCCATACCATAAGTCAGAACAAGATCTAAGATATGATTAAAGTGGTGGGTGGACTCATTTACATTTTGAGCAAAGCCAGTTGAGTCTAATAGATTAAATGCAGTGTTGAGGCTGTCATTCTCAGCATCTGTGTGGATGTTAAAATCGCCCACTATAATTATCTTATCTGAGCTAAGCACTAAGTCAGACAAAAGGTCTGAAAAGATGAGTGATGAGTGGTGTGATTTAGAATTTTGTGGCAAAAACATAAATGATTGATAGTTTTACAAACATTTAATGAGAAGGAGAAAACCTCCGTTTTATTTATTTATTTTTTTATCTCTTCTGACTACTTGTAATGTTTTTTTATTTTTTTTTTTATCTCTCTCTGACAGACACACGTGATGAAGATGGACCTCAGTGAGGAAACATTCACACTGTCTCCGGTTCACAAGGTAACTAATCAGTAATCTCATTATTTCTCTTTAATCATTGCTTTCTTCAAAGGAATGGACATATTTTAACTGCCCGCGTGTCTTAGTGACGGTTCAGCTCAACATACACAGATGTCATGTTTGTTACAGGAAATTCAATAAATACAGCAAATAAACTGTCCAGTAAATATGGACTTGGCTGCAACTTCATTTTCATTGATATCTTTGTTATTCAGCAGCTGCTTTCAGGTTCCACCAAACCGTCCTCTATGTCCTACTGTTCTGTAAAACTGTAACATTTCTGTTTTTATAAATAATGAGAGTCGGAGCTGAAGTTATTAACAGATTCATTCAGTAAAAAATGGTAATTTATTGTCATAATCCATTACTTATATAAATTATTCATCCCAAATGGCCGTTAAAGCACTTAAAACCTGTTTTAAGGTTGCTTAAGCCACACGTTGTTATAAGTAGTGGTAGCAGTAATATTTTACAGAGTTAATAGCTGTAACTCAGTCATAAAATATCTTAAACTGATTTGTTAGCGATGGTCTCCATCCATCCATCCATTTTCTTCCGCTTTATCCGGAGTCGGGTCGCAGGGGCAGCAGCTCAAGCAAAGCCGCCCAGACCTCCCGATCCACACACACCTCCCCCAGCTCCTCCGGGGGAACCCCAAGGCGTTCCCAAGCCAGCCAGGAGATGTAGTCCCTCCAGCGTGTCCTGGGTCTTCCCCGGGGCCTCCTCCCAGTGGGACGTGCCCGGAACACCTCTCCAGCGAGGCGTCCAGGGGGCATCTGGAAAAGATGCCCGAGCCACCTCAACTGACTCCTTTCGACGTGGAGGAGCAGCGGCTAGACTCCGAGCTCCTCACCCTATCTCTAAGGGAGCGCCCAGCCACCCTGCGGAGGAAACTCATCTCGGCCGCTTGTACTCGCGATCTCGTTCTTTGCCTCAAGTGGAGGAGTTTAAGCGATGGTCTCATTTTCAGTTATTCTACACCACTTGTTAAAGTTATTTTTAACTAGTTTTGAACCAGATATCTATTTCCAAACTGCTTCTTAAACATATAAACCAGTGGCAAATTGGATTTAAACCAGATTTAAAAATTTGTCTTTGAACTGAATTGGTTTCAACTTGTTTTAAATTGTTTTACAGCAACAGTCTACTGGGTTAAAGCACTTTTAAGAGTCAGTTTAAGATAGACCCTTTTTATGAACAGCTTTAATTTGGATGTAAACCATATGTAAACTGGGTTTACATTGGCTAAATCTGAGAATCTGGTTTGGGCCGGCTCTGCCCTTTGGGTTCTTGGACAGTTTGATGGCTGTTTTTCACTCTTTTCTGACAGTTAGTTTACTTGACACTGTTAACCACAAGAGCTCTTGGTGAAATTCTATTCTTCCTGCATTAAATGTCCACCAGGTGGAGATACAGCTCCATTTCAACATCTGCGGATGTGACATTTATTCCTTATTGCAGTAGATGAGATGATTAACAAAGTGAAATTAACAAAGTGAATTAAGCAGTGTTCGGTGTCAGATTAAGAAATTACAAATCCATAAAAAACTGAGCTCCTGTGGTCTTTGTATCTGTCTGTCTTCATTATTTTTATTTTTGTTACTGTCTGGCGTCTCTCGTGTTTTTGTCTTTTCTAATGCATGCTTCTATTTCATCCTATTCTTGCTTTCTCGTACCGGGGACAGAGGAAAGGGAAACCAGGTAAGAGCGATAAAGAGAACCAAAAACAGGACAGCAAGCAACAACGCAGTTTGTCCCTGAGGTCTCCGTCACACAAGGACAAGGACCTCAGCCGACGCCACAAGAGGCAGAATGAGCGCTCTGTTGACTCTGACAGCCCATACCACCAGAAGACACAAGGTGGTGCTAAAGAGACCAAAGACATTATGGCTGTGAAAACAAAAGAGACAGCTGGCGCAAAGGGTCAAAACAAACGTCCGAGTGGACGGAGCATCAGGACAGCCACGTCCAGGACACATTCAGGACCCAAAAAGAGCGGTTCAGACATTGGTACTGATTCTGCTGGGCTGGCGGTTCAGTCTGAGCCTGTCGGGGTCAAAAGAAAAACTATTACTGTGCAAAGTCAGCGTGTAGAACCAGAACCATCGGGCTCTCACCCGAGTGACAGCAAACGCTCCGAGAGCAGCGTGACGGCGAGAAGAAAGTCGATTCTAAAAGAGAAAACAGGCTCATCTGACGAGCCAAAGACGTACAAAAACAAGCAAAATCAAAAAGCTGCTCAGTCCAAAGCTGTGAGTCAGATACCGGACGAGGCGCCGATTATGGGCCTGATGGCGGGCACATTTACCGCAGGCACAGGAATCATCCAGGAGATGGCGTCCAGGAGTCGTTTTAGCTCGCAGCATCCCACCCCGTCCAACAAGTCGAGTCCTAAGAACGCTGAGCACCAAGTCCAGGATGATGAGACAAACTCATGGAGCGAGGAGCCCGATTCACAATCCCAGACGGCGAACTGGGACAGGGAGTCGCCAGTCAGCATCAGGGTCATCCCAGCAAACAGAGACACGAGGAGCGAGGAGCAGACAGAGAGCAGCCACAGTGAGGCTGTAACCGTCAGACACCAGGAGGAGGAGGAGGACCAGGAGCAGGAGGACCAGGTGCAGGAGGACCAGGAGGAGGAGGACAGCCAGAGGACGAGTGTAGACATGAGTGTGGACAAAGACAGTGAAATGCTCCAATCAGCGGAGGAGCAGGACCAGGAGGAGGAGGAGGACAGCCAGAGGATGAGTGCGGATGTGAGTGTGGACAAAGACAGTGAAATGCTCCAATCAGCAGAGGAAGAAGAAGAGGAGGAGGAGCAGGAGGAGGAGGACAGCCAGAGGACGAGTGTGGACAAAGACAGTGAAATGCTCCAATCAGAGGAGGAAGAAGGGGAGGAGGAGGAGGTCTCTGAAGGAGAGGAAGGTGATGTAAAAGAGGAGAAAAGCAGAACAGAAACAGATAGGAGTGATGAGGAGAAGGAAGAAAGTGAAGGGAGAGAGAGTGAAACACCTGATGAAGAAGAGAAGGAAAGTGAAGAAGGTTTGAGCTCTGAGACAGAGAGTAATTCAGGCGAGTCTGAAAGTCAGGAGGAAGAGGAGCAGGGAGGAGCAGACCATGAGAGTGAGGCAGAGGAGGAGGAGGAGGAGGAAGAAGATGAGGAGAGCAGCGATGGAGCCGAGAGTGAGGAGGAAAGTGAAGAGAAGGATGAAGAGCAGGGTGAAGAAGAAACTGAAGAGGAGGATGAGGAAGGGACAGAAGAAGAAGAGGAGGAGCAGAAAGAAGAAGAGCAAGAAGATGAGGAGCAGGAGGAAGAAACCGAAGAGGAGGAGGAGGAAGAAGAGAAGGAGGAAAATAAAAGTGAGGATGGAATGGAGGAGGAGGAGAGTGAAGACAGAGAGGTGGATGAGAAGGACAAATCAGTTGGGGTCAAAAGACAAAATACTAAAACTGGAAGTAAACCAAGGTCAGGGGTCAAAGGTCAGGCAGCAGGCAAGTCAGAGGAGTTTTGGGATGATGTTCTACCTCATTATCTCAACCTGAAATAATCAACTATTCAAAATTGCTGATGTGACTCTATTGCCTCCTACGGCGTGATTGTACACGCAGCACGTAGCCTAGCATGGGGGTAACTGCTAATGTTCCCATTTTTCTACCCATTGTTTACGTCCTCGGGGGGGGAGAGGGAGGCATCACAATGCACACACACTCTGCCTGCGCGTATCATCACCGCCCCCTGCAGGATTTAACATTAATATGACAGCATATTATGAAACTTTAGAACTAATGAAACTAAAGAAAATGCATGACTGAAGTGAACAAAAATAAATAAATAAATAAGAGTAAACATGGCAACAAAGAAACGCCCTGAGTGTGCTGCTTCAACCCAGGGAGCTTTGGTGGCTGTGGTTAAGACGCTGGAGTCAGTTAAAGAGCCAGAAATTCTCTTACTTGTGTCTTTGTCCTTGATACCACAGTCCATGGGTTAAAGGGAAGGCAGAGGAGCACTCTGATTGGTTGTTGCCATGGTGGGAGTACAAACCCCAGAATGAACACTCTAAACCCAAAGCGCCTGGGTTCCGCCTCTGTCCGTGTCCTTTTTGTGTCCACTGTCCAAACAGGGCCTGATGTCCTTTACGCTGTCACGTGCATCACATCGTCCACTCAGATCTGTGCTGTTAGGTCATGTGACCATCACACCAACAGAACACAGGTGGTTTTTATAACTTGTCTGCCTTTGGCTCACATGACATTCATATATTTTTAAAACACTTGAGTGTGATTTTTCAGAACTGCAGAAATTTAGGAAGGGGAAAACAAAGTATTTTGATAGTGTAATACTTCTGTAGTTGAGAGTACTCGGAGTACTGTGACCTTCAACAGGCCGCCTTCATTTCATCCTTTTCTTTCTGTTCGTCATCTTTTGTCTTTCTGGTTGTTTTTGAATAAATAAGTTGTTTTTCATTCTTTTCTTTGTAATAAATGTGTGTTTGTTGTGTTTTTGTGAATTTGGTCATTGTTTTCACTAACGTGCAATCATGAGAATTAAAAGGTATCTTCAAAACAGTGGAGACAGCAGTGAGAGGTTTGGTCTGGAGGTGCGTCGCCCTGACACTGCTTCAGGATGTCTTTTAACCGAGTCTTTATCTGGGTCAGGGTTTGAAAGGTCACACGTGGAGCAAATATAAGGAAGAAGATGTGCAAGAGGATGATGCCGCTGAAGCTGAGGAGGAGGATGAAGATGACGATGATGATGCAGAGGAAATGACATCAGCTGAGACAGACAAACCAGCAGAAGAAAAAGACGGTTGTGAAGATACGGTGCAGAGAAATAATCATTCAGAAAGCAAAAAAAAAACTTCAAAAAGTGAATCCATAAGAGCTTAACTGATCAAGTTCTGATCTTTGTAGAAGCCTGAAGAGCAGAAAAAACAACCTCAGCCTGATGGACAGCAGACAGGTGATGCAAAATACTCCAAAAACACTTTAACGTTGCAGCGCTAACCTGAATCCAGTCTGACTGAGAAACCCACATCTTCTTTATTCCATCACTCGAGACACTTTTTAACAAAGCAGGGAAGCAAAGTGGGTGGAGCTGGGAACTCGACTGTGTGCACAGAACACAGAGTCACTTCTGTGCTGATGCGGCACTAATCAGACGATAACATTGTGACTAAAAGGTTCTTTTTATGAAAATCACTACTTGGCTAGCAGGTTGACTTTCACAATAAAGGTGTTTTGGCAGATCTACCTACATGCTAGCTAGCTAAGCTAGCTGCTTGGTGTGCCATTACAGCAAATAGGTTAGCTAATTAGCTTAGTCGCTAAAAGTTGCTTGAATACAGTATATTTTAGTACAACAGCATAATCAAAAGTATCAAATTAATTAAATGGACTGTATTTATATAGTGTATCAACTTAATTGACCCATTTTGTCCAAAAACAGTTGGCACACAGTAAAAAAGACCAGGAGCGTCATGTGCAAAGGCTGCGTACGCACAACAACCTGGCGTCCGTCCGTCTCCACGCTAACATTCAGATGTATCAAAAGTGAAATGAGCGTGGAAATGTGTGGTGCATCACGTAAAAATCCTGGCTGGTGTACGCACGTTTCTACAGCTATTGTTCCTCATACGTGGAGGTGATGCTGGGAACCGTTAATAGTGTGAAAACAAGAAGTCATCAGAGTGACATCAGAGACACACTGATGAACAATTAACACACCCACGTGTTTGTAGTTATATGGGTGGGTATAAAACAGTGTGCAAAGTGATGCGGAAAATGGCACCAACAGTGGCTGCGAGGACCATTTGGTCGATGATACCAGCTTCGCAAATGTAATCGCAGCTATTGACTGCACACATATTGCTATAAAGGCGACATCACATGATGAATTTGTTGAGTGAGTAAATGGTTTATTCATATAATTGTTCTGAACAAAAACCAGTGCGGCCACATTTGGGCGTGTGCACATTCAAATGTTATTGTTATTTTTTTTCTTTTTCCTTATGGTGAAACAAATTCATTCATTTAATTTATTTCATTTATACAGCGCCAACTCACAACAAAGCTGCCTCAAGGCGCTTCACACAAGTAAGATCTAACCTTATCAACCTAGAGCCAGAAACTAGAGCTGCAGAGATTCTTAACAGGCCCCCCGATTGTCTTTTCTATGTTCAGTATTTGTCAGTAAACGTGTGTGTAAAGTTGTGATGTCACACACTGTCAGCTGTGGTGCAGATCATTTTATTTAACATCAGTGTGTGTGCGCTGCACTGAGCCCACAGTGTTTATGGCCTCACACACGCTCCCACTAACATTTTTCCGTTTCATGTTTATTGTGTTTTACAGGGTACAAACTATCCCTGCTTGTCCCCACGTCATTTCCATCATCTGTAGCACACATTCGGCTTAATTACCTCCACCAAGGAGGTAATGTTTTTGGTCGCATTTGTTTGTTTGTTTGTCTGTTTGTCAGCAAGATAACTCAAAAAGTTTTGAAAGGATTTTGATGAAATTTTGTGGATTGGTTGGAAATGACAAGAGGAACAAGTGATTAAATTTTAGTGGTGATCCGGATCACGATCCGGATCCAGGAATTTTTTTAAAGGATTCTTCACCATTGCGGGATAGGGGGAATTTTGACATTGTAGTTTCTAACTCCACAAAAACAAGGCAGAAAGGCTTGAAAAAAATTAGGGTGTTGTGTGGGCCGCCCGAAGAGGAGGTACTGCTGGCCAACAGCAGAGGGCGCCCTGCCTGTCGTCGGGCTTCGGGCACCAGAGGGCGCAGTCGCTGCAGGAGTCTACCAGGAGCCAGGAGCTGACAGCTGTCAGCAATCATCCCAGCATCATCACAGTTCATAAAAACCTGGAACAGACACCACAACTCTGCCGAGTTATCAGCTTACCCATCAGGTAAACTACTCAGCCGTTCTGTGCCGTACGCACACGTTTTTGCAGCAGAGCTTTTTGCAGTCGTAACCTTTTGTACACTTGCAGCTTGTAGCCGAGTTTGTGGAAGTTGGAGGAGTTGGCGTCTCCACTCCTCACTTCAGACTTTGATTAAGTGATACATAAGGCACTGCACGTACTCTGTGTTCCTGTGTTTGGAGGTGGAGATTTTTCCCTCAGGAAGGAACTGTATTTTTGTTGACTGTTTGCTGGGTGTACACACACCCATCTTTAACCTGTGTCTGTTCCTGCCAGCAGTACCGGATCTGATAGCTGGAAGCAGTGGCCACCTGGGGACTCAGGACTCGACGGCTCCTGTGTGTTGCAGGTCTCCGTTGCCGGTGGAACCTCATGGGTCCCGGCTCTTCTCTGGATAGGCATCTCCTACCCTCGGGCCTGCCCATGCGTCATCTTTTGTGTAGATTGATTGACAGACTAAAAGCATATTTGGTTGTTGCGCACATTTGCAGAATAAATTGTTATTTATTCAGACTTCCTATTGGCCGTTCATTTACGCCCCCTGTCGTGGGTCCGTGTACTTCACTTTCCCAACAGGATAACTCGGCCACGTCATGGACTCCGAGGGGCGTTTACCACCGTTTGAACCACCAATGGAAATGCAAGGTGCGCAGGCTCCACCAGGAGGTGAGTTGGGTGAGCTGCAGCGCATTCTCACCAACTTTATGGCTCGGTTGGATCTGTTAACCGAGCAGGATATTCACCTCACCCGCAGGATGGAGGCTCTCACCGCTCATGTAGAGGCGCGCGTGTCAGACGCGGCTGCAGCCACCCCTCCTGCGGGCCTGTTGCTTAATAATGATGATCCAGTGGTAGTTCAAAGGTCTCCCACCCTTCTCCCGAAGCTTACATTAGCCCCCCGGAACCGTACGGGGGTTGTGTTGAAATGTGCGCGGACTTTCTGATGCAGTGCGCGCTCGTTTTTTCACAACGCCCCGTGATGTACGCATCAGACCACAGCTGGGTGGCTTTTGTGATTAATTTGCTTCGGGGCAAGGCACGCGCCTGGGCTACGGCGCTCTGGGAGCAGAATTCACGGCTCCTGTCGACATACACTGAGTTTATCAGGGAGTTTCGACAGGTGTTTGATCATCCTTACAGAGGCGAATCCGCTTCTGATGTGCTACTGTCAATCCGACAGGCGCGCCGGAGCGCCGCTGAGTATTCAGTCGACTTCCGTGTTGCAGCAGCGAGAGCCGGCTGGAATTCAGTAGCGCTTCGCGCCGCCTTTATAAGGGGGCTTTCTCCGGCCCTAAAGGAGCACCTGGTGGCGAAGGACCAGCCGCGGGATTTAGACGGGCTTATCGACCTGGTTATACAGTTAGACAACCGATTAGAAGAACGTCGACGGGAGCGAGACGAGGGGCGTGACCGGGCACGCGCCGCCCCTCTCCCTTCCGGGTCTGAAACAGCGCCGTCCTCCCCCCGCTCCAAAGCCAGAGCATTCTGCTTGACAACAGCTCCCCCTGCTGACGATGTTAGGGACATGAGCAGGGCTGAATTGAGATTGAATGACAGACAAAGGAGGCTGGCACGTGGAGAGTGTTTTTACTGCGGCTCGAGTGAGCACATGCAGAAAAACTGCCCCAAGCGGTCAAAATGACAACGCTCGCCCTTAGAGACCGGGCTAAGGGTGAGCCATAATACTCACGAGGGGAAACCACGAAAATCCGCACGAGTCCCTGTTATGATCCTCAGTGGGGATTTAACCCTTCATGCCCCAGCACTTATCGACACGGGGTCAGAGGGGAATCTACTTGACAGTAGATGGGCTAAGGAAGTAGGGCTCCCTCTAGTGGCCCTTCCTTCACCATTGAAGGTACGGGCACAAGATGGCACCCTTCTTCCATTAATAACACACCAGACACAGCCCTTAACACTGGTTGTGTCTGGAAACCACAGGGAGGAGATTGTGTTTTTTGTAACACCTTCTACCTCCAGAATTACTTTGGGTTATCCATGGATGATTAAGCACAATCCCTGGATCGATTGGCTGACTGGGGTTGTGGCTCAATGGAGCGAAACCTGCCACCGGGAGTGTTTAAGATCCTCGGTCCCACCCGGTGCGTCTGCTAAAGAGGAGGTCCGAGTACCCCCCCCCAATCTCACGGCAGTGCCGGCTGAGTACCACGATCTTGCAGACGTTTTCAGCAAAGATCTGGCACTCACACTTCCCCCGCACCGACCGTATGATTGTGCCATTGATTTGATCCCGGGCGCTGAGTATCCGTCCAGCAGGCTGTACAACCTCTCACGTCCTGAGCGCGAATCAATGGAGACCTACATCCGGGACTCTTTAGCTGCCGGGCTAATCCGGAACTCTTCCTCCCCGTTAGGTGCTGGTTTCTTTTTTGTGGGCAAGAAGGACGGATACCCGTTGCCTCCATTGGATTCAGTGTTCACGCCCTTGCATGTAGCCAAAATATTCACTAAACTAAACTAGGAATGCTTATCACCTGGTTCGGATCCGGAAGGGAGACGAATGGAAGACGGCATTTAACACCCCGTTAGGTCACTTTGAGTACCTGGTCATGCCGTTCGGCCTCACTAACGCCCCCGCGACGTTCCGAGTGTTGGTAAATGACGTCTTGCGGGACTTCCTTCATCGGTTCGTCTTCGTATACCTGGACGATATCCTCATCTTCTCCCCGGATCCTGAGACCCATGTTAAGCATGTACGTCAGGTCCTGCAGCAGTTGTTGGAGAACCGGCTGTTTGTGAAGGGCGAGAAGTGTGAGTTCCACCGTACTTCTTTGTACTTCCTGGGGTTCATCATCTCCTCCAACTCCGTCGCACCCGATCCGGCCAAGGTAGCGGCAGTGAGAGATTGGCCCCAACCGGTAAGCTGTAGGAAGCTGCAACAGTTCCTCGGCTTCGCAAATTTCTATAGGAGGTTCATTAAGGGCTATAGTCAGGTTGTTGGTCCCCTTACAGCCCTGACCTCCCCAAAAGTCCCCTTCACCTGGTCGGATCGGTGCGAAGCCGCATTTAGGGAGTTGAAACGCTGGTTCTCGACTGCACCAGTTCTGTTGCAGCCCGATCCTAACCGCCGGTTTGTTGTTGAAGTGGATGCCTCTGACTCAGGGATAGGAGCCGTGCTGTCCCAGAGCAGGGAGTCCAACAAGGTTCTCCACCCTTGTGCCTATTTCTCCCGCAGGTTGACCCCGGCAGAGCAGAACTATGACGTTGGCAATCGGGAGCTCCTGGCGGTGAAACAGGCCCTGGAGGAGTGGAGACATCTGTTGGAGGGAGCTGCGGTTCCATTCACGGTCTTCACTGACCATCGGAACCTGGAGTACATTCGGACCGCTAAGCGTCTGAACCCCAGGCAAGCCCGTTGGTCACTGTTTTTCGGACGTTTTGACTTCCAGATCACCTACCGCCCCGGGACTAAAAACCAGAGGTCTGACGCGCTGTCCCGGGTACATGAAGAGGAGGTCAAGACAGAGCTGTCGGATCCATCTGACACCATCTTAGCGGAGTCCGCTATCGTTGCCACCCTTACATGGGATGTGGAGAACATTGTCAGGGAGGCCCTGACGCGTCACCCGGACCTCAGCGGTGGACCAGCGAACCTTCTGTACGTCCCACCAGACGCAAGAGCTGCAGTCTTGGACTTCTGTCACGGTTCCAAGCTCTCCTGCTATCCGGGGGTGCGAAGAACCGTGGCAGTGGTCCGGCAGCGATTCTGGTGGGCGTCGATGGAGACCGATGTCCAGGAGTATGTCTGGGCCTGTACCACCTGCGCCAGGGGCAAGGCTGTGCACCAAGCCGAGAAAGGACTCCTCCAGCCGTTGCCAGTGCCTCGACGCCCCTGGTCACACATAGGCCTGGACTTCGTCACGGGTCTCCCTGCATTCCAGGGAATGACTACCATCTTGACGATAGTGGACCGGTTCTCCAAGGCGGCCCACTTCGTGGCCCTCCCGAAGCTCCGGACGGCCCAGGAGACTGCAGACCTCCTGGTCCACCACGTCAAGTCAACATCTGGCCTGGATGGAGTACGCCCACAATAGCCAGATATCATCGGCGACCGGCCTCTCCCCATTCGAGGTGTGTTTGGGGTACCAGCCCCCATTATTCCCAGCAGTTGAGGGAGAGGTCGAGGTTCCCTCGGTCCAGGCCCATCTCAGAAGGTGCCGTCGGGTGTGGCGGATAGCCCGCTCTGCCCTTCTGAAAGCCCGGACGAGGTCTAAGAGCCATGCAGACCGCCGACGCTCCCCGGCCCCCGCTTACCAGCCCGGGCAGGAGGTCTGGCTATCAACCAAAAACATCTCTCTGCACACAGACTCACCCAAACTTATGGACAGATACATTGGACCATTTCCCATCGCCAAAGTCATCAGTCCAGCCGCAGTAAAGCTACAACTCCCAGCTTCACTGCGGATCCACCCCATGTTCCATGTGTCCAAAATCAAGCCATATCACACCTTGGACCTCTGCACCCCCGGACCAGCGCCGCCTCCTGCCCGCATCATCGACGGCAAGCCTGCTTGGACGGTACGCAGGCTCCATGATGTTCGCCGGAGGGATCGGGGTTTCCAATATCTGGTTGATTGGGAGGGGTACGGACCCGAAGAGCGCTCCTGGGTGAAGAGGAGCTTCATCCTGGATCCGGCCCTCCTGGCCGATTTCTACCAGCGACATCCCGACAAGCCTGATCGGGCACCAGGAGGCGCCCGTTGAGGGGGGCAGTCCTGTTGTGTGGGAGCCCGAAGAGGAGGTACTGCTGGCCAACACCAGAGGGCGCCCTGCCTGTCGTCGGGCTTCGGGCACCAGAGGGCGCAGTCGCCGCAGGAGTCTACCAGGAGCCAGGAGCTGACAGCTGTCAGCAATCATCCCAGCATCATCACAGTCCATAAAAGCCTGGAACAGACACCACAACTCTGCCGAGTTATCAGCTTACCCGTCAGGTAAACTACTCAGCCGTTCTGTGCCGTACGCACACGTTTTTGCAGCAGAGCTTTTTGCAGTCATAACCTTTTGTACACTTGCAGCTTGTAGCCGAGTTTGTGGAAGTTGGAGGAGTTGGCGTCTCCACTCCTCACTTCAGACTTTGATTAAGTGATACATAAGGCACTGCACGTACTCTGTGTTCCTGTGTTTGGAGGTGGAGATTTTTCCCTCAGGAAGGAACTGTATTTTTGCTGACTGTTTGCTGGGTGTACACACACCCATCTTTAACCTGTGTCTGTTCCTGCCAGCAGTACCGGATCTGACAGCTGGAAGCAGTGGCCACCTGGGGACTCAGGACTTGGCGGCTCCGGTGTGTTGCAGGTCTCCGTTGGCGGTGGAACCTCGTGGGTCCCGGCTCTTCTCTGGATAGGCGTCTCCTACCCTCGGGCCTGCCCACGCGTCATCTTTTGTGTAGATTGACAGACTAAAAGCATATTTGGTTGTTGTGCACATTTGCAGAATAAATTGTTATTTATTCGGACTTCCTATTGGCCGTTCATTTATGCCCCCTGGCGTGGGTCCGTGTACTTCACTTTCCCAACAGGTGTAACATAGTCAAATGTTCTATCAAACAACAAAGTTTGGTGATCAGATCCGGATTCCGGATCTGGTGATCCAGAATATGCAAAATATAGGGAAAATAGAAAATGTGTCAGTGTGAGGTGACAAATGAAGCTAGAGATGCACAACTAACACCAAATTGTTACTGAATCTGTACTGATTCAGTAAGGTGTCATCAGATTTGATGTAGCTTCAAATGTTATGGAGCTAGAGCCAGAAGAAAACCGCCATTACTGAAAAATCGTTTTTATACAATAACCTTTGAACTAATAAAGACATAAAAGTGATTCCAAGTTCTAGTGGTATGTTTTCATGGTCAAGGATGTCAAATATAAAGGAAAGAAAAGTGTATGTATCATAGTTTTGGTTGTAACACGGAATTGTTGAATAGATCACTGTGCCAAGGAGGGAATCTCTTTAGGGTCAGTGACCCTATGGCCTTGTTTAGAGAAGTGTTTCATAAATGTTAAAAATTCATATATTTTCAGTTTAGTTGAATAATAAATTGAATTTTGTCTCTTATTTGTTTTTGTCTATAAGCACATGCAATATCAATATCAGTGCTCAGATGACAGTAGCTTCTGGGAAAGGTGCAAGTTGCAATAAACTGTGATGCCGAGTGCTAAGGATACAAGCTATCCAGTCACAGCAGATGAAACTTTTTTTACTACTGAGCAAACATCATTGTTAGACTTTTGTAGGTTCAATGATTTCACAGCGTGTAGATGTTACAGCGTCAGTGACCCCATGGACTTGGCGGAGGTTTGCACACTGAGTGCTTCTAGTTTCTTGTCTGTGTTCACGTTGACTGATCTGCTGGAGCGGGGAATCCACTGGAGGGCCTATTTACATGAATTTGCATATTTAAATATGTGCGTGGAAAGAGAGGAGTGTATGTCTGCTTGTGCGCTCATTTTCATGTTGATTGGGATGCACAAACGTAACGTGCTTGGATCCATGCGCACGCACAGTTTGATACATCTGGATATTTTTGTGTGTACATGTTGTGGCTGGGGGGGCCTGGCTGCCTTTTGTTTCTGTCTTCTGTGCTGTCTTTTGTTTTTCCTTCCAGGTGGTACGCATTTAGGACTGAGTGGCTGTGTGGCTGAATTATCAGGACCTCACCCTGATCACCTGAGGCTGATCAAGTGCAGCTCGTCAGGACTCACAGCTGTGGTGCATCTACACGGATTGGAGCATGGTGGCATTTAAGTCTGGAGTACACAGTGTGTATTTGCCAGAGACTCGACCTTGTGACCAGACGGGTGAGATCGTCGTCTCGAGAGCCATCTCATCATCAGTGGATGCAGAGAACGTCCAGGTTTGATGCATGGTCTGTGAAAGAGGAGGGGGTGAGGTCTCACGCTCGTCAGCACACTTCCTGAGGTACGTTAGGTTTTGTGACTAACATTTATACAGTCAGTAAATGTGGTGTCCCTCACACCTTATTGTATTGAGCTGTTATGTTAGTCGTTTAATTAGCTTCCACTGCAGTTGAGTTTGTGAACAGGGTGTTCCATGCCTGCAGGGTGGGAAGCTGATTAGTAATTAAGCGAGGAAGTGTTTGCTGTTTGTGAACACCTTTGAGCGGTCTCTCTGTGTGTGGAGTGTGGACTCACATGATGATTTCTTCTTTCACAGACTCGGTTTGTCGCGGCCACCTGGGGGGTGTTGGCGGGGTCCTTGGGTCCGAACAGTTTCTGGCTCCGGACCGTTAGTGCTGCTGGGAGCACACCGTTTCACCACCACGCCAGACCGCGCACTCTTTTGTTATATTTTCCACATCACTGTTATGTAATTAAATTTAGTTATCCTTTGTACCGTGCTCTGCTTATTTCATACTGGGTCCTTCAAACGCTGGTCGGTTCTCCGGGCTGCGTCCGACACATAACAGTAGTCTCTGGCCAAACATCACGGACCCAGCGGTAGCAGAGGCGGTACCGCGCCGGGAAGGCGGCAGCAGACGTTCAGAAGTTATCCGGATCAGTTGCGCGTGCTCTCCGCCCGGATGGTGCGTGTTTGAGAACCCATTACTGAATACTGATTTGAGCGCTCTTGCAGCCGTGTTCCTGTGTGTGCCTTATCCGTGGGTCGTGGTGGAGTGTGACTGGCGACGGCTTCGCATCACACTTCGACCGGATAAGAGGTTTAAACGGGAGCTGCAAGAGTGTGTCTGTAATGGGTGAACGCGCACGGCGGAGCTCTGTGGCACAGGTCGCTGTGCTTCCTGTTGTTACAGTTGTAGCCCCGTTTCCCCGGGTAAAGATAGCTACTGCGTCTGTTGTTCAGCTCCGGCATAATTTAGTTGAAGCACATTTTTGTTTGTGTGTTTGCACACAGCTGCGCACAGAAAAGCAGCATGAGTTGGTTTCTCTGTTACCAAAGGGGTTTTTTCATTTGTAGCACTCTGGCTCCCTCTGTTGGTGACTGAGTCACAGTACCGTTAATGCTCTTAAGATGGAACAGGTGTGTTCCGTTTGTTTGAGCTTAACGGTATGAGTCACTCATTAGTTTTGTGTTGGTTCATTTTTTGTTGGTGTTTTTTTTAATTGGTTTTTGTGTGGGATTTTTTACACTATTAGTGTCTGGGGTCGTGACCCTGCAGTCTGTCTGGAGCATACAAAAACAGACCCAAGTACCTTTATGTTTGTCTGTTAGTCTTTCTTTTTATTTCTTTTGGTTTCACCTCCCAGGGTTTGATGGGACGGTCCTCTGGGGGGTGATGGGGGGGTAATTGGGTTGTTTTTTCTTTTTCTTTGTTTTTGTTATGCCCTCTCTTCTCCTCTGGCTCCAGCCGTGTGAGCTGTAGGTTGTCGGCGTTGCTGGAGTGGTGCAGTTTGGTTATGCTGGGCGTTTCCCAGGTAACCTCTGCACCTGGGAGAGGGGGGGGGGGGGAGGGGTGTTGTTTTTTTTTGTTGATTCCCTGTTCCACCTCCGGCTTCAGCGCGCCTTTGAGCCGTCTGCCATCGGCGTGGCTGAGGTTTGGGGCAGTGGAATATACCCGCAGCTGGTGGCTGGTTTGGGAGTCGGAGGGGTGGCGCCGTTTTGTGCCGTCTGCCATAACCGCTGTTCCACTCCTCCCGGTGGACTTCTGGGGTATAGTCATGGTTGGTGACGCTGGACGTGCTTCCAGTTTCCACTGCGCTGAGGGGGTGGGACTGGGGTTGTTTGGTTTGTTTGTTTTTTTTTCTCTCCTTTTGTTTTTCCCCCCAGTTTCCGCCCTCAGGGTGTGACTGTGGTGTCCTCTGGGGGGGAAAGGGCTGTGGGTCCATCTAGCCATAGACGGCCGGGGCTGGGTCCGTTGGTCATGAGGGGGGGCGTCTCCTGGGGTTGATGGAACAGTCCTCTGGGAGGCGCTGGGAGTCCCCGTGGGTGACTTTGGATCCCAGAGGGACCTCGGCTGTGGTTATTACTCCTGGAGCTGGCAGGATGTCCTCTGGGGGGTGTTGGTCCCTACATGTCGTCGGGGGGGTGTTAGCGTTTTTATTTGCTAGCTTAAGTTTGGGTTGTTTTTCTTTTCTCCTCTTCCCAGGGTTTGATGGGACGGTCCTCTGGGGAGGTGGGGGGGGGGGGGGTTTGGTTGTTTGTGTTTGTTTTTTTTGTTTTATGACTAATCAGACTTCACACATGGTTGGACAAAGGCTGACCGCACAGGTTCAAGAACTCCTGGCCACACCTGTGCTAATTGATTGACAGAAACAAAGGCAAAGATGCAGCCAGAGGAGAAGACATCAACCGTTCTGTTAGATGAAGATTCTGTTGGAAGATGAATGCAGATACGGTTTCCAGCCATGGTCCCTGGAGGGGGGTGTTTCTCCTGGGCCAGGTTTGTGTGGTCGCCGGGAGGCTTCCTGTGAGGGTGGGGTGCTGTTGTGGCTGGGGGGCCTGGCTGCCTTTTGTTTCTGTCTTCTGTGCTGTCTTTTGTTTTTCCTTCCAGGTGGTACGCATTTAGGACTGAGTGGCTGTGTGGCTGAATTATCAGGACCTCACCCTGATCACCTGAGGCTGATCAAGTGCAGCTCGTCAGGACTCACAGCTGTGGTGCATCTACACGGATTGGAGCATGGTGGCATTTAAGTCTGGAGTACACAGTGTGTATTTGCCAGAGACTCGACCTTGTGACCAGACGGGTGAGATCGTCGTCTCGAGAGCCATCTCATCATCAGTGGATGCAGAGAACGTCCAGGTTTGATGCATGGTCTGTGAAAGAGGAGGGGGTGAGGTCTCACGCTCGTCAGCACACTTCCTGAGGTACGTTAGGTTTTGTGACTAACATTTATACAGTCAGTAAATGTGGTGTCCCTCACACCTTATTGTATTGAGCTGTTATGTTAGTCGTTTAATCAGCTTCCACTGCAGTTGAGTTTATGAACAGGGTGTTCCATGCCTGCAGGGTGGGAAGCTGATTAGTAATTAAGCGAGGAAGTGTTTGCTGTTTGTGAACACCTTTGAGCGGTCTCTCTGTGTGTGGAGTGTGGACTCACATGATGATTTCTTCTTTCACAGACTCGGTTTGTCGCGGCCACCTGGGGGGTGTTGGCGGGGTCCTTGGGTCCGAACAGTTTCTGGCTCCGGACCGTTAGTGCTGCTGGGAGCACACCGTTTCACCACCACGCCAGACCGCGCACTCTTTTGTTATATTTTCCACATCACTGTTATGTAATTAAATTTAGTTATCCTTTGTACCGTGCTCTGCTTATTTCATACTGGGTCCTTCAAACGCTGGTTGGTTCTCCGGGCTGCGTCCGACACATAACAGTACAACAGTTTCTGTTTTTTATTGTATGCCATGTTTCAGGGAGAAATCCACGCAAGTCTTTGTACACGAGTCCCCTGGTCTTTGGAATTTATCCAGTGTCAGCCATAGCAGCGATTTCTTTTTCCTGCCCACCGTCATTTATGGATGGGTATCGAAACAGTAATAAAAGGCTCATTGCTAAATCTCTCTCTCTCTCTCTCTCTCTCTCGAGCACACAGACCTCAAAGCTAGTTGCACTTGACTGTTAAATGGTACACAAAAAATAAAGCATTTTTGATTTTACTAAACAGTATTAATTATAAGTAATTAGATCTTTTTTTTCTCCAAAAAGTACTGATAAGAACCGGACCAATAAAAGTACCATACCATTAAAAGCGTAACGATACCCTAAACAATCAATATATTGGCCATTATCGGCAGTGAGTTTCTGGCGTTGTCTGTCAGCTTGTAGAATTCTTACTTTCTGTGTGTTTATGTCTAAATAACTGTTAAAGCAACAATTGTTTTTATTTTCTGTCAGTGTCTGAAACAGCATTGAACGATTCTGAGGAACCAGATGCGTCTGTTGAGAACCTGAAGAGCCAATCAGGTCCCAGTAAGAAGGTACAAAAGACTGTTTTAAAATAAATGATAAAATATTACCACACAGAGACAGAAATCGATATTTTCAAACCACGACTGATTGAAATTTAGTTGTCGTCCAACTGAACTTCTGCCACTGATCTCATACGTTAAATCTCTGTCTCTTAGCTCTCTTTCTTCAGGCGGTTGTCTTCTTCCAGATCGAAGCAGGAGACCGACCAAACTGTTAGCAAGGACACATCTCTCCACGAAGAGCCGTCCCCTGCTGATGACCAGGGAAACAGCAGCCCGCCATTAAACAGAGGAGAAGCACAGCAGAAGGTTCTGTCCTCAAGGACCAAGGGGCCACAATCTGGTACCTGCTGTGTGCTGTAACTCTAAGGACAAAAGGTCTCAGGGGACAGTGGCCTTCAAGAAGTCCAACTGAAGTATTCACAGGAAAATTAGCATCAAATGATGCTTACTAGTAGTTCCCTTCAGGAAGGATCATGAAACCCAGGACATGGTCCCAAATTAATCTGAATTCATGGTCTGCAGTTTGGACCCAAACATTTTGATCAGAACAGAGCCAAGAAAATCTTCCACACAAAAAAAGCTTTGATCCCATAAGACTGGAGTTGATCCAAAATGGATCTGTAATTAATTAGACCCAACCTGAGAAGGACCATAAGAAAATTGGTCCAATCTATGAAGTTGGGAGAACAGACCTTTAAGAGACCTGGGATAGTTAGACCTCAGCCTGATGGTAACTGAACATTTAATCTTTGCTCAAACTTTATTTTTTCTGACCTCCACGACCTGAACATAAATTGACCCAAACTAAAACCTCCCTGTGGAAACTCAAGATACTTGGACCCGTGACTGAAGGTTCTTAAGGGTACCAGTGAGACCCACAGAGTCCCTGAGGATACTCAGACCACGGGCTTCATGTACAAAGGCTGCATACGCACAAAAACCTGGTGTCTGTCCATCTCCATGCTAATGTTCAGCTGTATGAAAACTGAAATGACCGTAGAAATGTGCGGTGCATCACACAAAAATCCTGGCTGGCGTATGCATGTTTCTACAGCAGTCATCCGAATGTCATCCATGTACTTCACATTCCAACATTACAGCACAGTGAGAGCCGGTTTCCTGGGTGTAATTGCAACTATTGCACACATTAAAGGCTCCATCACATGATGAATTTGTTTTTGTTAATAGGAAACATTTTCATTCCATCAATGTTCAAACCATATGTGATGCACAAATGTATTGCGCTGGGTTGGGAACATCCTAGGCTGGCACCGTGTGCAATGGGGGGCTGCTTGGTGAGAAAATAGTTTATTCATGTAATTGTTCTGAATGAAAACCAGCGCGGGCATATTTGGGCATGTGCACATTCAAAATATGTTTTTTGTTTTTTTTTTTGTTATTAATGTTTTCTTTTTCTTAATGGTGAAACTAGAGCTGCAGATTCTTAACAGGCCCCCGATTGTCTCCCTGTGTTCAGTATTTGTTAGTAAATACGTGAGTAAAGTTGTGACGTCACACAGTCAGCTGCCATGCACCTAATATGTTTTTGCTTCAGTGTGTGTGCGCTGTTCTGACCCTCAGCATTTACACACACAGACACACTCATTTCATTTTACATTGCTGCGAGTTGCGTGGGAGAATGGCGACGGAGCCACAGCTTTCTTTGTTTTTGCCCTCTGCCTCTACAAGTGCTTTAATTGTTACACACGACAAAACTGAGACAATGGCAGAAGTCATAAGACACACTACACTCCACATTTATGGTATCGGAAAATACAACCAAACTATTTAAATACATTTGCATATTCAGATGGCATGGATAGGGAGGTGTTTGGTGCATCTGCATGTGCGCTCAACTCCACATTCAGTGGGACGTACAAACAGAACGTGCTTGGATCCATGCGTATGCACACTTTGATACATCTGGATATTTTTGTGCATATGACAGTTTCTGGGTTTTAGCATACGTCACGTTTCAGTAGGAAATCCATGCAAGTCTTTGGACATGAGGCCCCCGGTCCATGGTACTAAACCTGCCGCTGACCCTTAGCAGTTCTTGGTTCTTCTGGGTCAGTGGAGTTCTGTTTGGACTGTGACTGAGTGCCTTTCTAATTCTGTTTTTTTGCAGCTGTGAAACAAAGTGACCTTGAATCTTTCAGATGCCGTTTTTGTTTTTTGTTTTGTTTTTTTAAAATGACAATGATGCTGTGAGTTTTTTTTTCCTGTGTGTTCTTAATCTTAATCTGTGAGAATGTAAATAATATTTATTCTGACGGGATTCTTCAGCACATCTGCACTTTTAATGTTTTTAACATTTGATGTCAGCTGTGTTGATGATTTTAATCCCACAGTGTTAAAATAAAAGAGGATTATGTCATAAAATAATCTTTAAAACCTTTGTGGTTGTTTGAAAGTTTAAGACATTGTTAAATGTCAGTTTGAAGCCTGCTGATATTTTTTAAAGGGTGAAAACAATTTTTCTTTATCCACATTATTCGTGGCTAACATCACAGTTGTGAAGTGAAGTTAGTGAAGTTAACACATTAGCCTCACTGTTAGAATGTTAATATTTGGACTGTTAATATCTTCTCAGCTGTTGGTAAAGTCCTTTGTTTCAATTTTGCTGTAATTGATGCAGACATGAAAAAGTGTTTGTGGGGCTTGAAAACATTCAGCCAGGGTGACTGGTCGCACTCTCAAGGTCACAACCATGTCCTCAGAGTCACTGACACACATTCATTGTCAATGGATTTGCCCTCAGGGTCACTGACATGCCTTCAGAGTCACTGACACACTCTCGGTGTCAATGGATATGCCTCAGGATCAATGAGCATGTCTCAGTGTCACTGTCACCATCTCTTCAGAGTCACTGACAAGCTCACAGTGTCAATGGATGTGCCCTCATGGTCACTGACATGCCTTCAGAGTCACTGACACACTCTCGGTGTCAATGGATGTGCCCTCGGGATCACTGGCCATGCCTCAGTGTCACTGGGCCTCATGTATCAAAGTTGTGCACTTGTGGCGTAAATTTCCGGTGTAAATTTGAAGTACACCAAAGTTGCCTTGACATGTATCAAGCAGTGCGCACCTGCCCATTTCCGGCATATGCCCGACGTGACCTTGATAAATGCGGCGGGTGAAAACAATCGTAATTATAATAAACACGCCCATAAATATTCAGACTCCGCTTCAGACACACCCTCATTTTACGACATGGAAGCCGGGAAGACGGCAAAGAAAAAGAACTTCACCAATCACGACACGTGCCAATAGAGCGTCAAAAGTGGCCGTCGTATTAATTGTTTTGTAGTATAATCAAAAAAGTGTTACAGTGGTCCCTCATTAATCGCTGGAGTTACGTTCTAAAAAATAGTCCGTAATACGCGAAACCGCGACGTAGTCAGCGTTATTTTTTACAATTATTATAGACGTTTCAAAGCTGTAAAACCACTTTATACGCTTTTCTCAATCAGGCATGAACATTTTCTCACTTTTCTCTCGTGTGTAAACACTCTCAAAGTTCAAACCTTAGTAGAAAAATAAGACCAACCTGTTTTCAGGCCCAAACATTTGTTTGAGAAATAAAAATAGAACGTTTTCCTATAAAAAAATTATGATGGCTTTTAGAAGTAACAAATTTAATTTTAACGATCAACGTACGAGGTCGGACACATAAGAAATTATTAATAGTGACTGACCAGTATTTCACAGATCGGGCCTCTGCGTCCTGACGCTGCGCCTTTTCCCACTCACACCTGGCTGCAGGTGTCTGTTTCCGTGTGACAAATACAGTTATGAGTAGTTGTTGGCGCTCTTTTCTCTTCTGGGCGAGAAGATTCTTATAAACAGATACACAGAACACTGTAAAAAAAAAAAAAAGGCATGCAAAGTTGGACTAAATACTCCGCGAAACTCCGAGGCCACGAAAGGTGAACGGCGTTATAGCGAGGGACCACTGTATTCTCTTTGCACACGTCAATAATTCTTGACATGTGGATATTTGCTCGCTCAATTAATAAGACACACCTAATCTGTTAGATTTCTTTATTTTTAAATTTTCTTTCTTTATTTATTTTATTGTAACAAACGAATGGAGACGACAAAACCTGATTGCAGCACGGGCGAATTAAGGGAATGACGAAACTACAGTGTTATTATCGATTTCATTGTCTAAAACGATCACACCACATAAAGTTAAGCTCAGCGCTGCTCTGGCTCCAGGCTCTGGAGAAAAAGTCGAGCAGCGCTTTCTTTGCAGTCAGTGCTGTGACCACGGATCGTGCTCCATAGACCAGCAATCCCGCAAAAGCGGGATTTGTATTGATTATTATGTAGATTATTCAGGAAAGTGTTATTTATGTAACATATGCATATTATTATATATATTATAATTATAATAATATAATTATTATACAATATTGATTTGTATAATGGCACTGTTTATCATCTTGATCATTTACGTTTTTATGTGGATTCCAGTGCTGGTTCATTTTGGTGTATAATTTACGCCACCTCTCGACCTGGTGTATATTTTCAGCGCAGCATACGCCAACGACCACATTGATAAATGCCAAGTAGCGCAGCCGTTTTGGCGTACACCCCATATACCTCAAATATCGCCGTACGCAACGTTGATACATGAGGCCCATTGTCACCATGCCTTCAGAGTCACTGACACGCTCACAGTGTCAATGGATGTGCCCTCGGGATCACTGACCATGCCTCAGTGTCACTGTCACCATGCCTTCAGAGTCACTGATACGCTCACAGTGTCAGTGGATATGCCCTCAGGATCACTGACCATGCCTCAATGTCACTGTCATAATGCTCTCAGGGTCACTGACATGTCCCAAGTGTCACTGTCACCAGGCCTTCAGAGTCACTGACACACTCTGTGTCAATGGATATGCCCTCAGGATCACTGACATGCCTTCAGAGTCACTGACACACTCCCAGTGTCAATGGATGTGCCCTCAGGATCACTGACCATGCCTCAGTGTCACTGTCATCATGCCCTCAGGGTCACTGATGTCAGGGTTGATTTAATGAAAGGTAAAATGTAACAATCATTGATTATCAACAGGAAATAAACCTTACAAACACACTTCACTATAAAATATACTTTGGTCAAACTATCAACCTCTTTGACTTCACAACATTTTCATTTATCATATTTATTCATGTATTACATTAAATAAAACTTTTTTCTTTAACCAGGTTTATTCAGACTGGAAGCCATATGTGCTGATCTATTTAACCAGTTTAAAAATGTCTTTGAGAGCATTTATCTCTTGATAAGACTGATTTATTTAGTACCTTTTAACTGATCATATAAGTATTGATTACGATCATCGTGGTTTTTAACTTTAGCGACAGTATATTTATGTATCAAATGTTATAAAGAAAACAGATAAATAATGATTCTGTCGGCCTTTTTCTTTTGTGTTTACTGTCGCAGATTTAAGTTTTTGTTGCCAGATTTGTAAAATTCGTCAGGATACAGGCGGCTGTGAACGGCGAGAGAAATACCATGTGCTACCGGCAGGTGTCAGTATAGTCTGTGTCATCATGAGGGACGACGGTCTTTTCTCCTCAGTCGTTGGTTCCGATCGATAAACAGGAAGAGTCAGATCACTGTAGTTCGGCACTTTTCCGTAAAATAAAGACGACAAAAAAAATAAAACAGCGATAAGCAACAAAAAAAGTAGAAAAATACAGAATGGACGAGAGTCAACACGGGAATGAGGTGAGTCCTGAGTTAAATTTATAGCTACCAGTTAGCGCCGCTGTTAGCATGATGATTTTAATTTAATGAAAAACTACCGCAGAACGATTAATCTGCAGAATGTCACAACATTTACATTAAAATAATTCACGGTGACTTTAAACAGTTTTTACTTTGAATGTACAGTCTGGGTTTCTTGGTGGCTTTCCTCATCTTCAGTTTTTGAGAACTGTCTACTCCACAGATTTACCATAGAGTGTCATACTGTTTGTATTTCTTCATAGTAAGTCCCTTCGGCTGCTCCCTTGTTTGCACTCGGGGTCGCCACAGCAAATCCAAGCTGGATCTGCATGTTGAATTGGCGCAGGTTTTACGCCGGATGCCTTTCCTGATGCAACTTCGCATTACATGGAGAAATGTGGCAGGGGTGGGATTTGAACCCGGAATCTTCTGCACTGAAATCAAGACATAATCGGTGACTTGGAAATGTTCATGTATCCATCCTCCGACTTGTTTGAAGTAAACTGGCAATAAAACTGATTATTTACAGGTATTATACCAAAGGGGCTGATTACTTATGCAACCCATCATCTTGGCTTTTATATTTTTAATTAATTTATATCAAGTTGTAGAGATTTACTTTCAGTTTGAGTCTAAGGAAGATAATTTTAGAAATTTTTATATTGAGAAGCCTGATTTACTTTTTGTATTTGAAATGCCATAAACAAATTAAAATACATGAAATACCAAGGGGCTGAATACTTTTGCAAGCCACTGTATTTGTTTTTTAAAAAATGATTTGATATTTTTGTAGAATAATAATAATTTAACATGTTAAAGTTTACGGGACAGAAAATTTTGCTGTCGTCTTCCCAGTTAAATTTTTTCCATTACAACTTGTTTTTATCTTTTGCAGGCGTTCAGCTCTGAAGATGCTGAAAACATCATCAAAGAGGTAAAGAAATGAGAGACTGCATAAAATATTCATCAAGTATTATTTTTAACAGCCTGATATTAAATATAATATTTTATTAATTCACTGACATGTTCGTTTGACATTCGGTCAGAAATGTCACAACATTTGACAGTTAACATTTATGTTCCCATCCAGAAAATCTCAGCACTGTTCTAAATTATTATTTCTTTAATAATTAATATTTCTATTATGTTAAGCTGATGCAGGTAAAATTGGTCGAAGAAATCATTGAGTGCAAATAAAATCCAAATATGTATCTGTGATCATTTCACTCCTCAGCTGCATCTATGAATGGGGGAAAAAAATCACCAATTATTCAGATATTTTTAGATTCTCAAAGAAGGCAAAATGTGAAATTTAACTCTTCTCAGAAACAATAACGTCTTTATTTTAGGACGGTCATGCAAAATCGGTTAATATTAAACTGGGTATAAAGGATGTGAATGAAGGAACAGATTCAGAGTTATTCTGAGGGGTGTTCTGCTGTGACTCCAGAGAACAAACGCTCAGCATTAGTTTGAGTCATGTGCAGCGCCCTGTGACCCTCACATGATGATGTCATCAGACGCTCCGTGTGTGTGTGTGTGTGTGTGTGTGTGTGTGTGTGTGTGTGTGTCAGTGTATCGACAGCGTGATCAGCGGGCAGGACTACAGCCAGGCTCACGTGAACAAGTGGACGGCGAGCGTCGTGGAGCTGTGTCTCACTCAGCTCGTCAAACAGGAGAAGTCCTACAAATACATGGGTACACGTTCACATTCACTCATTAATCTGCTGCTAGAGTTCACTGAAAAAAATCATATTTAAATGACTTATTTTGGTCAAAATCAAAAGATCTTCACTTCAGGATTTTCGCTAGTTTTTCCAGATTAGAAGCAATTTAAAACATTTTACCATCTGATTCCATTTGATAATTAAAATGAAATAGAAACAAGTCTGAAGTCATTTAAACTGTTTACATTTATCAGGAGTCAGTTTAAATCCAGTTTATTTCTGAATTGTCTCAAACTGATTATGATGTATGAAATTTTTATTTTTTTATTATAAAAGTTTTAGAGTTGTTCAAAAGCAGGTTAAACCAGTTGAACCAGATTAAAACCAGTTTAGACATTTTAAAAGTTGTTTTTATTGTAGTTCAGAAGCAGGTTGCATCCAGTTTAACCAGATTAAAACCAGTTTAACGAAACTTTTTAAAAGTTGTTAGAGTATTTAAAAAGCAGGTTAAATCAGTTTAACCAGATTAAAACCAGTTTAACCATTTCAAACATTTTAGAATTTGTTGTAGAGTAGTTCAGAAGCTGGTTAAATCAATTTAACCAGGTTAAACATTTTAAAAGTTCTTGTAGTTTTTCAAAAGCAGGTTAAATCGGTTTAACCAGGTTAAAAATTTAAAAGTTGTTGTAGAGTTTTTCAAAAGCAGGTTAAACATTTTAAAAGGTTTACGATCCTTTACAAGCAGATTATGTCCAATTTCATGAGAATTAAATCAGTTTAGACACTTTAAACTTATTTTAGAGCCCTTTGAAGCCAGTAAAAAGTCAGATAAGTGGTTTCTCTCTGTTTAAAACATGCTTGAAGTAATTTTGCTACATAGAATTTTATCACATTTGATCATTTGGAACAAATTTGCTGTTTTGTCGTCATCAATCAGTTGGTTATCAGAGTTAACAAAGCCGATGTGTTTTGTGTTCTCTCTTCAGCCACGTGCACCGTAATGCAGAAATGCGGCGCCGGCCTCCACACTGCCAGCTCGTGTTACTGGGACATCACCTCGGACGGTGAGCGCAGCCGTAGTGCTTAATCACACCAGCAGAGGGTGACAGGCTGTTGGATTAAAATTACATGAAAACAAAGCAGGGCGGCACGGTTTTAAAATGACGCCTCACGTTCACACGGATGTTGGTGTGCTAACGTGAGACGCTCAGCTGCACAGTGGGAGCAGCGTGGCCCTTGTTCAAGGGCGCCTTAGTGATGGGGAATCAGACGGGCTCATCTGATCATAAGCCTGCCTCGCTGGTCTTCAGGCTCCGCCTCTTTACACATCACATGACGCCACCAGATTGTCGCTCTGTTGCTGGTCTGTTTTCTTCTGTTTGTCTCCTGATGATGTTTGTTTGTTTGTTTACAGGGAGTTGCACAGTGAGATGGGAAAACCGTACCATGTACTGTGTGGTTAGCGTGTTCGCTGTGGCCATTGTATGATGAACTCATTTTGTTTTCATGGTAACAGACTCATCACTTATAAATTAAACTCTGTTCATCAACATTGTCGCCACACAAGCTGCACTGTGTGTGTGCGAGCAGCAGGGGGCAGCAGAGCCGCCAGGTTTGACCTTTGAACCCGACCGTTTCGTCCTCCTATCATCATGTGTTCATCTTCAAAGTTCTGATTCTGTCGTCACCTCAATCAGGACGTCTGTAATCTGCACAGAAACAAAACGTCTTTTTATTTGTCATTTCAGAATCTGATGATCAAATTCATTAACCTCAAAGTTAAACAAGTAAAACAGAAATTATTTCAAAAAATCTTTAGCTTCAGGAGTTTTCTTAATGTGACACGTTTTTAATTATCTTTCAAAATGATCTGAGGACTTAAATTCCAAACTGAGTTCTGATTCTGAGTTCAGTGGGACCCAAAATGTTTAAAACCACTTTTATTTAGATATATTTTTGGTTTTGGGGGGGGGGGGGGGGGGGTCGTGAGTTTAACTGGTTGGAACCATGTTTGCATACAAATATTAAGCATTTAAATGTTTATTTTCACGCCTCAAATTTTCCTCAAACTGTTTGATGAACATTGATATTTTTAGCTTCCGGGTTCTTGGACCCATCAGAAAAGTAAAGATGATTATTATTATTTTTCTCCCCTAAATGTATCTGGAGGTGAAAACCTGCAAAGGTTACAAAAACCAAACTTAGCAAGTAGGCCTGAAATCACCGCCGCTACTTGCATCCAAAAAACTACCATCATTGTCCTCATGGCGTTGCTATAACAACCACTGAACCATGAGTCATACCATCAAACTTCTTTTGTTGTTGGATTCCTTGATCCACATCTATCTGCATAGGCCACGCCCATTTATGTCTGGATAGTTTTTTGTAAATCTGCCCCCCCCCCCCTACAATTTTTGTTCAATGTTAATCAAATATGGAACATGCCACATTTGCACTGAGCCACACAAAAACATTTTGGATGGATTTTTGTTGTTTCCGTTTTGCCACAGTTCTGCCAAAGTTCAGTGGGAGTGGTTTATTTCACAAAAATTGCTATAGCTCATGAAGGAAATCAAGCTTAGTGAACTTACACAAAAACCCATACCTCAGTCAACCTGATGGAGGCGCTGCAACCACCCCAGTAGGTTTTTGGCAATAACATCTGAACCTGGAGGCCTAAAATAATCTGGATTCTATGTCAGGTTCTGCATCTAACCATGTAAGCCCCACCCACTTCTGATAAAACTTTTTTTTGTTTTGTTTTTACTTCCCAACTATTCCATCAACAATTTATCCTCAGTCTTCATAAGATGTGGAACGTACAGTGTTTTAACCAAATCCAATTAAAGTTATTGAACAAATCTTTGGTGGTTTTTCCTGTTTTGCTGCCAAACTAGACTTGATGGGTCTTACTCACCTAAACCCTGGGTGAAAGTTCTCTGTCACCACGACGCATTTCCATCATTTGGAAAATTTAACTACTGTACACATACGCATGCATATGTGGTGTCATGCGTGTTCATGGGCGCAATTTGGTGGGGGATAGGGGGGACATGTCCCCCCCCACCTTTTCAACCAGGGGGAACAAAATATGGTATGTCCCCCCACCTTCTGACATATATGTGTGTACTTGAAACATGCTCTGTCAGTCTTATGTGCAAAACCATGTCAGAATAGTATCTTTGTTTCTGCACGTTTGTATTTTTAGCAGCATTGACTTCTTTCCAACACCTGTTTCTTGTTTGTCACATTCTGAATTTTCTGGGACTGCATTTGCCCAGATTTGAAACCAAAAATAGTTGCCTCTAGGGACGAGTGTCTACACATAAGTATCAATGGACCATATGCTAATTGACTAAATTCTGAAAGTTAGAAAAGGAAATCAGAAAAGCTATCTGGGACCTCAGAAAGACCATCTGCAATTATTGCTTGATCTCCAAAATCAGTCTATGCAAGTAAAATTATGTTCAGTATGAGTGTTGTCATTAGTGCCACTTCGAAAATTAAACTCATGATAAGTAATTTATCCTAAACTTATGATCTGTTGTTTTTCAAACTTATGCAAAAACAAATCTTGAGGGAAAAAAATACAGTATGCGATAGTTAATAATTATTAAGAGCCTGTTCTTTCATATTTAGAAATACATTTTACCACATTGCAGTTGTTTTTTAATGAAAACTCAACCTATCATTCTTTTTGAGTTCTACACATGTGGTGATACCTTATTTACACCAGGATGTTAATAAAATCAATGCTGGCTGTTCTCAGAATAAAGTACTTATATCCACAGTTTCAAATTGTATAAGTCAAATGGTGTCCACTTTATGGTCTTCACAAAACATTAAAATTACTGTTCTGGATGCTCAGAATGCATCTGAGCCAAAATATGATACTCTCACTGTCAAAGCAACATCCCATTCTGCACTAATCAAAGCAGCAGCAATGTCAGCGTGGATGGCGCCGCACCGTGGAGGAAGAGACTGTGTGAATTTTCACTCCTCTCCGCTCTGTTTCCTGCTTGCCATGAGCCACGGTCCTTCTCCTCCCTGTCTTTGTGGGGACAGTGGCAGACCTTCCCCAAGTAGAGCAGGGCATGGCTTTGCTTTGAACCAATGAAGCAATGCTTTGATTTGCTGCTTTGGTTCTTTGTTTTATTTTGCTTTATCTTAATTTTTCCCCACTAAAACCCTAAAGAGCATATATCTGTGAGTAATATTTACCTTTATCTACCTGTTATGGTCTTCTGAAACAGTTGAAAACGGCACTGATGCTAACGCGTTAGCATGTCTATGACATTTTCGATGTTAAAGTTAGCATTAAGCTGTAAAAGAGTCAAATGTATTACAAATTGTAATATTTTATTTTTATATATTAATAATCATAGTAATAATTACTAATAATGCTACAATACAATTTTAGAGAAACAGACAAAAAGAAACAACACAGAAGATAAAACCAACTAACAATGAACATAAATAAATATAGAAATAATTATTTCCTGTGAACACTGAGTGACTCTTAAACCTCCACTTCATCCCTGTTTTATTTAAGTTTAATTACAATTTGTTTCAGTCAAACCACATCTAAGCTGTGTTTTTACACAAGAAAAAAATAAAATGCAGTAAACTGCACATTTGTGTCTTTTTTCATGAAAATAACTAATGTGCAAAATAAAACAAAACATTACTCCAGGTATGTTTTTGACGAGAATATAACACCAGAACTTTGTTACAAGCTCGAATGTTGATGTTGCGTGACAAAGGCCTTTTAATAATAACTCAAAGAAATAATGGCAAAACTCACATGTAAGTAAAAAACAAAAAATAAAAAAACGATTAATTGAAAAAATAATCAACCGATTAATTGATTACTAAAATAATTGTTGGTTGCAGCCTTAGTTTGTTTTATGAGTGAGAGCATTTTACTGATTAAATGTGAATAAGCCAGTTTTGAGTTTATCAGTTTTTCAAAACGGGTGACAGTGTTACTTTGTGCACAGCAGAACAACATTGTCAGTTGCTTTAGGCCCTAATTTTGTATTTTATTGACTATACAACCAGTGACACAGCACCCATTTGGCGCATTTACCGGATTAGACCGATCAGAATAATACAGAAGACAAAGAATTTTTACTTGACAGTTTGAAGTGAGTTTTCTTTGTTTCAGAGGACTTCAAACCCATTAAAATTCACCAGAATATACAAAATTTGACTTGCTCTTTTAAAAGATTTCTGGGGAACACCCACAGACCCCCATAATCAATACTGTGTTTTTACTTGACAGTTTGAAGTGAGTTTTTGTTGTTTCAGAGGACTTCAAACCCATTAAAATTCACCAGAATATACAAAATTTGACTTGCTCTTTTAAAAGATTTCTGGGGAACACCCACAGACCCCCATAATCAATACTGTGTTTTTACTTGACAGTTTGAAGTGAGTTTTTGTTGTTTCAGAGGACTTCATACCCATTAAAATTCACCAGAATATACAGAATTTGAATGTTCTGAGGGATCACCCCCAGATCCTCCAGAATCAAGACTACACCCCACCCCCACCACCCTTTCATGTACCTTTAAGTTCAGGTTTTGCATTATTTTTATGCTTTCTCTCTCTCTCTCTCTCTCTCTCTCTCTCTCTCTCTCTCTCTCTCTCTCTCTCTCTCTCTCTCTCTGTCCTTAGAGGCTATTTAGAATAGATCTGTATACTGTATAATGTGTTTATTGTATTTATTGAGGAAAACAACAGTATGTGCCCCTACTACGCCACATTTTAGGGAATTGCTGGCATTGATTTTTTGCCAGGAAAAAATTTCAGTCAGATGAAAATTTATTGCTTTAACCCATGACCTAAACCCTCCTTAACTCACCAATAGGTTACTGTTTTGAAATCAACCTTTGTGGAATTGTTTACCAAGACAACTGACCCATGAATTGTCCTGATGGGGGCGCTGTAACACCACCACAGTCATAGAGACAACAGGACAGACATCAGAGTGACAGAGGACGATGCAGCGGACAGGAGGGTTTAGCCATGGGTGGGTTATTCATGGATCCAACTGCTTGGACCCCATCAGTCGCTGCCGTGGTGTTATTTATCTGTATATTAAAGCCAAGTGGCCTCTGTGTGTGTGTGTGTGTGGGGCTTCGATCCTGATCACTTGACATTTACCGTTTGGCATGTTTCTGTATTTTGGGTCAAGGATGAACGCTGCCAAAGCGGAAACTTGATAGGACAAATATTTTTGGAGAAATTAGGGATATTAGCCGACAACAGTGAAAAATGGAGATTGATTTCACCATGAATCAGTCCCTGGTAACCAGACGAGCTCTGAACAAAGGAAATGTCTGAAAATACGACATCAACTAAATGTGCCAAATAATAAATGCAATTATTCACCAAACTTTATATTAATTTCCTGCAATTTCAATTAAAATCATTATTGAAACTCTGCTTAATTTATTACAAGCCTTGAAAAGTATCAGTTACCAACAGTTGTATGTAAAGGTTTGGGCCCCCCCGATGCTTTTCATGATTTTCCTTTATAAATCATTTGTGGTCTGGATCAGAAATTTCAGTTAAATATATAGCAGACAAACACACTGATATTTGAGAAGTGAAATGAAGTTTCTAGTATTTACAGAAAGTGTGCAATAATTAAAATTACAACCCCAATTCCAGTGAAGTTGGGACGTTGTGTAAAATGTAAATAAAAACAATCCAATGATTTTCAAATCCTCTTCAACCTATATTCAACTGAATACACCACAAAGACAAGATATTTAATGTTCAAACTGATAAACTTTATTGTTTTTGTGCAAATATTTGCTCATTTTGAAATGGATGCCTGCAACATGTTTCTAAAAAGTTGGGACAGTGGTATGTTTCCCACTGTGTTACATCACCTTTCCTTCTAACAACACTCAATAAGCGTTTGGGAACTGAGGACACTGATTGTTGAAGCTTTGTAGGTGGAATTCTTTCCCATTCTTGCTTGATGTACGACTTCAGTTGTTCAACAGTCCGGGGTCTCCTGTCATACAAGGTCTCTTAGATAATAAACCGACCCTTTTATTTTTTTTTTAACTATATGGATTTGAATGACGTGCGATTACACCAATCATGCTTGAACCCTCGTGCGCATGCGTGAGTTTTTTCACGCGTGTCGGTGACGTCATTTCCCTGTGGGCAGGCCTTGAGTGAGATGTGGTCCCGCCCTCTCGGCTGAATTCCTTTGTTTCACACGCTGCTCGAGACGGCGCGCGTTGCTTTATCAACATTTTTTCTGGACCTGTGAGGAATATCCGAGTGGACACTATTCGAGAAATTAAGATGGTTTTCTGTGAAAAGTTTAACGGCTGATGAGAGATTATGGGGTGTTTCTGTCGGTGTAAGGACTTCCCACGGAGCGGGACGTCCTGCAGCGCTTCCAGGCGCCGTCGTCGGCCTGTTTCGAGCTGAAAACATCATAATTTAAGGCTTAATTCACCCATGACATCGTGAGAGAACAGAGAAGATTCAGAAGAGGCCGGCATGAGGAATTTATGCAGACATTCCACTGTTTAAGGACATTTTTTTAATGAAAGACGTACGCGCAAATTCGCCGAGTCGTTTCCGTGACGACTCGGCAAATCTGTGTGCGCCGCGACAGGAAAAACACCTCCGTGTTGAAAACCATTTGTAGAATTCAGGCGGCTTTTAATGGCTTTCAACAAGTGAGTAACTGAGAAATTGTTTAACAGCTTGGGCATGTTCCAACTTGCCCGTTAAGATTTCCAACGGAGGTGTTTTTCCTGCCGCGATCCCCCGCGGTCGGGTCCAGCCCGACATGCGACTCTGCCCGCACGTTCTTTCATTACAAAATGACCGTTAACAATGGAATGTCCGAATAAACTCCTCATGCCGACTTCTTCTGAAAGTTCTCTGTTCTCTGATGACTTACTGCGTCAACAGAGCCTGAAATGTGGAAGTTTTCAACTTGAAACGGCGAGACGCTGCCGCCTCGAAGCGCAGATCGCCGTCAGGCGCCGTGGACCGTCCTTAAAGCGACACTTACAGACCAAAATCTCTCATCAGCCGTTAAAATTTTTACCGAAAACCAGCTGAATTTATTGAATGGTGTCCACTCAGTTGTGCCTTACAGTTTTGAAAAAATTTTTTATCAAACAAAGCAACAGTCTCTGAGCCATTCCTAAACAATGAAAAAATCGACGAGAGGGTGGACGACTCCTCACTCAAAGACTGCCCACAGGCGAATGACGTAACCGACAGGTGTGAAAAAACTCTCGCATGCCCACGAGGGTTCAAGCATGACTGATGTAATCACACGTGATTCAAATCCATATGGTTTTTGAAAAAAATAATAAGGTCGGATACTTTTCTAATAGACCTCGTATTTTGCGCTTCATAATGCGCCACACATTTTCACTGGGCGACAGGTCTGAACTGCAGACAGGCCAGTCTAGTACCCGCAATCTTTTACTATGAAGCCACGCTGTTGTAACACGTGCAGAATGTGGCTTGGCATTGTCTTACTGAAATAAGCAGGGACGTCCCTGAAAAAGACGTTGCTTGGATGGCAGCATGTGTTGCTCCAAAACCTGGATGTACCTTTCAGCATTGATGGTGCCATCACAGATGTGTAAGTTGTCCATGCCATGGGCACTAACACACCCCCATACCATCACAGATGCTGGCTTTTGAACTTTGCACTGGTGACAATCTGGATGGTCACAAGATTCAAGATTCATTTATTAATGACCACACAAGTTGGTAGAATTTGTTTCCAGTACAGCATGAAAAGCTCACATCTCTGTGTCAACACACACAAAAAAACACAATAAATAGACAAATACACATACAACCCCTGGCAAAAATTATGGAATCACCGGCCTCGGAGGATGTTCATTCAGTTGTTTAATTTTGTAGAAAAAAAGCAGATCACAGACATGACACAAAACTAAAGTCATTTCAAATGGCAACTTTCTGGCTTTAAGAAACACTATAAGAAATCAAGAAAAAAGATTGTGACAGTCAGTAACGGTTACTTTTTTAGATCAAGCAGAGGGAAAAAATATGGAATCACTCAATTCTGAGGAATAAATTATGGAATCACCCTGTAAATTTTCATCCCCAAAACTAACACCTGATGTATTTTTGTATGTATTGTGTTTTTTTCTGTTGGGGTGCCCAAATTTATGCACCTGCCTAATTGTTTTTAAATAATTATTGCACACTTTCTGTAAATCCTATAAACTTCATTTCACTTCTCAAATATCCGTGTGTTTGTCTGCTGTATGATATATTTAACTGAAATTGCTGATCCAAACCACCAATGATTTATAAAGGAAAATCATGGAAATCATCAGGGGAGCCCAAACTTTTACATACAACTGTACTTTATAAACACGACCCAGTCTTGATCCTGTGGATCCCCACGGACGACACCCCAGTATTTATTATTACTTTAAGGACACTTTTTATGCAAAAAGGCTTTTTTTTTTTTTTTTTTTTTTTTGGAGCTGAAATCAAAGAAACCAGTTCTAATCCACATCCTGTTGTTTTTTGGAGGCTATAAAGAGAAAGTGTTTGTGTGCGCATGTGCAGTTCAGGATGTCAGTAAACCAGTTTCTTCCTCTTTTTGTCGTGTTACAATAATTTATATTGCAAACCTGCAGGACTTCTCTAAATATGACAAAGAAAATCACTCATTTGTGGAGATAAAAAGTTTTATTGGTTTTGCTTGACATCATTATGATGCGTTTGATTTTGAAAATGCTGCAAACGGCTGCTTCTAAACACATTCAACGACGTGAGCGATAGCGAAGCAAACTGACTGTTCAGAGTCTGATAAAAGTGAAACGGAAACAAAAACATTCATCTTTTTTTTTTCTGAAGTGTCGTCGTGCGTTCAACCCTCACCAGCTGATGCTTTGCTCAAAGGCAGATTGGCGGCGGCGTTCATCTTCCTCCCATGTAGATATTTTGAACTCGAGCTCAAAATGTCAATCTGACCAACTTGATTTTAATCTCATTTCTTTTAGAAATTTGAACTTGTTTGAAATTTTGCATACAACCAGAAAAACCAGCCACAAAAAGCAGAACAAAGTATTCTGGGAAATACTGCAGTGGTTTCAACAGGCCCCCCCCCAACCACAGATGAGCCGCCAAAGTTCAGCTTTAAAAGTTCTTAATACTGGAATCATTTACATGGTTTATTTTATGCTTTTATTAAAATTTTATAATAGCAATAATAATAAAATACAATTACTAAAAAACCCTGAACATTATATTTAAAATTATTTTTAAAATATGTAAAAGTGTATTTTGCAGCTTGAGAACATTTTAAGTAAATTGTTAACTTGTTAAAAAGTTTGTTTATAAATTTTAAAGTTTATGACTCTTTCGGATGATTAAAACTTTTTTCATCAACAGTTAACGCTACTGAAATATTTCTAATTAAACTTCGTGATTAATGTGACGATGAACAGACACTGTGTGATTGGGGCGGAGCCACAAACAGGTGAGAGTTTTCTGGGGATTCCCGGTTCACGGTTTGTAACAGACGTCGTTACGTTAACATGGAGCGTTTGACTGCAAACAGGCTGCATCAAAGAAAGCGAACCATGGTTAGCATTAGCATATGTGGCCACATGTTAACAGTTAACATTAGCATATGCTGTCAGGCTAACTGTAATTGGTGCTAATGATTGATGCTAACTCATTGTTAGATGTCCATAGTTTGACTGCTTATGCTAACGCTAACAGTGGCTGTGGTTTTGTGCAACCTGTCAGATGTCTGTGGCGCCACGTTAGCATCGCTTTAGTTCACCTTCACATCCTGCAATTCAGTAATTCAGGGAAAGCTTTCATCTCTGCACAAAACATAAATTTCAATAACCTAAAAATTTTACGTTAGAATGTTGCTGGTCTGGTCCTGTTGCATTTTGGGTAGGAACTGTGGAAATGGGCGGAGACTTATTTGTTATTTTGGCACTATCTTGGCTAAACTCTGATGTTTTATAGTTTTTGTGACTGTTGATGTGCTTGTTAATTTGTTGGCCCTGCTGGTTTCCTCCAGAGGTGGGATGAGGTCACCTTCAAGTCATGAATCAGCACGTCTCAAGTCACAATGACCACCAGTTGTTTCCAAGTTGACTTGAGACTTGACTTGGGACTTGCAAATTGATGACTTGACAGTGACTTTGTCCCACCTCTGGTTTCCTTCTGTTGGCCACGCCCATCATGTGTCTCCACCTCCTCTTGGAGCGTTTAGAAGTTCTCCTTGTTGAAGATGAACTTGACGTCGGCCTCTGAGTGAGACAGACACTGTTTCTCCAGAGCGTGACCCAGCTGGGGTGGACCGCACAGAAACACGCCCACTTTACACCTGAAGGGGGATAAGGCGTTACCGTGGTTACCATGCTTTCAGTTTGAAAGATCAGCCATGTGATGGCGCTGTGGCTCACTTGGGGTGTTTGGTGCTGATGGCAGTGAACTCGTTGTCCCAGTTGGGTTTTCCGTACAGAGTCTTCTGTTTGAGGCCTGTGATTGGATCGTTCTCCGCCTCGTGGTGAACACGGAAGTGCGCCGCCTGTCAACGAGACGCGTCTCAAACAGTGAGCTCAGCCGGAAAAGTCAAAACAAGTCGCATGGCTTAAAACAAAAAACAGTAGCTGAAAGCACAAAATAAACTTTTTTTTTTAGTTTTGAATTTCACTCGTCTCACTCATTTGTTTCCAACACACACACACTATATATATACTCAACAAAAATATAAACGCAACACTTTTGGTTTTGCTCCCATTTTGTATGAGATGAACTCAAAGATCTAAAACTTTTTCCACATACACAATATCACCATTTCCCTCAAATATTGTCCACAAACCAGTCTAAATCTGTGATAGTGAGCACTTCTCCTTTGCTGAGATAATCCATCCCACCTCACAGGTGTGTCATATCAAGATGCTGATTAGACACCATGATTAGTGCACAGGTGTGCCTTAGACTGCCCACAATAAAAGGCCACTCTGAAAGGTGCAGTTTTATCACACAGCACAATGCCACAGATGTCGCAAGATTTGAAGGAGCGTGCAATTGGCATGCTGACAGCAGGAATGTCAACCAGAGCTGTTGCTCGTGTATTGAATGTTCATTTCTCTACCATAAGCCATCTCCAAAGGTGTTTCAGAGAATTTGGCAGTACATCCAACCAGCCTCACAACCGCAGACCACGTGTAACCACACCAGCCCAGGACCTCCACATCCAGCATGTTTACCTCCAAGATCGTCTGAGACCAGCCACTCGGACAGCTGCTGGAACAATCGGTTTGCATAACCAAAGAATTTCTGCACAAACTGTCAGAAACCGTCTCAGGGAAGCTCATCTGCATGCTCGTCGTCCTCATCGGGGTCTCGACCTGACTCCAGTTCGTCATCGTAACCGACTTGAGTGGGCAAATGCTCACATTCGCTGGCGTTTGCCACGTTGGAGAGGTGTTCTCTTCAACTCTATGCAAAGGAGATGTGTTGCACTGCATGAGGCAAATGGTGGTCACACCAGATACTGACTGGTATCCCCCCCAAATAAAACAAAACTGCACCTTTCAGAGTGGCCTTTTATTGTGGGCAGTCTAAGGCACACCTGTGCACTAATCATGGTGTCTAATCAGCATCTTGATATGGCACACCTGTGAGGTGGGATGGATTATATCAGCAAAGGAGAAGTGCTCACTATCACAGATTTAGACTGGTTTGTGAACAATATTTGAGGGAAATGGTGATATTGTGTATGTGGAAAAAGTTTTAGATCTTTGAGTTCATCTCATACAAAATGGGAGCAAAACCAAAAGTGTTGCGTTTATATTTTTGTTGAGTATATGTATGTATGTATGTGTGTGTGTGTGTGTGTGTGTGTGTGTGTGTGTGTGTGTGTGTGTGTGTGTGTGTGTGTGTGTGTGTGTGTGTGTGTGTTAGGGCTGGGCAAGGTAATGTGTTCACACATTAATTAACGCAGATAATTATTTTTAATCGCACAGTAATGCAGTTAGTTTTTTCTTTAATTGTAAGAGTCTAGTGCTTGAAGGGTACGGAGTACTTCAAGTCTTAAATATCACCTAAATGCAGCACACACAGCTGATACCAGCAAATCATTCAATAAAATCATAATGCGCCACACATTTTCACTGGGCGACAGGTCTGGACTGCAGGCAGGCCAGTCTAGTACCTGCACTCTTTTACTACGAAGCCACACTGTTGTAACACGTGCAGAATGTGGCTTGGCATTGTCTTACTGAAATAAGCAGGGACGTCCCTGAAAAAAGACGTTGCTTGGATGGCAGCATGTGTTGCTCCAAAACCTGGATGTACCTTTCAGCATTGATGGTGCCATCACAGATGTGTAAGTTGTCCATGCCATGGGCACTAACACACCCCCATACCATCACAGATGCTGGCTTTTGAACTTTGCGCTGGTAACAATCTGGATGGTCTTTTTCCTCTTTTGTCCGGACGACACAACGTCCATGATTTCCAAAATCAATTTGAAATGTGGACTCATCAGACCACAGCACACTTTTCCACTTTGCGTCTGTCCATTTCAAATGAGTTCAGGCCCAGAGAAGGCGGCTGTGTTTCTGGATGTTGTTGATGTTTCACTTTCACTTTGCATGGTAGAGTTTTAACTTGCACTTGTACATGTAGTGACGAACTGTGTTAACTGACAATGGTTTTCTGAAGTGTTCCTGAGCCTACGTGGGAAGATCCTTTACACAATGATGTTGGTTTTTAATGCAATGCCACCTGAGGGATCAAAGGTCACGGGTATTCAATGTTGGTTTTTGGCCTTGCTGCTTACATGTAGAAAGTTCTCCAGATTCTCTGAATCTTCTGATTGTATTATGGACTGTAGATGATGGAATCCCTAAATTCCTTGCAATTGGACATTGAGAAACATTGTTCTTAAACGGTTGGGCTATTTTTTTTATGCAGTTGTTCACAAAGTGGTGATCCTCACCCCATCTTTGCTTGTGAATGGCTGAGCCTTTTGGGGATGCTCCTTTTATACCAAATCATGACACTCACCTGTTTCCAATTAACCTGTTCACCTATGGAATGTTCCAAACAGGTGTTCTTAGAGCATTCATCAACTTTCCCAGTCTTTTGTTGCCACTGTCCCAGCTTTTTTGAAACGTGTTGCAGGCATCCATTTCAAAATGAGCAAATATTGAATATAGGTTGAAGAGGATTTGCAAATCATTGTATTCTGTTTTTATTTACATTTCACGCAACGTCCCAACTTCATTGGAATTGTGGTTTTAGAAATAAAAAGTGAAATTGATGTCTTAAATTGAAGAGGCTTTTTTTTCTGTTTACACTTTGCAGCTTGTATTCGTGTCCTATGAGGTGTTACACGCCCACTGAGGTAGGGCGCATGGCTAACAGTGAGCTGGGGCGTGGCCAGTAGTAGCTCCTTGCTAAAACTTAAAATCTGTTTTTAAGACACCTTGTGACCTAAATTAGCTTTCTGCAAATTGTCAGTCTGACCCCTTTAATGCTCCGCGCTGATGTTTTAAAACAGATACGGACATCACATGGTGAAGTGTTTGGTGTGTTTGCGTTACCTCGGTCTCCTTCCAGCGGGTCAGATAGATGTTGTAGCTCAGGAAGTCGGTCATGTCTCTTTCGGCCATCTGACCCTCGAGGGACTGCAGCAGGTCGGCGAACCACTCGAAGGCCTGTGTCTCCGGGCACAGCCAGTAAAAATAAATCTGAAAGGACAAAAGACAATGCTGGACTCATGCTAATGCTATCACGCTACAACTAAAAATCACTGTAATGCTAACAGCGACCTGAGCACACGTGAAGAAGAAGCAGCTAACAGCTGTGTAGTGCTAAGACTAAAGTAAGCTCAGTACAGCAGAAGGACGCTAATGCTAATGTTAGATAATTAGCTTACATGAGCTAATTTGTAGCTTGTAAAATTTTGAACTGACACAATGTGGTTAATGTTAAAAAATGGAAAATAACGAGAAAAGAACTATGCTAGCTGACAGCGTATGGATGCCAAGACATCTATGATAATGCTAGCAAAACAGCAGTGTATCGCCTTTTATGATTATGGAAATATGTTTCTTAAAAACAAACAAAACTTATGTGATGCCACGCCACTTCATAGGTTGTAATTAGGATGTTTGTAGTTACATGTGTGTGGCTATGTTAACGTATCCAATACAGTGCAAAAGTACCGCACAGGGGTCAAAGTTCATCGGATGAACAAACAAACCCCAAACCTGAAGATCAAGGGTTTTTTTTTTTTTTTTTTTTTTTGGCACCTTCTTGGTGAAGACGTCCTGGTTGTTCTGGATCCGTTTGTACCAAACAGACTTAAGGATTGAGGCAAACGGCGTCACGCCGATTCCTGCTCCGACCAGCATCACCACCTCGTAACGAAACACATCCTCACTGGCCGTCCCAAACGGGCCGTCGATGGCCACCCTGCACAGGCCAAACGATCAATCAATCAATCAGCCACAGTTGACAAGAGCTCCTCCATGGAGAAAACAAACATTCATGTGTTTACATGACTAGACTTTCATTATATATGTGCAGTGTAATGTGCTGACAGTAGGGGGCGCGCTCATTTCAACATGGGAACATTTTAGTTCCCACGTTTAGGTTAAGTTTTGGTTTTGACCTAAAGAACTAAATTTCACTAAACGCAGTCAAAATGTTTCAGTTTAACTCTGGTTACAAACGATTTGAGCTGCAAAGAAACCGGAGATAAAATACTGTTTAGAAAAAATAGCGTGAGCGAGCACACAGTTTGGTAATATTCATGTTAAATCTCAAGTCCAAACAATTTTATTTAATTTTGAAGTGACTCCAATTTTTTTTTTTTTTAATTACATTTTGAAGGTGTATGTGTGACGGAGGCCAGCGGGAGGCGCTGTGCATGTGGTCGTCATAGGCCTCACTCCCCCGACAGCCAAAGGATTCTCTGGACCAGAGTCCAGGTTTTAGCTGACTGGTCAGTGCGACCGCCTCCCGTGCCAGAAATCGCATGTTCGCGTCCCAAGGGGAGCAAGTGGGAGGAGTCACAAACAGAAATACAACACAGACAAAAACGAGTACAGCCGCGACACACGTGAATATAGACAAAGAAAACAACTTAATTTTGTTTGATAGTTAAGAATAAAATGCGCTGCAAGCAACAATAAATTATGAAGTTCAACTTGTAATTTGCAAACAAAATTAAAATATAAAATAATATTTTTGTGTTTTAACTGTCAATTTTTTATTTCTATTTGATGCACACGTCTTGTGGGCGGAGCTTCTTTTTACTGTAATTTAGTCAAAATGTGATTTGCACACAAAAATAATTAGTTTGAAAGTTCTAAGTTTTATTTTCATGCTGATTTTTGTGGCATCAGTGAGTTTTATTATCTTTTGGTATTTTGACCTAAATCTGATTCCGTAGAGATGGAGTCATCCAGCGGCGGCAGAAGAACGTCTGTTTTTAGACAGTTTGACAGAGAATCAATGAAGTGGTTTTGAGAAAGAAAAAAATGTTTTTGCAGTGTGTTCGTGTGGCGCCGTGACATCAGCGCGACCGCTGCGAGCTGAAAGGCGGCGCCGCTGTCACACGTAATCGCTGTCATTATGTCTTTGTCCTACTTGGGCAGCTTCCAGGCCTCCTGCGGCTCGGCTTTGTCCCCGCCGCAGGCCTCGTACAGCGCCTGAGTCCAGTCCCCCACGATGCGGATGTGGGCGCTGAAGGTGTCCTCCTCGGGGGCAGAGGTCAGGGTGAAGGGGTGCCACTCCAGCCTGGACACGGACGGACACTGGATGAAGACGTACTGTCCCACCTTCATGTGGAAGCCTTTCTTCTTCATCTGCAGCTCCAGAGTCTTGGACGGATGCATCACCACCTGAAACCCAGCAAACCCACAATGCACTGCGGCCAGGACCAGGGCCACCCGTGGGCCCCGAAACCTTCACCTTTAGTGACCACATGGTGGCGCTGTTCTCATCAGAGCAGTTTTACGTTTTAGACAAATGAAGCTGGAGGACACGCACCTTAGTGATGACGACCTTCTGGTGGGACCTGTAGATGCGAATGAGTCTCTCACACACGTAGAGGATCATGGGACCAACAACCCACTTCCACGTCTGCACAACAACACGACACAGCGGTGAGACACAACGCGCACAAGGATGCGCTGCAGCGATGGGGGCGTGGCTCACCATTGGAGGGTTTCCGGCGAACTCGGGCACGGCGCAGTCGCTGCCGTTCTTCCCCCAGCTCTCAAAGACGTCCGCGCAGCGCGTGGGGTCGTTGGACTGCAGACTAGCCGGCGTCTGACCTCGAACGATCCGCCTGCACACACAGACACCGCACACGCCTGTCACATGACCCCCAGGAGGAGGCGCTTCCTCACACTGCAGTGACATCACAGAGCTGACTTTACGACGTGTGGCAGACATGTTTGTTTACGGATTCACCAGCTCGCCTCCAGGGGGCGCTGTGAGAAATGGTGAGTCAGCAGAACACTAAGAATGACTCATCATATTTTCAGCTTTGTCAGCGTTTGTCTGCACCACTGTCTGATTCTGCCGGTTCCAACCCTTATGATGTCACGTCGGTGACGTGAGCGTGACTGCCGAAGTATTCGTACCCGAAGCCGTGGAAGACCAGGCCGATGAAGAAGATGATGAAGAGGTGGTGCGTGTACCAGAAGACCTCAAAGTACGACCTGCGGATGACCTCTGTGGACGAGGTGATGATGAGGATGAGGGCGAGCGTGATGACCACGCCCGTCAGCCCGGCGATGGTAGTGAACATGACAATCGTCTGGTTCTGCGTCCAAAAAAAAAAAAAAGGAGTGTGAATCAGCTGCAGATGATGTCAGAGGTTACAGAGGTCATGACCTCAGCATTTAGCATTTTTTAAAGTCACAGGTCACGTTTGTTGGTGAATGTCCCTCATGAATCAACAGTTCTTTCTTGTATTTTCTGACAGCTGGGGGCGCTAGACTTCAGTATAAAGGAACACAACTCAAACAAAATGATGTGTTTGTGTAACGGAGGCCAGTAGGTGTCGCTGTGCAGATGTAGTTAGTAAACCTCACTCCCAGCAGCTCAAAAGGATTCTCTGGTCACAAGGCCAGAGCCCTGGGTTTTAGCCTTCTGGTTAGAGAGTCCAACTCCCATACCGAGGATCGTGAGTTCACATCCTGAGGGGAGCGAATGGGCGGAGTCATAACAACACAACGCAGAGTGCAGCCGCTACACTTATAAACATGCTAATGCTAAAGCTCTGCTAACAGCAGGCTGATGTCACATGGCAACTGGCTAATGGTTAACCTGTTATAAACATGCTAATGCTATCATCTTAACATGCTAGTCTTGCGCTAAATCTCTGCTAACAGCAGGCTGATGTCACATGGCAACCGGCTAATGGTTAACCTGTTATAAACATGCTAATGCTATCATCTTAACATGCTGATCTTGCGCTAAAGGTCTGCTAACAGCAGGCTGATGTCACATGGCAACCGGCTAATGGTTAACCTGTTATAAACTTGCTAATGCTATCATCTTAACATGCTAATCTTATGCTAAAGCTCTGCTAACAGCAGGCTGATGTCACATGGCAACCGGCTAATGGTTAACCTGTTATAATCATGCTAATGGTATCATCTTAACATGCTAATCTTGCGCTAAATCTCTGCTAACAGCAGGCTGATGTCACATGGCAACAGGCTAATGTTAACTTGTTATAAACATGCTAATGCTATCATCTTAACATGCTAATCTTGTGCTAAAGCTCTGCTAACAGCAGGCTAATGGTTAGGGGAGTTGGGGGGGAGCTCACATCAGTCATAGGGTGAGAATAAATTCATTAAAGTTTCATTTTATTTTAATCAGACACCCCCCCCCCCCCATGGCCCTAATTTACATCGTTATAACGGACAAGAACTGATTTTGAAGTTTAGATTCAAACTGTCTAATATGAAATTAGTTGTTTTTATTTTGAAACATAAAGTTGGAAGTGACATCTTCAGCTAAAAGCTTTTAATGTTCACTGAAAGATTTGTCACTTTACATACACACAGACACACACATCATCGTGAATTTAACATAAAGTCAGGTTCAGGGCCCGTCACCGTCTCGTTGGTCCTGATGGGATTCAGGAAGGACGCGTTGTCGCCGCTTCCGATTTCAGACAAGACGAACGGCAGCAGGCTGCTGTTTCGGTTCAGCTGAGCGTCCATGAAGAACTCAAAGTTAAAGAGGTGTGCCACGATGTGCACGGCTACAAAACACACAAAAACACACAAACCTGTCACCGCCAGGCTGCAAAAGGTCAAAGATCAGCACGGTCTGTGAAGTTCAATTTCAGGCACAATTTGTAGTTTTATATCAACATTTACTGCAGACAAAAGCATCTTTAATTTCCTGATGTTAAAAATACCAGTAAGCCTTCAAAACCTGAACATGAAAAACAAAAAGTACAACCTCAAAATGCTTTAAAAAAAAAAACTTTATTAAAAATATTAATTCTGTAAAATAATAGTAATTATCTCAGCATAAAACCTCAAAATGATGATGTCAAATCAGCTCAAATGAAAATTTACTCTTTTTTTATGTGCAGGTCGTCAAAACCATAAAATTATTTTCTTTGTAGTTGGCAAACATATTTTTGTCAAACAATAACCAACAACAACAAAAACCCCACAAAGGGTTACCTTAGGTTACCTGTGTGGAAGGCGATCATGTAGGCCACCAGTTTATGGAACGTCAGATTCCGGTCCAACTGACGGGCTGCCGTACGACTACAACACTGAACCAAAGAAGACAAAAAGGGAATCAGACCTAAAATAAGAAGCAAAATGTCCCAACACAACACTGAACCCAAAGAGGACAAAAAGGGAATCAGACCCAAAATACGAAACAAAATGTCCCAACACAACACTGAACCCAAAGAAGACAAAAAGGGAATCACACCCAAAATACGAAACAAAATGTCCCGAACGCAACACTGAACCCAAAGAAGACAAAAAGGGAATCAGACCCAAAATATGAAACAAAATGTCCCGAACGCAACACTGAACCCAAAGAAGACAAAAAGGGAATCAGACCTAAAATAAGAAGCAAAATGTCCCAACACAACACTGAACCCAAAGAAGACAAAAAGGGAATCAGACCCAAAATATGAAACAAAATGTCCCGAACGCAACACTAAACCCAAAGAAGACAAAAAGGGAATCAGACCTAAAATAAGAACCAAAATGTCCCAACACAACACTGAACCCAAAGAAGACAAAAAGGGAATCAGACCTAAAATACGAAGCAAAATGTCCGAACGCAACACTGAACCCAAAGAAGACAAAAAGGGAATCAGACCCAAAATACGAAGCAAAATGTCCCGAACGCAACACTGAATCCAAAGAAGACAAAAAGGGAATCAGACCTAAAATACGAAGCAAAATGTCACGAACGCAACATTGAACCAAAAGAATCAATCAATCAATCAATTTTATTTATATAGCGCCAAATCACAACAAACAGTTACCTCAGGGCGCTTTATATTGTAAGGCAAGGCCATACAATAATTACGTAAAAACCCCAACGATCAAAACGACCCCCTGTGAGCAAGCACTTGGCGACAGTGGGAAGGAAAACCTCCCCCTTAACAGGAAGAAACCTCCAGCAGAACCAGGCCCAGGGAGGGGCAGTCTTCTGCTGGGACTGGTTGGGGCTGAGGGAGAGAATCAGGAAAAAGACATGCTGTGGAGGGGAGCAGAGATCAATCACTAATGATTAAATGCAGAGTGGTGCATACAGAGCAAAAAGAGAAAGAAACACTCAGTGCATCATGGGAACCCCCCAGCAGTCTAAGTCTATAGCAGCATAACTAAGGGATGGTTCAGGGTCACCTGATCCAGCCCTAACTATAAGCTTTAGCAAAAAGGAAAGTTTTAAGCCTAATCTTAAAAGTAGAGAGGGTGTCTGTCTCCCTGATCTGAATTGGGAGCTGGTTCCACAGGAGAGGAGCCTGAAAGCTGAAGGCTCTGCCTCCCATTCTACTCTTACAAACCCTAGGAACTACAAGTAAGCCTGCAGCCTGAGAGCGAAGCACTCTATTGGGGTGATATGGTACTATGAGGTCCCTAAGATAAGATGGGACCTGATTATTCAAAACCTTGTAAGTAAGAAGAAGAATTTTAAATTCTATTCTGGAATTAACAGGGAGCCAATGAAGAGAAGCCAATATGGGAGAAATATACTCTCTCCTTCTAGTCCCCGTCAGTACTCTAGCTGCAGCATTTTGAATTAATTGAAGGCTTTTCAGGGAACTTTTAGGACAACCTGATAATAATGAATTACAATAGTCCAGCCTAGAGGAAATAAATGCATGAATTAGTTTTTCAGCATCACTCTGAGACAAGACCTTTCTAATTTTAGAGATATTGCGTAAATGCAAAAAAGCAGTCCTACATATTTGTTTAATATGCGCTTTGAATGACATATCCTGATCAAAAATGACTCCAAGATTTCTCACAGTATTACTAGAGGTCAGGGTAATGCCATCCAGAGTAAAGATCTGGTTAGACACCATGTTTCTAAGATTTGTGGGGCCAAGTACAATAACTTCAGTTTTATCTGAGTTTAAAAACAGGAAATTAGAGGTCATCCATGTCTTTATGTCTGTAAGACAATCCTGCAGTTTAGCTAATTGGTGTGTGTCCTCTGGCTTCATGGATAGATAAAGCTGGGTATCATCTGCGTAACAATGAAAATTTAAGCAATGCCGTCTAATAATACTGCCTAAGGGAAGCATGTATAAAGTGAATAAAATTGGTCCTAGCACAGAACCTTGTGGAACTCCATAATTAACCTTAGTCTGTGAAGAAGATTCCCCATTTACATGAAGAAATTGTAATCTATTAGATAAATATGATTCAAACCACTGCAGCGCAGTGCCTTTAATACCTATGGCATGCGCTAATCTCTGTAATAAAATTTTATGGTCAACAGTATCAAAAGCAGCACTGAGGTCTAACAGAACAAGCACAGAGATGAGTCCACTGTCTGAGGCCATAAGAAGATCATTTGTAACCTTCACTAATGCTGTTTCTGTACTATGATGAATTCTAAAACCTGACTGAAACTCTTCAAATAGACCATTCCTCTGCAGATGATCAGTTAGCTGTTTTACAACTACCCTTTCAAGAATTTTTGAGAGAAAAGGAAGGTTGGAGATTGGCCTATAATTACCTAAGATAGCTGGGTCAAGTGATGGCTTTTTAAGTAATGGTTTAATTACTGCCACCTTAAAAGCCTGTGGTACATAGCCAGCTAATAAAGATAGATTGATCATATTTAAGATCGAAGCATTAAATAATGGTAGGGCTTCCTTGAGCAGCCTGGTAGGAATGGGGTCTAATAGACATGTTGATGGTTTGGATGAAGTAACTAATGAAAATAACTCAGACAGAACAATCTGAGAGAAAGAGTCCAAATACCGGCATCACTGAAAGCAGCCAAAGATAACGATACGTCTTTGGGATGGTTATGAGTAATTTTTTCTCTAATAGTTAAACATTTTATTAGCAAAGAAAGTCATGAAGTCATTACTAGTTAAAGTTAAAGGAATACTCGGCTCAATAGAGCTCTGACCCTTTGTCAGCCTGGCTACAGTGCTGAAAAGAAACCTGGGGTTGTTCTTATTTTCTTCAATTAGTGATGAGTAGTAAGATGTCCTAGCTTTACGGAGGGCTTTTTTTATAGAGCAACAGACTCTTTTTCCAGGCTAAGTGAAGATCTTCTAAATTAGTGAGACGCCATTTCCTCTCCAACTTACGGGTTATCTGCTTTAAGCTGCGAGTTTGTGAGTTATACCACGGAGTCAGGCACTTCTGATTTAAAGCTCTCTTTTTCAGAGGAGCTACAGCATCCAAAGTTGTCTTCAGTGAGGATGTAAAACTATTGACGAGATACTCTATCTCACTTACAGAGTTTAGGTAGCTACTCTGCACTGTGTTGGTATTCATAG